>NC_056544.1:10044154-10669154 GCF_910596095.1 Thunnus maccoyii
TGCCTTCCCATTATTTTCTAACATACAGTAATGAAAGTCTGTGCTGATTGCAACTGCACTGGTGAATCCTCTGCTCATTTTAACACATTAACATAGTTTACAACAACTAGATGAGCTCCTGATGAAAGCGATTTGATTAGAAAATGGTGCATAGTTATGAAATGTAGGCTAGAATACCTCTGTTAATTGAAGTTGGAAGTGTTTTGTACTACAGTCACTGATTGCACTTCTCCTAAAACAGACCCTTTAACACCGACACCAACAAGTATTAACTTATAATTTACATTACAAGCATTTATACAACCTCAAAATCATTCATCTACTTTTTAAAAAAAAGTATCAACACTCTGAGAACTGTGCTCGCCTATTTCAGGAGTGGTTGCTTTTTACCAACATTGCATCAACTTACATCAGATTGATGATATATGGATGTTGTGGCCGCAGTGTGGTGCACTGAACAGAGAGGAGACAAAGCACTTTCAATCCTCTGTTGGAGAGCAAAACACTGAGTCCGAATATGGACTCAGACCTCTGACCCTCCCTGTGGAGGAGGGTTAAGTGAAAAGAGAATTTATAAATGGAGATCATTTCACATTAATGCCCCTAGGGTGTATTTCAACGCCAATAAAAACCCACCTAAAACATAAATCAGCTGAAGCGGGACAAAACTATCCCCTTGTTTCTGTCAGTTAAAATGAATCTGCTGATGAGACTTTATTGTTGCTATTTAATTCAATAACTGAAGGATTAAAATGGTAAAGCCATATGGAACAAATGCTCCTACAGAGGGTAATGATCATATTGAGGATCTTGGTTTTGAATGCATTTCCTAAAGTCCGGAGCACGTGTGTGGGTCGGTGATAATTACAGCTGAAATGATCTACTGTTTTGTGGGGAACTCGCTGGTCCTCCTTGCTGGTAATCCAGTCCGAATGAGGCTTTAGTCTGGTTAAAAAAGCCTCAGTAATTTCCTAAAACAGCTGGGCACTGTACTTTTTAGCATATTTGACTTAAGCAGGAGTAAATAGTGCATTTTTTAATAATCATTTTCAGCTGGCGATTAATACACATTTGGCGCTCTAAGTGAGTATTTACAGCAGGAGAACAGTGCATGTGTGAAATAAACTATGTTCATCGTAATGAAGGAACATGTCAGTTAGTGCGATAGTGTGGCTCATTGATGTGATTTTAATAGTTTTTGGACAACAACGGAGCTCTGTGACACAGAGGAATAACATATATCAGGCTCTGGCGACACAGACAATACTTGTTAGTAGATGAATACATTCTTGGTTTTGATCTTTTCGTGGGAATTGTTGACAATAACAAAATACATACCACCAGATTTATCCTCTGAGCGTGGTGAGTTTCTAATACATAAATCCTTTTAATGATCAAGACATCTTTTTGTTCTGTTTGGCCAAAGCCAACATATTTGCTCTTGTATTTTCCTGAGACTGAATTTATGTTTCACTATTACTTTTCCATGAATCACAACTAGAGACTAAAAACGCCCTCGAGGCTACAAACATGAAAACAGCAAGGTCAGTATTTACTCTGGCGTTGGTAATATAAAGCTCATCTCAACACTAGTGTCTCCAATTACGACAGACCACTGGGCTCGCTGCTCTTCCTTAATAGCTTCCTCCATATCTGACACTCTTCATTTCACGTAATGAGAGTCTTCAAGATGTGAATAAAGGTATGCATATGATTTGGTACAAGGGCTGAAAATGAGATATGCCTCGGGGCTCACTTCAAACAAGACAAAATTTGCAGCTAAAGAGAAACTCTGTGGCTTTAAACCAGACATCTGTTCTTCGTCCCTCATTGGGCCGAAAAAAGAAGCAGCCAGGGCCTTGGTGCCAAGGAGCCTCTGTCTAAATCTTTGCCAACATATTTGTCACTGTGGCCTCATTGACCAGAGAACCAGCCAGCCACTCAGCCTAATGGTACGGTCATCTGTCGGTTCATCTCGCAACTCACAGCTAAAACCTTACGACACTGAACATCAGAGAGGAGCGGTGGAAGAGGAGGAGGAGGGAGAGTGAAACCAAATCCCTGACTGGATTCACTCCTCGCTGTTAACACCGTAAAGTCACCTAAAGTTTATTGCCTGTCCATTTGCAAGCAATCCAAAGAGAGGCTCTACTCTCCCAGGAAGCTTCAGAAAGCTCCTTAACTGCTTGACCTTCCTGTGTTTTTATGGAGCTGGGGAGCAATTTAACATGTTTTAGTTTCTCTGCTACACCGGCTAAGATGCAAGATGTGACATGAGGCTTGAAATCAGCATCAGCTATCTGACCGCGGAGATGGTCTGCTACACAGAGCCGGTATCAGCCCAAAACATCTCGACCACATTTGTCAGTGCTCAGCCCAGCTGGCCTGTTGTGCATGCAGGCCTGTCCAGCTGTAGTTTATCATAAAACTGGCTTTAAATTGCATTATGCAATTACCTTGGAATCTAAGGGCTCTGTAATAGAGATATTCACCGAGTGCACAATGACGCTGAGTCTAGAGGAGACATCTGACTGCATCAACAATAGACTGAGGAGACAGGGTTAGAGAAAAGAAACTGTCATACAGCCGCAGCTCCAGTTTATCTTTTAATTAACATCTCCAAGACCAAGACAAACACTGTATCAATAATGCAACAGTAACATGCTACAATATTAATGTCAGATGAAATGAGGTAATTAGACGGGGGGGAAACTATTTTAAGCACGTCTGCCCTGCTAGCATGTGGAGCCCAGTTATTCAGTAAAAGAGAGGCGATAGAGCCATGAGAAGAGGAGAGCAGCTGATCTCATGTGCGAATGTGGCCGACGGGAGGGGAGCGAGGGCCAACATTTTGTTTGTCAGGACGAACAAATGGTGACAAACGATGGCAAATTGGAGTGAAGGCCCCCTGCTGAGCTATGGTCTGCCCACTGGGGTCCCAATAGAGCAGAGGTGCTAGCTTGGGAGAATAAAGACACACACACACACACACACATGTATAAAGTTATCGAAATGTAATAAAGTTCAAGGCGTGGCGTGCATACAGAAAGACCCTCGCACACAATGATAAGATGCCAGAGAAAAAAGGAGCCATTGGAAGAAGCAGAGACAACACACACAAAGGCTCCCTTGCTATCTAATCCAATGTTTCACATGAAAGAGTTGAGCCTCTGCTGAGGACTAAAACAGCATTTGGCCTAATCCTATAAATCTATATGATTGAGACAGATGGAAAGTAAGTTCTCTGTCTCTGCCTCTGGGAAAAAAAAAAAAAAAATACCCCACACCTCTCACCCAAACCCCTGATTTCCAGCTTGTATACCTCACCCCCTGCGTTGTGAAGTGAAGTGAAACTGTGCGGTGAAGAGCGTAGTAGAAGTGGTAACCACAACACAGTCATAAATAGATTCCGGGGGCCAGCTCCAGCCATGTACAGAAAGTGTATTTCATTTAATTGGCTGGATAAGACAAAGATTTTTAATTTCCCCTGAGATCTGGGTTGCCAACTTTTGTTTTTACGTGGCGGAGAAGTAGAACTACACTCAGAGCAGTGCCAGGAATTTACAATGCTCTCTTTACCACAGGCGATGCTGTGTTTTGTCTCCTCAGAGAGCTTCGCAGATATTGGATTAATTATGCAGATGTTTAAATATCAACCCCACTAAACACTACTAGTCTGTGAACCTTACTTTGTGTGTGCGCTGTCTCCCAAGATCTATCATGGCATATGCTCTGGCACAGTGGACACACACTTACAGCTTTTTCATCTCTCTCTGTGCTTCCCCTTCCCTCGCTCCCTCCTCCACACAGACAGGCCATTGTGTGCGGGCACAGATGAGATTTGCATGCATGTTAGACTGGATTACACATGCAGGCTCTGGGAACCTGGACCCCTGTGGTCTCCCTTCACTGTTTCGTCCTGCAACCGGCGAGCTTTCCTTTCAATCCACGACTTCAAACAAATCTCACAGCTTAATTGGCTCAGAAACATACAAAATCAAAGGTTAAATTCTCTAGATTTTGGGAGAGAAGCGGGTGAAAAAGTTTCTTTGCAGTTGCCTGCTGCTGGTATTTGCCTCAAAATCAACCCTCCCCCATCAAATTTTGCATCCATCAGTGGTCAGATTCATAACTTGGGGAGATGAGAGTGTGCGAAAGGGTTAATCCTCTAAGTGATATGTATAATGAGAAGCTTAATCCTTGATCTGAAGATTCTGTGTCTAAGAGGGTGGAGATAACAGATAAGAGCAGCCAAATCTCCTTAAAAATAGATGGCAGCAGATGTAACAAACATCTAATGAATTGATTTTAATTTCAAATTGCTGCTACATTATGTCAATACTTTCCTTGATCATATTTGTTTGTGTGTCTGTGTTGTGTGTTGTGTGTTCTGTGTGTGTGTGTGTGTGTGTATGTGTGTGTGTGTGTGTGCGTGCGTGTGTGTGTGTGTGTGTGCGTGTGTGTGCACTCCGTGGTCAAGCTTCTCCATCATCCATCAGTGTATTTATAGTGCATTTGATGACAATTGAACAGTACTAAAGTGCCTGCAAACAGACAATAAAAAAATCCATCTCAAAGCATTTGTGTGTCATTACATCTATTCATATGAGCATTAAAGTAAATTGTCAAATGCTGTCTTCTTTAAGCAGCTAAGCCCCGCAGAGCCTCTGCTCAGCAGGATTATAAATGAGATAGGATTTAATATTGATCCTTGGCTGACCTCCTATGAAGTTCTCATCATTTTATAATATTCTTCACACATACTGTTAATGAGATCAGTGGGCTCCCACAGGTCCATCCACAGATAAACCTTGACCTTAACGCTGTCAGACAACAAGCATGACCGAGCTTTTTACAGCCACAGGAGGATGAAAGGAGGATGAAGGAGGGTGAAGTGAAACATGAGGATTAGCTGTTTACTTGATTTGTTTACCGCCGGCAGGATGGACAGGCCTGCATCTACCCATGAAAATAAAGTGTTGGTTGGAGCACTATTTATTGGCTTCATAGCAAATCGAGCTTTGCTGAGTAACACCACCTTCAAAAGGGCCAGACCGTGAAATATTGGATAATTTTACCTCACACTGGAACGAAACTGGTTGATGAGCAAATTTACTGTCAGCTCTGAGGCTCTCTGCTGCTGCTGCTGCTGCTGCTGCTGCTGCTGCTACAAAAAGAAACTCTCTCTGTGTGTCTGCACAAAGCAACACAAGGTTCAGCCACATATCTAAATGAGCCTGATAATTATCTGAATATATTTCCATTGATATTACAATGGGCTCCAATCAATGAGCGAGGCTGCCTTAAACTACGTGTATGTGTGTGTCCCAAAGGCATTCATTTCACCAAGGCTCATATATGAGTACGGGGGTGGATGGTCGGTGTGGGTGGAGGCAATTGATTCAATGTATCTGAGGCGATGCCAGCCGTGCGGAATACAAACACACAGTCATGGGAGCTATAAGAAATGCAAGAAGGGGGCTACCTGAGCGACTGTTGCCTCTGCACATACACAAACCCCTGAGCGCCGGCTTCACATGCAATAAATCAAATCATTTGCCTTCCCACCAGCGAGTCCTGTTTTTGAATCTGAAACTGCTTATAAGAAAGAGACATGAAAAATTGTGATTTGTATTACCAATAGCGAGCCATGAGCACACACTGTCCCCTCTCCTCTCCTTCTCTTTTTTCCCCCCACTCCCCTGTCAGCTCATTAGTAGCCCATCTCGATATTGCTATAAGGTGTAGTTATCCAAACCCTCATCCAATTATGCCTGCTCGCACTTATAACACCGTGAATTAGATCAAGAAAAACTTTCACATAATTGGTCACAAATTTCTCTCCGTGTATGTGACAAGCAGTTCCTCTAAATCTCTCTCACACACACACACACACACACACACACATGCGCATCATTGGACTGGAGCCACACCCTGGCAAAGACATCCAGAAGTCAGGTTCTTAAGTCAGCAACAATGACGGTGAAACAGTAAATCTTTGACCGAGCTGGCTGTTGACCAACCCCTGACATCTATTTAAAAGATTTTTTTAATGAATCGCCTTAACCGCGGAAACAAAATGACACCCTGAATAAATATATTCTTGTAAAATTAAATCTCTTAATAAATGATTTGTAAGGACAAATCTTTCCGCACAAAATATAGATAGCAGCAGAGGAAAATGAATCATGGAATGAATATAGCTGGCCTGATTTCACCCCCCTTCATGTTTTTCGCCAGACTATAACTCATCTATCATCTACGAGCCATTAACAACCATCTTCAATCCAGCTAATACCATCAGGAAGAGAAGAGCCACTCTGCCCCTCTGCTGCCGCTAACATAATTGTTATACATTGGCTCCAGTCAAATGCTGTTTTTCTCTTTGCAACCAATTACCTTTATCTTTGTTAGATGACAGCATCAATTTGCCTTCAGAGCTGGTCAATGCAAATAAGTGAAAACAGCCTCTGGTAAATTTCCCTTTGATAAAAAGAGGATATTTATTAAAGATAAGCCACTTAAGTGGTGAGTGAGCTGGACCACCTCTGAACTGTAGTTACTTCACTGTTTACAGTTCAGTTCATTGCACATACGCAGCAACACAAAAATAGTAAACACTTAATTATGGTTAAGGCTACCAACATATTTTCACACTCTACTGAATAACTAAAATAACCACTGGCAGCAGCCGAGTTATTCTTCCTCAACCTGGCATGAAAATATCGTAGTGTACGGAAAGCGGATTGAGTCATTTATAGTCACATAGTAGTACAACTTGCACATCCTTCCTCTACACCTGCATCTGTTCCTCGACCGGCTCCACACGAGAGCAACCAGGGTTTCCACTCTTCAATTACATAACATTATTTTATCTCTGGCTTTTACTTACCTCACAAAATCCCATCTCCATAGCGACAGACCCTCGTCCATGGTTCACAGAAATAATTGTTGCCTCCTGCATCAAATGGTTGTTCTGTGTATCTTTAAAATTTCATAACTTGTGCGTCTGTGCCTACCTTTGGTATATTTAACATAAAAGCCCAAGGCCTGTGACTTTTCTATTTATGTCCTCGGGGGGGTTGTGTGCCACCTCTATAGGCCGTTACAGAGGATGAGTTGATGCACCGATCCAGACAATCTTTGTATGAAATCAGGAGAAGCACTATACAGAACACAAGCACTTTGTCTTGGTTTGTGCCTCATATGCTGGTGCCACATCTGATCAGTTATTTTGAATTATATTAATGAGACTATACATTTAGAGGCCAGAAAACATATTTTCTCAATCAGCTCCTCACTCTGAGTGATGGGGTCCCACATGAACACACTATTTTCTGCCAAACTTAGAACAGTTTTGGTTATTTAAAGTGAAAGATTTCTGTATTTGCGTTTTTGTTCTTGCTTTTCTTATTGGCTTTAAGTGGGTGGGGCTCAACTGGAAAAAGTTGATGTAATGTACTTCTGTGCACCAATCAGAGTTTAGAAACATTTGAATCCAAATGTGATAGTGATAGTTGTGGGGTTGTTTGCTATATGTGGCCAGCTCAGTCTGTAGACGAATTTAAAGTTTAAAGTCCCCCTTCCACTCGAAAATATATTTTTATTCTTGTTCCTTCAATCTGATGTTTGAGCTTCACTGTGCAGAATGATTTATATGCCGAGTTTGACACTAGAAGGCTGATTTCACTTTCATCTGCTGAAGAGGGAAAGTTTCTCTGGGCTCTCCTTGAATCTCAGTTTAACACGTGTACCATAGAGCACGATTTGTGACATCACAACCTGTTTTGAAAGCCAGTCATGGTCCAGTATATAACATTCACAAGTGTGATGTGGAAATTCAAAGCCTCCAGTGCAAAAACACTGAGACTTTACAGTGAGGTAGGAGACAACTTGAGTCCAGCAGTTAAACTTCTGAAACAAACAATATTTGCATATTCATAGATTCTGGATGTTTCAATGATGGAGACAGAGTAGATGTGATTTTAAGGATTTTAACAAGGTTATTCAACTTTTTTTGTAGAAAAACTATGTCAGAAACACATAATTTTTCCAAGCAGAGTATTTTTTACACTTCTTAAAGCATGTCTGGAGGTCATCTTTAAGTGTTGTGCTCTCTAGTGATGCCACCATTACTGCAGTGGCACAATCAAACTGACTCTGAAATAAGTTTGGATTGACTGCAGTCAGCGATCACCCCCCCTGATAAATGAAATTAGCCATGGACCCAAGTAATGGTGGAAGTTTTTCAGTCTCAGATCACTAGTTTGAAATCGATTGTGATAGCTTTGGGGGAAAAAAATGCTCCGAGCTCCTTGGGGAGGATGTGAAAGCGCTGTGTAGTAATTAAACCTGGCCAACATTACCGGCTAGCTTATGGTCATAAATCAACAAGCTTGCAATCCATTATTTCTTGTGTTGTAATCTGATGCAATATATCATTTAATAAAAAATCGGAAACACATGTAGTGGAAGTTTTAACAAAAAACAGGATGAACTCAGCTAGCAAGAGATCAGAGACATCTGTGTTTAGCAGTGTCTGATCGGCTCATTGTCAACATGTTGCTCAAAATGCTAAAGTGAGGATATAATGGAGTTAAATTAAATTGAAATTAATTTCATATAGCAGAGGCCTAGCAGCTATTAAAGGATAGGTTCACAATTTCCCAAGTTTGTCTTAAAATGATAGTCAGGTGCCAGAATGAACATTGAAAGTGGTTTTGCTTGCTGTAATCATTCCTCTTGTTCATACTGACCATTAAAAGATCCATTCTTAATGTGACTTCAATGTAAGTGATGGGGGCCAAAATTCAAAGTCCTTGTTTTGTACAAAAATGTATTTGAAAGTTAATCAGAAGCTAATGTGAAGCTTTGGTGGTCCAAACTAGTAGAATCAAGTGGACATGTTCCAAAGTTACCACCTTTATACTTGCAAATTTCCCTCTTTTTATTACTATCCTCTCACTGCCACTCAACAGAGAAACACTGTCCATGGAAACATGATGAGGGAGTTTTATACTAAAAACACTTTGGAAGATATCCACTTATTCTGACTAATGTGGTCGACTGAAGCCTCATATTAGCTTCAGATAAACGTTTAAAATAATTTTCGAGGGGATCTTCTAATGGTCAGTATGAAGAATGATTACAGCAAGAAAAATCTGTTTCAATGCTCATTTGGGCTCCTGACCGTTGTTTAAAGACAGACTTGAAGAATTGTGAACCTCTCCTTTAAAATTGGACTAAATTTCCTGTTCTAAGTGTTTTAAATTATAACCTTCATTTCAATGTCATTTTGACAACCATGTTTTCAACAAGCAACAATTTCTACACGTGGTCAAATTTCTTGACAAAAGCCTTTAGAAATAAACTTCTTTTATATCATTTTATCACATAGGTTTAAACAGAGATGTTACCACAGTGATTGCAGCTGATTTACTTCTGCACTCAGTTCACCTAGAATCTGTTCAAATCACACCTACATAGTCCTAATGAAGCAGGTAAGATGACATTTTGAGTGTTAAACCATTAATAAATATTAACTAATGCTGTGTTTTTTAACTTTAACTTTGAATGATGCTTATTTATCCATTAATATTTAATGTTATAGAGAAATACTCAAGATTTAAATCTGAGTTTTCAGGGGGTTGTTGTATAGGCATTTCCTCACGAACACAAAGCAGCTGGAATCATGCTGAAAAAGCGAGCTAGTTCAAAGAGAGTGAATTCAGGTTTGACCTGATTCTATACACCCTGTTATCTCCCTTAAAATGTCAAGTACCTGAATACGCTGATCAGGGCATGAAAGTACTTATAAATATTATGTCCTTCAGTCCTAGAGATTAGAATTTCCATTTCAGGCGAAAAAGCCTCTGGAAAGCCAAACATCACATGCTGAGTGTAGAAAACTGGAAAGGTTACTGAGCCTTATCTGCAATTATGCAAAAACACAGAGATTGGCCAAACCCATATTCATTGGTACAAAGGGAATCTACAATGCATTGATGTTGCTTACAGCATTCTCCTCTCAGATGCAGATGTGTAGCATACAGCACATCCTACAGGAGAATACAGGCTAGAACAGCTGACTATACACAAGTCACACCTCGTCATGTTTTGTATTATCAATGCAGGTGATTAAACTTTAAAAAGATTTTTAAAAAAACAAACAATAGAGATTACAAATTAACATTTTTTAAATTTGGTTTTAATTCAGGAGTTTCTCATTTGCACACATTATATGGGGAACGGATTAGACACACGCAAGGGTTTTATTTGAACCATGTAAATGCATTTAGTCTCCAACACTGTACAAATAAATATCTCCAAATATGTATTTCATCACTCTCTTTCACCTTCTTCTTCTATCAGCTCCACTGACATGGAGCTGCTAAAATGTTGACAACTCCACTTCTGCACTCATTGTGTCAACTGTTTCATTGTCAGCATGTGTTTTTTTTTGTTTGTTTGTTTGTTTGTTTTTTCTGGAGAAAGAAAGATGAGGGACAAGAAATGAAAATTTGATACACAGGTCACATGGAAGAATCTGCTCTCTTATCTTTTCATCAACACCTGGGAGTATAAATAGTTTAGTTTAAAAATAATGGCTTTCATCTTCAATTACGCCTCTGAATATTCAATATGAGAGCAATGGTGCCCCCTTGTGTAAAATATAATTAATAGTCTAATAGTGATGTGCATACATGATAGATTCTAATAAAATCTGAAGATCCCCTCTATGACAGGCTCTGAGGTACATATGTTATCTGAACATTTTTATTCCACAGTCGTACTCTTTCCTCTGCAGTAAACTTATACTGATTCTCTCAGAAGTGAAGGGCATTCATGCTGTCTGTCTTTAGCCTCTCCGGCTCTTCAGACAAACTGCAGCTCTATCCTCCGTTGTCACAGCTCTGGGCGCACTGCACTGCCCTGGGCTCAGTCAGACGGTCGTAGGACAGCACCGTCATAACCTGTAAAATGTACAGCATGATATCGCTTTAGAGAATAGAGAGCTCCAAGCAATAAGAAGAGGCCATCAAAGGCGTGCTGAGTTAAAGGAATACTATGCAGGATTTGTCAGTTTGAATGCTGTGTGTTTGTAAAGTTGGCCTCTCCTCCCCGGCTCAACAAGCGAGCGAGAGACAGAGAGAGAGAGAGAGAGCACAGTGGTGGTCGAGCGAGCTAGAGAGTGAATGAAGAGAGGGAGCAGCACTGGCGAGAACAAAGCCGTGAATCAGATAAATAAAACATTATTTTCTTATTGTTTCATGGTGGTTACATTCTAAAGCACAAATAAATACGCCCACATCTCCGCACAACCCTGCAGGAAGGTGCCGTATTGCTGGATTTTGTGTGAATTTAGAGCTTCATCCTGTGGCCTCTCTGCTCTGTGTGTGTGTCGCTCAGCCTCGCCTTCCGTCAAGCAGACACACAGACCTGCAGCTCTTTATACATCCGTGACACAGAGACAGAGGGCAGAGCGGAGCAGAGGAGAGAGACGGAGACAGTGATGTAACCTGGTCTCTATGCTACGAGTCCCGACCTCACACCTGCGTGCTGTTATTAGCTAGAGGCTACACACCCACTGCCCAAAGGTTGATGCCAAGAAGATGTCCTGAATACTTAAATAATAAGAAAATACAGGCAGAGGGAAGGGTTTCTTCAGATAAATACACCACCACACAATTCTAGTGGGTCATAAGTGATGATTGAGAGGGATTATTTTTGTATGAGTCTGTACATTGTTTTTTAGGAAAATCCTGCATAGTATACTTTTAAGGATTTTATAAGCAAGCGCACCCCTGAAGCTACTATTTTTCAATTTGGGAATGGGGGAAAAATCAGTTTTCTTAAGCCAGTTTTGATTGGTTTCTAATAGAAAATGTACTTATAGGGTAGAAAAGTAGAAGCATTGAGATAATGTTTTAATTATGTCAGTTCCAGCTTCTTCACACTATTAAAATTAACTCAATAGTTAAATATTTTGAGAAATACACTTAGGGGAGAACCAGGACAAAAGTAATACTTTTCAGATAAACGTCATTTTTAACATTACAGACAGGTGCTATTTTGTACAAATGTGGAACAACTTCGGTATAATTTGACTTTGACTGGAACTTGCACATTGTTACTTTCGACCCCGTCGATGATGAAGATGACATTGCTACTGTAGAGGGACTAAAGAGACACCTGTTAAAATCATGACTGTGACACATGAAACAATAAACACAACTTGTCATTTAAAAAAATTCACCACGAGTGAATTTACTTACCGTCATCAGGTAAAACTCTGTGAAAGTATCCACATGATTTTTTGCGGTTCTGGTAAGTGTTGCGTGCTGACACAGTTAGACATATCAAACTTGTATGGGCTCTGAGAAAATTACTGTGTTACTTTCGACCCAGTTCTCCCCTATTTACTTTCTTGCTGAAAGTTAGATGAGAAGATTCAATACCACTGTCATATCTGTCTGTTAAATATGAGGCCATGGCCAGGAGATGATTGGCTTAGCTTAGTATAGCAAAAAGACTGGAATCAGAGAGAAACAGCGAGTCTGGCTCTGTCTGAGAAGTAAAACCAGACTATCAGCACCTCTAAAGCTCACTAAATAACATATTACATCTGGGTTGTTTTATCTGTAGAAAAGGCAAAATGTAAAAATAACAATTTTACATTGATGACAGAACTCTAGCTTTTCATCTTTACATTTGGTTTTTTGTTCGGATTAAAAAACAAGATATAAGCTTAATAATGAGCTTTAGAGGTGTGGCAGTCTGATTTTGTTACCTTTGGACAGCAAGAAAGCAAATAATCATGTTCCCCAATATTTCAAACAATACCTTTAATTCATGTTAGCAATTTTCTATCTGTTTGATGCTATGAAATAATATAATGAGCTGTATTCTACTCACTGTGATCATTATGAGGAGAGCTAGCATCATGCCCAGCATTATGTATAAATTATTGGTCAATCCTCCAGCCCACAGAGGACCCAAGATGGTGGCCAAGCCCCCAACTGAGCGTCTGACACCTTGGCTGAATCCTTTTGGTGACACATCACAAAGAATTAAAGCTTATTTCCCTCATGTCCAAACATTAAAATATGGTTTCAAAGTACTGTATGTATAACCGTTTCTTTATATCAAATAGCAGTCTGTTGTTTTAATATGTTGAAACATGCAAAAGGTGCCATGATAAAATGAGCCAACCTTGTGTTTTTTCTGCAGTGACTTTGGAGAAGAGAGACACCTGAGACACGGCCACAAAGGGAAGCCCCAACAGCTGCAGAAACACTCCGATGATGAAGGCCGACAGCTCCCATCCATAACCACCTGGCAGGGACCGAAAGATAATACTGAGGTTTTACTGAATCACAATAGTTTGCCCCAAAATTATATGGATTACAACACTGCACAATGATATTTACAGACTGTCATCTAACCCAATCTCTCACATATGATTAAGATTCATAAGATTCATATATTTGGTAAAACACAGCTATTCAATTAGTTTTTGTTGCTTTTTATTTATGGTACATAATGATAATGTATCAGAGTATATGTGACAGATCATACTTCAGTTATCAAGCCTCTCTTCTCTTGGTTTTTAAGTTCCTTCCACAAATGAGTTGGCACCACCAAAGATAGCTCTATCTGAAGACGAAACCACTGCCAAGCTGGCAGCCACTAGATTTTTGTTCTCTGCTGCTTTGCATCATGCACATGTTTGTGTGAATTTGTGCCCACTCAAAATGTTGGATGTTCCCGTCTAAGCTGGAAGCCTATAATCTTATTATCAAAATGCAATTTCACCAATCAAACATGTTTCTTAGTGGTCCAAATGAAAATAATTTTTTGCAGGTATCTCCCCTTTTAGGTTTTGTTTCTTTGTTTGGCTGTTTTAACTGTAACTGTAACAAATAGCAAACAAATGTAGGATATGCTTTAACAAATAGCATTTTTGTCTAATTAGATTACTGTAATCCTTTTATATGTACTCAGGCACTCCCTGGCTCCAGCACCTGTCACTTGTAATCAGAGCGATAAACGTGACGAGCTGCAACAGACGCAGGCCAACATGAACATACAGGATCCAGTTTGCCTGTATGATCTCCTGCTGGCCTGCGAGAGCTAAGCGATATCATTTACAGAGCACAGTCAATTCAGCCAGTGTGTAACCCAATATTGGCTCCGCTGTGCTCTATACACCAACACCAGCCTCACAGAAAGGATCTGGCACAGAAATTGATGCGTTTTTGAGCCTGTGTGTACCTTTGCATGAGTGTGTCTGTTTGTGTGTTTGTATGTGTCCCGGGCAGGGTAGCACCTCGAGGTTTGCAGAGGAAGATGAGGCACCAGATACAGGCGGCGCAGCAGATGACCAGGCCCACGGCCAGCACGACGCGGTCCGCCACCTTCCTGCTCAGCCAGCGCACAAAGAAGAAGCCCAGGATGACCTCCACCCCACACAAGCTGTACATCAGGCTGTTGCCCAGCTCACTAAAGCTGAAGTAGCGCTGCGTCAGAGGAGTCACCATGGTCTGGGGGGTTTTAGAAAGATGTTTGCAAGGTCAGTCAGTTAGATAAAGTGATTCAGTCAGTGGTAGAAGAGGAGAGACTCTTATTAGAGCTGAAATGAGCACCTTTTTAAGTCCTTCAAATGTTTCACTCAGGCCAGATCAAAAGAATTGTTCTGTTTTGATATTAAAGTGATTTTACAATCCAGGTCAGCACTGTGCGACTATCCAGTCACCACGATTTAATGAGAGGAGAGAAGGTGTCTTCACTCTTCATGTTCAGGACACAGAGACTGATTAGGTTCACTTGTTACATCAGTTTTACCCTGAGTATTAAATGATACTTGATTATATTCTAACAGAGCAGGTCTTTCCAGGTAAGGCCCAGATTGATGCAGTGTGGAAGAAATCCAGGGTAAAATAGTTTGACATTGTGTGAAATGTTTGGAAACTCTGGCTGATGGATCTCAACGGTGGCTGCTCTCACCTCCAGCGCTGTCTGATTGAAGAGAGTGATGAACTGAGCCGTGAGGAGTACAACCACCTCCTCTCTCAGGAACTCTACAGAGTGAAAGACAGAGAGATATACTGGATAAAACCAGAAAACCAAAGAGAAAACCCATAAAACGAGCTCAAGTGGCACCAATAAATTGAAAGTTTCAACTGGCAAGCTATGTTGAGATAAAGAAGTTTAAAGAGAAATGAAAACTTGGACTATCTGAAAGTAATGTCAAGATTGAAAGAGGGAGGTGTGACGAATCCTGGCTGGTTGGTCATGTTGATCCTCTGGTTCAATAAACTGTCTATTTCTTTTGGAAGAGATAAGTGAGAGTTCTGCTTTTTTCTTATGTTCAAAACATGATAACACAGAAAAAATTTTTTTTTAATGAATTCCAAATTTTGATACCAGCTTTTTTCTGGAACAAAATCTCCATTATGGACTTGGAGAGGAGGAAAAATGAGCTGGGCTTGCTGCTAAATTTGGAAGTATGTGCCAGATGGCTGGAGGAATGGCTCAATATTACAGTGTGTGATCTTCTATGGTTCAGTTATCAGTGTGTGATCTACTATGGTTCAGTTATTAGTGTGGTGCACTATTATTTATGAGATTTAATTTTAGTAAGCCACTGCATGCGCATGTGTGCATAAATACAGAGGCCCGTGGACATGTTCTTTGAAGGTAAATAAAGGTTATGTGTTTTAATATTTATTATATGGGTTTAAAGGGGACCTCAAATAATTTAGTATTGTATTTCCTTAAAGTTGGAGGCCTTGCAGAGACAGATTAGAAGAAAAACAAAGCAGAGGCTGAGATATCCTGACTTTTAGCGTCTAGAAATTGGTCAAGCTCCAAAAAGACTGGGTCCTATATTTCCCAGAGTATTTTCTTCAGATCCTCCCTGCCTGGTAAACACCCACAACTCCATGCCCCTAGTTTGTAATTCAGACTTTCTGTTAAAAATGTGTAACTCCAACACTGAAGGCTCCTCCAGAACTGAGCAGTACACCTCATGAAAAGTAATCTAATCTTCATCTGTAAAACTGGTGGAGTAACACTTTTAACTTCAAAATATTTTTTGTATAACCCATTAAAAAGAAATTTGTATAGTGGCTAAAAACAATTTTACAGTGTGTTATTTAAAGCATTATTAACTGTACACATGTACAAATGGCAGGTTTAAAACCATTCATAAATGTGTTGAAACCACCTTTCATTACATATGATAAGAATTATGTTTTACTTAAAAAAAGCATTCATTAAAGGAACAATTCAACATTTTGGAAAATATTCTCACTCACTTTCATTCTGAAAATTAGATGAGAATTTTGATACCACACTCATATGAGTCGGTTAAATATGAAGCTACAGTCAAGAGCCGGTTAGCTTAGCTTAGCACAAAGACTGGAAACAGGGGGAATCAGCTAGCCTGGCTCTGTCAGCGGTTAAAAAATCTACCTAGTGTATTTCCTAAAATGTCAGACTGTTCCTTTAAACCATTATTAATTGTTTGTATACTTATTAATGCTAATAAGAAATACTGACCCAACTCAGACCCAACGCTTTGGCAACAGTGTGACTTTCAACTGAGAAAAATAGGGGTAGAGGGAAAAAAACATTTGACACACTTGTATAATTCTCCTTCCTTCCCAAAAATAAAAAATAAAAAAAAATCTCACAGCTTTTACTTGTGTTTTTTTGTGCTCTGATCAGGAATAGAAAAAACTGAATGAAAGAAAGTGAAAGATCTGCTTGAGTTTCAAAGGTTCCTCACCGATACACAAAAAGTCAGGGAAGATCAATAATTCAGGAAAGCGAATACCAGGCACACTGCTAACAGCCAACAGACACCGCTACAGTATGTGCAAGAGCTGCAGACATCCTCCAGTTTTGCTCTGGAGTTTCTGGTGTTGTAGATTTTCTTCAAAACAAAAAGGAATCAATAAGACGAATGTTGGCCACATTACCAATTCTGTCTCCATTTCATCCACAAGTCAACCACAGCAAGCAAGTCAATAAAAAAGGAAGTCTGTTATCCATCCCTTTGCCACATCTTCAAAGAGTGAGAGAATCGATACCAAGGTTTGACACGTGCACACAAACACACACACACACAGTTTGGAGACTAACAAAGTACAGAAAAAGTCAGTCAATAGCGGCACACAATCACTGCTTGCATCCTATGTAAATTTACTATGACACTAATCCAATAAGACATCTGACATCACATATATACACACAATCTGACATAAAACAGACATATACACACAGGTCCAATCAATACATGGGGAATCTGATCTGACATGCCACACACCAATCCACAGAGAGACCTGGAGCATTGACAGTGTGTGTGTGCATGCGAGAAAATCAATAGAGCAGATACGAAACATGTGCATTGGCAGTGACACCTCATCCTACCTGAATCCCACAAACAGGGCAGAGGAAAGCTGACAATCATTGCTTAGGACAGGCAGTCAAACCTCCTCACTCACCTCTGCTGGCGCTGAAGTTTTTGAAAGGGTTTGAAACCGCCGAGGCGCCGTGGAAGGGCTGCATTTCAGATGAGGCGGAGGTCTCCGATTGGTCGGAGATGACAGCTCTGTAGGTGTGCACCGGCTCTTCGTCGGACCCCATCAGCGGCATCTCCTCCTCATCCTCCTCCTGTTTCATCTCCATCATCGCCGCTCCCCCCTCTGTGGAGCTGATGGGTGGTACATCCCAGTACATAGCCAGGACAGCAAACTGGAGCAGCACCCACAACAGGCACATGAAGATCTGAGAAAAAAAAGTGCCCTTAAATATTTTATAAGTTAACAGCCAAAAAAAGAAAGTTCTTTTTACAATATCAAAATACCAGAAAACTATCTGGAGAGAGAGACTATGAGTGCTCAAAGAATAATATAACCTGCCACAGTGAAATCAAGAGAGACGTGCAGTGTCAAATTATGTGGAAAATGGAAGTAGGCGTAGAGTTGCTTTGTTATATCTCATTTAAGCTACATCCGTGCTACAGGTGTTTTATTCAGAAAGACTCATGAGACGGAAATAGATCGATACAGGTTGTTACGGGCCTGAGTATCGCTGCAGGTGTTTTGTATTCCTCTTACTCTGAAGAGAACAAAGAAAAAAATACATGAGTGCAGAAAGAGGAGCGACTATTTCTGAAGATTGTTTCTGTATTCATGAGGCTTTCGGAGAACCTTAGATTACTGATTATCTGGATGCTGTTACCCCAGGAGACGTATACTTGTTCACAACAAAGGGCCCCAGTTTGAAATCACACAGCCTCAGGAACAGGTTGAACGCCGGCCCTGGAGAGACAGGAGGAAGCACTTTGAAGAGGAGATGGAATAAAAACAGAAGATGTGGATACAGTAGCCTCCACCTTAGTGATTTTATTGAGTGTCTCCTGCTCACAGTTGAAACTAAACATCAAAGAGGACATCACAAAATTCTTCCAAAATTCTTGGTGTCTGATATTTTTCAGAAGCCAGAGGAGGTAGAGAAATGACACCAGTCTCACTGACCGACAAGGAGGCCGGCTTGTCGACACGCCATGATGGCTGCGAAGATACCCGCTCGCTCCTCTGGCCGAGTGCTCCGAGTCAGGAAACCAAAGATGGAGGAGCCCGCTCCTGCACCGATACCTGAGAGGAAAACAGCATCCTTCTGTTTCACCTTCACACCTTCCACACATGCTGATATAGTGCATGTTTGGGTGTTATTTCACTGCATGCATGCATGTATGTATGTGTGTGTGTGTGTATGTGTGTGTGTGTGTGTGTGTGTGTGTGTGTGTGTGTGTGTGTGTGTGTTACCTGCTACAAGCCGACTGCACAACAACAGCCACTTTGAATATCCAAGAAAATACATGAAGTTTCCTGAGGACAAATAAAAATGAAAATCATGTTTGGGAAACAAAATGCTTCTCAGGTGTGAAACAAATGCTTGACTTGAAGGTTGTATCCAAAAATTGTTTTTAGCAATGCTGGCGGCGTGACGGTCCAACAAGTGGGTCCACTGATTTGGTCCAGACTGAAATATTTCAACAAAACAATTGGATGGATTGTTATGAAATTATGTACACACACTCATGTCTCCCTCAGGATGAACAGTGATAACTATGGGGACCCCTTAACTTTTCATCTACTGCCACCATCAGGTCAAATTTTTAATTTGACCAATATTTCCATTTATGCCTTTATTTAGTGTTAATTACCAAATGTTAGTATGCTAAATTGCTAAACTTGATGGTGACCACAGTAAAAACTATAGCTGCTACACATCAGCATGTTAGCATCGTCAGTGTTAGGGTGTTAGCATGCTGGCATTTGCATTTAGCAAACACCAACATGTCTAAGTATAGCTAATGTATGTATTATAGGAACTGGATGTCAGACGTGTTCAATCATTTGCCTGGCACATAAGCCAAAAAAGTTTTCTAGCTTCCTGGTTTCCTTCCCAGTTGTGCAGCCCACTGAATATGTGCAGCAAGCTTTTCTAGGCTCCAGGAAAGTTTTACAAACAAAAAACCTTCATGGATTGAAAATTCATCATAAAAAGAGTAATAATTCATCTTATATGCAGTTTGAGGGAAAAAATTGGAAAAAAATTGGCTGCAAGGCTGAGTGGCGTTGCTGAATCCAGTTTTTTTAATACATCCATGATATAATATAGCCTCACAGAGCTGCTAGCATGGCTGTAGACTCTTGTTACTAACTTTAGTCTACTGGTGTGTTTGCTAAGCTGTAGTGTTGCCCAAATGTCTTGTAAGCATTATGTCTTCTTTTTTTAACCTCAATTTATCTCTACAATGTATTGTAAAAAAAGAAAAAAAAAAAAAAGTATACAGTGTAGAATTCATGGTCACTAACTGAAAGGTAACTATGTGAAGATTATCAGTTATTGAGGGTAACTGGACTTGGTTGAAGATGAAGATGTTTCAGCCCTCATTCAAGGGGCTTCTTCAGTTCTAACTGACTGGTAGGGAGTTGCAGATATTTAACCTCTGTGGGGTCGTTATCAAGGTTATAGATACCACTTGGTTCGTTAGTGCTCCTGGCTGTTGTAGTGTTGTTGTAGGTGAAAGGTAACCACTATCATGTCTTGCTCAGGCTGCCAGATGAAAGAAATGACCTGACATTGTTTTTATTTTGCCATCTAGAGCCATTTATAATCCTCTTCATTGACTTACCATTATGGTATGGAGTGAATAGTAAATAAGTAAGTGAATAATTTCTGACGAAGCCCAAATAGGAGCTACAGACTTTCACATAACAGACAAACATACAGTCATGCCAGTGTCTTCTAAAATCTGACCCTTTTTGTCATGTGATTTGTCTTGTGGTTCGGCGACTCACCGACAATCTCAAAGAAATTGGAGAACAGGATGATGGACTTCGTAGTTTTGCTCCGGTCTGACCAGACCCCAAACAGCGGGCCCGTGAGCAGTCCGCTCAGACTGAACGCAGACAGACCCAGACCCAGGAAGTATGGAGGGGCCTCCAAAATCTGGAGATACCTCCATATTGTTGGCAGAATGACAGCTGAGACCATCAGAAATGGATGGAGGAGGATAAGTGTGGAGGAAAGAAAACCAGGGGGGAGGGAGGGGAGAAAATGACATGCCTCATTTACCCACAGCAAAATATATTTCAATTAAATCTGATGCGATATCCTCTGTGATGTGAGCACACAGCCAAAAATGCCGGGCAGATTCTTATTCCAGTCTGCTCTAATGAGACCATTATCTCATGTCTTCAAGTCTATAAAGCTGTCATAATGAACTTACCGTACTCTATGCCGCTCAGCATAAATATCAGTCCAATGGTTAGAAAAGTTAGATTCTTCTTTTGGTGATTATCCATTTTGCTCAGTGACTTGCTGCCTTTTATACACCGACCTCTGTCTGCGCATGTTGTTCCGAAATGTTGTTCAGTGGCATAATCAGATAACAAGAGACACTGTGCGTCCAATTACAACTGCTAGTCCGGATAATCAGAGGAATTTGTCGCACCATTGTACAAGGTCATCTCAGAACTTCTTAGAAGTGGAAAACAGAGATCATGTGAGGTTTCTCCTATAGAGGAGGCTCAGCAGGGGCGACACAGGGCAGAATAATTCAAATCAGCGTTGGAAAGAAAACAGTGCAGCCTGAAATGATTGCAGTAGTCCGTTTGCATTAGGCATTTATGTTATGTTCTAGTAGAGTCACGTCCGCATTGCAGCACCAAGCCGTGAGCCTCACGGTCAAGGCAATGTCTCAGGTTACCAGGTTGAGGTAAAGTACACTGAGCTCTATACATATTTAATCTTGTTTTCTTCAGTTTCATCAAAAGCACTTGATTCTCCCGCAACCCTGAGGAGACGCTGGGGTGAAATGTGCCAGGCTTATCTGCCCTCTAGTAGGTTACAGGTATGAATAACTTTGCTGTTTTACAAAAAAAAGAGACTCCATTTGCCACAAATACAATAAATAAATACAAGTCATGAAAACATACAAGTAATATAATATATTGGATAAACCAAAGTACATTTCTGAGAATATGAAGCTTTAACACCAGGGTGTATGGAAAATATTCAAAATAACACTTGTATTGTATTCAATACTGAATAAATTGGTATGACAGTGCTGTCCGTGTTATTGAATGGTTGGCTCCATTTTCAACCTGCTGTGGTGTTCCTAGCCTTGGGCATGTTATATTAAACAGAAATGTCACAATACCTCCATATGTTTTTCCTGCAACCCATGAATAATACAAGAAGTTTCGATTGTTTGAATAACACATATAAACTCGCTCAGCATCTTCCTCTCATATCACACAGCGTCGGGACTGCCGGGTCCGAGAGGTTTCACGCTTAACAGGCCAACGGCATAATGGGATGTCGTAGGACTCATGTGTTTGGGTCAGTACGTCTTCTGTGGTGTGTGAATGTGAGTGTGTGTAAAGATTATTGATTTGGCACACAATTGCTACTTAATGCCCATTAAAGCTGACTTCACAGAGAATATTTTCTGACTCTGAACAGTGTAATCATGCTGTTTTATTCTGTTTTAAAAGTTAATAATCGAGAAAGGATTCATGCAACTCTGCTTTTCCGTGACTTTTCCATCAACTGCTGCATGTAGCTGAATCTCACGGGCCCACTGAAAGGCCATTAGCATCCTACCTGGCTTACCTGTGTTGGTTTCTATAGAAACAGACAAGAGGGTGGAAGGTGTTTTTGCACTCACCTTTGAGCCTTGGTAAACAACAAGGTGTTCCCCTAAGAATAAACTGCAATCTAGTCCACTCAGTCAGTCACTGCGTTCACTGCACTGGAGCCTGACGGAGATACGAAATGATCAGCTGCTGACAGAGGGACATTTGACTTTCAGATAGAGAGAGAAGAGCTTGTTAGGTGGATACAGATACTTGGGGCTGGGTGGTGACTGAGATAGGAGTGGGCATGTTCTTGAACACAGCTTCTCCCCGGAGGTCGTTCAGTATCCCCATTAACATCAACCTGCAGGGTGCTCGCAGGCGGCAGACACGGTAAGAGGGCAATCGACTGGGTCAGCCGGCAAGGCTTTGAGACTACTGATGGAAGTAGTTTATTGTGAAGGAAAAACATTGTTTAATAAAGCTTCACATTCAGATTTCTAACTGAGCTTGAGCATATATGAGTATCCATGATTGTACATACGTATGTTAGGGTTGTAAAAAAACAAATTAATATCCCGTTGATTTTACACCTTAAGTTCAGTTTACTTGTCATGAAGAGATTGTAAATAGTTGTAAAATGTCTTCTGCGGCTCCCTGGAGCTCTCTGAGAAAATAATCTTACATTGGGCTTGAAGTCTTAAATCTTCCAGAGAGCCTGTGTTATGAACTGGGGTTGTGGAATTGATGATGTGTGTATTTACCAGGCTTAGAGGGTCCAATGAAAGATGCTGTCACATTGTTGCATTATGGGAAATGTAGGGTCCGGTGTTTTTAGAGCTGGAAGACAGATATCTTGGTCTCTGCTGCTTCGATTTTGATCATTCTTTTTTTTTTTAAGTCTGTCTCTCACAATTCAGGTGGTAGTATAACACTACATTTCTGGAGTGCCCCTTTAAAGTGTGTCTTGTCATTGAAACTTTACCTATTGACTTGTGTTTATACTGCTAAGAAATGTCGTAAAAAGCACTAGTTTTGACTGGCTAAATGTTTAATGAGTTCTCTGTTGTGCAAAGCTAAATATAAAGAGGAAATGCTAAAGGAAGAATGTAGTTAGTTATAGTTTTTTTGTTGAATAGTTTTTTTATTTTTGTGGTTTGGTCATTTACATGATCTATCCAGGAAGATGTTGAAAATATCATATGGAGATATTGAGATGCAAAAGTTTGACCTTGAAAATGACCTTGGTGTTGGTGTTAGGCATACATGTTTTTTTACTTAAATATAAATCTGACTGGATCTGTTCAAATATTTGAAGTTTTTGAATTTGTGTGTGTGTGTATGTGTGTGTGTGTGTGTGTGTGTGTGTGTGTGTGTATGAAAGACACAGGGAGTTCATCCACACAGTGGGAGCACAGGAGCAGGAGTGGAGCAGAGGTGTGGGTGGACGTGGGGGTCAGCGAGCTCGTACCTTGCTGGTGTCAAGTGTCGGGGAGGACAGAGCTATCCTGCTGGGCTTCACCATGATGGCCTTCTCAGTGCTCATGTTGTTTGTGGTCGGCATCGCTATAATCAAACCTTATGTTAACAGGTACACTGTAGTCTGTTCCTGCTAGAGGGTACTGTATATAACACAGTAATATGAAGGATTATAGTAGAGATGTTATTACACATTGGTTTACTCATGCAAATGGCTTCATAAAGGTAACGGTGGTAGATTTACATTTTTTATCTTTTGATTGATTGAGAAATCATTTCTAAAAATGCCTGACCAACAGTCCAAAACTGTAGCAAAGTTTTACATTTGTGAAGCTGGAACCAGCAAATATTAGTTTTTCTGGGTTTTTTTCAATCATCAAAACTGATGATTCGAATTCTGTCTGAATAAAGTCATTTTATGACTCACAGTTTAGATATTATGGAGAAACTCCTCTCCAGATCAAGCAGAAGTAAGTGAAAAAGAGAAACGGCCAAACTGCCGAGACGAAATAAAAAATAAAGTCAAAATTATGAGATAGTAAATACCTCATAGTTTTGATTTGATTTTTTGTTTGTTTGTTTTATTATGCACACGTTTTCATCTTTTTATTCTCCTGGCAGAGATGAGCTTCCATAAGGCCTATTGTCAGGGAAATTTAAAGATGAATTCACAGAGAGCAAGTTGTCTTTCACAGTTTCATTGCAGTAACCAGTTCACATTTGCATATGCGGATCCCCCAGTTTGCTATGCTGAAGAGATACTGTATGAAGTTCAGTGTCAGTATTTGTACACACAGCCACATGCGTCATTATCATCCCATATTCGTCACCCTAATAGGTTCCTTTTAATTAATTCACCGTCTCTGTAGGGAGTTTCTTTCGTCTCCTGAGAATTAAAAGTTGAAAGCTGAATCCTTATCTGCCTTTCCTCCCTAAGAAGTTTCCTCCTCTGCCTCTGTCTAATGAGCAGTAAAGTAACAGTGACCAAGTCCCACAGCTCACCTTTGATGGTACCTGTTGGGAACATCTTCACACAGGCAGCAGTGAGACAAAGTCTTATAATGTGCTTTGGGCAATAAAGGCAGTATAACATAATCCTAAGACCACAACATAAGGGTATAAGTTTCCATTTCACCTATCATCAGAGATCTAATAAGAAACATCAGTTGTCTTTCTGGTGTGAGTTTATTTGCATGTGTTGGGGGATACGTGGATTCGGTACCTTGAACTTTTCCTGGCTCTTGTCTTCCAGTAACTGGAAGGAGGCCAGCTGTGTGCTGCTGAAGACAGAAATCCTGCAGGAGTGGGTGGACTGCAGGGGTGTGAGCACTGTGCCGTGCCTCGATGTGACGGTTAACCTCACAGACTCCAATAAGACGGCTTCTCTACACTTTGACGAGGAGTCGGTTCTTCTCGCTCCTGAGGTGGGGATTTATGGAAGCAAATTCCAGGTTTTAGGTCTTACCTTAGAGCTTTATTGGCGTCAGGTTTGGATCTACTTCACACCAGGTGTGGATTGTCGACTGTCAGGGAAGAACGCCTGCAAGATAGTAACCCTCGAGTGGATAAGAGCTTTAGGGCTTTATGTCTATGTACAACTGACATGTAGGACCACTAGGCACAGTAGCTCTAAATTCTGCTACTCAGGACTCAGGACATCCTAGTTTTCATATTATAGCCATAGCCATAGCAGGGACTTATACCTGTGAAAGTAATAAAGGTAAAAAACTTCAGTGAACAAGCTCACGGGATGAAAAAGTAGCAGTGCTCATGATTCATGTGTGCTTGTGAATAAGCCAGCAGACATTATTGGAAGATGCTTGCTGCTCTCATGCTGAACTCCTGCTCCATTCAGAGGAATTGTATGAAACAATTTTCAGTATCAGTGCAGCATGGAAGCAAAGAGGGACTGTTCAATCTTTAACAGACAAAAAACTGAATCAAAAAAGAACCTTGCAGCTTGTCTTGCTGATTGCAATCAGCACTTCCAACTGTGACAAGCAGGTCACTTGATAAAAATGACACTTGAATCATATCCTTTTTTCCACAGTGTTTCTACATACCCAAATGTCGGATGGATCGGACAGAACTTCAAGATGAAGTCCAGAGAGTAAAAAAGAGCTTGGACGCTCACCTAGGGAGCAAATCATCATGTTTTGTTGACCTCACAAGGCACCCAAATGACGTCATCCTGAGCAGGAAGTACACTTTGAGGAAGACCTTGTTTGCATTGACGTGGCCTGGTTTGATGCTGGGTGGCGGAGCTCTGCTGGTGGGCCTTGTGAAGCTGACACAGTACCTAGCTCAGCTGTCCCCTGAGATGTGCAGTGAGACTGCAGGAAACAAGCTGACTTCAAGACACACCCAGGGCAACCTGTACAAACTTATGCAGAGGTCCAGTGTGCAGTCTCCCTCATGAGATAACCAGTGTTACTGTTGCCAAGGACTGTAGCAACAAGCCAAAAATACAGATTGTTATCATGTAACTGGTACATACTGTTAACTAGGGCCAGTATGTATAAAAGAATAAAATTTTGGTCTTAAGCGCATCAAAATTAAATTTTGCTGTTATTCTTACAATTAACAATCATTGTCATGCAGAAACCTGCAAACATCCATAGAAGTTTTCACTTCAAATGATTACTATATCCTTCTCTGACTTCTTTTAAGACTAACCTAACACCATCTGAAAATCTTGTTTTGCTGATCTCCAGTCTTAAGTTTAACTCCTCACCTTGCTGCAGTGATGTAGAAATGTACTCCAGGGTGTTTCAGTACACTGTGACATCACTGCTCGGTGTGGTTACAGGTGCAAGAGAGCACACTGGTGAACCAGACTCAAAACTTTCAACCAGAAAGGACAGTGAAACACAACTTTTCAGCCTGGTGTTACTTTTTTTTTTAGGAATAATATCCTAAATATCTTACATGATGTTGTCAAAATAACTGTAGAGGGAAATATTTTATATAAGCTTTGTTCTTGAGTGCTTCAATATTATTCAAGCATATATAAGGTTGGATACAATGAATGACGAGTAGTCTTAAAGGATAAGTTCACAGTTTTTCAAGTCTGTCTTAAAACCATAGTCAGGTTCCCATATTAACATTAAACTGGGTTTTCCTGCTGTTCATACTGACCATTAAGAGATCCTTTCCTAATGCGCCGTCAGTGTAAGTGATGAGGGACAAAATCCACAACCCTCCTCCTCCTTTCATGCAAAAATGTTTTCAAAAGTTTATATGAAGCTAATATGACGCTTCAGTAGTCTGAGTTAGTCAAATCAAGTGTATATCTTCTTTTTAATATATAATTCACTCTGTCTCAGCTGCAGTGGAAGGATCATAACAAAAATGGGAATTTGGGAAAATGGGAAAAATGGGACTTTGGTACTAAAAAGACTAACTTTGAGGGATATCCACTTGATTTGACTAGTTTGGACAGCTTCATATCAGTTTCAGATAAAATTTTAAATACACTTTTGCACAAAAAGAGGGATGTGGATTTCGTCCCCTATCACTTACATTGAAAGTGCATTAGGAAAGGATCTTTAAGTGGCCAGTATGAACAGGAGGAATGATTACAGCAAGAAAAACCTGTTTCATTGTTCATGTTGTACCTGACTATTGTTTTAAGACAGACTTGAAAAATTGTGAACCTATCCTTTAACTTTCATCATGACAAGGCGTGTATGAAGCTGCTATTAGCTGAATTCAGTGCTTGTGGGAGGAAATTTTAGGTCGATATGATTGTACTCAAGTTACTTTAGGTGTCTACTAAGTCCTACTTTTTTACTAAGAATTTATTTGGGACTATTCCCAAAACAATTTCTTTGCAAATGTATACATATCAGCTCAGTTTACCCAGTAAAGAGTCTCGTGTTGATTTCTAGGGGAAGATTGAGAGAACCTTTTTTTACCCAAATCTAAGGTTATCTGATTGAAGCCTTGTCCTACATTGTCAAATTTTATCATGAAGCACAACAACGCAAAAGTGCCTTGTAGATTATACAAATACTGAATGTGTGCAAAGTGTATTTACACAATGTAATAAAAAATTCTCAATCGTAAAAATGTATTTAGATAGGGAGAAATGTTTTATTCAACAGTACAATAAATGAATGCTTACAGTTTCGTATCAGACAGTCATATGGGGATGACTAAAACAAGTATTTGAAGTATTTATGATATATATACAGATGGATAGATAACTAACATATGAATCTTTTTTTAAAAACATGCAGGGTAGCTTCTTCCTCCTTATTGTGCTTACAGACTTCCACTTCGGGCTTCACTTAGGCGTGAAAATCGTACTCTGACAACAGCATCAAGTCCTTGTCCTTCATTCCAACAATTCACCTCTGCTTTGTCATTCATATCGTTTCAACAACTAGAAGCTGTCTACTAGGTTTGTATGAGGATGGTGCACGTTATGCATGATTCCTCCTTTTTTTTTTTTTTTTTTTTCTTCTTTTGGTTAGCAGTTACATATGAGTTTGCTTACATTTTAAAAATACAAAAATATATTACCTCTGTAGTTATTCAAGGAAAGCATTTGCACATGTAGTAGCAGTATCAGTATCTGTTACCTTCATTGTGACTTTGTTGTACCTCACACAAGTAACAAGGTCATTCCTATACATGAAATTCAAGTAAACAACATCAGGTCAAAACAAAAAGTAGATATTTGAGGACCTCATGCATAATGCAATGTGAGAAACAGAAAACAACCAACAAGTACAAAGGGAAAGAGCATCATTAGAGTTCTTCTGTAAAGTATATACGTATGGGGGTCTAGTTTTCTCAGTTTAAATGGGTCCGGCCCACTGCTCTGTATCCCGTACAGAAGCACATGCATCTCAGTAGGATCGGTTTCCTGAACATTTTTGAAGTCCACGTACAGAAAACACAAAAATTGGACTTTGACAGACTTGAGTGTCCAGGAAACCGCCCCTGTGTGTGTGTGTGTGTGTGTGTGTGTCTTTTGGTAAAGCTAGAACATTTACTGACCTCTTACGTATGTGTCTGTGCAGTGAGCAGACCTGCATAGACTATTCTTCCACACATAAGGGCAACAATCATAGGAAAGAGGAGGGAAGAAGACACTTGGAAGATTTCGAAAAACAAAAGAAAAACAAAAGAAAATTAAAAAAAATTCACTTCGGTTACTTTTCTTTACCTGGATGTCACAATCTGGGATCATATGGCAAATGTGAGGAGAGAGTCTGCTTTAAAATGATCTGTCATACGTGTGATTGAGAACAAGGACAGAAGCAAAACATCTTACACGATGGCTAGACTGAAGCTCCAAATAGAAACCTGGTAAGGAGAAGCAAAAGGCAGGGTTTAAAAAAAAAAAAAAAAAAAAAAAGGCGTTTCTCACAGTTCTTTTTCAGCTTGCTGGGAAGAAGTAGACGATACTGTTACAGTGCAGCATTGTGCATTTTCTTTCCTCCATGTACTGTCTGTACGAAGTTCACTGACACATTTGTCTTCTGCATGACGGGGAGATGCATTTCTCTCTCTCTCTGCCTTACTCTGACATCAACTTTTTTTTTTTTTTTATGCGGTATACAGTACATATTAAAAGATCACAACTTGCATAGTGTAACAGCACAGCACACAAAAGGAATACTGCACATCCTCCCCCCCCCCCCACCCCCTCCCCTGCGTTTCTTGCCTTTTCAAATGTAATTCAGCTGACTAACAAAGACCAATTCATAACATTTTATGCAGCTGGCCATTAGAAAGCTTCTCTCCAGTCCCATCTGCGTTCCAACTGCGCGGGGTGGATGACAGACACGTGTGCCTCAACATCTGACGCAGAATAATACTGATAGACAAAACAAAACAAATACTGCAGAGATCAGTGCTATGAGTACACATGAGACTTGGAATAGTAGCGACTATTTTCTTTCTTTTTTTTTTTTTTTTTTTTTTTTACAATAAGACTGCTGAGTAGTGGGGTTACACATCTAGTACTTTGGCTCAGTAGAAAATAGACTCAAAAAGGAATATGTGCACCGTATGCATACAAGTCTATGGATACACTGCTGTACAAAAAGTGTCAAATTCAGTTATCTGGTGTGACATGATTGCTAAACTGAGAACTCATCATATGTAGGCTACAAATAGTCATTATTTCAGTTGAAGCAAACTTTATGCTCCAAACGTATTAAATGCTAGTTAAGTGTTTTCAACAACACTTCCTCCGTCAGTCTTGTACTTAGAGTATTAATGATTATTTTTTTTATGATTGTAAGGGGTAACCATGATTTTGTGGGCACCCATCAGGCTTCAGGGTGTCCTTCTCAGCTGATAAACACCAGCGTGACTGTGTGCACCGATATCTTCCCAAGTCTTCATTAGTTCAAAAATAGGTAGTGGAAATAATGTCGTTAAACTCTTCTCAGTTCACTAGAAAAATCCAGCTGTGCTCATGGTTTACCACTTCATGATGACGTTCCTTTCTTAATGCTGATGGTTGAAGATGTACTGAAAGGAATAAAAAAATAAGAAAAAAAAAAATATGTCTATAGTTTGTTCACATGAGGAAGGCCAAATTTGTTGAGGTCCATTACACTTGTTCAGTTCCTATGAAGAAGACGGATGAAATATAACTCCATCCCGCCTTCTTAAGTTCATAATGCAGGGAGAAGCAATTCAGACACCTGTAGAAACAGGAGCTTTTAGGCATTACGTCCCTGATATAGGCTCTTCTTAGCACCGTTATTTTATGGTGCGCTGGCAGGTAATGTTTCAGAGTCACACGCTGGCAGAAATATTGACCAGGCCTTAGTGTGTATGGCAAAATACTTTGCCATTTCTCACTACTCTTTTGGTTCTTAGTGTGCAGTTGTTGCCACAGTCCGTTGCTCAACCCTCCTGGTTGCCATTTCAGTTCATGGCGTGCTGGCGGATTGTGTGGAAGATCCAGTCCATTTTGGTAGTCCAGCCGCCGTGGTGAGCGTCATTCATCTGCTTCATGAAGTAGTCCAGGGCCTCCTGCTCTGACTTGTCCAGGGCCAGGGTCTTCCGAATGTAAGCAATGTCGTCGAATGACTGCAGCTCGGGCATTCCTGAGCCCAGCATCATGGAGAAGAGGTTGATGAAGAGGTTGGCGTGCTGCCGGATTGCCAGGTATGCTTTGTAACACATCTCCTGGAACCTGAGGGGCAGAAGGAAAGAAAATTACAAGAAGGGAATAAAAGTGGGGGGAGAGAAAACAATTACAGAGAAGCTGCGACAAATGGGAGATTCTAATAATCAGCTCGATCTAATAATGGCATGAAAGTAGGTCAAATTCCAACTGTTTTGGCTCTTGTGCATTTTAAATTTTTTTAAATTTTGAGCGCTGCTGTTACCTTTCAAACTCCCTTGTTTTTGTGCACTCTTGAGTTCCTTTGCTAATGACGATCAAGAAGTCTTGTGTTAGCACAAAGGGCACACGTTCTCTCTTGTACCCAAACTTCTTCTTTTTGTGGTCGAGGAAATGGCCAAAATCTATGTGGAACAGCTGTGAAAACATTATGAAATGAAATAAATTATATAACAATTTAACAAAGAAATACTGAAACATAGAAAGGATGTCAAAATAGTCTTTACCTGTCCATCATCTTTGACCATAATGTTGCTATTGTGTCGGTCCCCTATGCCCAGGATAAATGTGGCTACACAGTAGCCTGCACATGAGCGTGTGAACAGATCAATGGCCTGGTCATACCTAAAAAAAAAAAAACAAACAAACAGAAAATACTCAAGAAAGGATTCAGTAAGTGTGTCCAATTATTCTCACAACAAAGAAAAGAAAAGTGAGGTTTTTAGACACCAAGTCTACATATTATGTATAACACCACCACTAGTCCTTACAGAGGACCAGAAAAGCCTTATAAATCACTGTTTTAACCACTCACATCTCTCCCTTGTTCTTATCCTTGAGCCACTGGTGCAGTGTGTGGCTGTTGAACTGCAGCGCCCCCTTTAGGCCTCCTTTACACTGGATCTGCATGATGGTGTGAGAGTTTCTTACCACCTCGATCAAACCCACACAGTCTCCAATTGACAGACAACCATAAGGCAGCATCCTGTGATAGAAGGACACAAAACATAAAGAAAGGCAGAAAAAAAAATGATGACACAGATAACAACAAAGATGAGAGACAACCGTGTCAACACGCATTCTAATTTAATGGATTCTCTGTGCTCGACCACAGTAGTGATGGACTTTATATTAAATGACCTGAGGTGGCTGGCAGGTGCTGCCACTTATCTGCATTCAGGCATTGAATATGAAAGGTACCCCGAGCCTGTTAATGTGTACCTGCATCCCTGCTGTCATGGTGAAGTGAGGAGCCTACCTGAGATCAAGGCCTTGGTTCTGCCAGATGTTCTCCATTATCCTAATGATCTGCAGCGTCAGCATGTCCTGCCTCAGATCTGCGGAGGCACAGGGAGACAAGGAGGTGGATGACAGTGAGGTGAATATCAGCTGCTTAGCTGCTCTTTGATCAACTACGTGATGCATTATGGAGCAGAGCTGTCAAAGTCAGTTTTGGTCACAGATGGTGCAGCAAAACGCTCAAGCAGCTGCGGCGAAGTGTGATTCAAATAACTTGACTTGTTCCTTCTGAATTCTGTGTAAAGAGCATAGATGAGATTGTGTTTGTGTACCATGATATGCCCTGCAGGCTCGGACCGACTTATGCTGCACGCTCAGCTGGAGCATTTTCAAGTCCGCGTGTGCAAGGATGGATAAAGAGAGACGGGAGCGGTAAGAGAGATACAAGGGGGAAAGAAGCTGAGACAGAACTCACCATCTCCATTTTTGAAGATGATTTCATTGTTCTGAAAAAGAAGCTCCGACATCATATCTGGGTTTTCCCAGTTAAGCCACAGAGGTCGCTTGGCTGATGACATCATCCTGCATTCCTCCAGGCTGAAACAGAGAGAGGGATATGTTAAAGAGAGGAAGAAAAATAATGGGGCTGTGCTCACAAGTCCTGACTCAAAACAATATATATCATCCCAACTTGGTTATGTGGACTGCAGTTACTGTAAAATAAGGGATGAGGAGAGCAGTAACTATATTATATCCTTATATGTACTTAATCCACTCACCAAACAGCCATTTTGTGTTACATATGATGAGAAAATATCAATATTTTATGTCCAAAAAAGGAAAAAAAGGCAAAAGCAACATCTGCAGAGGAAATGAGCAATAAATGACACAAGCTTGAGTTCAAGAGGAGCCAGAGTTCAGTAAGAAAGACTGTTGATGTACCGGAGGTTTCCCAGCTGATGTGCTGGATTGAGTGGAGAGGTGAAGCTCTGCAGTGCGTCCATGTAGTCGGGCCTTCTCATCTGCTCCACCAGAAACTTCATTTGAACCTTAAAGGAGAGAAACAAACGGATCAGTTAATAACACACAGCTGGAGGAGTCAGTCAGCGCGGTGAATATAAGTAGATTCAGCTTGCTGCTGCTTTTCCTCACGAAAATTATTAACCTTTCACAATGAGGTAATGCTGCTTCACGGGGGAGGGGTGGGGGGCTTTTGGGTGATGATAAGCACCCTCTGGTGGCTGTGCTGGACGACCACAGCTCGTGGCATTACCAACTGAGAGAAGCTGATGGGATTTTGAAAGCTATGACTGATCTAAAAAGCACATAGCAGACCTTTTTTCTGCTGTGTGGATGAGCACTGGTCATTTCATCACAAATCCAGCCAATAACTGATTTGATAATGTTGTGTTTGGATTTCATTGTGTTTGTTTGCTAATTAGCTATCAAACCAACCCATCTGCTTTGACACTCATCACCAGTATAACCAGCACAGTAGAACCTGTGGTAGCCAATAACTATACAGTACATCAAATTTAACTTTACTTACATTGCTTAACTTGTTCAGTAGCTACCTAACACGGTTTTAAAAAAAAAAGATATTTTGTTTTCAGATTACAACAAATAAGACTGTTACACATCTAAAGAATTATTTTAATACAGTGAATTCTTAAATATTGTCCAGTTTATGTTCAAGTGAAGAGCAGATCAGGCTCTCAGTATACAGATGGGCAGAAAATGAACTCAGTTTATTAAGAAGCAGCCCTTTTTTTTCTCTGATCTGCATTAATTTGCTTTTGCTGCTGTTTTCTTTTAATTCAATCTCAACACTTACTTTGACCATTTCACATTAAAGCAGCTCCAGCTGTTCAGGGGGGAATACATCTTTTCACTTCCCTAAGATGCTTTAATTATTAAACAGCCACAGAAAGCATTGAAATTCATTCATTAGCACACTACATAGTAAAATCAATAAAAAACTAACTGCACATGAGGACTATATTTCTATTAAAAGAAACTCAAGAGAAACTGATACTGATGAATGTTGTGCAAATGCAGAGATAATGTTAAAAGTATCATGTTAACTATATAATTAAGGATTCCGCAATTCATTCATAATTTCCTTGTTTTTTTCATTGGTCTTTGCTTGGGAGCAACTTTTGATTGAGAACAACTTTTATTTGAGAATTTTCCACATTTATCTTTAGCTATTACTCTATGAATCTATGCATTTTTGAGATGTCTTATCCTTGTTTGGTTGAAATATATTCAGCACTGAACAAACTGTATCACTCTACTATACAATATAATGACCTCTCTGCGGACATTTGGTCCAGATGTCAACAAGATTAACCTCAACAATTCAGCAGATCACCATTAACAGCTGCCAGCAGTCGGATTACCTTCTGTGCCTCATCTTTTTTCTCCTGTTTGAGGAGGTCAGTGAGATTGATGAGTTTCTCCATGGCCTCCACCTGTCTGCTCAGGTGCTTCAGGTACATGCCACAGGCCCGGCAGTATGACTCCAGCAGAAGGCCAAACCGCTGGCTGACTGTCTTGTTGTGCATCTCTGACCTGAACACATGTAGGAAAGAAAAAAGAAAAAAAGTGGTTGTTTATGTCCTAATGGAAAATGTGGGCAAGCCCCTACACACACACACACACACACACACACACACACACACACACACACACACACACACACACACACACACACACACACACACACACACACACACACACACACACACACACACACAGTATCCCAAAACATTGACTGACATCAGCTTTATTTTCACAGAATTTAAATTTGAGACAAGATAGTTGAGTTCAATCAGGCAACAATTTAACATTTGAAGTCACATGCTAACAGTTTAAATGAACTCACTTTAAATGCCAGAAGAAGAAATGTCCTATCCTCTGATTGGTTAATGCCTTTTTCAGCAGAAAGCGTGCAAGTGGATTATCAAGGTACTGCTCATACTTTAGAACCTGGGCACAGACACAGAAAACATACAAATATCATGAAAGCATTGTTATTTCCCAAAACATTACAGCAGCGTATGGAGTGAGACATCCACTTTCTAATCATAGTAACGTGATATAATCATTGACTGTATATAAATATAGACGAAGCGTCTCCACTTCCTGCCGCTATGCAAAAGTGAAGCCAAAATAACTCCTTTCCGGGAGCTGCCATCTTGCTTGCCCCCGTCAGCCATCCCGCCACCTGACGGAGGTTTGAGAGCGGCTGTCACAGCAGTCGATCATGATGTCACACCCCCTTTTTATATCGTCAAATAACTAGTTAAAAACAAACTTATCAGGAAAAACGAGCACTTGGACAAACATCAGCGTGATAAGAACTACCTAAAATGACAGAAACCATCTTTGGGAAAAATTTATTTGACGTGAACTTTGATTTTTTTTTAGTTTGGCTCATGTCCCATCCACAAATGGAGGGGGCGGGATTTATGACCTATACTGCAGCCAGCCACCAAAGAGCGATCAACATGTTTTGGCTTCACTTTTCGGGAGCTGTCATGACGTCCATATTTATATACAGTCAATGGTTATAATGATCAAGTGTCACGCGATTTACTTTACACATATTTACAACAACCTACCTGAACCAGTTGAATGAGGTACTGTGAGAGTTTGTCATCAGTTAGGTATTTATCAAGGCACTTTACGGCAAAGTCTCTGATCATAGGATCGGGGAAGTTGCAATCCAGCAACTCCATGGCTTGTTCTGGCTTGATAGCGGGCCAGTCCTTCAGAAGGCAATACATCTGGGTAGAAAGGAAAAAAACATTCACTGACTACAAATACATATTTCTAGCATTCTTGCTATTTTAAACAATGCATGAGACAGTGTGTTAGTGTGCGCTATCTAGGGCTGTGCGATATGACGATATATATCGTGTGACGATAGAAAAACATCTATCGTTTCAGATCAACATTTTTCATCATTTGGACAACTCTTTGTGTTCTTCAGCACAGCACGGATGCAGGCAGGAACTTTGCGTGAAGGCAACGCAAACAAACATGGAGGAGAGTGAACGTGACATAGAACGGGGTAATTCCGGGCAGGGGTAGCCCCTCTTTTAGCTCGTACCTAAAAGAGGGGCTGCTTCTGTCTACGGACGTGGTTTAGGTAATGAAAAGTCTGACAAGGACCAGAAAATGAATTTACAGAAAACGGGCTATGCTGTGATATGAATTGTTATCTAGATATGAAATTACCTATATTGGGATATGAGATTTTGGTCATATCGTACACAGCCCTAGCGCTATCCATGTAAAAATCAGCTGAGTTGCATTAGTACAACAAGTGAGCTAGGCAGAGGTATCTATTTCTCCATCTAATGTCCTTCAAAATAAAGGCGTGTCAGCAGTAGAAACCTGAGCTTACCTGTGCAACCTCATCTCTGGAGTTCCACTTCACAGCTAAGAGGATCTTGGGAAGGATCTCTGGGATGTTGACGCAGTAATGTCTACAATAGTTTGAGAAGAGAACATGTGATATTTTTTATAACATCTAGATGAGCCCGATGTGCAAAATACCTTTTAGCGTAAAATACCATGAGTGTGATGAGGAGATGGTCAAAATAGAATCATAAGGCGAAAGACCCTACACACACCCTCAAAAACCAATATAATGGTAAACCAGCGTACACACATTACCTGTGCCTCCATACAAAGTCTTTCTCCTGCTCAGTGATTTCAGAGAGTGGGTCCCTGTTACACACCTGGCGAAGCTGCTCATTGTCGGTGTCCGTGAAGGGGTTGTCCCGCGCCACTCTGTTACTCTATTACACCACAGAACACACAGTTTACTCAAATAAACTGAGCAACAATATCAGCACTACATGGGGTCTATAATAAGATGAGTAACATAACACTTGAGAGAACTTGTGAGACAACTACAATGGGGCAGCTGTTTAAAGTGATCTGCCCAGAATGAAAATCAGATCTCATGATGAATCTGATAAGTGAAACAATACACGTAATAAAAAAAGCAAATGTTATCTTACCAAACCGGTGTGGCAGTAATTAAAGCCAAGCTCTCTGGATATATTCCAGTTTGCATGGTCCTCAATGGTGGTCATATCAGGGAACTTGACTGGGCAACTGAAATGGTCAAACTCCAGCTCCAGACATGGGGTTTCCTGCATGTTTAGAGAGCGGTGGAAGGGGAAAGGTCATTCAAGGTGTAATCAAAGAAAGGCGCCTTTCCAGAGGCCCGATGTATCAATGAGTAATTAATTAATTGGGATAAGAAGCTTGGTTGCTTAAATCGAGGAGGCTTAAATCCAGCTCTGAAACTCTGCAGGTTGTCACCAGCTCCGTTAAAACTAGGTCATAAGGCTTAAAGGTCAGTAGCAGACGCAAGCATAACACATATCTGAAAAGCTTAATGGATCAAAGTTTGTGCAATGTTATTCCATCTTCTTAGTGTTTCATGATAATAGAGGCGACACAACAATGCTGATCTTGTCCGTGTAACTGAGAGCAATCTACTTTGACAGCTTGAGTATTTTAAATTCAGTTTTTTTTTGGCATGCACAGTTTTGTGGTTTGTTTGCAAAAATATATTTTCTAACAAACAAAAAACAAGAAAAGAGGAGAGCAACATCTTTTTACATTTTAAATATCTTCACTAGACCAAAATTTGCTCTGTAAAAAAAAAAAAAAAAAAAAAAAGAGACAGTGTTGGAAGCACAAATAAAGCGTCAGCATTATGTTCACAATGTTGACGTTTGCTGTTCACCTTGTTGGGGTTAGAGCCTGTGACGCCGATAGGGTTGAGCAGGTCTTCCAAGCCATGTGGGACAGGCCATAGGTTGAGAGCCATCTTCCCTGCTACTAGTGTGTGGGTGTAGTCAAACAGGTTGATGTTGCCCCAGGCTAGGGGACAATGCTCCTACAGGAAAATACCAGTAAGATGATGCATATGAAAATGATTAGAAAGGCAACAGCTCGAGGCTATGGAACAGACAGGTGCAGTGCAGATCACAGGGAAGCTGTTTAGTTCCCATGCCGACATTAACCGCCTTTATTACCCACTTTGATTCAAACAAGATTGGACTTGAAAAAGAATTATTAAAAATTTAAGTGTAACATTTACGGTTAGAATTTTTCATGAAATCAAACCTGTTTTTGTTTTTTTTTTTCCATTTTAAAAATGGTAATGTTTTTTCAGCAATAGTGCTATTCTCTCACTGGATTCGAATTACCTACCTACACAGGAAAACGATGCATGCATGTACTCCAGCCTAACCTCACTGATATCAGCCTCACTGTTTATTGTTCACTTTCCCACGGCTGTATCAGAGCTATATTAAGTTACTGTAAAATGCAAACCTCACTTTTTCTACTGCTGCTGCATCACATTAAAAGCGTTCAATAGGCAAAACACAGGGTGGCTTTTAGTTTCATTATAGCAATAGAGCAAGAAGCAGCCACAGTGAGCTGTTAGATAGAGCTGCAGGCAACCGGCCGCACACCTCCAACTCCTCAGCAGGAGGTGCCCTGCTGTTGTGTGAAAAACTACTTGCGCCATGTGCAGCATGAAGTCAGATCGTGGTTGTTCATGGCAGATGGAAAAAGGCAAACTGTTTACTGACTTCTTTATGAAAAACAACTCGAGTTTGTTTGGTTGCACTGTAAACAGATACACCGATTAGTTGCTCTTCTGTTGTATCTCTGACAGAGTAGCTGTTGCAGGAGAACTGAAGTATTAAACTGCACGTATTGCTACCACCAGTAACCAAATCAACCAGGACTCAAATCTTAGGTATTATAACTTTAATGTAGCATTTCTCCGCTAACCTCTTTAGCTCCCTTCCTCCCTTTCACAGAGCAGATGGAGAGACAGAGTCGGGCCGCACGGGGGATGTCTGGAATGTACATGTCGTAGTTCAGCCACTCGTTCCACCTGGAATACACAAAGATAAAAAACACTCGAATAATCAATCACATTAATGTTGTAAAGCTGAGTGAAATCCCAGAGCAACACCACAGTATGGGACACTATTCTTCATTGTGCGCTACCTGGGGTTCGAACAGGGCACGCGCTGGGTGTTGACATTGTCACACAGCTGCTCTCCACCGTGGTATATCCCAGTCCTGACGTAAATCTAGAGCAGCAACAAGAACAACAGATTTATAAACTACTCCATCAGGTGGGGAGCGATATATTTCACTGCTTTTCTGACCACACGAAGTGGAGTGGAGATGTGCAAGACCACTAAAAGTGACATGACAGTCAGAATTTTTTTTTGTCAGAATCTTTAAAGAAAAACAAGATGAGGTAACCACATCGATGTACTGCATTTATACCTTGTCAATGTCTCTGATGTTTACATTGACGTAAGTGGCGCACAGTATCCTGATCCTCAGCGTCCCATTGATAGTCCATAGAGGCTTGGTGGCTGTTTCCCCGTTCATGTAGGGTGTTGCTGTGGATATTCGCCTTGCATATGACGGCATGGTGAAGTTGTCTATGGGCAGCTGGGAATACAGGCTGTCTTTTGCCATTAGCATCAAGTTTGGCATCCGTCCCAGCATGATACAGCTGCGCACGTACTGTCGAGGACAGACAATGTGACATTTTGAAGTAGTAGCGATTGTGGCATTTTGAAGCTATTCATACTGTTTGACATTTTGAAGGCATTCATACCATTTCTACATTATCAACATATTGATTATTGGGTTACAAGACAGCAATAACTGGAACATTCAGCGCATTGTATTTATATACCTTGATGTTTATAGTCTAGTCTCGAATCAGCACATTTTCCAGGCAAAAGATTTTCACGTAACTCTCAATTCATGTTGTGAATGCCAAACACATTCATATGGATGATAATTTGATGTGAAGTCAATCTCTTTCCCTCTAAGTACAACAGCATCAGATGCAGCTAGCCTAAGATTAAATTAGATTACCTTGTACTGACTCAGAGGGTATTTCTCCAGTAAGTACTCGTCACAGCCGCAGACTTTGAGGATGTACTTTCCTTGATACTCCTGCACACACATCTTTAACTGCTCCTGAGAGAGCAGCATGCTACGTGTCTTCTTACGGATGGCCTCAGCGATCACCTGCTCTGGCACGTAGTCATGGTTGATCTTCAGGGTATACTTCTGTTTGTCATTGCTGGGTGACACAATAACCCATATGACCACGATTATTTGACCTGAGGGAAAGAAAATTAAATGGATCAAAAATGTGAATGTTTGCAAAATATATTTTGGATATAAAAATCTGCTGCCGAGAGTAAAACTTCTTACCTTTATCTAGCTTGTTATAGATGTGCCTGGGAAGTTCTGCTGAGGATTCTACATTGGGAGGATAGACGTACAAAGCTCTACTGTGGGGTCCGTTACTGTCTCTGAGGTCCACAGCTTCTTTGCAAACGTTCAAAATGTTCCTTCTGAAGTCCTGTACTTCTGGGTCTTTCACCAAATCAAACTCACATATAGGCATCCCAATAGCAAAACCTACAAGGAAAGACAAGTGCTTAATTCAAATGACCTCAAAATGTTTTTAGACATATAAAAAGACATAAACAGTTGGCATATGCCTCATCATAATACAGCGCAACACATAACACAATACTAGTTAATCCCCCTTACTGTGAGTAATGACATTCCCAAGGCCAATGGATGTCACAGTACCATTACTTAAAGGACCAGTGTGTAGAATTTAGTGGCATCTAGCGGTGAGTTTGCAGATTGAAAACAACTGAATACGACTCCCCTCTCAAGTGTGAAGGAGAACCAACGGTGGCCACGAAACTAGCGAAAAATGCAAGTGCAGTGTTTGGTTTGTCTGCTCTGGGCTACTGTAGAAACATGGCGGTGCAACATGGTGGGCTCCGTGGAAGAGGACCTGCTCCCTATGTAGATATAAAGGGCTCATTCTAAGGTAACAAAAATGCAAAAATTCTTATTGTCAAGTGATTATAAACTAATTAAAACATACTTATGAATATTATATTCCATTTCTGCCAAGTCCGTTCTGCTAGATGCCACTAAATTCTACACACTGCACCTTTAATAGTGCAGTGGGTTGTTTTGTAACTGCATTATGAGTCAAAGACCATACCTATCTCCCTATTGAGAATTTTCTCTTCTCTGTTGCCTACTGGCTCAATGACTTTGAGGAAGGCCTGGAAGAGCCTAAGATCACACAACCTCCTGGTCTCATCGTAAAACTCCTCCCGCTCTGCCTCCTGGGTGACACTGACAAAGATGTAAGAGCTCTCCTCCTGCAGCAGATGGTGAAGAGGGTACTTCCTGGCCTCTTTGAAAAGCTCATGCTTGACTGTGATCAGTGTAGCCTCCCGGAGGCACTCCAACGTGAGAATCATGCCATTTGGCAGAAGGCAGTCCACAAGGATGCTAGGGGGCATCAAGTGCATCCCCCATAGTTCTCCTGAGGACGGCCTGGGAGGCATGGTTGTGCCAGCAAATCCGCTCTTTTCAGAGCCTGGTAATTATGGGATGAGTGATGTCAAGCAACTGAGAGAAAGAAGGAAACAGAGGATTATATAAGAATCACTGACCTGTGTACAATCATGCAAAACGCTTGTGGTAAATATTTGACTTCAGCGATGACGGAGTTGCATAGGAACAGCATATAAAGATGCTTAACACATACTTCATATTCCACTTTAACACTGGATGCAAAACATTCGATAAACAGTCTGTAGTCAGAGGAAAACCTATAAATAAATAATTGCTGCTCCCTTGTGTTTAGGCTCACCATATAGCTATTAGCTAAAGTGAAAGTGATGGCAACACATTAATAACAACAAAGATATCTAATGTTAACTATGTAGCTTGCAATAACTGAAGACGTTACTGCGTTTTCTTCTCACCATTGTGACAACTAACCTGACATTGACATCATTTGGATGTCAACACATCAGTGATGGATAATGTGTTTTTTAAAAACCTTCGCTTTAGCAAGTTAGGAATAAAATAACTCACATTCACTCAAAAAGAGAAGCAATGAACTGATAAATGTCCAGTGATGTCGAATGAAATTACTTGAGCGATAATGTATAAACAAACTTGTTAGTAAACAAGGTATACTCCCACACATTACTTAGCGTTAGGTGCGGCTAACGCTGCTAGGATTGAGCTTGTAGCCCAGGCTTGACAGTCAGCTCGACTAGTTTGTGTTTGCTGCTACTCGGTGAGTTAACGTTAGCTGTTAGGTGTTGTTTCTTAGCTGGCTAGCAGGCTAATCGTGCTAGCCAAGTTCACTAAGCAGATCAATGTCATTTGTCATCAAGTACGTCTACAGCAATAAAATGGGTGCAACACGGCCGTTTTGTCGTGTGAATGACTGCGTAGTTGTTTTGGTTAACAGCAACAGTTAACACTAAAAACATGAGAAAAAAACAAATATGAAGCTACCTGTGTCAGAGCTAACGCCGACCGGTTAGCCGCGGAGCTAGTCAGCCAGCACAATCATTAGCAGCGGCTAGCTGAGTAAATCCCATTCGTGAAGTCTCAACCAGCGGTGCTAGCTCTAACGTTAGTCCATCCAAACAGTGATCGTGAGGGGTAGGGACAGTCCAGCTTCTGTGGAAAGACGCCCCTAATTCCCGGTGTTGTTGTCAATATGTTGTGGTGGAATAAGTCTGTAATACTTCATGATGTTCTTCATCGTGCTCTCCCGAAAATGAACCGCACAGTTTTGGTAGCACGCTAGCTCCGCTGAGCTAGCCTTGCCGAGTGCTGGTGCTAAAGCGGCTCATCGTAATGGACCGCCCTCCCACACACAAATACACACGCGCGCGCGCGCGCGGGCACACACGCACGCACGCACACACACACACACACACACACACACACACACACACACACACACACACACACACACACGCAGAATTTAGTTACACGGTGGAGCAAGCGGTTTGTCATGAGATGAGTCTGTGGGAAACCGCTTGTTCACTGTTCTCTGCGATGGGAAATGAAATGCCTCTTTAGAGATGCCACATGAGGGGAAAAAAGTGCCAAAGTTGTTGTTGTTGTTGTTATTGTGTTGCTACGGACAGTCATATGCAGATCCCAAAACAAAACAAAGTTTTCCAGCATGTGCGTAAATAGAGGCCCTGGGGGACTTATGATTTTTTTTTTAAAAAAACGTATTTAGAGTTATGATTCATGTATTTCATTTCATTCTGTGTTTTATTGCCCTATAACCCTCATCTCTGACAATATATTTTAAATGCTTGTTATAAAACATCTCCAAAACTACGTCATATTTCAGTGATGGACAGAGGAACAATTAGCAACATAATATATGTTAATGCTCCTGCTCGGACTAACTAGATTATTCACATCCGCCCTCTTGCACAAACGAAGCCTTTGTCCAAAAAGGCATAGCCACCATCAGTCAGTCAACATTACTGTTGTACATCACTGTGTGTTTTGATGCAAGTCTGGATGCAGATCAAAAGTTTCTATCTTGCAGCCTTGCCAGAGGTATGTGCTCTCTGTGTGCTTCCTAGTGCAAGAATATCCTGGGGAGATAATCATTTATTACAGCTGTACAGGCATGGTGTGTGTGTGACCTCAAAGATTCATATTGCTTAGTATAGTACCACTTCAAAACCACCACAAAGTGCTGATTTTATTTGTGAGGAGGTGTTGTGTTGAAGAGTGAACTTGTGAACTTGGAATCTGGAATTTAAAAAAATGTTTAACTTTAGCTTTGCTTGATAGGCATAGTCAAGATTTTTTAAAATATAAATCTGTAAGTAGCAGACTTGCAGATGGCAAAGACTGCATAAAATTTCAAATACATGTAGAGGTGTTAAGTTTTATAAGTTCACTGTGGTTGGTGAGCTAAATGATCAGAACACTTTCTTCAACATCGTCAAAGAATAGCAAAAATGATGTGAATATGTGCACCTCATGTTCAGTCATAAAAGACTACATTTTTTAATCAGACCAACTGCTTATTATTTGGTCGCTGGGATAAAAAAAAAAAGCATCATTATTCAGCAAACAGTCATATATGGTAATCAAAAAATAGGAAAGTTTGAGAAAGTGCTGAATATTATTTGTCAGCACAAACGACCACAAACAGGACATTTTTGGAAAGAAAGAAGTGTTTTGCTCTGTCTGTTTAGATTATACAGTGGTGTTGTCATATATATCATGTGACATAGCAAACACACACTCATAATACACTATATTTAAAACTTACAGGCAGGAAAAACTTTCTTGTAAACAAGTACCCTCAAAACATTTTATAATGCCATAACACCATGCAAAATCCGGTCATAGTTTTCCCTGTAACAGCCAGTTACAAGTCTTGACACTTTCCGCCGTGGAACATTCAGTCCACTTTTATAAACAGTCACATCCTCGATCCGGAGTGAAAGTCAGCTGTTCCGAATGTCTCAGCCAAAGAGGAAAGTTTGCAAGAGGTCACGGTGAGGTCATTTGGTTAAAACAATCCCTTTCATGTCGCGTGTCCATCACCAAACCGCCATATGCTGGGCTTTGACAGTTGCTGCACGTATTTCACCTCTTGATCTTCCCTATCTCTTCACACAGCCTGGAGAGGTACTGTGTGAGCTTAACCATCACTATGATGAGGGTCCCTCCTGTGAGCATGCAGGAGGGCCAGAGCAGCGAGTGGAAGACGACGCTGTGGTCGTACAGCCGGGTCAGGAGTACGGTCTCCTGCTGCTCGCTGGGGTCGTAGTAACAGGGGACCTGCTGGTTCACCTTCAGATGATCAGAGATATTCATGATCATGGCGTACATGGCGGCGCTGTCCTTCTGGCACCTGGGCACATAGAAACACTGCAAGGATAGGATTGAAGGACGCTGAGGTTATCTACAGGGGTCAATTAAGCAGGCATACTTTTTGTTTCTTTGATGGGGGTGAAATTTCTTTTATTCACAACACTGGATACATCTCCCTCCATGTATCACATCTCTGGCATTTCAGCTTGACCCAGAAAAATTACAAATAGTATCGACTAACATTTCCCGAATTGGAAGTCTACAAAAAGGCCAACATCTGACAGCCGTTGTCAACATTTGAAACGGTCCAGTAATTCCCAGTATTTTCCCTCTGGCACTGTACTCACTTCAGAGCTGGCGTCCTGGGTCTCTTCATTGTGAGATAAACGGCTGACACGGCCCGTGTTATTGACGCTCACGTAGACCTGCAGACAGGGGTATTTGGAGACTCTCCAGCAGTCTGACGCACAGTTGTAGGAACAGTTCATGTCTGCTGTGACCGTGGAGTTGAGAACAACACACACACCCTCCTCTGTCCATACACTGTTTTGACATTTAAATGGAGACCCAATTTAATGCAAAAAAAAAAAAAAAAGGCAGAAAAACAATTTGGGGATCTCAGAGTATGAAATCAACTCGCCTTGGGGTATAATTTGCTCCTGAAAATCTGTATTTATTTTTTTTGCAATTTTCAGGTTGAGAGAGCAGTGGAGCAGTTTGTCAACAAGCATATCTGATGAATAAAACATACTTCTGACAGGATTATCAAAGTTAACTCCTTCACAGGGCTTTCAAAAAAAACAAGAAAAAGACAACAGGCCTGTACCTGTCTGCGTAGGAGCGTAAAATGGTGATCCCCAGGACAAAGTACATCATGATGGAGGAGAGGATCATTCCAAGACCCAGAAGAATGGCCCGATCTTCACCGGGCTTTAGGGCTGTCACTGTCTTCTTCTTGTCCAATAAATCTACCTCACGGAATTTCTGGTAAATCGATCTGATGATGGAAGAACAGATGAAGAGGACTCGCGTCATTACTTAGAAGCCACAGTACAAATACTATAATAGCCACAGTATGATATAGCCACTATAATATTATGACATGAAAATAAAAGTGCTTGATAGTTGAAAGAGTTTCTCTCTATAGACCACTGGAGCTTTATTCCCCCTCTGCAGTATTTTAAGCCAATTTTTACCTCCTTTCATTTCCTCTGCTTGATCCGGCCGTATTTTTGGCCCCTGCCACGAAGAACATCTTTCCTGATGATCCTCGTCCTCCTCTGCTTGCTGAAGCAGAATGGAAAGATTGCCGAAACGACCTGTGAAGAGTTATAGCCAGTTTTATGTTTAGCTGTCCTGAAGGATTTAAGTTTGTAACACTGAAATACATCGTTCACTAACAGAAATCCCAAGTCACCTCCCACAGCACAAGGCAAAATTTTGAGAAAAGTGAACAACAAATCATACTGTACCTTTGGTGCATATTTGCTGCCAAACTCTGCAATTATGTACAGTTTTTTAGAAAAGAAATAGCAAGTATATGCTTCTCCTAATGACCCTGCAAACAGCAGCTCCTCATTATCACTGTATTATGATGTGTTGGGGCAGAAAGCACCCCTGATATAGTGGACTTCCTGGTCACAGCCACCAGGTAAACATCTCATTTTGAACACAAAGCAACGCTGCAAAAGGGTAAACAAGATGACAGATAGCCACAGATGAAAGGTGTTAATGCTGATGAGGCGCTGCATGAAAAACCTACCCGCTGTATCCTGAACACTTCTGCTGTCAACACAAAGTCATTGGTTCCTCTCTCGGCACAACAACAACACCTTGCATGTGGCACCTCTCATTCTCTGCAGATCCTATCATTTGGAGAAAACACAGCTTTCAAAGCAACACATTGCAGCTTTAGTCCTATAAATAACATTTTCCTTGATTTGGATGCAAATGAATGGACAACTGAGACATTATGAGTTATTAGTTCTGGGTCGAATGAGTATTAATGTTGAGGTGAGGGTCGATGCAAACCCACTCTCGAGATTGCCAGGCGTTTATTTAAAAACATCATTTAGAACAAATGTATTTACACAGGCACGTTAGTAGTTCTGTGTAGTCATATTATCAATTCTTTTGCTCAAAATCTAAAATGTGACAAAAATAGTCAAGTTAAAAATGAAATCCTATTGTTTATTTATTCCAACTCACATGCAGAATAATCAGTGCAGAATGGATCATTCAGTCTGCTAACATGTGAGCAGAATAAGCAGGCTCTTTTCATTTTTGCGGGGGATAAAAACCTTGCCTTGAGTGTTGGGAGCCAAATAGTTAGAAAACAAGCCAACAAGTTCCTGTCAGATGAGTAATTTCCTCTTTGTATTACATTCCCAGCTGCTTAGGGGAAATGTTGCTGAGAGACAACCCCAGTGTGACACAAGACATCTGAAGGAAACCATAAATATTATCTACACGTATGTCTTCCTCTAAACATTCCATACCCTTTTACATGCATACCCGCCCCAAAGAGTCACACTTACATGAATTTTATGCTCTGTCTTACAACTTTTCTCCTCCGTATGAGCACGCTGGCCACTGCCTCCCGAGTGCTTCAAGTTCCACACATAACTGTATTGATTTCAGCTAAACATGGACACACACACACACTTTGAGAATGACCACCTTTTACTGCTTGTATCAACTTTACAGTTGAGCTAAAGGCTTTTAAAGGCTTTTAAGAGCGGTTCATTAGTTGGAAGCTGTGCCTCATGCTCCACAGAGGCTGGACTTACTGTGGCAGGTGACTTCCTACCAAATAACTTATAAGGAATGGCGGTGACGCTGTCTATAATGATTTATGGGGAAGGCAGTCTCGGCTGACCTTGCAAGCCCTCCCAAGTTGCCTCCAAATTAGGGAAACGAACTTAAAACATTCAAGAAAAAAGCTCAAAATGTGAAATACACATTTTCCACACTCCAGATGGGTGTTATTTAAGTGTTTCCTGTAATTTTCTTACACAATAACATTTTCTCAGTTATCAAAGCTGACAGTGATGGAAATTTTATCCACTTGAGGCAGTAAAAAAGTATGTTAATTTTGCCTTAAAATCTGAAAGTATAAAGTAAGTGCAATGACTAAAAAGACATTTTTTATCATAAATAGTATGATCATCATCGAATGAAAGTGGTTCTCTGAATGTCCAATTGTCTGAAAAATTTGAAAAATGTAGTTTAAATAATTTTGCCTCCTCGCTCATATCATCACTGCTTATTTAAAAAGCTACTGAGTCTGCAGCGTCACCACATGAAGCAGTGGAGGGAGACAGTTTTTGTGTGTCTGAGAAGATGCTCCAAGGCCCGGTAATGTTTGAAACTGCTTACACCAGCGGGAATGGATTGTTCAGATTTTCCTATTATCAGTTTAATGAACTACGTATGCTGAGCCAGAGGCAGATAGGATCAGCCAACCTCGCTGTATATTCTTTATGGGTGTGTCCTTGGTTCATATTTCTTCCAGCTGCCTCTTCCCTATGTTGAAAGCTTGAGTGAATGAATGATGAACCAAAATGGCATGTGGCAGACTACATAATTGTAGAGCAGGTGTATCTGCTTATTTGTATCTTCCTTTTTTTTTTGATATCACAAAAGTGAAATAAATGGAAAAAATAGAGTCTAGCTTAAGGTTGAAGTTTTTTCTTTACATGTCTAATCGCTGATCTTTGATCCTGCAACTTTTGATTTAGGAGGTGTTTACTCCCACTTTGCGTGCTTAGCACTGTGGCATTCAGAGCGTCGCCTGCTTTCAACACGCTCTTTGATGAAGAATGTCTCAAGATATATTTTTTGCCTTGTCCTTCCAGTGATTATTGCTTCCCTGTCAGGTGCCTTAGTGTTTGGTGCCTTTGAAAAAGTCATGAGCTCTACTGTGCGGCACCCCATAGAGCAGTAAACACTTACCTGAAGTGCAACAATAGTGTGAACAGTGCAAGACATAATAAACTGCATGTCTCAATAAGCATTCTGTACATGCCATTAATATTTTTGCACACAAAGCGCTGTCAAAACCCAGTCATCCATACATAATTGAATGAAGTGTATTTTTCAGTCGTTTACTTCCTCGTTGTTCCTCAAACAGGCATTTGAGATTGATCAGGGAACCTCTAAATAAAATTTTAAAATTTGCAGTAGTTATATTATACAGCAAGTTAATCACAAAATACATTTTTTGTAGCTCCACACATAGCTAAATCAGAGCTCTTATAAATCAATTCCACATGTATGCGAGCAGTAAGTATAAAATCCTTTGTATTGCCAGCTGAGTGCTGTGTGTTGACTCTCTATTGTGTGCTGGATCATTTTGAACCACATGGTCTGTGATATCTGTGTTCACAGTCTCAGTGTGTCTCACTGGTGCCTGTAATAATCTCTTTCTTTGCACATCCAAACTGTAATAAGCCCCAGCTTTTGTGTGTGACTAACATGTGCTAAGTTGAAATAGCAGTGATAATATGTCCAATCTGTCAGGTCCTACCTCTTGTCGCTGGGGCTGTTATGATAATCCAGACTTTTGGCTACAACTGTCAGCAGTGGCTCTCCAACATGGTCTGGGCTCCCAGGGACAGCAGATGGCTACCTCTTATTTAAACTCTTACCCCCAAGCGAACAGGATGCCTGCCATACCTGTGTGCGTAATATGAGTTCCCTGTACAATGCTGTCATGCTTAAAATGAGTTGGTCCCAGCACAATGAATCTCCACTGTACCTCCAAATAACTGGCTCTGACAGGCTGCAGCGTGGGCCCGTTGCTATGTTTGTTACAGGCACTGCTGCACATCCACAGAGGAATCCAGGGCCAGTTATTTCAAACACCTCTGCCTTGCCGTGTCACAAAAGTACAGTAGCCTATGTATAGGCAACCACTTCAAACACTGTGAAAAGAAAATTTGGCTACATTTGGCCACAAGGTGTCTCTGCAACCTCAGAAACTAGAGAAAGATAAATTGGGGGTGGGGGTGTTCCCTCTTTTAGAGGTCAATGCCTGATAAACAGGAACAACTCATGGATTGCCTGGATATTCTGTGGTGAATGTTTTATTTAGATGAAAAGACAAGTAAACGTGTGAAATTTGGTGGGAATCTGCTTGGGAGGACCAATCTGATCAACACATTGGTCATAAATGTCTTTTGTTATATCTTTCTTTTTTTTTTAAAGATGCACAGGATCTGCAGAAACATTCATTTTTAGATGATCTAGAGCAGATGAACACTGTAAATGGTGGTAGTGTCCAGGGGTCTCCAGAGACTGGACAACTTCTCAGGGTCAGAAAAGCAGAAGAAGCAATTCATAGGTAATTTTTTTTACCATGACAAAAATATATAATATGACACATTTTACAAGCAAATTGAATCTATGGAGGTAATATATTGTTTCGCAATGCTTCAGTATGTCCTCTCTGTAGGACTCATTTCCAGGACAGTACTGGTCTGACCAGCTGGGGGATTTTCCCTCGCAGACCCTAGCTGATGAGCCATCTTGGCTGCAGTCATTACTCATTCCCCTTAGTGTGTGTGTGTGTGTGTGTGTGTGTGTGTGTGTGTGTGTGTGTGTGTGTGTGTGTATGTGTGTGATTAGGAAAGTATGTCCCTTATAGCAGCAGCAACAGCAGATCAGATTGTGTAAGAAGGTGCACACTGCTCATCACTTTACTTCCTGTGAGCTCCATCCAGCTGCTGACCAGAGAATACAGTGTATTAGAAGACCATCTCCCCAAAGAACTCCAGACCTCCTTCCTGCCTCTTAGCTCAGATATGTTCCCTTTTAATTATACCCTGGTCACTGATTTAGCCTTAAAAAAATAACATTCCCATTGCATACAGTAAGTCAGCAGGAAAACACATGCACAAATATAGCAGGATGAGAAGAAAAAAAAGACTCAAGGGCACATGGTAAGGCATTAGTATTTATTTGAGGTTAGGCCTAAACATAGCTACAAAGAAGTGCAGACTGTCTTCGAATGCCACATTTGGAGGTGAAACGATGTTGTTACAGGGGGGATGAAAGGCGATTCTGTTTCTTTGTTTCTCCTGATCTAAAAATAGCTCTTGCTGAGCAGGCAACTAAAGCCAAGATGCAGTCCCTTCTCTTGCTCCCTTTTCCTCTTTTTCTGTCGCTCACCATCTCGTGCTAATGATGCATGCGAGATGAATTTTAAGTTAGACGTGTTACAGTTATTAGGTCAAGCTAGTCTCGTTCAATATGAATTGATGTTATAATGAATTGCATAGCGGGGAGAGTTATTAATATTTATGCGGTGACTGAGTGCAGTGTCACCAGTGCTGCTGTTTATCAGTCTGCTGGAAGATATAATAGAGTGGAAGGCTGGGACTCTCCAGTGTACATGTTTTTCATCGTGCTTCTGATCTTTCATTAGATGCTCTCGTAAACATCTGCACCCTCAATGAGGAAAAAACAAATCATCAGCCTGTCGGAGTTTGTATTCTGTGCATGCACACTTGCAACAGAGAATCCCAAAAGCAGGCGTTACATATTCAAAGGGGTTTACACATTAAAAAAAAGAATCACCGATATCCTGTTAATATTGATAGCATGACATTTTTTTTCCAAGAAAATTAGGCGTTGCCTTGAAGATCTTACACCACCTGCCCAGATCTCAGATATCTCAGATATAGCCTCTACAGTAATCTCCAGTTCATTTCCTTTCTTCTTCTGTACACACACAAACAAGCACACATGAAAATGAATAGGCAATGCTGCTGTTGCTAAGGCAGTTGATAAAGCTTGCTGCCACTTGTGTGGCTGTATCCAAGCAATTACACAATGCCAACAGGTCCAGCACATATTTATCAGTGTTGCCGCTGTGCTCGCATCCCTAGCAACCTCATACAGATTAGTTCCCCACCTCCACATAGATACCATACTGCTGTACTCCTTCTACTCTCACATTTATGGAGGGAAACTGTGCTAATCTCATTTTTATGTCTATGATCTATTGAGAATGATAGAGCTACTACGGCAGCACAAACCTAACTTAAAGATTTAGGAATTCAGGCAGAGATGTATTTTCTATTTTTTATGTATGGTATACAGTATGTGCATGTACTGTATGTGTATGTAAAAATGGATGAGTAGAATTTTCAGTCACACAAGAAGAGGTGATTCAATTCACAATATTTGCCCCTAGAGTGAATCATAAATTGTGTAAAGCCTGGCATCGGAAAGGAGGAATTTGCCTCGCATTTCTTTTCTGGCAGCCAAAACTCCCTCACACAGTGGGAGCGATGGAGCACATATTTCAGTTTCTTCTGGCTTGAGGAGAAAGAAGCGAGGCAGAATGTAGGAAATCACACTTAATTGAGCTAATAGAGGAAAACAGCAATAAAACTGAAACCGCTTTTGTACTTATTTTGTTTGCACTGATTTAGCCTATCAAAATCCAAACCTTATAAGTGTCAACGTATGTGCTGTCAAAACCGTCCTCCCAGTTTTCGTTCTGTGTGAAGAAGGTTACAATGCATTGCGATACCCTATCACTCTTCCATATTTGTGATTGTGTGGCACAGGATATTAGACTGGGAGGTCTCTGGTGGACGAGTTGCAAGAATGTTGACAAAGGGCCAGATGAGCACTGAAATAATTGAGTGGGAGGATCAAACAGCTCAGGGCCTGGGAGGTAGCAAGGAAAAAAATATGTGGACTGTAGCTCATGCTACAGTCAAATCCATCACTCAACAACACTGTGTGTAGACTAGATCACAGAGCGGATATACAAACAAATTTGAACCTTTTCGACTTTTACTATCTGATTGCATGCAAATACTGTACTCCTGCAATATTATCAATGTTGACTTAGCGTAAGAGGATATGCAAAACCATGTTTTTACGATGATACATTATTTGTCGCATATAATTACCCACATTATTTTGATGTTGTGGTTGTTCTCTGGTTTTCTTGTGTTTGTGAAGATGCACAGGGGGTGAGAGATAAAGAGGGGATGTTGGAAGTGCATCTGTGTTCCCAGCAGAGATTCTTACATTTGTAGTAACAAAAACAACAACAATAAGAACAACAACAACACTGCAACAAAAGATGTACTGAATATGCTGCACAGTTGCTGCGGTTGTACGACTAATGTAATGGTCCCCGATAAAGCATTTCATGATATGTCATCATCCCACATAGGAAAGGCGGAGGCAGCCACTTACATGGGGGGCAGTCACTTAATCACATTTGCACAAGTTACATTGTGACAGAGGATACATTATATTGAATCCTGAAGGTCAGCAGCCAATTTTTGGTAAAGTGAATCACTGATATTTCATAAATCTTTAATTATCAGGGTACAGCATGAATATTTTCAGGCAATAATCTTCATTGGGGACATTGGGGAAATGAATATGATTATGGATTATGTGTCCAGCTAAAAAAAAAAAAAAAAAAAAAAAAAAAAAAAAAAAAAAAAATCTGTGTAAAACACAGATTGCAATGATGATGTAAGCTTGTTGTTGACTTTCCCAGTCTGAATGACTGAGCAAAGGATAGGGGGGTGGGGTGTCATTAATCCATGGCTAGTGGTGACCAGACAAGCAAAAATGAGGTGTAGTGGGGGATGGGCGAGGGCTCTGTTGTTATGACTGGTCCTTGGCTGCGGGACAAACTTCCAGAGGCCTCGGTATTTTTTTTTTCTTTTTCATCTCATTGGTCGGTTTCAACGAGGAAATGTGGCTCCATTTTTCTGTGAACCTGTCAAACGGACCAGGATCTAATATTTAATCAACGCTGAAGGACGGCTTTCATCTTTTTTCATACCACGAGGTGGTGTTTGATGCTTTTCGAAAATAGGTTAGTTACCGATGTAGCGATATATCATAGTTCCGCTCGCTAGCAAATAGGAATTAAATGCTGTCGATCAACATGGATCTAAAAGCCACGATGCTTACATAAGATATTCGTTACAGTTTTCTACCGAGGAGATCGAATAAATTGCCGCCGTCACGGGTTAAGCTTTACATTGAGCTTCAGTGAAATAACAGTATTTACAGGCAGCTCATTTGTGCATGTCGAGTCAGTCCGCTGTGTCGAATAGCCGTTGCTGGCTTCTTACCGCCTGGCTTCAGCTTTAATATTATAACCTCACGATAGTTGATGTAACGTTATGTGCGAAAACGATCAGTCTTCCAATCGATTAAAGAGATAACACTGTCTGATTTGAACACACGAGCTGTGGAAGATATCGTCTATTGAAAGGTTTAACCCAAGTAGGTACGAGATTGTAGCGACACTGTCATTAGCATAGCATGGTAGTGTTAGCTAGCTCGCTAGCTTGTTAGCAGGTTAGAATGATAGCGAGCTGACGGTTTTTTATTTTAAATGCTTTTTAACTAAAGAAAGCTAACTTTAACGGTATTGCAGCCAAGTGCGTTGTAAAATAATTAAAATATAACGCTTACATGTATAGCCTTAATGGGGTTAGTTTGGTAGCTAACTTAACTGTTGGTGACCCACACCAAATGATGCAAATGTGAGACCGCCTTGCCTGACTGGCTAATGTTACTTAGCTCACAGTCTGGACACCGCTACATGGGTTGTAAATAATAAACTACTAATTACACCAATTAGTAAAGTAAATAACAAGAGGACGAAAGTAATGCGTGTTTACTTAACAATTACTAAGAAGGCAAGCGCCGATAAAGCCCGTTCCCATTTCTCCGTACATCCACTCACTAGTGACCCATGACATGTGGACACATCAGTAACGAGTTACTGCATAAATATGCTGCTGCGTTACTTTTCTATTATTAGTAGAGGTGGTATTTTATTCACGGTTGTCTTAAAAGGAATAAAGTGCATTTGAGTCATTCATTGGTATAAACCGGAGCTGGTGACTAACGCTACACACCACAACTAGCGTGTCGGTTAATGTACACACACTGTAATTTGTTCAGCCCATTCACTCGCCACCGTATGTGGGGGATGGGCAAGTAACTAACATGCCATGCTGTCTTGTTCATTTAGCTGCCGGTATATCAGCATGGTGACATAACTTGAACACGAAATCAACTTGAGCTTAAGAGGAACAACAGAACCAGGCCTGCAGACACACAGACGACTTTTCTACCGTAAACGCGGCAAAACAAAATCTGAATGACGCAGTTGAATGTAGCTATTTAAAATGGGAGTAAAACACCACAATCCTTTATCCATGTTGGTGATTTGTTAACAGAAGTGAGCTTGTTGGGTAATATTGAAGGCGTCTAAAATGTGTCTTTTAAATTAGATTAATAATGCCACGTCTGTGTTTCATTTCCTTTATATAACACATAAGCATACTTCCCCTTTAATTACAGTCCTGCTGAGATAGTTACACTGTGCACAGCACAGATATACACTGGCTGTTTGGCTTTCTACAATGCTGACCCAGTTTCTGTCATTGATTGGTGACACACCCCATTGTACATAACACTTTCCTCTGGCTGCCTTTTCACCTACTCTGACACACCTCTGCTAAAATGTCCATTTAATCAAAGTCACTTGTCTCAGTGCTGAAAGGGAAATCCCATCTTCTGTGATTGTATCGCGCTTCCTGTATGTTTCTCATGCTGATTGAGCAATATGTATAATAATGTATGTATTTAAATGCAAAAAACGTTACTTCAGCATTAAAAGTCGAGGCAGATTACCAAGGTATATGCTAGGAGGTTTTCTAATGTGTAAAAAGGCATGCCAAGGAGAAAACTGAGAGAAATGAATGATTGCTTCTCTTGTGTATTGATATATTCATAGGGATATTAGTTAAAATAATTGAAAATTTAGTTACACTATGTTAGAATTTTTTTCTAGTAGTCTGAATGCAGGTGATTTCACTCTGAAGAAACACTGAAATTTTTATCGTTAATCTGATGTTAAATATTTTTCTGGAGCTGGAAGAGATGGTCATTTTCTTTTCTCTTTCTCTCAGGGGCTGAGAGTTCTTGCTGAGGACAACAGAGCAATGATGCGCATCTGAAGATATCTTGATCACATGGGTAGTGTATCGCAGTTTTTATTGTTTTTTAATTCACCTGTATAGGTCTTATTTTGCTTCTTCTTCTTCTTGCTTGATGTTTATTCTGCTATCTGGTCCCCCATGGTCATGTGTCAGGAGTCATAAAGAGAAGATGATTGCTTTGTATCCAACTAGCGGGAGGACAGTGAACACTACAGGAGTGACTTAAGACTAAAGCTGACATTATACTTTCCGTGTCTGCGAGGGTCTGCGTGACGTAAATTTCGTCATCAGCGAGTGCACATGTAGGCTCTGTGCGGACATCTGCGCCTGCAATTTGTTGTGTCCGCACAGACCTGTCTGCACCAGTGCGCGCGGTCACAATGCTGATCTACTGCGCATGTGTGGAACGCGTCCCCCAAGCAGACCCCGGAAGGTAGTATAAACAGAACAACTACTCGTCCGTGGTGTCCGCAGCAGTCTGTGTACATGTCCATTCGGGAGTATAAATAAAGCTTTACACCTCATATTAAAGACGTCACAAGAAAATCTTGGGACACATCATTAACATGTCTGTTTGTTAATTGAGATATGCTCACTCCAATTTTCATCTTAAAGGTGCTTTCAGACAGTGAGCAGTTGATGCTGCACCCTCCGTTGTTTCCACTAAAAATGGTTATTTGCCACTGTTGTTGGAGTTGATGATGTTTTTTAAACTTGACGTAGCGGCTTAGCGTGTGACCATCACAGCCATAGAAACTACAATGAGGGAAATGATACAGGAGCTAATTTTATAGGTATCCAAGTTTGATTCATACATCTCTCCACCATCAGTGAACAAACATATAAATGAGGAGAAATGGTCTTGGAGCAACATCAGCTTAAAAGTTTTATTATCTGGTTTGGGCCAATAAACAAAAGAAAAACATTATTAGTTCGCAAAACTTTGATTTGTGTCATATTACTAACAGTTGCCTCTCTTTTGCACCTGATTTATTTAGCTGCATTGGCGTTGCACCCTCCTACCGCCAATTCAAAATACAGAACCCTGACACTGGCTGGCGGCAGTCACAGCAGCACTGCTTGCTGTCTGAAAGCACCTTAATATTACTAATGTAACCTAGTTAATGTGTTACAGTTGCAGTAATCAGGAGCCTTGCTGTAATCGGTTGTCAGTGGAACTATTAGCATTCATATAAATGTAATGAATATCCTGAATATCTAGTTGTTTCAACAATGAGCTGGGGGTACAGTATACATAGGAGAAGGGGTTATTGTGGCTTCAGTAAGTGGAGATTAGGTTACTGGCTTTAACTTACTTGATCTTATAGGACTGTAGCCTGTTAGAACACAAATAATCAACATGGACTGACACTTATTAAAAAGGCAGCAGAACACTGGTGGTATTTCATCGCTGTTTTGGAAATGTGGGATTGATGGGAGTTGTGTTATTAGTTTGGTGGTTTCACTGCACAATTGCTGTATTGTACATCTGGTGGGTCTGGACAAGGTTTGGCACTGGAGTGTGGCACTGATTCAGCACACTTTGGCTTTCAGTTGAAATTTGTATCATATGGGAGCATGTTGAAATCTGTTGAATACTGCAGTTGTGAAACAGCTTGAAACCATATTTTATATTGGATGAGCTCGCAGCAAAGCATTTATAGAATATCTTCACAAATCTGATTGCTGTTTACAGAGATATCCTGCATACTGTAAATGAGTGTGGATGCATTTGTCTCTGGCTAACGTCTGAGTTTTTCCAGTTGACTCATTTGTAAATGTGAACCCCCCTTTTTCTTAATTTAAGAAATGCAGTCAAATTGTGATTGTTTTTTACGTAATTGTTATTTTGAAATTACTCTTTTCAAAATTCCTGTGAAATTGCATGCAAAATCACATACTAAGAATTCAAAACATATAGTGTCTGAAATTAACTTATTGACTCACCTGCCAAGGGGACTAATAGATGAAAAAAATCCACCGGCCAAGCGTATTTTTCACCAGCTAAAATAATAAATTGCCTTTTTGTGTCACTTATACTTACTCCTTGTAAATGTCGCCACGTAATAGCTATTTAATTAATGGTAGCTAGCAGCAGACAGTGAAAGTTTAGCAGAAAGCTGCGTTGTCAAGTAGCTGATTTCAACGGCAAACAGTGCCGCAAAACTAGGAGCGCTCGAGACAGTGTGTGGCTGGTGTTCCCACAACCATCTCGAGTGCTCCTACAGTTACACACACTGTGTAGACGTGCGTAAAAAACACATACAGTGTGCATGTCTACACTGTATAGGGACAAACATGAGTAATTTCCTTTGAGCTGTCATGCCAGATATTTTATTACATGACTATTTTGGTCCAAACATTCAGCCGCCAGCGTGGCGGATAGCCTTCTGAGATTTAATCGCCAAACGGAAAATCTACCCACATTTGGCGCTTGGTGGGTGTTAATTTCGGACCCTGAAACATACACTTGATACTCTGTTAAACATCTTTAAAATGTATTCAGAATCATAAAGATTACAACCTTTACACTAATGTTAGTCAGTAACAAGAAAATCTTCCTGCTGGACGAGTGAACCTTCTAACTAATTTAACTGCCGCTTAGACAAGGTTGTACCCAGCATCCTCCTCAGTCAGTTATGTGTGCAAGAAATGCAGACGTTCTCAGTGCCAGACCTACATTGGCACAGTGCAAATGTAGTGTGGACATAAGTCTGGTAATGTGAGACTAATGTCAGTGAGTTTAGTACTGGTATGTAAACTGTATCTTCGAGAGCTCTGCATTCTAGCTACTTGAGCTAATCTTGGTTTGTCAGGCAGCTACTTCATAGCCCTGAATATTGCAGAGTTGCTATTCTGAAGTATTAAGTTGATAAACTTTAAAATAGACTTGAACATAAATGATTGATCATGTGTAATTACTGTGTCCAGTTAGCAGCTAGATCACTCCCCTGGAGAAATACACTCCATTTTGTCTTTAAATAGAAAAAGATATAGATAGAGAGATTGATCAGTACTGATGTTCATAACACGGCCGACATTATGTCAGCCAGATAAATTGGTCGACCTGATCTCGTAACTGAGCTCTGACCCCATTCACTGCTCCTGCGTCACTTGCATGGTGATGACATTTTGCCAGCACCCTTTGAAAGCAGGGTAGTGTCATGTAAGCAAGAGTGCTATAACAAAACATGCTTTTAGTGCACCTAAACCAAAATGTAATGGAAAAACACAATGCACCATAAGATCATATATACACAATTTATAAAAGTGCTGTGGAAAAAGCATATTTTGTGTTCAATTTATGCTGTTTTTCATAGTTAGTGCATCCTTAACAGAGCATTAGTCAGCTGTGACATAATCTGATTTCTTGCAGCCATTTGTTGAGTTGTTGTAATAGCGCTTCAGTGTGAGAAACTTTTAACCATCAGGACTTTGTGACCACCTTGTCAGGGATTGCCGAAGGGCTTCTACTAGATTCCAGGCCTCTTGGTTCAGTTGGTCTTGGATCTCTGCCTCCGGGATGCGACAGGAGACATGTTGACTCTTTCAGCAGGCTGGCATGATGGAAACACTGGAGGTTCTGTCCTTCATCCAGACCCCCTGTTTATTTCCATAGTCCCATTTAAACAGTGCGGGTTGTGCATGAATAAATATGGAGCCCGGACGCAAGCACTGTAGGATCTGTTTTTGCTGAGGTTTAAAGTCCTTCTATTCCAGATGTTTTAGTCCAAAGTACCCTGCCTGGCTCGTGAAGACGGCTTGTAATTATTTCCAGTTGTAGGTTAATGAATGGAAACGGGTGCCCTGCCTGGAGCCTGGAGGCTTCTGCTGCCACCAGAAGTAGACAAGAACAAAACATCATTATTTATCAAATGGCAGAACACAGCTTGTGTTTGTCTACTTCACTGTTTTGAAGTTGCGCGATCTAGGTCAAGCGAGGTGATGTGTTATTTCTTCAACCTCTTCCTGTTCTCTGTTTTCATCATGTGTGCCAGTTTGGTAGTGAGTTACGTCGTTAGCGTGTAGTGTAACACCATCCTCGCTGTGTGACAGCTCTCTCTTACACCTGGCTCAGTGCTCCGACATGTCATGTCACATTTTACCATCCATTTATGTTTCTGGGGGGTGTTAATGCACATGTATGATGAAGATACAAATAAAACTTTCTTTCAGCCCAATTCTATGATGTGTAATACCACCAACTCTGAGTAAGCAAGACTCTCTGCTCTGCGGTTTGCTTTCACAGGCTCCTATCCTGTGCTGACCCAATGGTTTAATCACCAGGACTAAAAATGAGCATAAGCAGTGATGAAGTCAATTTCCTGGTTTACAGATACCTGCAAGAGTCAGGTAGGTCGGACAGAAATGCACTCTGGTAAAGAACTCGTTGCATGCAGTTATGGTGGTTTCACTAATTTAAAAACATTCATTCAAATGTAATATTATAAACTGCTGCTCTTGACTCTCTGTAATTAAACTCCATCCTACTTTCCAAATTATTTTTGTCTCCTCCAGGCTTCTCCCACTCAGCGTTCACCTTTGGCATAGAGAGCCACATCAGCCAATCCAACATCAATGGAGCCCTGGTGCCCCCTGCTGCCCTCATCTCCATCATCCAGAAGGGCCTGCAGTATGTGGAGGCTGAAGTCAGCATCAATGAGGTCAGTCACCACCTTCACATCGGCAGCTACTAATTGGTGTAACCTTGCAGTGTACTGGCAGGTATGCTGCAATGTCAGCATTAAGTGTGTCTGTTGTTTACACTGTAGTGTATTTGGTTGTTTATAGAGCTGTCACGGTATTGATTGATTTCTTACTGCACAAATTAGTGAAGCCATTCAAACTGTTGCAGTTACCGCCATTAAAAAAAAAAAAGAAAAAATTCAACTTCCGATGTTGTAAAATAATTTGTTCCTAAATACCGTATTTGCCCGAACACAAGGTGACTCCAATTATAAGACAGCCTCCCCTTTTCCAACACCTGTTTTTAGGAAAATACTTTTTGAATATAACTTACATCATAGTGTAGTTACATACTCACACACTATCCTACCAGGCTCTTGGGAGTGGTCAAAAGTATTTTCTCCAGCAGTTAGCATTTATAAGACTGTCTGTTTGTCTTTTTGAGCTCCTTATCATCTGTGACAGTGGTATTTGGCAGCTTGATATGTTCCGTTTCTGCAGTTGAGACGTCAGAAGACGCTTTGGACTGGTTTTCACTCTTCATGAACTTATTTCTTCTGTGACAGAAAAACATGTTACACAAGCCTTCACAAACTCCTGCAGGTTAAACTGGACTATGAAACACTTTTAGGGCTGACTAACTTTAACTCACTCACTTAACAGACTTAAAGACACTGGCTAGCCTAGCAACATTAAAGCTACAAGCAACACATAATGCAACACTCCGTGTAGGAGTTGGTTTCACACCACTACTTTATCTATTCAAAAAGAATATCTGATGTTGTGAACACGTAATTGTCCAGACACCGAATATAAGATGGCCCCGCTTTTTCAGACATATTTTCAGGGGGAAAAAATGCCTTATATTCAGACTAATTCGGTAAACCAGAGTTTTCCCTGGATTTGTTTTGAGACAAAGGTGGTAAAGGCTGGAGAATGTGTGTGGTGCAGCATACACAGTTTGTGTGCGCAGTCACGCACCTTTAGAGTGTCAGTCACTTAAGTGAAAAAATCACGTTTCTTTTAATTAATAAAGGTTGTGACAAATGATCGTGTTGATTTGGGATAATATGCTTATCTCCCAATTCGATACTATCAGGTAACCTGGGTGCCAATTTGTTTCAGAATCGATTCTTGATTCAAAACTCTATTGAATGAATAAAAAAAGGGGCACTATTTTCAGTCTCTTGCTCCAGTATACTGTGTGCCAAAACAATCACTGGTGTCCTTAATACAATATGAAAGAGAACTGACAGATAAGATTAATGGTCTATAGCCTTTTTATATTTTAAAAAGCCAACTGCATTAATGAATTAATTAATTAATGTGAAAGCATCTTACAGTCTCCTGCCTGTATGAGAATAACAAACTGAGGGGGAGGCAGAGTGCTCCACTGTGTTATTAACATCATGTCTCCAGCAGTGGAGAGCAGCCTCTCTGCTGCACCGTTAGCTCCGACGCTAAGAGGGTGCAGGGTTTTTGAGGTGAGACAGACTGAGCACCGAGTTATTTTCTTCACCTCAGAGTTGTTTTACGTTGTTTAATGCTGTAGTGTGTGTTGGTCAGCCGATCTCGTTTGTTACTGCTGGAGTTCACTGCTCCGTTCCGCTAACATTAGTCTCTGAGTGACAGTGTAGAAAGTTCACAATAAACTTCACGTTCGTCTCACAAATGTAATTGTTTAGTCCTTAAATCAAAACATGCTTGCAACCGCTGCCTGTGTTGAAGATGATCTACAAGATAACTAGCGTGTGTGTGCTGTACACTGTCAGGGTGCTGCACCGCACACAGTTAAGTTACGCCTTTTTCTCTCTGTCAACATTACATGGTGGAATTTTCAACAAAGGCGGCAGCCAGTAATACAAAGGCAGCCCACCTTTGAGTTAGATAGGCAGAGAAAACCCTGTAAACGTTTTGAATGCATTTATTACTGTAGTAGTCCAGTGTTGTCATTAAGACGCTAACTTTGCAGCAGGAATATTTCGGCAGGCAAGTCTTTCTTTATGTCAAGCTTGAGAGATTAACTAATGTCCCATCACTTGAGCCGCTCACTCAGTGGTGAAGCGCCGATCATCTTGACCTAGCGGTGGGTGTGACGTGAATGCGTTACTGCCGTAATGTGATAATCATGGCAGCTCTAGTTTATTTGGTGATCTAAAATAAGGTCCTTTGTTAACAATACATTTCTCTATTTACATAATAAAAATGCAAATATATGAAGTTGGATGTTTTTTGTGTGTAGGACGGGACCTTATTCGATGGGCGGCCCATCGAGTCGCTGTCTCTGATTGATGCCGTGATGCCAGATGTTGTCCAGACCAGACAGCAGGCCTACAGGGACAAGCTGGCCCAGCAGCAGCAACAGGCGGCAGCAGGCAGTGGCAGCGGCACAGGGCCCCAGGGAAGCACCAAGAATGGAGAGGGCGCCGCCAACGGGGAGGAGAACGGATCCCACGCCTTAGCCAGTAAGTGAGCTCACAGCTGTAAACAATCTCTGGATCAGCTCCCTAACACAAACAGCTGTGTTTTCTTGTGTTTTGGGTGAAAAAAAAAAACTGGTGGACCACATTGTGGACATATTTTATGATCTTATGCAGGATGTTATTCTTGTGTTAAATGCCTTGACATGGTCTGATTGATGTTGTGTAAGTTGTATGGGATTCTTGTTATGTTATTGTGATTCTGTCCACTTTGACTTCCATGTGTCTGACAGGGATGCTTTTTGTCAGGGATGTTATTTTTTATCCTGCAGATAGATTAATGCTGGGCAGTATGACCATCGTTAATTATAGTATTTTAAAAATCATTGAAAAGTTAATGCTTACGACCTCCAATTTCCTGGGGTGTGTGTGTATGTGTGTGTTCACTCCCCCTCTCTCATACCAGCTGTGGTAGAGCTCTGGGATTTTGCTTTGTGTAAGATGTCTGTGGCTCACATTGTATTACATAAAGCGGCTGGTGTTTTCCTCATACCTCTGAAAATGTGGTCTGGTCTGCCCAGTTGTTGTCCCTCAAAGCTTCCTGCTTCCCCCAACATGTTTCAATCACAGTAACACACTGTGCATCTGAATAAAACTTGCTAATGAGAGCAAGATTGATCTCTGTCCTGTTTGTAGCTATTCTATCAGCTATCCAGTAAAAAAAAAGTGTTCAAGTTGGTTGCAGTTTACTTGGCTGGCTTTTAATATACTTTCCCAGATCACCCAAGTTAAGGCTGCGTCGTGGGAAACAGCAGTTATTCATTTCAAAAGTAATAGGCTATTTTACTGGAAGCAGTGATTCATTACATCTTATTTATGTTCCATTACCACCGAAAATTGCAACTGTGTCCTCCTTACCTTTGGAACAGTAAGACAGTACTTTATAAATACCGTTTTTTTTATTTAAAGGGTTTGTTTTTGTTTCTTACTGTCTTTCCTGCAGATCACCACTCAGAGATGATGGAAGTGGACCGGGACGTGGAGATCCCCCAGAGTAAAGCCGTTGTCCTGAGGGGCCACGAATCCGAAGTTTTTATCTGTGCCTGGAACCCAGTGAACGACCTCCTCGCCTCTGGGTCAGTATGCAGTTTCTACGTTACCATACAATTAATAGAAATGCCATTTTAATAACAGCCGTCAGACACATTGATTTTGAAATGCACAGCAGTGTTTGTTCTAAAAAGGTCCCTTTGGTTCTGTTTGTGGCCAAGAGTAGGATTTAAGTCTAAGTCTCAGAGGGTGATAAACATTTCTCAAAGGGGTTTCAGGGCACATGAGAGGAGTGAGCGTCTTTTCATAAGTCCTTTCACATTTATCACCACTAAACAAATCTTTGTTGAATAAAGTCATTGTTTATCCAGTGTCATTATCCCTCTAGATAAACGCAATCATGCAGAAGAATCCCTTACAGTCGAGTGTTTATTGAAGAGCAAAGCATATTTCAGATTATTACTGCGATGCTGGAAATGTGAAGTGGTTTCCAGTAAGGACTAATGACGAAGGGCTTATTGCCCATAAAGAACAACTAATCGTCTAAGCAGTTATTAGTCAACCAAGACTCCAGTGACACCTCAGTCGACTCAGAGGAGCCTTATGATGTAAGATCTTTCGCAAGTCATGTAGTCTTGTACAGTTTTGATGGGTTAATGTTGGGATCGAAACACTGCGTGGCCAACCAGGAAATCTGATACAGATTTACCACATTGGGCAGTCTGCATCACTTGTTGTTTGGCTTTAGTAAAAACCAGACACACGGCCTCAAGAGTAGGGTTGGGTTCTGTTAACATTATGCGATCCTTAGTTGATATGGCCAACCCACAAATATTGCATTACACACTTCAATTTTAAGATCAGAGTTTGAAAAACACAGATTTGTTAATCTCAAAATCAAACAAATCCACTCAGTGAATCAACTATTTCCTTCATTGATGTCATATGTTTACACCTCCACCCCTACTTCCAAGTGTGTTTGGCAGCCAGATGGAAAATAAGCTAAATGTCCAACCGTGAAATGAGTCATAATAAACAGTTAAGTGTAATTTTCATAGTGCTTGGATTGAAGCCTTTGTTAGCAGGAATAAATGATTGAACCCAAGGACCACACTGGTTTTTAAATTCAACAATTTAGTGTTCATTTATAAAAGTAGCCAATCCAATAGAGGCGAGCTGGGTTTGTGTCCTGTATACCATAGTCCTGCTGGTAAGCATGAGCACCCCTCTTATAATTAACTGAAAATGGAGAAAAATGCAGTTACCTCATGGTCCTGTAATTTAAGAGGCACTGCGTAAACGGCAAATATCCTCAACACCCACGTAAGAGTTAAGATGCTTTGTGCTTTTTAAAATGTTCCTTCTCCTTTTCCCCAACAGATGATGTGAAAAGGTTTGATAGGGATATAAAAAGATTTCAGATTTGATATTGGGTTCAGGTTCAATAAAATGCTTTCAAACCCCAACCTTACTCAAGACCAACACTAGTCAGTTTTATACCATTTATACTGATTTTAACAGTCAAAGCCGTGTTTCATGCTTTTGTGTGTGTGTATATATGTGTATGTGTGTTTTTTTTATTTTTTTAACTCGTGCAGGTCCGGGGACTCTACAGCACGGATCTGGAACCTGAGTGAGAACAGCACAGGCGGATCCACCCAGCTGGTTCTGAGGCACTGCATACGGGAAGGGGGCCAGGACGTACCCAGCAACAAAGACGTCACCTCACTAGACTGGAATGTGAGTGTGTGATTGTGTGTGCGTCTGTTCCACTGACTGCAGTTTTTAGTAATCTAATCTATTTGTGTGTGTATGTGTGCATGCCTGTGACCACTACTTCTGCTAAAGGCATTCCTTCCAGCCAGATATATGGGGGCGAGTCACTCCCACAAGCCTTTTATGCTGCTCAGCTGCAGACTGTTTTCCCCTGAGTAGTAAAAGTGAATGCCTAACGCCAAATCAGCACTAATATTTTATGCCATTAAACACTTGGTCCTCAGTGTGAGTCTTTCTAATTAAGAAATTGGAATATACCGCTGAATTAAAGCACAGTTGTGTGCCAAAATATGTAAATGAGAATGATTTTATGCAGCTGACTGCATGCTAATGAGAATTCTCTCTGTTTCAGAGTGAGGGTACGTTGCTAGCGACAGGCTCATATGATGGCTTTGCTAGAATATGGACAAAAGACGGTAAGCTGCTCAGCTTTCTACTACATCACAGCTTTATAAGGATGTGTGTATATTTGCCCTCTCCCTTTCTAATTGGGCTTTTCTATTTTCAGGTAACCTGGCCAGTACTCTGGGCCAGCACAAAGGTCCTATATTTGCACTCAAGTGGAATAAGAAAGGAAACTTCATCCTTAGTGCTGGTGTAGACAAGGTGAGGCAAATTGATTTTAGCTTTGTATTTTTTGCGTTGAATAAGGGTGATAAATGTTTCTTGTACTATGCAAATGTTTCCTGACATTTTAATTAGAGTTACCACTTTAAAGCCCCCTTGAAATAATACCTCACTGTCTTACTGTGATGTATTTCCTGTAGTAAGCATTTATGGATCTATAAAACACACCAATCTAGGGGATAACATTAACAAGTAAGAACAGTTATTTCAAACATGATCCAGAATGACAGTTTCCCAGAGAGGGCAACAAAGGGAAGTCTGTTTAGTTTGGTCACTATTTGCTCTTGAAGATTAGAGAGTTGGAAAAGGTCTAGCAGAACTTACTTTATTTTGAAAGGAAACAGCTAATGGGCATCAAAGAGCTGTATTCTGAAACTACTTACAATTGTTTTCATTAATCTGCAGATTATTTTCTCGATAAATCGTTTTGTCAATAAAATGTCTGAAGAATTTTTACTGTTTAGAGTCTATGGTGACATCTTCAAATGTCTTGCTATATAAAATCCAGAGACACTCAGTTTACTATCATGCTTGACACAGAAAAACTTAACTTCATCACGTTTAAGGAGCTGTAACCACCAAATATTTTTGCTTGGAAAAAATTACTAAAATTATTATTTGATAATTAAAGTAGTTGTCAATTCATTCTCTGTTGATTGACTAATCATTACATGTGAATGGTGTGTGCATGTAGGTAAAAGAGAGGTCTGTGCAGATATGATGCACTGTCCTCAGTATAACTGCATGTCAGGATCTGCACACCATTAAAAAATGTGATGGACTGATATGTGCATGAGGTGTCTTTTCACCAAAAGTCTGAAGACTCACTTTCTGTCACAAAAAAGCAACAAACAACTAGTTTTGGACATTGTTCAACATTGCCATCTAGTGTTCTTTAAGTATAATGACATGCACAGTTTCACCTTCAGCGTGCACATTAATGCCCAAGCACTGCTGACATGGTGATATAAAAATGCTTTAGGTGTGTGATGTATTATCTTCCCTGTGTATCTTCACTGAAGTGCTTGTGCACATTATTCAGGTCAACTGAGTGTCATTTTCAACGTTTTCAAGATGAGAAAAAGAACACCTTTTCTATGTTTTATGTGGCGCTATTATTGATTTCCTGACACGAGCGATGCCAGTTTAGTATAAATAATGGAAATCTTCTTCACACAGACCACAATTATCTGGGACGCTCACACAGGAGAGGCAAAGCAACAATTTCCTTTCCACTCGGGTGAGTGACAGGAGTCAGCTGTATTGTTCCACATGACTTTTCATGCAAGAGTCTTTCCGTTTGTAGACAGATGTTACCTTTTGCTGAACTGCACTGAGACAAAAGTGATAACAAATAGAATTTTTTATGTCATCAAATCCTTTCTCACACTGTGACCGACATTTTTTACTCTTTTTTTTTTAAACATTCTGCACTATGTTTGACATTGTTTTGTGTGACAGTGACTGGCTAGACCCTTAAATATGTTGAGAGTATGTTCAGAAGCAACTCTTGGTAGTGTGTACATATAATAAGATACACCTTAGCTGTATGTTTGAAGAGTTTGAAAGGCGCGTTTAATAATCAGATTTAATGTGGCATTCAGAAATTTCTAAAGATACTCTGCCCATCATATTCATGTTGTTGTCTCTCCTGTTTTATCTGCACACCTCACTGCTGCAGCAGCCCTAAGCTCTCTCTCCCTCTCTCTCTCTCTGCCTCCCAACAGCACCTGCTCTGGACGTAGACTGGCAGAGCAACAACACGTTTGCCTCCTGCAGCACAGACATGTGCATCCATGTGTGTAAGCTGGGTCAGGACAGACCTGTCAAGACCTTCCAGGGACACACGGTAAGACAGAGTCCTGTGTGGATGCTGCTTTCTCACAGGGAGGGAAATGAAAACCATCCACCCACCAAATACAATGAAGCATTATAGGATAGCTCATACAAGTCCTGGCACTGGCTCACTGTAGCTTATGATCTGAGGTTTATTGTTCTTGTCTATTGTTCTAACAACTTCCAGATTTCAGTGGAAAATCCCCCTCATTGATGTGACAAACTATGATAAATTAGGACATTGGTTTACAAACCGTTTACTGAAATTCCTTGAGATGTATTTGTATGAGTATCTACATACGTGTACAGTATTTCTGCCTGTGTACATCAGTCACATTTGCTGTTTGAGTTTTGTTTTCTAACTCTCATATTACTTGCTGTAGAATGAGGTGAACGCCATCAAGTGGGATCCCACTGGCAGCTTGTTGGCCTCCTGCTCTGATGACATGACACTGAAGGTCAGTCCATACAACATGGAAATGTTATGAATTTCACCTGAAGAAAAGCTCAAATATAAGCTTTAATCAGACACATTCCTGATTAAGCATGTTTATAGTGTTAATTGCCAATCTAACAGCTGATTTCATATGATCACTTCTTTTTCCTTGTAGATCTGGAGTATGAAGCAGGACTCGTGTGTCCACGACCTCCAGGCCCACAGTAAAGAAATCTACACCATCAAGTGGAGCCCCACAGGCCCCGGGACCAACAACCCCAGCGCCAACCTCATGCTGGCCAGGTGAGACTGCAAAGCTACACCTGTAATGCCCTGTTCAGTAGGAGTAAAAATCTTCCTCCTGTCTGTCTGCACCATGTTCAAAACTCAGCTGCCAGGAGACAGTTCACTGTTTCAAGGGGAACGAAGTGTATGAAATCTTTAATGACATGCTCAAGTTCTCCGTCCACTGCTTTGATCAAATTTGAGCAGCAGTTCTTTGATAACACCAGCAAGGACTTCAGGGTTTCTACTAGTGCATTATTCATGTTCAATTTGCCATAAAAAGTTTAGTCTAGACTCTTGATGATCTTGATCAGCTAAACAGACTGAGATGCCTCAGTTGCAGTCATTTGTGTTATGTAGCTGTTGCCTGAGTGTGTTGTGAGTCCCCACATGGTCATCTTGAATGCTTTTCAGACATGTTTGTGAAAGATACCACAGTGACTCACCAGATCCTGGAAAAATAACAGGATGATCTGAGAAGGTTTACCATCTAACAACCCTACAGTCATAATGTGTCTGAGTATGTTACTGAAACACGATAGTTTTACAACTTTTATCTTAGTGAGAGATGGAAAAACAGCTGTGTCTTGTTGGCCTCTGGGATCACACGTCATCTCTGCCTGATTGTAGTGATTCATCCCTCAGAGTTAGGAGATAGTTTATGCATAACAGGAGGAAAAATGACAATAGCGATTGAGTAGTTCATGATGTGGTACATGGCAGTGCATTTTTATGCAACATGACGCTTTGACACTTTCCTTCCCACACTTGTTCCCCCCTCTCCAGCGCATCATTTGACTCAACAGTGCGCCTGTGGGACGTGGAGCGCGGGGTGTGTATCCACACACTGACCCGCCACCAGGAGCCCGTCTACAGCGTGGCCTTCAGCCCTGATGGCAGACACCTCGCCAGCGGCTCCTTCGATAAATGTGTCCACATCTGGAACACTCAGGTCTGGGATGATAATCAGTGACTACACACACACACACACACACACGCACTAATAAACATAGTTGTAAGGTGTTTTTCAAAATTAGTTTAACGTCACTAGCTATTATAACTACAAACTTTATGGCATAATTACGATAAAGCTGCTGACTGTCATTGCTAACGTGTGTGTGTGTGTGTGTTTTTTCAGACGGGTGCTTTAGTCCACAGCTACCGAGGGACAGGAGGGATCTTCGAGGTGTGCTGGAATGCCACAGGGGACAAAGTAGGAGCCAGCGCATCAGATGGATCTGTAAGTTTCGCTGCCTGAGAATTTTTTGTCATACACATCATAATCACTGCACCCAGGCCTCTGTGTACAACCTTCACACCAGCCTTCTGACCCGAGACGTTTCAGGGTCAACAATGTGTATTAAAAGTTTGACCCAGGTAAGATTACGTCATAAAATGCTTCTGGTCAGAATCAGAGTTGACGCTGAGGTCAAACTTTGCTCTGCTGGAGATAAAAGTTCAGTGCTTTTGACATCAGGTTTCCTTGTTTCATCAGTGTTGTATGTACATGTAGCTCAAAGGACCAGTCACATGACATTGTTGACTGATTCTCAGCATACTGTCAGCAATAGGAGGATTGTTTACAAAACTGACACACAGCAATGGCAACATTTCTAGTTTATAATAAATAGTTTTCAACACCAAGATTTAATAGTAAAGAAACTGAGTGAATTACAGTGACATCTGTGCTCTCTGAAGCTGTGATGTTAGTGGGAGGTGAAACTGTGACAGGTGATGCTGCAGTGCCGTCGGCTAACACTAGATAGAGCCATCAGTGCCTGAAAATGAGTTACTGCTCACTCAATGAACCACCTGTAAGAGGTTAATGACCAATCACTCCACATGAGTGTGGTAAACTGGCATCCTGTGATAAACAGCATTATAAACTTGTTATAGAAGTATTTGATTAATAACACAGTATTATTACTTTATTGTTTTATTATTGGGCCATCATTCTACATGTTAATACCTGTATATAGAGGTATTGCTTATTTCTGGTTAATGAGATGCTCATAAAAGCATTTGCGTCCAATCTTCTGTGTTTTGCATACACTTGTGTTACAGAAGACTACAGGAAGAATTTCTCTTAACACATGAAATTCAAGCATAGAGGAAATCAGATTTAATTCACATGTGACCCAAACTCAGAATTTCCAGAAGAGACCTGGATGAAGCTTTTATGTGTGAAAGGGACTAAAATATTTAAAGGGGACATATTATGCACATTTACAGGTCTATATTTTTAATCTGAGGCTCTAGTGGAATATTTTTGCATGATTTACAGTTAAAAAGTCAACTCATACTGGCCCTTTATGCAGCCCCTCAGTTCAGCCTCTGTCTGAAACAGGCCGTTTTAGCTCCTGTCTCTTTAAGGCCCCCCTCCCGATAAGCCCACTGTGCTCTGATTTGTCAGCTCTTGGTCTCTCAGGAGACTGATGCTGGTTCCGGTGGCTATGTCAAAAACACTATATTAGTAGGATTTTACTACTTTTTATTTTTCGAAATGTCAACTCCTCAAATACATCTGTACATGCTCTGGTTGAAATCCGATCCAAAATATGCAAGTGGACAATGCAAACACATGGAAAAACCTTAGCAACAACCCTTAGCAACAAAGGCTACAGAACAGACAGCTACTTATGAGTATGCATGACGATTTGACATCAGCCCGTCAACAAGGTAGAAAAAAAAAATCAACATTGAAACGAAAGCGTTCAGGGCAGGTTGAGGCCCTGGCTTTTGACTTGCAGGGAGCATTTCTACATACGTTCACCTCAAGTTTTGGAACTTTGACCATGTTGAGCATAGATATCCGACATCATAACAGACACACAAAAAGCATGATATGTCCCGTTTAAGGTATTGATGAGAAACGAAGCATCTGACCTGCCTGTTTTAGTGACAGACCTGACGTGACAGGAACTGAAACTGTAGTGACCATCTGCTCCTTCTTGTTTCTAGGTTTGTGTATTAGACCTGAGGAAATGACACTCGTTTGGGGGAGCCATGGACCGACTACGAATGTGTACATAGCCAAAATGACTGACTGTCCCTGCCTGTCCACCACACTGCTGTAGTCCCACCTGATGCCATGGCCCACCATTACAACCAAACGGAGCGCTCCCCCCTCCCCTCATATGTACACACACATTTAAGGACCACAATTTCGCCACATACAGTTCTTATGTACATGCATCAAAAGGTCTGTATGGACACTTGTGTTGCTCTCACACAGACCTGCAGGAAGAAAGCATCTCTTCACTCTGTACAAACTCGTTGGACCCATCACATGCAAACCAAAACACCAGGATTCCTTCTTGCTTTCCTCTTTTTATCCTTTGTACCAGAATTTTAATGATTTTTTTGTTCTCTGTTGGTGTGTGCATATTGCATATGTCAGCATTTGGTGTCCTGTGGACATTGTTGTTTTGAATTTGGATTTTACCGATCTCTGTAGGTTTTATATCACATGTGGGGTGGGAGAGATGAGAGGAGAGGGGGGAGGGTTGAGAGTTGTTTGTCTTTTACAAATGGGTGTTCAAATCTGTTCATTGGGAGATCCATTCATCTATTTCTTGGCGCTCTTTAAGGTTCAATAATGCAGATGTATAGCTCAGAAGATGAAATGGTTTGTTTTTTTTTCAGTCTATTTTTATCCAATAGGTGTGTTCCATTTTTTGCCATTTTTTAACAAAATGTAACAGTTTAATCAAAGGATGAACTGTCCTTTGTTTGCAGCTCCTCAGAAATGGTTTTCAGGTGTTCACAATTCATCAGGTTAATATAGAGCTCTAAAGAAATCGAAACCTCAAGGCTGAGATATAATCTCTTTAGCTGTTAAACACCGTGTCAATCTCCATGTTCTAACAGTGTGCTGGGCAGAAAGACATCAACGCTGCAGTCAGCCTCAGGTTCCCGTCACTGAAACTGAGCTCGTCCCGGAACTGTGTCTTAAGCTTACGAATAGATGGCTGTGCTTTCGTGTCATTAGTGAGGCAACATGGCACAGCAGTAGCTTGTTTTCTGGCGTCAGTGCAGCGTCTGGGGAGGGAGAGAGAGAGAGACAGAGAGAGAGAGAGAGAGAGAGAGAGAAAAAGAAAGGGGGAAGGTGGGCGGGTAGGTCCGGGAAATTAGGCCCGTAACCGCTTGTATCCATTTGACGTAAACAATAGTCATAATTGTGTTTGTTTCCTCAATCCATGGCTCATTGTGAACCAATGCTGAATGATAATCAGACTAAACCGTTCTAATTGTGTCCTGTTTCCATGATCGGTCATTAAACATCAGGACATTATCTGGAGTATCACTTCCTCTGCGGGAGCAGGGTTTTTTGATCGCACCATGTTAAACATGGCTGAGCATTCGCCTCACATCACATGTGAAACGGCTGATTGACGACACTGGACTTCATATCACAGTTTGAGTTTAAAACGTTCAGTCAGCTTCAAACGTCCACTTTCACTCGTCGCTGTCGGTGTGCACCTTTCTTGTCCAGTGTCGACTTTTAGTACACACTGCAGTCCCTGCTTTAGTTTGCTGTTGTCAGGCAGTTGTTGCCCAGCATTAACACACACACACACACACACACACACACACATATACACATACACACACACTCTCTCTCTGGAGACAGGCTATGTTCTGGCCTATGCACGGATAGACAGCGCTTTTGTTTGTAGTGTTCAGAGTTGGCGTATTGAGGCAAGTCTGTGCTTGTTAAAATGCAGACTTGCAGCATATGACTTGATGTAACATGGTATCTGCATATAATATATATGAGTATATCTGTGCTATCACAGGGGATTCTTTTGTATGCCACTCGTATGCTAAGGGTGGATTTTAACAACGCTTGAAATATAGCGCGTGCGTGATGTTCTCGTGCATCACCAGGGGTCGTGACCATGAGGAATGTTTTCTTTTTTATAAAATACCATTAAACAGTCATAGCGAAATTAAAAGAGCAGCCCATTGAAGGTTTTTTTTTTTTTTTGCACTTTAAAAATGGAGAAACAGGGAGGTGTGTTTATTCAAGCCATCGTCGACACATCTAATGCTAAAATGCTCTTTAAAGATGAATCAGAATTGATGCAGAAAGCGTGCAGCGTTCCAGTGGGATTAAAGGGTGAATAGTGTCTTGTCTGACTCCTCGGGGTACGTCAAAGTCGAACCAAGCCAACTTCATGGCATTCCAGGTCTCATCTCGCAGCCATAACTAACACCTAACGGCTTGATACACACACACACACACACACACATACACATGTCAGACATTTCAGAGGTTTTGTTCAGAATGTTACTTGTTATGAAAAAAAAATTTTGTACTGATGCTAAAGACTATTTTGAAGTTTGCTTTAATACAGTCGACAGTGATTGGACTGTACCACAAAGACACTATTTCAAATGATGTCTATGACAGTGGAATGGTATTTTATAATGGTTTGTTTTTAGATGATAAGCTTTTTACACTGCATTCAAGTGTGTTTGCTATTTTTTGTTCCTATCGAAAGTACTAACGTTAATTCTATCTTTGCTATGTTTGAGAGCCCTTGAAGGTTTTGTACTTCTCAAAACTTTTGTAATTCTGATTTTATTTGTAGCTACGTACTCAAAATGAACAAAAATAAAAAATAAAATCTGGATTTAATTGTTGATGTATTATAACACAGAACATGTAAATACCAATTTACAGATTTTTTTTTCTTTGTTGTGTTGTCTTTGCCCTCACCTACGTTGTACTCTCTTTCTCTCTCACTCGCATGGTTGCAGCCCGCAGCCTCCTGATCTGACTGTTGTAATATCACTCAGATCACAAGGTCTAGAATAAAATCTATTTTGATAATATCAATGTGTTTGCTTGTTTGCTTTTTATTTCCACACTGATGCATTAACTGTTTCTTTACTAAAGGAGTTCTTGAGTGAATGTCTCTGTGGGGCTCATAAATCAATATAAACTGTGTGTGATATGTCACGCATACACAGCAACCAAACTCTAATTAACAATTTCTGTTTTAAGCCATGCTAGTGGCTCGGCACTAGGAATCACTAAATATCTGTCTGTGCATCGCTTTGGTCCAGATTAAATATCTCTGCAATTACTGCATGGATTTCCATGAAACTGATCCTACAGATGCCCCTGACCTTTCTTTTAGTGCCTTGAGGTTCGCATTTGCGTTTTCTAAGGTTGACATTTTTTGTTATTTATCCCTCTGCGCCAGTGACAGCTGTGGCCGGAGGCATTATGTTTTCAGGTTGTCCGTCTATCCAATTCTCATGAATGTGATATCTTAGAAACACCCTGATGGAATTTCTTCAAACTTGACACAAACGTCCACTTGAACGTATTAACTATACTCTTTAAAATAGAGAGTACAGTCCTCTCTGTGTGAAAAGTGCTGTGAGATAACTTCTGTTGTGATTTGGCGCTATATAAATTAAAAAATTGGATTAAGTTAAAATCAAGGATGATCTAATTAGATTTAGATGGCCAAAGGTCAAGGTTACTGTGACCTCATATCCATCCCATTCTTGTGACCACAATATCTCAGAAAAGCCTGTAGTGAATTTCTTCAAATTTGGCACAAACATCCATTTGGACTCAAGGAAGCATCCACGTTTTAGAATTTGTAGCTTCTTTGCAATAACATCCACATCTGAAGGATCATCTACTGTCATGGCTAAAACTTTGTGTTCTATCAGAATCAGCTTTATTAGCCAAGCATGTGAACACTTATAAGGAAAATACACTTGATACCTTTTATTAGATTCCTTCAGAGTCTTCACTACAAATATTATGAGTCTGGACACACCTGGATGAAAACTGCAACTTGACTGGTTAGCAGAGGCATACAACAATACTGAGGCAGTACTTTTAATTGTGAAATGTTTCACCAACTATTGAATGAAGTGCCATAGAATTTGTCTCATCAACAAGGTATGAATCACACATTCATATCCCCCTAAAGATGAATTGTAATAACTCTGGTGATCCCCTCCCCCTCTAGCGCCATTGTCACGTCAAAATTTTGTTTGGTTAGAGTTTGGTTTTTTACCAAATACCTGCAAAACCGATGACATTCCCAGCAGCTGTACTCAATTAACATATGTTAGCATGCTAACATGCTAAACTAAGTTGGTGAAATAGTAAACTATATAGCTACTAAACATCAGCATGTTAGAATGCTGACATTAGCATTTAGCTCAAAGCAGCCCTGTGTCTAAAAGCCTCTCACACAGCAGGGTCTTCTTAAAATATTGTGCAAGCGGAAACAACTATGTCCTCTGATGTAATATACTGTGGTATGAGTCGCTTAAATGTTCAATAGGATAAAGTTGCTTTTATCAGCCTTTGTGAATGCGATTAATCATTGGCGTCAGGTGGGGTATGACAAGTATGGCAGCTGCCAAACCTTGGAATCCGTTAAAAGAGGAAGAAGAAACTAATTTCACTCACATTGCCTGAAAATTGATTATTTATGCTCAACAAATCTCCCCTGGGTAAATAAAGATAGATGTTTTTTTCACAAAACGTAAATATGTATCTACAACATGTGAAATGTCAGTGTAGTCAAGTGGGCGGTGTTGCAAGCTGTTGCTCCTGAGCAGCTGCTAGCCAGGCGGCTAACAATCGAGCCTACAGCTGCAGCAGTCCGGGTTGGGAACACATAAAGGTTTAAAACAGACTGACCAACCTCACGTACTGAGGGAGAGAGAGATAGACAGAAAGCAGTTGGGAGGAAAGGAGCTGTGATGAAGTTTCACTCAGTGTATGGTGAGTAAATTGTTATGCAGGTGCGTTGTATTTTTGTAGTTGGCTAACATGTGTTAGAAAGTATTGTTGTGATGATGGAGGGCGGTGTTAAATTATGGATGATTGCTGTGTGTAGTCTATGTTGTATGGGTGTCTGGTAGATGGGTTACATTATCATGCTGAGAGAGATGGGCGGGGTGGAGACAAGAGCTACGGAAATGGAGCTATTGCGCAAAATGTTCACATTACTGTTATTGTGTACCGTCCAAATATTTGGACAAATTGTACTTTTATGCTTTGGCATCATCATTCTTGAAACTTCCATGCAAGTAAAGCACTGTTTATTTAATTGAATTCAGAGAGCAAGAGGGTTCATGGAGATTTGTCGCGCTGCTGCGTTTCCGAGTTTTGCTCATTACTGACTTACGATTGCAAATGATGAGTAAAAGAAAAAACTGCATCTGTGGTAACAACAACAACAACAACAATAATAATAATAATAATAATAATAATAATAATAATAATAGTAATAATTAAAGCTGCAAGCAGCAATGATTGGGCCCTCGCACCCTTACGCACGTCGGGGCGTGGCTCAGCCGAAGGGCTTTTATTGCAGGCATGCAGATGTGTTCAGGACCGGACTCATCGAACACTGGACGAGAGTTAAATATCATTTCCTGTGTCCTATGTGGTGCTGGAGAATACCCATTAAGTAAACATCATGTTGCTGTATATCAACTGTAGACCACACCTTGAAAAATTCATGTGAATCAGATGATGTTTGTCATATAAGGCTGATTTCCTGTTGTCAGTAGGTGGCGCTATGACTACGACTCAATATTGTCATGTAGATGTGTTCAGAATAGGATTCTTATCAAGCATGAGGCATTTGGTGCAGGTTGGACGATGTACATTAGCAACTTCCTGCCTCATGGTGAAACGTCTAAGTTTGCCGCGTTGCCACAGCAAGGGTATTCAGTGAAAACTCAAGATTTTGATAACATTTGATCACAATCTATTCTACATTACACATGTCATTATGATGAATGCTGTAGGAGAAGTTCATTAAAATACAAGACGTGCAAAATCGTCAAAATTGACCACAAAATTCAAATTGGCCAACTTCCTGTTTGGTTTAAGCTATGGGTTCAAGAGACATTTTTGTGCGGCCTGGCATGATACATGTGTGTACCAATTTTCGTACATGTAGGTTTAACATGACACTGGGGTTGCTTTGTTGAAATATTGTAGAGGGCGCTGTCGAGCCATTCTGCCACACCCATTAAGACCTGTCGTGTGTGCAAAGTTTTGTGAGTTTTCAAGCATGTCTAGCTCCTTAAAAACAGCTTCGTATTTTGTGGCAAACAATTTGTTGCCATGGCAACAGCTTCTGATGAAAACTCAAAAGCTTCAAAAGTTATCATCATCAAGGTCTTACACCTCGGCTGACCAAATTATTTATTTCTGGCTAACCTGTTAGGAGTAGTTAGCAAAAGAATGGCACTTACGACTTCCTGTTGCCAGTAGGTGGCGCTATGGCTATGACTCAATATGAGCCTGTACTTGCCTTTCATACCGGGACCCTTATCAAGCATGGGAAATTTGGAAAAGATCTGGTCATGCAGAGTCAAGTTATGACACTTTCTTTGTTCATGGCGAAACATCGAAATTCGCCGCGCCACCATAGCAAAGGCATCTGGTGAAAACTCACCATTTTCACTATATGGAATCATCAAAGACTTAAGGTTTTTCTGACCAAATTTAAGATGGATCTGTTCCTCCTGCTTGGTACAACTCATAAAAGTACTGAACATGTAACTTCCTGTCGCCAGTAGGTGGCGCTATGAATATGTCTCAATATTGACAAGAGATGTATTCAGGATGGGACCCTCATGAAACATGAGAAATTTGGTGCAGATTGGACAATATATATCGGAGTTATAAGGACTTCCTGTTTCATGGGGAAACATCAAAGTTTGCCGCGTCGCCATGGCAAGGGCACTCAGCGAAAGCTTAAGATCTTGATAACTTTTCATCACAAAGGTCTTAAGATGAAACTGACAAAATTTGAAGTTGGTGGGGTTAAATCTCTAGGAGGAGTTTGTTAAAATAAAAGGCAGTCCTTGAATTTTGTTTTATGTGGGAGTTGAAGAACATATCATGATCAAAAATAACTCCCAGATTCCTTTTCTAGATGGCAACGCCATCTAGATTAGCTAAATCATTAGATAATGTGTTTCTAAGGTGTTTAGGGCCAAGCACAATAATTTGTGTCTTACATGTGCCCAGTGAATTTTGTTCATCTACATGAAACTGAAAGGAGGGGTTCAAATTTGAGATTTTCTAGGAGGCGCCATCGAGCCATTTTCCAGTGCCCATGCTCGAGACCTATAAAATATTAAATTTTTCACCACTTTTGATGAATGTGCAAAATTTCATTAGTTTTCGAGCACCATTAGCCGCTCAAAAATGCTTTTCTTCATGGAGTGTAATAATAATAATAATAATAATAATAATAATAATTCCTTGAATTACAATAGGGCCTTCGCACCGCTAGGTGCTCGGCCCTAATTAATTTAGACCCGGCTTCTAATTGAGACTGGCCTTTATTTATCAAAATGTGTAGGTATACCCGGCCAGTAAAAGGGACTCGGCTTTTAAATAGTTTTAAAAGTTTGAAAAGTTTTAGGTAACCGAACCTCCATATTAACATGCTATTTAGTATGCTAACAGTATGTGAATGTTTTTAGTATGTTCGAAACCTTAGTATGAAACCAATAGTACGTGAAGTGCATACTTTTTCCGGGGAAATATTACAATATGAAAGCACTGGACACTACGCCGGCATACATATCCCACAATGCAATGCAGTAGTGACGACGACAATAACGACATAACAGACAGGGGCGGAGAGCGAACAGGGCAATTCTGGCGTAATGTCAGTAACGCTTCACTTTAAGTAGGGTTTCACTTTGCTAGGTGTAGTACATTTTTTAAAATTAGTTCAGACTTTATGTTTGGCACGGTTACCATGGTTACGCGTCTTCAACCGGCAAGGAGGCTGTCAGGAAGTGACGTGATAATTACGGCTTAGTGCGTCCGAAGAGATAGATACTACTGTTAATTCACACAGACGTATGCTGAACGATAGTACAAATATTGAGTATGTAGTGCATAGTATGTGATTTCTGACGCAGCGACTGAGTATTTCTGACGTCATGTCACATTGCAATGCCCTGGTTTTCGCTGAAACAACGACCCTGCGATTAATTGAATTTTATTTTCAATTAAGTTTACGGCGTCCAACGATTATGACAACGAGATAATCGAGATAAAACTATTATTGTGCCGCATTCCGTTTTTGTCTTGTTATAAATCCAGAGCATCGTGTGTCGGAGCAGCCGGACAGTAAAAGAAAAGCAGAGCGTGGTCTTCCTCACAGAGCCAACGTGTCTTCCAGCCGCTCAGCGCCGCGCTTTCTTTCTGCAGTCTGTTATTGTGCACGATTACTTGTACAAAACTGATTCAAAAATTATTAGATAGGTTACGCGTATACAGGGCAGAGAAATCGAAATTCTCCAGGGAGCAACAATCTACCCGTGGAAAGCATGATTCTCTAATAATATACTCCGATTACAGAAAGCAGGTTTCTCGTTCATGTGGCAGTTAAGTAATCAGCTTTCTGGAGAAAACTGACTGTAACATGATGACTCAAATGTATGTTAATACACTGAATGACAAAACAAGTCAATGATTTCAAATGATGTCAAACATCTTGCTTCTCAAAGTACCATGACGAATGATCATTTTAGTATTGATCACTCTCCACATGACATGCATCTCAACAATCAGTATAATAATATTTCAGCTATTTTGGTCTTATGTATGTATTTATTTATTATTTTTATATATGATATGTTGAGTAGTTTTCAGTAGGTTGTGGAAGTGCACTACAACATAGATCTTACTTATTTTGATCTAATTTATTTTATTATATATATATATATATATATATATATATATATATATATATATATATATATATTTATTTATTTTATTTATCTAATTTTTTTTTTTTTTTTTTTTTTACATTTTTTATTGGTTTTTCAGTTGAATTATATGTAAAGTTCAAGGAAACCCACTGTTGAAAAATTTTATTAAAAAGTTCAACAAATGCATGATGTTTCCAAAGTCAATGACTAATCGTGTTAAATAATCGTGATCTCAATATTGACTAAAATAATTGTGATTATGATTTTTGCCACAAGCAACCAGCCCTATAAAGAACTGACAAGAGATATTAGACTCTCCCTTGTTCTCTTTTTTTGTTCCCATTTTCCACTGAGTTCTCTTGACCGTTGCCATCACTGCTCCTGTTGTTAGCTATCAAGAGTGTCACACTAGCAGTGTGAAATTTGAATCTAATGCTTGAACTGCAATAACAGTACTTCCTTCCTGATAGTCTGTATAGAATCAGCCACATGAGGTTTTCCAATTCAAATGCTATTCAAATTGTATATCATAGGAAAAAATTACGCCAGTGTGCACAGAGAAAACAAAAACACCAGCTGTCACCACAGGTATTCATACATTTGTTTGTACTTTTTAAGATGAATCTGGTGATCTTCTATATTTGTGTCAAATCCAGTGAAAATAAGAAAACCAACAATAAACTGATCCTACTGACAAAATATTAGTCTGTGTAACCAAATCCTGATATATTTATACTTCTGTGCCATAGACCTACATTTTTGTCCAAAAACTACTAAAAACACATGAGTGAGGCGCATCTTTGCACTGGGTGATATGTTCCTTCACCACGATAAACATGGCACTGTAGTTTATTTTGAGTCAATCCCACATTCACTGTCTTGCTGTTGTAAAAACACAGGATGGCACCTATGGTGCCCAGCTGTTAAAGAAATTATTTAGCCCTCTGTAAAGTTGACACTATGTCTTTAGTAAGAATCAACAGGCTTTTGAATCTAAAATAAAGCTTTGTAGGTTTGAACAGTGTTTGACCATGCAGGATTTGTAATGACTGGCAATGGCTTCTGCTGCTATCAGGGTTTAAATACCTGATAAACGCTATTTGAACACATAAAATCTAATTTTAAGGCACATTTCAGAGAAAATAAACTACAGTGCCATGTTCATTGTAAAGACGGAATATATCACCCTATACAATACAATAATACAATAGTTTTTGGACAACAGGGACTATAGCTACAGAAGAATAAGCTATCAGGCATTAGCTACACAGCCCAATACTTGTTAGTAGGATTAAGTTGGTCTTTTCATGGGATTTGACCACAATAGAAATATAAAATATCACAAGACCTATCCTGTAAAAGCTACATTAATTACTACAGTGTTATATTGACTATGCACAGGATTTCTCTCACTATTCAGCTGTTGCTTGACATCATTCATTCATTGTTTAAATTACACTCATTGTTAGCTGTTAATAAGAGTGCATTAGCAAATTATTTATTAGCTAGGTAATATTACTTGTTGACATACTTAATTCTAGCTAACACGTAGCGTACTTTGTTAGCAAATAGTTTGTTAGGTACAGTAGGTAGTATTAGCTAATATGTTAGTATTTCTGTTTTATTGATGCCAACATTTGTGTCCAGTCTTTTTAGTTCAAAATGTCCTCTTTCTGTATCCATTGCAGTTCAGCAGGTAGTGTCCAGGGAAACACTGCCTCAGATATTCACTTCTGTTTAACCATAGAATTCCTTTTTGTACAGAATGAAGATTTTGTCGTCAATCTCCTACAGTGCAGTTGCGTTAGGAAATTATCTTTTCAATGCCTTTTTAATGTACATATGTGATGTACGTTTTTTTTATTAGATAGACTTACAAAAATCTGAACCTGTCCTTTATTAATACACTTGAAAAATCCCATCATGCATTCAGTCATGTGCTCAGCACGACCTTAGTCTTCTACATCTGTGACCTCCTGACAAGCATTTCTTCTAATCAGGTCATTCTGTATATTTTTAGACATCCATCTACTGTACCAGTCGGTTGCCAAACTCTCAGGTGATATTCTGAGAAGCTGCTTTGAAAGTGGTTTGACAGTTTGGAGGTTGCTTGTTTGTCCTAAACCATGACTGCCATTTTGACGACAACATTATAAGTCTCTGTTTGAATAAAAAAGCAACGTTGTTTGGGTGATAAAAAGTACAAGCCAAAATGAAAAATAAATCGGTGTAATTATATTTGGTGTGGGTGTTTTTGGTTTGTCTCAAGCAGGTAGCTGCCGGTCTGAAATGTGAAGCCAATGCAGAAGTGACTTAAACCTGCATTCTCTCTAATGGCCAGCAGGGGGCGACTCCACTGGTTGCAGAAAGAAGTCTATGAGAAAATGACCCTACTTCTCACTTGATTTATTATCTCACTAAACACTTTCCTAATGAGTTTATGGTCTCAATCACTAGTTTCAAGTCTTCTTCAATGCATCATGATGTTCATTTTGTAAATGATGGTCCAATTTAGAGTAAAATAGACGATAAAGTAGGTATGCTTTAGGGCGTGGCTACGTTGTGGTTGTGATTGGCGACAACGTTGATTACGTAAGGTAATCAGGGCGTAACCCCAGATTGACGGAGTATGGGCGCTGCTATTTCACAGTATGTTTTCAGTTCATGAAAGTTAATTGTTACATTTTGGTCACTTAAAAAAACGCTTGTTCAGCGTTTGTTGTGTATTGTGATAAGGACCCTCTAAGGACTCTGCTGTTTAGCTTTTTCGGTAAGTAAGTTTTGTTTAATGGTTTTAAGCCTGTTTTTCGCTAGCGAAAATTAGCATTAGCATTATCACAGTTAACCATAGACTGTAAATGCACAGTGCTAACCAAGCTAGCAGCTAGTGCTATGGTCAGCTCCACTCTCTCGTCCCAATGTCTTCTTGCTTCTGGCTCCAAAACTCAAAGATGGCGACGGTCAAATCGCTAAAGTCGAGGCCTCAAAACTCAAAACGGCAGTCCACAAACCAATGGGTAACGTCACGGTGACTACGTCCACGTTTTTTTTAGTCTGTTGTTTGTCTATAGTTCTGTTTTCTTTGCATCTTACACAACCCAGACAAAAGTTTCTGCTAGAACAAGTTTTACTAATTTTGAAATCTGAGTGTCCTCACATTCTTTACATACATGTTAACAATTCAAATAACCACATTAAAGCACCCAAACATCTGGTTGATCTAGTCTAAATAATACCATGTGTGAATGCTTATCAGTTTTGAAATCACTGTGGCTTGTGTAGACATACTGGTAAGTCTGTCTCAAACTCATTCATTTCATTTTGAAACTGGACACAAAAAGTATGACTTAAACAAACAGCAGCATGTCTGGGAGTTGTGGGAAGAAAAAAGTGGATTTTAGGGACAACATCACATGGCCAAAGTAATGTGTAAGAAAGGAACACAGATATTTAACTCAATTCTTAGGAGGGTTTCATGGAAAAGTAATTATGTACTAATTACAGGGCTAACTGAGACACAATCGGTATACTACAATTCTTTTAGTCAATACACATCATGTCAGCGGGACATACAAAAACTGTGTTAGCATAAAACAAACAAATAGGATGAATAAAGTGTACAGAAAAAAAAAAGAATGTTTATTTGGGTTTAAATATATCTCTGGTTATCTCCTACTGGTTAAGGCACAGGCAACATAAACACAATGTCCACAGTTTGATTCTGGCAGTGGAGCCTTTTTGCATATTGTTCCATCTCTCATCTTGTTTCCTGTCATCTCTACTGTCACTATGAAGACATAAAATGCCTAAACATGTTAGCTGTGGTTGTTGAAGAAATCACTCATTCCGTGAAGGATGTAAACATTTCAGTCAAAGCCCCTCTATAAATTGTTTTTTCTCAGTAATCTGGTTGTACAGAATTGCATGTTAACTCGTGAAAGGGTCAACTGTTGCAGCTCAGCACCCAAAGTGCTGATTGCTTCGTGGGGACAGCCCATTTATTTAACTAAATCACTCAACAGTGAAGAGATGTGATTCTTAAGTATTATCTGATAGTTGGTCTGAAGCATATAGTATATTTCCTTATGTTGGTGATATCCCCTCACAAGCACAGAAATTCAACGTAGTGAAATGGAGGATGTCTTATTTTCCACCAACAGTAAGTAAGCAAATATATTCAAATCACTCATTCAGTGACTTCATTCAATGGTTGAACGAATGCTTAAAGGTCAGAAAAACTTCTACGTGATGTGAAACGAAACCAGTATTGCAACAGGGAGCTAAAACAACCAACACATCATTTTTGAAAACAGCAATTCCTATCAGATGATGAATTGAGTCAGATCTTCTGTCATCCTCCCTTTTGCACAAAGATGAGGCACAGAGGGCAGGTCTTCCCACCCCCCACCCATTACCACACACACACAGACTACAGGCCACCCCCACACAGAAGAACCAAGGCAACCAGCACATTTACAAGCAACTTACTGTCTACACACTCAGGGCAGAGGAAGGATCAGATAAAAAAACACTCTATCACGCCCTCACAGATATTCTTACTGAGACACTCCACGCGGAGGCTTTGACTGTTTAATTAAGGAGCTTTTCACCTCCTGTCCCCTGAAGGAAAAGTAAACGGGTAACTTCAACCAGAGAAGAGGATCTGTGGAGCAGAGAGGACAACTCGGAGAGAAAAGAAGACTGTCGCTGCCTCTCTGTCTTGGATTCACACACAGATATTTTATTTTTCCGGTAAGTGTTGCTTCTCAGTCAAGTGATGGTGTGCTTGCCCCTCCCTCCTTCCCTCCCTGTGTGCATTTCAAATCTATTTTTACAAACGGTGACTTTAGAAATATGCTAGTGGGGTGATTCACTTACACAGTGCTTGTTTTAGATGCAAGATCAACACTTGAAGGGTTGCATTTGGGCTCATTCCTGTGCTCTTTGTGTTATATATTAAAGCAGTCAGATAGAGTGTGACAAATGACAGCAGGACAGCATGAACGTGGCAACACCTTAAGTCAATAATCTAAGTGAATTGAGTCTATAAGCAAACACAAGAATGAATGAATTCACCGCTTCAAAAGAAAACTAGAGGAATATTGAAAGAAGGCTACATTTTTTAAAATAATACTGTCTCGCACACAATACCTTAGGCTGGAAAAAAGGTCTTATCAATTAAGCACAGTCTCATTGTTGAATGATGATTGTGCACCTGTCACACGAGTCCTGTCTCTATGGGGATCTGAATCAAACAGTTCAGTTTGCAATCTATTGTGTCTTTTCTTTTTCTTATTGAGCAAATGAGTCCCGCCTCAGCGTTGGTTTGTCAAGCTGTTGTTAAGAGTATAAAGTATATAACTCAAAAACATATATGTTATAAAATATAGTAATAATAGAAATAGTGGTAGTGTGTGTATCTTAGAGTGGATGGAACCTATTAGCTTTTCTACTGTACTATATTCTTATCTGTGTATGTTATTATACAAACAGCAGACACATGAAGGCATGTTATGGGGCTGGACAGCTGGTTATGCCTCATTCTTAAAGGGCCGGTTCAACCAAAAAATATTTTTCTCCCTAACTTATGTTAACCTATATAGTATATCTGCACGATCAGGTAGTTTTGGTTTAATTTATTCTGTTCTTTTCAGTTTTCTGCTTCCCAATACTATGGAGGCACTTAAAGCTTTCAAAAAGTAGGTGTAGCAAAAACAGTCAACAGCAACTTGTTTTTCTGGAAACTGTGTCAATATTCTTTGCAACTACTTCCTACTGAAGAATAAGTCCTGTGTATGAAACAGTTTGAAATATGTACTCTAGTTTATCCAGAGTAACAGGGATACTGTTCCTAGAAAGCTGAAAGCTGTGGTTTTTAATGTAATTTTTCAATGCTGTGAGAACCATGTTGTGTTCAGAGTGAAGGCAGAAACCTACCCAAACTCACTATGTTGTTAGTTACCTCCAGAGGTAAGTGTAAATTGGGTGAGTAAACCTGCATCAATAACATAATCAGAAATCCTCCCTTATACTCTCATATTCATACATGCGTGGGTCACAGTTCAGGTATGTGTTCTTATCTCCTTACTGGCCTTTGAAAGTCCATCACCCTCTATCAAATTGCTGACAAGAGTAAGCATATATAACAGATAGATCCTTTATTAAAGCCAGTCTGTAAATTAAGGTATTTGGCCTTGCAGGGAAGAGTGTACTACATAACAAAGTACTGGGTGTATACAGTAATTGAGCAGGAGGCTAATGTGAACCAGAGGTGAAGCAGAGTTTCTCATTATCAGGCTGACAGAAAAGAGAGCCATTCTGAGCCAGTGACCCCATTAGGCACAGGCCATCCAATGATGTTTAAAAAGCTCTCGGGGTGCGGTGGGAGTCCCAGGCCCCGGGCCCATCATGATCCCCCCTTGGTTTTAGCCCAGGCCCGGGCGGAAGCAGGCTATTCTCGTCCCGCATTGTGCTGCAGAGCTATTCTGGCGCTGTCCATTGTGTCCGAATGCTTTCCATGACTCTCAGCGATTTCAGTGGGTCCGCACCTTAAACCCCTCCATTATGGACCAGCTTGTATTGCAACATTTGCTGTGTTAGCTTTTGCATTCAGTACACCCCACCCCACCCCCACACCCACCCACTAACTTTTGACTTTTCAGCTAACGTTACTACTCCTGCACATAAGCAGGAGCACATGCTTTCTCTTTCTGACTGATAAACAAAAGTGTGGTCCTCTTTTACTGTGAGAAACATATTTAATTGAATCAAAAATGTCAATGACATCCAGAGTTGATTCATGTCTTAAGTTGATTGCAGATCATCAGATTTATTAATAGTCATCACAGAATGCTGCACTAGACAACACATCAAGAAAAATTAAGAAAATCATGACCCAGCATGAGACCAGATGGAGCAAATAGGGAAGGTATTGGTTAAGCAGCAATTGAGAAAGTATGGTGGGTTTTTTTTACATTTTCAATTCCCCCTTTTGGAAGAAAAAGAAGCTGAGGTTCTACTCTCTTCCACATTTGGTTTCATCAGTCATCAGTCGTCATGAAACTGTGTCACCACAGCAAATGTGTTCTCTTTTCTCAGAGCTTCGAAGTGACAGCCTCATGGGTGAAAGATGAATGTCCAGCCGCTGGGTGACTGTGAGCGTGTGAGGGATTCTTCTGCGATGGAGGACGTTTCCCAGCAGATCCAGTGACTCCCACCACCACCTTATGCCTCCTGCTGAATGTGGAAAGCCTAGGATGGAAGACCCACCAAGTGCTGCACTGAGGCACTGGAACAACACTCTGAACCTCCACCACCTCTGCCACATTGCCTCCTCCTCACACGCTGATAAAACCAGCTGCTTCACCACCATCACCAACCAGACAGGGACCACCGCCACCGGGTGACAAGATTCCAGGATGTTTGTGAATTTCCGCCGGATACGAAAATGCCAGTGTGTGCAGCTGATGACCACCTGCCTGGTACTGTCAGTGGTGATGGTTTGCTGGGAGCAGCTCGACAACAGTGTCGTCAGCCATGTCAAGTCCTACTCCTACCGCTACCTGGTGAACCGCTTCGCCTACATCAACAAGAGCCTCACCATCCCACGTGAGCAGGCCCGGAGCTTCAGCAATTTCCGTTACCTGCTGGACCATCCAGATAAGTGCACCGGCAAGGACGTCCTCTTGCTGCTCTTTGTCAAAACATCCCCAGAGAACATTGAGAGGCGTAAAGCCATCAGATCCACCTGGGGTAATGAGACCTACATCCAAAACTCCCTGGGAGTGACAGTGAAGGTGGTGTTCGCCTTGGGAGCGCCTCAGACCAAAAAAGACGAGCCCTCCTTGAGCAAGAGGAGCAGGGTCGGTTTTCAGGAGCAGCTCATCCACGAGGACGGTCTCCATGGCGATTTGATCCAACAAGACTTTTTAGACTCCTTCCACAACCTGACACTGAAGCTGATCCTGCAGTTCCACTGGATGCACAGCCGCTGCGCCCACGCCCGCTTCCTCATGACCGCTGACGACGACATCTTCGTTCACATGCCCAACCTGGTGAGCTACCTGCAGGACATGAGCAGCAGAGGAGTCACAGACTTTTGGATTGGTCGAGTGCACAGAGGGGCGCCACCAATCCGCAGCAAGGACAGCAAGTATTATGTGTCCTTTGAGATGTACCAGTGGTTGTCTTACCCTGACTACACAGCTGGGGCGGGGTACGTGGTCTCCAGGGACGTAGCGGACAAAATCTATCAAGCCACGCTGACCCTGAACGCCTCCCTTTACATAGATGATGTGTTTATGGGTATCTGTGCCAATGCTATCGGTGTGTCACCGCAGGAGCACCTCTATTTCTCAGGGGAGGGCAAGGCGCCCTACCACCTGTGTATCTATGACCAGATGATGACGTCACATGGTCATGTGGAGGATATCTATGACCTGTGGAAGGCGGCGACACACCCGCAGGTGAAACAGAGGACCTCTGGACTCATAGGGAGGCTGTACTGCACAGCTGTGAAAATGGCACTGCTTTGTAAACCCTACTATTTCAACACCTACCCCTGCAAGGCAGCCTTTTTGTAGTATTATTCAGGTTTGTGTGTGTCAGTGTTTGAAAGAGAGAGAGCGCATGTGTCATCAATCATAATGAAGTAAGGATCATCGCTGCGAATATTACCTCAGTCCTTTCAGTCGGACACCCATGTCTGTCAGAACACTGGAGTGTGTGTTGGGTGTTGCGAGACACAAAGAGACCAGACGATTGATGTCTGATACTGTTAGTGTGAGATCACCAACGCATCACTGACCTCTGGCCTTGGGCGTTTAGTAATGTGACAACACTGGCTTTGCATTGACAGCAGAATGTGTTGAAAATAGGTCCTGAAAAGATATTGTCCCAACCTCACTCACAAATGGGATTTTAAATCAACTAACTCATTTGTTTTTGCATGTCAGTCAGTCAATTCAGAGAGTACTTCCTCCCTATCTTGGATTTCCACTGCTGTGATACACAAAACAGTTGCAAAAACATTTTCCTATCATGAATGCCACCTCTATCACCGGCAAATACCTGTTGAATTACTTTATTCAAACTATCTATATACTTACAGGATGGTTCTAAAATAATGACGCAAAGCAGAAGTAACACATTTGGACTTCCTTATGTGAGTCAAAATATATAGTCGGTCAGTGACCTGTCAGATCTAAAAATGTCCACACGTCATGAAGTGTAAAATTCCAAACAGTGAGATAAACTGTAGAATAGATGTGTAATTGAACAGGCTTTAGAAACAGTTCCTGTGTTCAAAATTATAATGATGAAGTGTGGGTTCTAAATTGAACTTCATTGAACTTCATAAAATTCATCTTTTTTATGTAACTGAAATTGTGAAACATGTTTTTTAATTAAATAAAATCTCCACTCTGTTCTCAGTGGTGTAAAAGAGTTTCAAATATTGTCAAAGTGCTTCTTTATTATTGTTAGTAGTTGTCATCAGTCATGTTATTTTGTTGGCCAGGAAACATGAGCTCAGGAAACTTCTGTTAATACACTTGGGAACAGCTGAAGATTTTACCTGTTTGACTGCACAACTTTTAGCTTTTTCAATACAACTTCAGCGCTCCAATACATGTCAGAATATCACAACACAGCAGCAGGATCTTTGTTTTTTTCACTAATGATTTCATTATTTGTGATATGTGGCTCTGTGGTGAGGAAAGGTTTGATTCTGCACCCTGCCATTTCAGTTGAATGAGGTTTATTTCCACAGAGATATTCAAATCAGGTGGCTTGGATGCTCTAATGTGCTACGAGGTGAGAAAAGGGAAAGCTGTCTAGTCTGTAGTATCACTACGTTTCCTCTTTATCAAAGGGGAACTACTGATTTTACACATCAAAGTCTGTCTACAGGTCTTTGGGAGTGCTACTGCAGAGGTGAGAAAAAAGGCCTTTTTTAGCTCCAGAGGGAGCTGCCAAAAGTTTGGTAAATTTCCTCAAGTGGTGCAACTTGAGGCAAGGGTGTGGAGTTAGAAAGAAGTGACCAACTGTAGCCCACTCTGCTTGAGGCTAGCAGCTCGAGGCTACACTAACTCACTAGCATAACACACCTGAATCTCTGACCAAACTGTCAGTGGTCAAGTTGCATTGTGGGTAATGTAGGCACCAGGTTTTGACAAGCAAGCATAGGCACCTGAGCAAGTGGAGCAAATGCACCCCCATTATTCTATTCAGGGGAGCAAAGTTATGGTTTTGCTACCTGACTTTTTGTGTTTTTAAAAATAAACTTATCATCATACAATCCCCACAATCAGGTGATTATATTTAAGTAGCCTATATCAATGGTCATTTTACTATTTTCAGCAGCTGACAAAAAAAGTAATGAAAAAATTAGACAATTTTAGACCACCCTGGAGTTGGTTCAGTCCAACCTCTCGTGAGAGAGAGACAGACAGACAGAGCAGAGCAGAGCTTTTCCTCACAGCGCCAAAGTGTCTGAATTAACAAACAGTCCAATGTTCAGCAGTGGAAAGTGACTTATTTAGACTCCTACAGGATACTCTGCTTTAGTTTCAGTTTTAGTCTGATTTTGGATGGAATTATTTTTAAATATGATGACCCATCACTCCAAGTGATGATTTGTCATCTGTCTGCTCTGTGCTGTGCTCTCAATATTATGATTATCCTCTCATTTTCTCATACAGGGTAAATAAAAGCTGCAAGTGTACTATAAGGGGCAGTAAGGCCTAGTCCTCAACTAAAATGGAACCTTGAGGTGCAAAAGTCACATTCTGTGTTGTGGATTAAAATAGTCCTTGATTTGAGTTAATGTAAATTAAAATAATCTGCTTTTGGATTGGAATTAGATAGTTGTTTGTCCTTGTTTAACCTTGAAGATGACCTAGTAGTCTGCAACCTACTGCCATTTTAGGCTACATAATGTTTTTATAAATATAATTTCAAATATGAAATAGCCATTCTTCCAATAATCATTTCCTGTCCTCATCCACTCTATTATATATTGTTCTTGATCCATTCCTGGTTTTCATAGCACCCTCAATCTAACTAATCTAGACTAGTGCAGGTGGCTGTTTCTTGACTTAATCCAAGTGGTTAGGTGCTGTAGAAAGGCAGGAAATTAGTTTTAAACTAAAAAAAATTTTCTGGGGGAGGGCCCCAGACCCCTCTCACCAATTATGTATCTTTCCAAGTTTGCTCCCCCATTTTAAAACATAACCAGGCGCCTATGCAAGGAAGAACAATACATGGAATTAAAGACATAAAAAAAAGTGGTCTATCTGCATCGATTCTGATCTCTCTGACAATATTATACAACTACAAGTGCAATGCTAATGTGGAGTACTCTTTCAAGACTTATTTAAAGGTGAAATATTGCATTTTAATGTTTCACTGCCATAAAGTTGTGTCAATAGTAGGAACCAGATTAAGAAAAGAATTGTCGAATTGATGCAGCAGAGGCAGACATCCTGAGTTTTTGTCACTAATTTGCATCAATCACCAAAAACACTGGATCCCAGGCCATAGCTAGGATCTTAGATATACTAAGATCCTATAAATCCAAGCTGGACTCCACCCAGAGATCATTTTAAAGAGACTTGAAAATTCTGTAAATTGTTTCTGTAAAAGCAATGGTTTGACATTTTGGGAAATTTGTTTATTTGCTTTCTTGTTGAGAGGTAGCTGTGAAAATTGATCCCACTCTCATGTCTGTACCCTAAATATGAAGCTACAACCAGCAGCTGGTTAGCTTAGCTTAGCATAAAGACTTGAAACAAGGAGAAACAGCTAGCCTGGTTCTGTTTAGAGGTAACAAAGTCTACATACTAGCACCTCTAAAAGCTCACTAATTAGCATGTAATAGCTCAGTAGCAGTAACTTCATGGAGCTTGTGTGGTTGCCAGGCAACCAGTGGAAGCCCTGTTCACATCTGGCATTAACATGCATTTTGGGTGATCCGAACACAAGTGGACAGCTCTAAGTACGTCAGTTCACACCTGGGATTAGAATGCGTCTCCACATGCATTGTAAGTGACCACTTGTGATCAGATCTCACTTCCCTGCTCTATATGCAAATAAACACGTATATCATTTCTGTTTGCAAAGACCAAATGCATTGTTATTTTCAACTGACAGGAGGCAGCAATGCACTTCCCATGCCTTGTCTTGTCTGAAATTAAAAGAAGTTTGCAAGGACCTTGGTGCACGGATAAAATCCAAACCCTTTGGCCCAAATGGAAATCAGACAGCATGTTATAATAATAAATTACTCTTCTTGGCTTTTGACTCGCAGAGCTTTTATTGCACTTACAGTAACATAATGAGTTGTCACTGCCTGTCTCTCCTCTGCTCCGCCCAGTGTGTGTGGAGCCGGAGGGGCTGAGCCCCACCCTCAGTGAAACACAGAGAGTAGAGGAGAGTAGTGCGACCATAAATAACAGCAAAACACAGTAGAGACTCAAACTGAGCTGAAATTAAACAAGTGCACATAAATTGGGTAAATAACATAAACTGTGTTTTGCTGTCATTTATTTCTCTGCTCTCCTCTGCTCTCAGTGTTTGACTAGGGGCAGGGCTCAGCCTCTCTGGCTCCACATACACGGAGCGGAGCAGAGGAGAGACAGACAGCAACAACTGCACTACACTGTCATTCATTTCTCGTTGTTTGCACGTGAATGAGTGCGTACTTCCACTTACAAAGGGGACATCAGTTGAGTAGGTGATCGTTCAATGTAGCCCAAGACACATTGCATACACACTACTAAAACAATGTGGCCATATGCAGCCCACACCACCTGCAAATGAGGTCTGAGCAATCGGATCTAAATGCGTTCTCAATGTGTCTTGGGTGCATTCACACCTATACTAACAACTGCCCGCTTGTGATCGGATCACCCAAGACGTATTTAATACCAGGAGTAAACAGAGCGGACTAAACAGGATTCAAAGAAGACTCTGCACAGGTAAGCGATTAAGCGTATTTCTCAGAATGTCACACTGTTCCTTCAATCTGGATTTTTTTACAGAGAAGGTACAAGTGGTCACTAGAGAGCACACTTCAACGTTCAAACATTTGCTTTTAGGAAATTATGTACATTTTTTTTGCAGATGGAAACTTCAAAATACAGTACAGACACAACAGAGACAGTGTTTTTCCAAAATGTCTAAAATTACTAAAAAAGTCAAGATAAAACAATCTTGTGTAAAAGAGTTATTTACAGTTGACCAGTTAAGCAGAGCATACAATTAATACAAAACTAATATGTATCTTTTAAAATCTGTCACAAGACGAAGTGCCCAGATTACTGTGAAATGTAAAAAATAATATTCCACAGTCAGTTTAGGCAGGAAACAATCAACCACTGTGCAGTGCAGATGTACATGCATTCAGACAAATGCTCTGACACCATTTGGTTTTAAGAAGCCAAGCACCACACAAATCAACCTGAAGACTGGATCCCTCCATGTGTTTTCTCTTCTTCCCCATAGCAACAGTTTGCTAAGCAGCAGGATGAGTGTATGTGATACACAAGCCTCATTAGAGTGGAAGTGCAAACATCTTGTATGAAACCACACCACAATATACTACAAAAATCACGTCTTTATAAGGGAAGGAATGGGCTTTGTGTACAGGAGTGTGTGTACTGGAATGCTGCTCACTATGATTTTGTTTTAGCTGTTTACCATCTGACATGTGATGAGCCAAAAATAACCCCAGAGTGTCTGATCCACTGAGGCATCTGGCACACTGCTAACAGCAATAACTGAAGCTGGTCCTGTGTCACTGGTCAACAGACATGAGTTAAATAATGTCGTAAACCTTCACAGACAAACATAAATGGTGGTCATTTTTCAGTTGTGTGACTGATTTAATCAGGCCTGGGGAAAATACCATTCATGAAAACAATATCTTGCAACAATAAGCCAAGACAGAATTTAAATTCTAACATTCACAGATCAATGGAATTGTATGAAAATGCAGTTATTTATCTGTTATGTCAGGAAATGCTTCTTATATTTATCTGTATTGTTCATTCCCCACAATATGGTATATTATCATCTCTGCTGCAGTGACAGCCAAGATTTCTCAATAAGAATTTTCACCAAATTTCATCTCAATAAGTATCCATATTTCTTATATAATGTCCGAGTGACTGCCAGTTTAAGGTCATGAAAATGTGACCCTCTGCTCACTTCACCTCGACTCGTTGTGAATTGTCTATATGTTTATTTACAGCACCTCATACAGAAACGTGATGTTGCCTGGATTAGTTGTTCTCCAAACAGCTGCTCTGTTTCCAAGCAACATATAAAGGAGAATACTCACACAAAGGATTTAGGCAGGTCTAAAAACACGACCAGCTGCCTATATCTGTTTACTAAACTGAGGTAACTGACTGTTTTTAAAATTGCCCATGGTTAAATATTTGGTTGTCTACTTAAAGGTGAATAAATATTCCAATTATGTTCATTTAAATTAGGAAATCTGATAATGTCATGTACAATGTGCAAGCTGTTTGGTCTAATTTCCCTGGGAGATGGGAACTGGTTTGTTATTTTTAGATTTACTCCAATGATTGTGACAGGGAATCAGTCCATGTAGAGTCACACAGAACAATGAAGCTAATCTTTAATTGCCTCCCAAATGGTGTTTTAGCAAAATAATTGTGTTGACAAAGTTGACATGCTAAATATAGTTGCAGACTATGTTCATCAGTGCCCCAGTTGAGTACAGTCCCCCACAGGGAGGCTTTACTGTAGCCAATAAAAAATTATTTTAAGAGGTAATCTATCTTGGAATAAGAATTGGCGCCTCTCTGTGGAAAATGGCAACAACTATCGAAGATGATTTACACAGGTGGAGAAGTCTGTGTTTCTTTGTTAAACAGAGTAACAGTGCTAAATACATTTCATAGGTTGATGTAGGCTACTGATGTTGCAGATGTTGCCCATTTGACTTCTGAACAGCTTTTATGCCAATATAGATAAGAAACAATTTATCTGGCAGGAGGGCAACAGCTAGGCTGGCTGCCTACTGGTGCCTTCAGGGCTAATTTATTAGCACTCTATACAAAAAAAAGTTATAGTTTTAGAGGAAGTCACTGCAGCCAGCCAAGAAATAGTCAAAACCCCCTTGTTATAATGCTAAGCTAAGCTAACAGTCTGCTGGCTGTGGTAACTCTCAACAAGGAAGCGAATAGATGTACTTCCCAAAATGTGAAACTATTCCTTGAAGGTACAAGGTGATCTAGGAGTCCCAAACATACAGTACAGGTTTATTATTCAGGTATATGTATGAGTTGGTGAATCAGAGGCTAAACACATGAATTGACATGGACTCTAGGAAATGTTGCTTACTGGTGACTTGTAAGTTATGAGAAAACTGGAGCTTGAGAATAATTGTATTGCTTCAAATACATTAGATACATGTAACAAATTAACAGATTAAATATGAAGCTACAACCAGCAGCTGGTTAGCTTAGTTTAGCATAAAGACTGGAAACAGGGGGAAACAGCTAGCCTGGCTCTCTGTACAAAAGTAACACAATCTGCCTGTCAGCACGTCTACAGCTCATCAACAGATTTCCCTCCTTCATGTCAGAATTTGGTGTCACTGACAGGAAAAGGGTCTGGGCCAGCTTTCTAAAGGCTATGGAGGATTAATACAGCAGTCTTTTGGGGGCTGTAAGACAGAATAGATTGTCCATTACTTCCAAATATGACATTTTATTTAAAAAAAACAAACCATACAGGTTCCAAACATGTCGCTCTATTCTTACACAGCCCGTGCAAAAAAAAATCCTTTCTTATGTTTATGAGACCTTTTGTTTACATTTTAATTATTCTACAGATTAAATTAGAAGACAATGGAAGAATTATATGTAAAATAATGAATTGGAATCAGTTATAGATAACTCATTCACTATTCTTAGCTGCAATACTGATAGACAAAATCTAAAAGATTATTCAGGCTACATTATACACCATTATGGAGAGATGAGCTGGACTTTTACTCTCCTCTATGTATTACATGAAGTTTAGTTTTAGAAATTGGCACATACTATATGTATACATGTTTTGGAAATCAAGGAGGACAGAGTATTTTTTAAGAAGAGTGAAAGATATTGGAAGATGAAGGTGTACAGTGCAAAAAATAACCATAATGCAAATCTAACTGAAATATTAATATTTAACAAGAAAGACCATCATTCCATGTTGGTTCTGTTATACTTTTAAGCTCAGAGGATAAATGTCCTTTCTGTACATACATTTCTGATTGTATATATTTTAAAATAACATTTTTGCAGAAAATAACTTTTCTGCAAAAGAGTACAGGCCTAAACCAGGACACACTGTGCAGAAGTAAAATGCTTTGTTTTTATCCACAGGACATACGCAATACCCTTCGTAACTTCTACAAACCCAGTGACTATTGTTTTGAAACTCAAACCAGTTCTGTTTTCCCGTTCAGACAAGGAAAACAGATGCGTCAACAAAGACAACCACACAATAACAAGATAGGAATCCATTTTTTGTGCCAGAATATGAATGCATTCAGCTTACATGAGGTCTCACAGAGTAAATAATTCTGCATATACTGAAACCTGCTGGGTAGAGTAGAGAGGATTGGGCTGACGAAATCTTTCGAAATGAGCTCTGGAAACATACAGTTGCAGAGGTCAAATATAGACCCCCCACAGACATGTCTGAACTTAGTCATTATTTAAGACATTTGGAGAGGGAACAAATAAATTAGAAAAGAAAACAAACAAAAGTTAAGATATTTGGTGATCCTGGTTTTCTGCTTAACCAACATAACTGTAAACCTGCTGCTTATTACTTACTCTGCAGAGTCCCTCTCAATCTTTAAGAAAAGACTATAGACCCAGCTTTTTTTCGCGAATACCTCTGCACTTGACGGCCTGAAGGAAGAGAAAAAACAAAAATACAAAAAAAAAAAATCTGCTTCTATGCAATCTATGCACACTATGCATTGCCTCTATGCACTGCCTGTTGGCATCTATGTCCTCTTGGACTCAAACTTAGCTTTATGGCACTTACTCATGTTGTTCTCTCCTGACTAGATCCCTGCTTGTGTTGTATCAGCTCTAAGATGTATGTTACTTTGGATTAAAGCATCTGCTAAATGAAATTGTAAATTGTAATTGTAAATTGTAGGTATACTATGCAGGATTTTCCAAAAAAAAAAAAACAATGCACAGACTCATACAGAAGTAATTCCTCTCAATTATCACTTATGACCCACTAGAAGTGTGTTGCACTGTATTTATCTGCAGAGACTCTGCCCTCTGCCTGTATTTTCTTATTATTTTGCTGTTTTCTGGACGCTTCTGGGCGTCAACCTTTGGGCAGTGGGTGTGTAGCTACCAGCCAATAACAGGCACAGGTGTGAGATCGAGACTCGTAGCATAGCGACCAGGTTACATCGCTGTCTCCGTCTCTTTCCTCTGCTCCGCTCTGCTCTCTGTCTCTGTGTCATGGATGTATACAGAGTTGCAGGTCTGTGTGTCTGCTTGACGGAGGGCGGGGCTGAGCGACACACACACAGAGCAGAGAGGCCACAGCGGAGCGGATGAAGCTCTGCATTCACAAAAAATCCGGCAATACGGCACTTTCCTGCAGGGTTGTGCAGAGGTGTGGGTGTGTTTATTTGTGCTTTAGAATGTAACCGCCATGAAACAATCAAGAAAATAATGTTTTATTCATCTGATTCACGGCTTTGTTCTCACCAGCGCCGCTCCCTCTTTTCATTCACTCTCTAGCTCGCTCGACCACTCTCTCTCTCTCTCTTGTTGGGCAGGGGAGGAGGGGTCGACTTTGTATACTGAGTGTTTACAAACACCAACTGACAAATCCTGCGTAGTATGCCTTTAAGCAGTGTTTGTGAGTTGTGAATGTGAAGTTTTAGGTTGGATTTGCATGCACACTTGGGACATGTTCAGTATTGCACACTAGACCACACACTTCCCTCTACAGCTGCTACCATAACAGGCCAGCGATGGTACAAAGTTTAAACTACCAAAAATGTTGATTGTATTACACAGTGTGTAATTTCCGGTCTATGTCGTCGTATCATACAACTTCCATTTAGTGCCACTCGACATGTTCTCTCACACTTTAACACAAGACGATTTTATTCTGCCAAATTGATAATAAGTAAGATAAAATAGTAAAACACTTCACAGGAGCATACTTTTTTTTCTATAGGTGTCTCCTCTTCACAATATCTCCAGATATTTTAAGTCTGGCCCAATATCCTGACTTCTGTAGTCAGGTTATACCATTTGCTTGCCAGTAGGTGGTACTATGCCACAAAACTTGTACAGCTCAACCAGTTAATGTCTCCCCGCTGCTTCAAGCATTAAAGGTGCAGACACATCAAATCGGTTGATGGATGTCAAGTCGACAGATCACATTAATTTTCTATGGAGAGCACGATGCGGTGCATGATGGATACGGCACAGCGATTTGACGGACCAACAGCAGTACCTGAATTTGCATAATCACGATTGGACCTCAACTTTATGCAAATGAGGTCCGTCCAGTGCAATGCAGCCGGCTTGCAAAACTTAGATCAAACTGTCAAACTACGCAGTGCTGATCAAATATGAATCAAAATTCTGTTACTGTATCGCCTCAAATGTTTTCGGAAACAAACTTTAGTGTACTGTTTAGCTGCAAAATGAAAAAGTTTGTAATGCGGCCGCCATGTTGAAAACGGCAGAGCAAAAACCAAGCACCGCCTAACTCGCAGTACGTCACTCACCGGCCGGAGCGTTCAGTGGTCCGGTGCGTCCTCGCAGGAGTCTGTACCAAGGATGCATGGACAGACGCAAGGAAACCATGCGAGGAGAGAGGAAACGAGGAAATGTAATTTTAGAGAAATGAGACGTCCTTTCCTATAAAGCGTCACGTGAAGCGACATACGTTTCTGATGATGGCGGCAGCGGATAACAGCTGGATCAGCTGTCAATCGGCTTTAACAGCTGTAGAGAGTTTTGATGGAGGTTGTATCTATACACATGTACACTGTGCTAATACTAATAAAGGTTCACAGTTAGCACTGCCAGAGCAGCTGTTTTCTCTCTGCAGCAACAAACACCGACACATGAATAAAAAATAAAACTTTGTCCTGCTCAGAGGCACAAGATCCATTTCTACTGGCAGAATGCGTCTTTGTATTCATTTTTACGTCTGTATTTATTGATATTCCGATTGTGAATTCATTGTTTAATAACCCAGAATACGAGAAGGGTGTCTTTTGAACACTGGAAGTGATTTATTGGGCTAAATGTTTCGGGGGAAAATTGTAATGATTCATAACAAACCTGACGCTCAGGAATTTACAGCCTCACGTGACTAAATGGAAATTATGTAAAATATGAATGTGTTTAAAGTGTTTCTTGCTGACAGATACTCTTCCTTTCTTTTATTAGATTTTCCTTTTCATGAGCTGTTATTTCCATTAACTGTTATGTATAAAAGTAAAGTTATTTATGGTTCTTTTGATCAGACCTACATTTAACAGATTTTTAATTAGATGGTGAATCAGAAAACAAATACTCGAGTTGAATCTCTAATCTGTCTCCACTCAATGATGACCAGTCCGATCAGTTGCAGCCTCCAATCAATAACTGATAGACAATAAGGGGGCGTGTCGGCCGGTAAAAGACTTATGCGCAGGCTGCTCTCGTGCATCCTCGCTCATGGCTCCTCAGAGCTTTGGGATGGCCTTCAAGATGGCGGACCAGGACGACTTCAGATTCAAGCGAGGTTTGAGGAAAGATCAAAAAAAAAGAGACTTGGGATGTTCTCAGGGTCACTCAAGCCAGAGACTACGAACACTTTTTAACTCCATCTACTATTAAGTATTACCAAAATGTGAATGCTAGCTCTACATAACAGACAAAAGGCAAGTTTACTTAACAGCAATTTCCGTTTATTAAGACATTCATACAATTCTGGGGAGGAGGAAATCTGAAAAGAGGTCAAGGGGGGGAAATAGCAATATAATCTGGTAGGGTAAAACCACATGTCAGCAAAACATGGCCAACCAGTGAGGAATTCTGATAGAGCAAGTGGGATAAAAAATATGGTACATTTAAATAAACACATTCACAAAAGATAACAAAAAGCAAGTGAATCTACAGTATAACATGACAAGTGCCTCTATTAAGCAGGCCCACAATACATCGCACATATGTTAGCATAACATAATTTGCAGACTTTATACAGCATTTATACCTTTTAGTCCACAAGTAAGTTACTAAATGGTGGAGAACATCGAATATACGCATCTTAATTGAAGATGGAAAGAAATACCTGATAAGGACCTTAATGTTTACAGACCCCATGGCTTTGTAGCTCCAACCAGCCGGCTGTCAAGGTCAGAATCTACAACTGTCCGAGAGAGGGACGACCATAGAAGTCACCTCGCTTTTAACACATACCAAAATTCTGATCCAAGGTTTAGCATTGAGAAGTTTTTTTTTTCCCCCCTCGAATAATATAAGCACAATGCAAGTGGACGATCGCTATCACTGCATTTAAAATAAAAAAAAAATATCTCAGGGCTCAAATCAGGTCAGCCACATTCATAGGCATCTCCTCCACTGTTGTATTGTAAAACGTCTCGATGTCCCGAAGAATCCTCTTGTCCTCTTCAGTGACGAAGTTGATAGCAACTCCTTTTCTGCCAAAACGGCCACCACGGCCAATCCTGGCGAGAGCAAAAGATGAGCAAAGTTAAGACTCATGCGGGAGACTGATGTGTGTGTATTTCTCTGCGATTCATGATTCAACTTACCTGTGAATGTAGTTCTCTCGGTTTGTAGGAAGGTCATAATTAATGACCAGGGAAACCTGCTGAACATCAATCCCACGAGCCTAACGGGGGAAAAAAATAAAAAAAATTAAAGACAATTCAATTATATTTATGTCTAAGAAACAGATGGCTGGAACAATAATGTCGCTCGTTAATAAGTAACAGATTCCTACTTTAGAGGAAACCATTGTGGAGAACGAGCCCTAATATCCCAAAAGTTTAGACTGCTTGGTCATTTCAAGACTGTTGCAGGATTACATACATTTTGGGTTTTCATTTCACTTGATACAAGGTCAAAAAACCAAAACATGTTGCTGTTGTATATTGAATCAGTTGACATTGTTTAAATATTTCCCTACTCCCCACACAGACACCACATTATCTCATACTAACCAGAAGATCAGTAGTGATCAACACTCTGCTTGATCCAGACCTAAACTCCCTCATAATCACATCACGCTCCTTCTGGTCCATGTCACCATGCTGTGAATAGAAAATACTTTAGTTTTAGTTACTTGAAAAGCAAAATAGCGTATTGATGAAGCATCACAGCTGTAGAGTCAAGCAGTGAGAACAGATCCTACCAGAGCAGAGACGGTGAAGTCTCTAGCGTGCATCTTCTCAGTCAACCAGTCGACTTTTCTCCTGGTGTTGAGGAAGATGACAGCCTGGGTGATTGTCAGAGTTTCATAGAGATCACACAGGGTGTCCAGCTTCCACTCCTGGATAAATGAAAAAAAACAAGTTATGTCAAGTAACACATCGTCAACCGAACAAAGTAGTAATACAAGCCTGCAACAATGCCAGTTATTATCAGCATCTATTAAACTCCACATTAGAAAAGCAGCAGCTGACATGTGACACAGGATCTTGAGACGAAGGACACTGGACATTAAGAAAGAGGTCCCCCCCCAAGCCTCATTTCCGACACTGTGTCTTTTATCTCCTTCCCTGGTGTACCCATGCTTACACGGCCACATGAGCTAAACCTGTGAGGCTTGGCTCCTGCAGTTTTAGCAGGGTGCTTTGGAGAGAAGGGACGTCTATGTTCATAGCAGTAGGATATTACACTAAAAACTAAGCTTGCTAAAGCATCTCTGACCAGAGCACTGATGTCTGTTACATATAAGTAAACCTACCTCTCGCTCAACATTTATGTAGAATTGCTTAATACCCTCGAGGGTAAGCTCTTCTTTCTTCACCAAGATGCGGATGGGGTCACGCATGAACTTCTTGGTCACCTCCAACACATCTGCTGGCATGGTGGCAGAGAGCAGGACCACCTGAAGATGACACATTGCATGTTACCTTAAGAGACTTCACCAACTTTAAAGAAAAAAAAAATAAGCATCAAAAGTAAATTTAAATGTAGAAAATTGTAGCACTAAGCCTTGAGACAGAGGCCAACGAACATTAAGAAAGAGGTTCGACCACATCTCATTTTCAGCACAGCGCACAATCTCCTTCCGCGCAATACTCTGCTAGCATTATTGCATGAAACAGATCAATCTGAATCACACAATTATAGCAGACTTCTGTTAATGCAGAAGAACATTATAGTAAACTTTATCTACTGTCAATGTAAAATTCTCAGAAGCTTTGCCTGCATCCAAAAAGATACTCACTTGAATGTTTGTGCTCAGTTTCTGGAAGATCTCATAGATCTGATCTTTGAAACCTCGACTCAACATCTCATCAGCTTCATCCAGAACAAACATCTTGATCCATTTTGGGGCTGCGCAGAAATGTGGCGTTAGATAAACATTCTCAAACTGTGGGAATTCATTTCACAAATAAGAGCTTTCCTGCTGAACAGGACCTGCGATACTTACACAGATGTCTCCTGTTAAGCATGTCGTAAACACGTCCTGGTGTGCCCACCACTATGTGAGGGGCCTCAGCCTGGAGCTTCTGTATTTCGCTACGGAGATTGGTCCCTCCGATGCAGGCATGGCAGGCTGCCCCCATGTAGTCACCCAGAGCCAGAATTACCTTCTGGATCTAATGAGTGGAGACAGGAACCAAACAACAAAACAAAAACACTACTTCAGTGCGGTGTGGTGCAGATGGCATGGCAGGACATCCAAACACAAGAGTGTAGAATAACTGTTCAAAGTGATCAGTATAAAAAATAAGAACTCTCCATTTCAAGAGTCAGTCCCGAAAGATGGTATGCCATCATATCACCCAGTTTTCCACAGCAACACATTAATATTTCCAAACACAATGAATTCAATGAAGCCAGATCACCTTTTAGACCAATGCAGCCATGGACAGAGACTACACCAATCTTAAGAGGATGTTTTGTTTTACATTCAGAATTTTGACAAATTTAAGAAAGGGTACCTTAAATCGAATCAGTGTCCTCAATATGCTGCCTAGGTCTGAGACTGAGGTAATCGTGACCTCAGGAACAGCATACCTGCTGAGCCAGCTCTCTGGTGGGAGCCAACACCAGAGCCTGAGTCTCCTTCTGCTCTATGTCCAGCTGCTGCAAGATAGAGATGGCAAACGTGGCCGTCTTGCCAGTGCCTGACTGGGCTTGGGCAATGACATCGTAGCCTAATGGCAAAAGACAAAAGATTATTTGTTGTTTGCTGTAAGAAGAGATTTCAAATGCAGAATGCAAGAAATTAGAACTCAGGTTTAAAATTGGCCTGTACAAGAAGTCTAACAGTATGAGTGAGATTACCTCACTGCTGTAAGGAGCATTTCTGATATAACTACTGAGTTATTATTGATGAATGAAGTTAACAGTGTTGAGTGATCAGTGAGAAAAAAAGATATCACCATTATTGGGTAAGTCCCGAAAGATGGTTAAGCATCATTTCACTCAATCATAAATACATTTAATTGTTAAATGTACTTTCTGTACCTTTGATGCAAGGAATAATTGCCCTCTGTTGAATGGCAGATGGCTTTTCAAAACCATATGCATATATTCCCCTGAGAAGAGTCTCCTTCAGGTTCATATCATCAAAGTTGTCCGTAATCTCATTCCAGTTGCTCTGGATTAAAAAATAAATAAATAAAAAGTTAGAGTGAAAGCAAGTGCACAACTTTCATTCTGAATGAGTTTTGTCAGCTGTAAAGAGAGAAATGTCGTCGCATCATGGTTTACCTCGATGACACCATCAGGCTCCATTCCGTCGGGCCCCCCATGGTCTCTATCTCTTGAGCTGTTGAGAGAAGAGACACCAGTCAAATTTAACTTGAAGTTAATTTAGTCATTGTATTACCATCATAAAAAACTGCTATGATAGATTACTAAGCACGTGCAACTGTAAGGACACGCAAATTGTACCAAATGTAAACGAGGGGAGGGGAGGAAAGGGTGTGAGAAATAAAATGTAAACCTGAAAGTAGATATCGCCTATATGGAGATAATGAGTAATGTATTTTCATATCCGTCTTGGATTAAATGAAAGTGCAGAACAGAAGTATATAATTCAAGAATGTCATCAGACAAGGATTATGTCCATTAAAAATGCCTACTTAGTTTCTCTTCTGTATTATGTACTCAAATTTTTGATTCAATGAGATGAGCTGTTTTGTTTGTGTTTATAGTGCGTATGTATGGATGGACCCCTGGAAGAATAGCCCATGCTGGTGCTAATAGGGATATAAAGAAAGATGTACATATTCTAATACTTTAACTACATGTGTAGGACATTTGTGTAGATGTATATGATGATGTATTTGGGGTATTAAATTGGTTCTTTTGGTCATGATATATCCTGTCTAGACTGACGGCCAGGGGTGGTTTTGGCCATATTACGTGTGACCCCAGATATATATGTGTGCATTTATGTAGGTATGTACAGTATTTGTTGTAAGTCATATTATTTGTCAATACATTTTTTAAAAGATGGAAAGGTCATTCCTACCACGTGTCGTGTCACGAGAGGGCTGCTATTAACACTTGTCAGCATGTAAAGTCGCGCCTTAAGAAAAGCTCGCCCATTTTAAGCGTACTTGAAGTAATTCAAACTGGACAAGCTACGTGAGATGTGTAACGTTAGTGATCGGGTCTACAGATGGTCCGGGTTACGCCCAGAATATCTTGTTTCATAGTCCGGGACTCGTGTCAAACTCCACACGCAGGTATCAACTAACTGCCACTCAAAAACTCCCGATTATGTAACCTCAAACGGTTTCACACCAGCTCACTCATATTTTTCATGTTAACTTGTGTATCAAAAGCCATTAAAAAAAAGTCACGTCTGCACACTTTTCGGTGTTTCTCAATATGGAGCTGTGCCTCTCTCGCGGTTAGCCAACATGTCGGACAGTCGGGCCTGTGCTGCCTGAGGACCAGGCCGCAGTTCGGCCTGGCCCGAAAGCTGCTTACACTCAGACAAACACTGGTCACGGGCAACAAAACGGTTGTGACAGAATAAATACCATGCTTAAAATGTTAACATTTGATTTTATGAAAGATTAAACACATCCTGTCAGAGTGGCTTGTAACGGCTATTTGGAACTGCGGTTTAGCGGAGCAGCTAACGTCAAAAAGCTAACTACCTTGGCAACGGTTGAGGCCTTGGTAGCTAGATAATAACTAATACGGCATCAGAGTAAACACCGGCGTAAAACGCTTTTAGTAGACCTAACATCGCGTACTGTTGCAAACAAATGTTCAAAATGTGTGTTTTTACCTGTTGTAATCAGCAGAATCGCTAGACATGATCTGTACCCAACTTCAGCATGCGACTGGAAAGACCGCTGATGGCGACGCCAACTGCCTTTATGCAGCCGGACTACTTTCGCCGATGAACTTCAATTCTCGATTTCGTTGACAATATAGTCTACGTTGACTGGCGTACTATTTGGATCACAGTACATTTATCTACTATCTTGTGTAAGTACAGATATATTTCGGCAATCGATAAAAAAATATGACAATTGTTCAACACTATATTTCTCAGCGGAAGGATATTGCAGTAATAGAGTGTACTTGGGCTGCTACAGTGGCTCGGACGGGTCAAAATTCATCCTGACAAGATTGTGCAACATTTTGGAGAATGCAAGTGCCGATGCACGTATAGTTAAATATCCCCTGCAGACATAGTTTAAGATGTATATAAAATACTGTTCTTTGATTGACAGTTTGTGTCTGATACGTTTTTTCCACAAAAAAGTTGAATTATCTTGTTAAAATCCTTAAAATGACATCTCCTCCCTCATTAAAAAATTGGCTCCAAACTACTTGTGATGTCACAAATCATGCTCATAGGCCCGTCCCTTAAAATTAGATTTTCAATGAGCATAAACTTTCCACTTTCAGCAGATGAATGTGAAAACAGCCTGCAAGTGTCAAATTCTGCACATACATCATTCTGCACAGTGAAGTTCAAACATCCAACTGAAAGAACAAGAAAAATATGTTTTTGAGTGGAGGGGAACTTTGAAGAAATAAAGTGAACTGTAGTTCAGTAAGAAAAAAATTGACAGACTGAAGGAGAAGATGTTCAGCCACATCATTGTTTAACAGTTTTAATTAGCAGGGAGTTTAGAAGAGAGATTTCAGCCAGCAGGGCATTTACGTTTGATTTTTCCCTTTTTCTTTTACCTTGCATTGATGACTGAACTTATCCAACTTTGTGGTATATTAGGGAGCAGTGAGCAGTACTGCTACATTTCCACTACAGAGTGGAATGATCCTGATTACACTAATTACCAACATGTTGTCTTGTATCTGTGTCCCGGTATCCATAGACCTTCCTTGTGTTTCCTTGTCATGTGAAGTACATACAGTAAGTTAGTCCACTATGGCCTTTTTTAGATTGCCTTGTTTTCTAAGATCCAACCTTCAGTGCCTCTCAGATCTATGTTGCCTGTTGGTCAAATACCACCTATTGGAGAGCGTTGGCTTCTGATTCATTCATGATACTATGACCTGCTCCCCTTTCTTTAGAGCCTTTTTAACTACGGGTGTCTATAGATTGTCCCCTTTATTGTACATGCCTCTATACATTCCATCTTCACTTTGATTCTTTTGCTAATTGTGTGCATACGTTAGAAAATATCAAAGTTTGTACACTGTTTGAACTGAACTTTAATGTAAGCATTTGTTCAATACTGTTGCTGTTTTCAAGTAAAGCACTTATACTTCCTTTAAGGTACAAGAAACAAAATCCAGGAAGTCTTGCTTGATATTTGTCCTTAAGTGGGGCAGACAACCACGAAAAAAACTAAGGCACTCCGTCTTCAGGTGAAATAATATTGTGAATTTATTCTTTGAGTACATAGTCATCCAAATAGACCAACTCTAAGCCAGACTCTAAGTCTTCATCAGGGTCTGACAAACACATTTGTCTGACCTGAAGATGGAGTGCCTTAGTTTTTTTCCATGGTTGTCTGCATCATTTAAGGACACATATCAAGCAAGACTTCCTGGATTTTGTGGTTTGTACTTTGACCTGCCTCACTAAAGAGCACCTGTCGTATAAGCCGTCAAAATGAGCTCCACCTTGGACAGCTGGCACACTGTTTTCATATTATCAGTACAACAGAACACTATTGAAATGGCTGTTCTGAATAATGAATATTTTTAATTTTGATACTTTAGTACATTTTGTTGGTGACATTTGGTAACATTTTGACTGCAGGATTTTAACGTGTAATCGAGTGTTTTTACATTGCAGTATTGAAGCTTTCACTTAAGTACGGGATCTAAATACCACTCTCACCACTGTCCTTTGGTCTTGGACATGCAGATCTGACAGTTGCCCATCTTGCATCCATCTTTATACACTATTCCTACAATGTATACCCCTAAATGTTATGTGAAATAAGACCAGTTGTTTCTTGTGCATATAATTTATTGTTTGTTAAACCATACTAGCCAGTTTGGGCCTTCATTCCAATTCTCACTATACAAAGAGAGGTGTAACTTTTTTACAAAGTCAGATGATGATTCTCAAAATATAGTTTGAATTTAGAAAATGTGTTTTTTCTTCCGCTCTGACATCACAGCAGAACACTGGAGTGTATTTTGACTCTAACGCACAATGGTGAAGTAGTTGGAAAATAGTTCCTCCCCGGCTGTAATGTCTCTGAGTGACACCAGGACAACACAACGTAGAGGTCTCTGTGTGTCCTGGCTGTAGTTGATATTAGGAAGATACTGGCGGAGCTCAATGGGAAACTTGTCAGGCACGTCATACTCCTGGTAACACACGTTGGCAGGCCACTCGTTGGAGCAGTTGTTCACATACTGACCCATGGCAAGTGGGTTTTGGGGACTGACAGTCAGCCAGCTGGTGTCACTCATCATGAAGGGGCCTATTCGGTCCCTGCCACTGCATGACTTGTACACCATTTTGGAGATGCCTTTGTCATTTCCATCAATCAGGACGCCATCAATACATCTGAAGACAAAGGGGTTTCTGATTGACTGGAGAAGTATGGGCTCATAGGCCTGGTACACTGTGCCAGGATACATGGCAACTGTAGTTCCTTTTGGTACAAATCCCCTGGTGACAAACACTCCTGTTCCTGCAAAGTGCAACGTGCTAGGCTTCCTGTCAATACAAAATCCCAGAGATTGTAACATGGCATCATGTGCACACGCTGGGTTTCCTCCACACTGCTCTTCATCACTTGTTACCTGCCTGAGGAAGTGAGTCTGGACTGTTCGGAGCTGCTGCCCATGATCAGCCCTTCGCAGGACTCTGAAGAGCTTCAGCAGGCTCTCTGAAACCTCTTCATCTGAAAGGAGCTTGTCCTCGCAGCGGTCCGTCACTTGCCGAAGAGTTTTCTCATTTTTAGAAATGTTCAATACGACCCAAGGCACAAATCTGTGTCGGTACGACTTCCATATGTTCCGAAATCTTTTTAGAGCTGCTCTAAACATTCAGAGCGATGTTTGATAGCTCTGACATGAAGGAATTAGCTTATCTTCATCAATCCTCCAGTCACTTCCGACAAGTCGCTTCAAAATAAGCAAGACACTTATTAATATTTCCAAATGTGTGGCCGAACTCTCAAAATTTAATGAGACATGCTTTACCATAAGTGTTTATGTTACGCCAATAATAAATATTTAATATTTTAACATATTTATATAACATTACATACCCAAAGAACGAGTAAATGTGTACTTTTACTCTGAAGAACGATAGCTCAGCCGGAAAGACTTTTTGCGTGACTCGTGAAAACTTTACACGCAGTTAGCCAGCTGGATGGGAGGAAGGGGAGTCGGGCGAAGACAAACATGGTAAGAAATGTCTCTTTTTGTTCTGGTGCGGCGATGCAAATGTATACGGTGCTTACATACATACATTGTTATGTTGGGGGTGAGTAATATAGTCAAGTTCCTGTGCTAATAGCCTTAAATCGCCTTTATAAAATACAAACAAACGTAGCTCTCCGCGTTAGCATGAGCTAACTAGCTCACGGCAACAGTACGTTAGCCAGCCCGTCTAGTTAGCCAGCTAAGCTTACTAGCTAGCTTTTAAGACCAACTGACCAAGAAAATGACACTCTACAGCAACGGTAGCTATTAAGTATTGTCGACAGGATTTGAGACTAGATTGTTTGTTTGGTGTTATCATAAATATAACTATATTAGCCAAATGACAGTCAACACATTGGAAGTCGGTCAGAGCTGTCAGGATAGCATGTTATTGCTAGTTCTCGTATGGCTGATATTCAGATGTGTTTCTCCCTGGTTCAGTGTTGATGCAGCTAACAGTTAGCCTACCCTTCGTGGTTATTGTGTGAAATTTTGGATGGGAAGAATCCTATAGTGGTATACAGGTTGTTGTTGAAATGTTCAGGGTTTACAATTGACAGATGCAGTTATTGCATCAGTGAAATGTGTTTAGTTTGTTGCCATTGCTGTTCCTGATATTGGTCTAACAGTGTATTCTTATTATCTATGCAGAACAAGCTGAAGTCCTCACAGAAGGATAAAGTTCGTCAGTTCATGATTTTCACTCAATCCAACGAGAAGACTGCACTGACCTGTCTGGCACAGAATGACTGGAAACTAGATGTTGCCACGGACAAGTTTTTCCAAAATCCAGAGCTCTATGTTTCAAATCTAAAGGGGGCCTTAGACAAGAAGAAGCTTGAGCAGCTGTACAACAGATACAGAGGTATGGAAAGCCAGCACCACTGCAATTACAGATGTTATGGATAGTAGATGAATATAGCACATAGTGCAACACTGCATGAAATGAGTGCTATTCACTGAACACATTTTTCCATTTGCTGCAAATAAATAATCAATAAAACCACTCTTCACTCACACTCTTATACTTAGATCCTCACGATGACAACAAGATCGGCATCGACGGGATCCAGCAGTTCTGTGACGACCTGGGTTTGGACCCAGCCAGTATAAGTGTTCTCCTCATAGCCTGGAAGTTCAGGGCAGCGACACAGTGCGAGTTCTCAAAACAGGAGTTCATGGACGGCATGGCAGAGCAGGGGTGAGGATGTCTTTTTTTTTTTTTTTGAGTTTTTTTTCAGTGGTACAAAACAAGAGAGAACAAACTGTGATGTCATCCAGAAGGGAAATCCTGAAATTGCTCTATGTGAATGGGACTTAGATCATGGTGCATATATGTCTAAAATAAAATACTTGTTTCATATTATATTCATTTACTTGATGATCATATTCAGGTTCATATCTAGAGTATTAACTCCATTGTATTCATTTGAATGTAGAAATATTGTATGTAAATTCATACCATTTGCTGCCAAAACTAAATACCAGTTTAAAGGTTCCAGGTCTTGTCTGGTTGACATCACAAATAAGCCAATTAGTTAATTTTATGTCTGGTAAATCATTTATATATACATATGTATTGTGTTATAATTATTTTTATTATGTAAAAAACATCCAGATTCAGTGTAATGCACTTGAAAAAATGGTCTCTTGGTCTACCCGACTGTAAAAGTGTGCTTTATGTTTTCCCAGATGTGACAGTATAGAGAAGCTAAAAGCTCAGCTGCCAAAGATGGAGCAAGAGTTAAAGGACCAAGGGAGATTTAAGGACTTTTACCAGTTTACATTTAATTTTGCAAAGAATCCTGGCCAGAAAGGTTTGGGTAAGAATCTTTTGTGGCTCATCATATTAACTCAAAAATGTTGTTGAATACATTTTTTACCTTTTTTTTTTATGTTATAGATTTAGAAATGGCAATTGCATATTGGAATTTAGTACTGGCTGGAAGATTCAAGTTCCTGGACCTGTGGAACACATTTTTAGTTGTAAGTTAATAACACACTGTGTGTACATTTGGACAAGAGTATTTTCAAGATGCAAGTATTATCATTTCTCCTTTAAGTTGCTTGAGCTTTTCCCTATGCTTTGTATTACAGGAGCACCACAAAAGATCGATTCCTAAGGACACTTGGAACCTCTTACTAGATTTCAGCACAATGATCACAGATGACATGTCAAATTATGATGAGGAAGGTTTGTATAGAGTTTACTCTGAATTGAAAATATACCCACTGTGTGGACGCATGACGAGATGCATCTATGACCCGTAATTGTTCCCTCAAAATTTTATAGATGAGGTAGATGCTCTACTACCCTGCTTCACACAGGCCTAGTATGGTTTAACAATATTAAAATATCACATTTAACAGCCATCATGTCTTCATACATGTTGTGCAAAGTCAAATTATTTAACACTTTCTGTTTGTTCAACAGGAGCATGGCCTGTCCTTATTGATGACTTTGTGGAGTTTGCACGGCCACACATCGGGACCAAAAGCACGGCGGTTTAAGGGCTCCTCTGTGAAGGAACATCCATGTGAGGTTTCTATGAAAACGAGAGCGCCGTGAATGCAGAGAGTGGACCGCACTGAGCTGAGAACTATGTTGCCTTTTCAACCCTCAGGACTGAAATATTTTACACAGCAGAGACTTTATATATGTGTGTATGTGTATGTACATATATAAAAAAAAGGCATATCACTTTGTTGGTCAACTTGTGGTGGTTTGGAACTTTTATCTAAAGTATTGGGCTTTTTTGTGTGCGCTCAAGCCAACTAGAGAGGAGTCACCATCTTGGCCCACCTGGTTCATTGATGTGGTTGGCTCTGCTCAAAAGCAGGTAGATAGACACACTTTTGAATTGTAATCTAAACACGAGGGTTTACCAGGGGATGTTGTTCTTTAAATATTGAATTGAATTTTAATACTCTTGTGTGCATTCCTGATTTTGATTTGTTTTATGATACATTTGTGTGACAAGTCAGTATAAAACATTGATTGTAATTTTTTAAGCATAATGCTGTTTCTTTAAACACAAATGTATAAAGTAAAATAAATGTTTCAATTTGGTATCTTTAAAGCTGCCGGACCTCAGTGCGTTTCTGTGTAAATAGTTATTCTCAGTAGCCCCTGGTTAATGAATGGGTTGTTATGATTTAGGGTTTGTATGAGTTCTTTCATAAATCAGAGGGACGTTTTGAGTTAAATTAGGTCAAATGTGAGCTAAAATAGAAGAGGTCTTTGTTCCTCTAGTTGGAGGTAATTCATCCTTTTAATATTTTCTTTTCAACTTGGATAAGTTTGTAGACACTGCTGTATTACAAACAAAACCAAAGAAGTACCTCATGATATAATACACAAAAATTCTGTAATATTGACAGGGAAATAATGATCTTGATCTTCATTATTGGTAAAACAGGAAGATGAACTGTACAGAGTGCCTCTAAGAAGAAAACATGATGGCGCCCAGTAAAGTACCCCCACAAGACTTAATGCAGTGCCCTATGAGTTGCTGTTGTAATGGGGTGAGATGGAGGTTCTGTAGCGGTGCCCTTCTAGTGAATTAAAAAACAAACAAACATGGTGAAGTGCCCTTCCAGTGCCCTATAAGATTCCCTCGTGATGGAGTACATGGCCATTATTGTAGAAAAAATGTGTGTTTTATGTTGGCTGACGAGTAGGAAAATAAAATACCTTTAAAACGTAGTTGTTGAAGCTGACGTTATCCCATTCAGTAGATTTGGCACAGTATTTACTCACTAGTTTGCTCAGTCACACCTCTTTAGATTGTTCTGTTGTCTCTGGGTCAGTGCAGTCTAAGCTGTACCTTCATGCTACCACTAATTTGTGACATAGGTCACATAGCAAGGCTTTTTTAAAAAATTAAAACAAGTGTATGAATTAAATATTATTAAGGATGCATTACTAATGTATGTATACTGTATTTTTAAAGTTGGTTTTATGTTTAGGCCTGTCCAACGCTCTATAACTTCCTAAACAATATGCTAGATGGATAGTCGCTAGCTAGATACATACTTAGCCATCTCTATACTAAATATTTGGTACAAACTGGAAATCAACCTTGTGATGTAGTAAAACCCTAAAAGGAATTCAGAGTATTCTTTTCTGAAAATGCAGTTACAACCCTTAAGCTTTTATTACCTTGCACTTATAGAGGGGGAGATTAGCATTGGGTTACCCTATAATGACAGAATGCCAAGAAGAGACAGAAAACTGAAGACAATACCAAGGGAGAAGATGAGAGAGATAAAGGTGTGTTTGCATTAGCCATTAGCAATTAGATGGGATGCCTAGCAGAGATAAAACTTGTGCCTAGGCATGTTAAAAAGTTTAAAAATGTATCCTGTCATGAAATCTGGAAGGGAACCTTTTGAGTAGCCCTGCTAACAGACAAAACTCCTCCAAATATATGTTACATTGCCAGAGAATACTGCATCAGTCGACTGATCATTCTCCAAACTGAAGCTGGTCAAGACGGAGCTTAGAAACAGACACTCTCAGATCTTCTGCCTTTGTCCATTGAGAGCGACATCCCAATTTACCACAAGGTCATTAACATTTACAAACTCATGGCCAAAAGATTTCTCCTTTGATTTCACCAAGCTTGCTTCCCTGACAAGATGCTCAAAACAGCTAATTCTAAAAATGTTAATAGTTTGATGATTTTACTACAGATGTGTTTGAGAAATAAACATTAAAATGTTACCCATTCCCTGTATTTTACTACAGAGATGTTTGCAAAGTAAATCCTTTTTAACACAGAGATGTTGTTTCCTTATATTCTGAGTCACCCTATAAAATGTTAATCTTGATTGGGAATGTAGCCTTTTTACCAGCCATGTATCATTGTTCTCTGCTGATGGGGGCCATTGAATGTATCAGGGGCCCTTTATATTTTGTCTCAGACAGCCTGAGCCCGCCTCTGTTTATATGCCTGTATTTATTTTATAATATTTCACTGAATATTATTTGAATGCTGTTTTATTTTTGTACATTTTAAAGCTGATTTGAGACGTTCACGGCACTTCCTGTGACGGCCTCGCGCTGCCTCCCACTGGTGACAACGTGTGGTTGCTAAGGGCGACTGACAACAGACACCACAAACTGGAGGGAGAAACCGTGAGCGGGAGCTGATAATATTGTAGCGGAACAAAATATCACTTCAGATCTATTCTTCTGTTGTTTTATTGAGTTAAGCGGTGGTGTAAAATGTCTGCAGATTTATCTGAGATCATCTGGGATGAGCGCTTTGCCATCCCCGAGCTGAACGCTGAAAACAAGGCTCTGATGGAAGAGGTGAGTGTGGGGAAGTTAACCAGTATTTGTTCATTACACCAATGATAAAATGGTTAATTCTGGTAATTGTCAGGGAGTACATTTTATGAAAATGGCCTGTCAGTTCAGTCATATGGCATAATAAATTTAAATAGTATGTAAAAGCTACTTTTTAAAGGATAAAAATCAGTAGCTTTAAGGTCATGTGACCTAAGGACTCATATCTAAGAATATTACTGCATCGATATCAGAGATGGACGAAGTATTCAGATCCTTTACTTAAGTAAAAGTACCAATACAGCGATGTAAAAAATACTCCATTGCAAGTAAATGTCCTGCATGAAAAATCCTACTTAATATAAAGTACATAAGTATTATCAGCTTGATGTAGTTAAAGTATTGCAGTAACAGTAGTGATTTGGTCCCTCTGACTGATATATTACTATGTATGACATCATTAGATTATTACTGCTGAAGCATCAGTGTGTAAGCAGCATGATACTGTTGTAGCTGCTGGAGGTGGAGCTAGTTTCAACTACTTTATATACAGTCAGCTAGTTTAGTCCAGTGGTTCCCAACCTAGGGGTTGGGCCCCTCCAAAGGGTCACCAGATAAATCTGAGGGGTCGTGAGATGATTAATGGGAGAGAAAAGAAGAGAAAACAAAGTTCTGATACACAAATCTGTTTTCAGTTTTTGGACTTTCTCACTAATCTTTGATTTTTGGTGAAATATTGGATCATTTGAACATTTATTGAAATGAAACCATGTGAGAAGTTTAGAGGGAAAAATCATTATTTGGTGGAGCTGTTAACAACTCATAGACATCTGAAATGTGACCCCAACTACACACTGCTTTTTGTAAGACGTCAAAAGCCAAAAAGGTTGTAAACCACTGGTTTCATCTTTAACAATGTGTTGTATTTTAAAAGCTTGTTATATTGTCCATTGTGTCAAATCTTCATCTGAAAACTAAAGCTGTCAAATAAATGTAGTGGAGTAGGAAGTACAATATTTCCCTCTGAAATGTAGTGGAGTGGAAATATAAAGTAGCATCAAATGGAAATACTCAAGTAAAATACAAGTACCTCAAAATTGTACTTAAGTACATAACTTGAGTAAATGTACTTAGTTACTTTCCATCACTGATTGATATGGTATATGAAATGTAGTTTGTTTCTTAGAAATATATTGAACATAATTCAGCATTAAGAAATTAGATCACATGACTCAGGGGCTTGAACTTAACTATACCGTTGTATAGTTTGTTTATTTCTAATTACTGAGTGATTCTCTCTATATTTCTAGCAGTCATGTGTCTCAGTTATTTTGTAATGAACTAATGCATGTTCAGTTTTGCCTATTTGAAAGTAAAATCAATATGAAAATCTTGCAACATGGACCGCATGGCCAAATACCTGGGTTTAAAAGTTAAAAGTTTTACGTGAATACACAGTGGACAACTGACAAAGTGTTCTGGATAAATGATAAATCCATATCTGATCACAAAATGTTTGTAACTGCATGTAGTGACAACATTTTGAGACGTCTCACAAGAACAAACATGCTGCAGATGATCACATATTGTACGCTTGTGATTTCAACTACAGATTCATAAGAAAGAAAAAGAGATGGTGCAACTGGATATCAAATTGGAGAAAAACAAAGATCAAATGCAGATCTTCACTGAATTCCTCAAAAATGCCAAACAGGAGCTGGAAAATACTAAGGTACAGAACAAAACTTTATCTTTATGTACTGTATGTGTCTGAAAATGATATGTTAATAAGCTCGCAGAGTTTACTTGAATAGTGGATAGTAAACACCAGATTACAGTGTCAGGCTGTGCTGTTCATTTCTCATTTTGATTTTTCTGCACATAGGCTCTGTGCAAGGCCAAGGAAAGAGAAGAAGAGATGGAAATGCACTTCACAGCCCTCGCAGAGAGAGAGTCAGGTCGCCTGGCACAGGAGACTGCTAAGATTGACAACAAGCTCAGATCTTTAGCAGAGAGGGGAAACATGCTAGAGGTCTATAACATCCACAGCATGTATACCTTAACTATAGAATCAACTATACAGTAACTGTTGGTGCCAAAATGTGCAACTTAACTTTTGTTCATATCCTCAGAACCATATCTTCAAGGCCAAACAGAAGCTAGAGGAATTTAGGAACCAGATGAACTGGGACCAGCAGACCATGAATGCTTTTTTAGAGGAGTCACAACGCAAAGATGAGGACACGATGGCCATCATCAAGTACGCCCAGCAAGATGAGCAGAGGATCAAGGTAATGAGAAAAACATCTGTACATAGATCTGCAGCAGCCATTACATACAAACTGAGCTGCTGTTACTTGCTCACTGTGACTCATACTGAGCTTTATAATCTATCTTGGTACAGTCACTCACTCTGGCGATAGAGAAGAAGACTCTGGAGGCCAGTGAAAAGCGCAAAGCACTCGACAAGGAATTGACTGAGACTTTATCTGCACAGGTACTGTAAGAAAACACATGTTCTCGCTGTGTATATGGCTGATTCTTGCTGAGCGCAGATATTTTAAAGAGGAAATTTTCACATGAGTGGATGAAGGAAGACAAGAAGGTTGTCTTTATGTCCCCTAAATAGAAAAACCATACAAAAATACTCACTTGTCAAGCCGAAAAGGGAACCAATTTGAGGTCTATTGCATTGATATAAACATTAATCACCATGCAACTGGCACCAGGCAGATTATTGTTTCAGAATAATTTATGTTGTTTTGACATCAAAACATTTGGCTTTGCAATGTTTATGTCTCACAGCATGTCAGATGACATTTAATTGCTTAAATATAAATTAGGCATTACACCATGTTCTTGATATCACTCCTGTGGGAGGTATTTTGAAATCTGTTAACCACGGGGTGTCACAGAGAACAACTTTTTTCTTCTGCTTTCCTGTCAGATTGCTTTGGACAAGACTACAGAGAATTTGCAGCAGGCCCACCTGGAAACACAGCAGCTCATCCACCAGTGGGAAAACACCATCAAGCATATGAAGCAACGAGACACTGAGATGCAGCAGTGTGCGCTGGTAAACATTACAGTGCTGCCTATTACGGCAGACATGCTGACTCAAACCAAAGAACTCCTAAACAATAAAAGACACCAATATGTGAAAACACACAGAACGGTACAGTTTGAGTAACACCAAAGGTTTGTATTCCTCTCTCGTTCCTTCGTCATTCTAGCAACTTGCCCAAGCCAACCAGAATATCAGGGAAAGGAATGCCACCATTACAGAGAGGAAGCACTTGCTTGACACTCAGAGGAACAACAACAAGGAAACTGAGAGGAAGATAACTGTAACCAACCGACAGGCTGCAAAACTGCAGCAAGATCTGAAGGAGCAGGAGAATAACTGCAGCAGGCTGAAGGATGAGGTCAGCATCTCTGAGCAGCTCAACGCGAAAAACTAGTCACTAGAGAATCATGTTAACAAATATTTTCAGTCATGGATGTAGCTGAATGTGTGTTCAAAGGATGTTAATCAATCAGAAACCTCATCTATAATCCAGCTTTATCTTGTAAGAGTGATTGACTTGAGTCTCATGTGTCCACAGCTGGATAGTTGCAAATGCTCACTGGACAGAGCAACCTCTGATGTGGACTCTGTGACGTCCCACATGTCCAGGATGAAGAAAGACATCCAGGATAACAATGACAAGTCGGTGAAATCTTACAATATGTCTTCATCAATAAGTAACTGCTGTAGTGCTTTAATATACAAGCTAACTGACTATTTATCAATGAGTTTGCGTGTGTGTGTGTGTGTGTGTGTGTGTGTGTGTGTGTGTGCGTTGAAGACTCAAGCAGGCCGGGACCTACAATGCTGCGCTGGAGGAGAAGTTGAAAGTTGTGACACAGACTTCCCTTAATGAAGAGGAGCGAGCCGCCCAGATGGACCAGTTCCTCAAGGAAGAGGAGCAGGACATCAAGGTGAGCAGCCACACAAACTATTAATGTGCAATGACAGGAAGAGAACTTACAGTACATGTCTTAACTTAACCTTTATTTTCAGTTGTTCATCTCAGGAACCTTTTGCGTCTCAATAAAATCTTTCATTATCATTTTTGCTTATAGCTTGGTTTGTTTTGTCATGAATTTTAAGACATCAGGACACCTGCAAAATCAAATTTAAGTGAATAGTGTCTCTCTACAGCATCTTAGTTTAATCTTATTTTGCAACCTGATATGGTAACGTCATGCATGAGGAAGAGATACAAACTTCAAATGCAGTTTTAACATTAGAGTTGTACAATAATAGAGATGAAATAGAGTAAAAGTGTCCTTTTTTTTACCCCAAAGTGTGAAGGGTGTATTTTCCACCAGGGATGGAGGGCGGGTCCACCTCACTTTTACAGTTTAAGAGTGATTTACTCACTAAAATGGTTTTGAACATCATCATGTCCAGTAGCTGTAATCTAGATTACATCACTTGATAAAAGTTTAAAAATACATTTAAGGTACCATTCAGTTATTACCATGCATTCACAGCAATAATCTTAAAGGTGCAGTGTGTTGGATTTAGTGGCATCTAGCAGTGATACGATTCTTATTTTCAGGTGATTAGACACTAATTAAAACATACTTATGGATATTATATTCCATTTCAGCCAAGTCTGTTCTAGATGCACCTAAATTCTACACACTGCACCTTTAATGTGCAGCTGCAAGTGTTTTTTCTTGTTTGTTTGGGGGGGTTTTGCCCTGGGTTTCACCTCACAGGCTACAGGTGGAGGTTATTGGTTCTGCATGTGGCCTGAGACGAAGAGCTACACCAACTACTCAGGGAAAAACAAACAAACATATTGCTATTTACAGTTAATATTCTCTAAAAGTAGCGAACAAAAAACCTCTAGAAGTGAACTTCAATCAAAGATAAGCATAAATGTGAAAATGTGAAAAATATCTACCGGTGAAACTAAATACAATTTTAACCATTGCTATATAGCAAATGTCATTACATTTTTTTGTTGCTCTATCATGTGGTAAGGTAATATTTGCAAGATTGATTTAATATTGATATAAATACAAGAAATAGAAGATTTTCTGTTGAACCCTTTCAATCCATTGTGTGTCCCGCACTCTGGAAACCAAACCTGTAACCTTGATAGACATTGTCAGTGATTCTAGAGGCTGTTATTCATTTGCAGTTTGAGCTCAAAATGCACTAATAAGAAAATGACATAGCCTTGGGCTGTGATACTGTAAACTATATACTGTGTAACCCTGTTTTGTGCCTTTCAATAGGAGCTGGACGTCCAGCTGCATGACTGCAGGGAGGAGCTGTTTCGTCGCAAAGAGCATTTACAGGCCGTCAAGACAAAAGAGAAGGATTCTATTGCCCATGTGTCAAGGAGCAAATCCACCATCACCGGTCTGGACAGTCAACTCAGGAAACTGGAGAAGGAGTTAATTAGACAGCAGATGACCATGAGTGGACAGGCACGCTTACCAAAAAACATGCACGCAAAAATGTGCCCATTTACAGCTACACTACACAGCTTTCTCATTCATGTATTCAGATTTTTCCTTTCACTTATCCACCTTGTGTAGGACTCCCAGATCGTGTGCCTGGGTAGAAAACTGGCACGGCTGCAAGGTGATGTTCACTTAGATGAAAAACTAGTGATAGAAACGAAGATCGCTGAGCTGACTGAGGCCCTAGATGGGAAGAAGAAGACGGCCAAAATGCTTACTAACACGCTCAAGGAGTCTGAGGTCAGACTGCATGTTTGTTACCTCAGTGTACTCTTCTGCATTTTTCACAAATAATCCCATCTCACATGTATCTTTGTCTCGGACAGGATGATATTCGCTATTTGAGGAAAGAGATGGAGAAATCAGGAGTTCAGAAGAGAGATCTGACTGACAAAGTAAAGGAGCTAATTGCGCTTCAAAACACCAATGAAAAGGACCTGAAGAGTCTCAGGGTCAAGAAACAGGTAACTAACTGATGTCATGGCAAGTATCATGAATTGAGAATGAAAATCTGAAGGTCTTCCTGCGTTCAAATTGTGTTGAGGAGATTAAGTGTTTCTTGGGAAATTATATCTATCTTGGGAGTTTATTGACAGAAAACATTAAGTGGTTACAGCTTCTTAACTGTTAGAACATTTTATCTTTCACATCACTGTACTACAGACACTACATTTTTTATTATTCGATTCATCCAGAAAATAGAGCAAAATCTTTGTCACAGTTTCCCAGAGCTGTGGCCGTTTTCAGATGTCTGATTTTGTCAGACCAACAGCCCAAATCTCAAAGATTTTCAGGTTATAGTGATGTAAAACAGCAGACATCCAGCATTTGTTTGGGATTTTTGCTTAATTTTAAACTTAAAAATCAATAATTTGACGTTTCAGCACTTGAGATATTAACATTTTGACATTTTATAGACTAAATGAAAAAGTAATCAGTAGATAATTGAATAATCTTTAATTGTAACTCTAATTCTTCCCCTTTGACAAGTTAACACAAACATGCCAGCACTTAATTTACAGGAATCAGCTGTACATACAGTAAAGACACCACAGTAGTTTAGTGATTTTTTGGTTTTCTCTACCACTACAATGAACTACATACATTCCACACATCACTTTCATACAAAGTTAAAAGATCTGCTTCTAATGCATCTAAAAGAGCTGTGATGAAAACCTTCCTTTGTCTTTAAGCACATGGAAATAGATGCAGAAAAAATACACCTAAAAGTTGGTGGAATAGCTGGCGGAAGTTATTGACTATCAATCAACTGATGACATTAGAAGGGTTTCACATAAAAAATAAATAAATAAATGAACAGCAGATATAATGTAATGTATCTGAAAAAATTCACCAACTGCATATATAACAAACCCCTGCAAACACATACTGTATGTTGCTGACCTCACCTGTCCCTCGTCAGGACAACATGGTGGAGCACAACATCCTGAAGATAGAGGTCAAGCGTATGAGGGATCTGCTGTACAACAAGGCGGACAGCATGCTGTCTTTGGAGAGGAGGAAACAAGACCTGCAGAAAGCCATAAAAGAGCGGGAGGATGAGATCAAAGTCTACAGAGAAATGCTCAGCCAGCAGCTGAAGATCAGCGAGCAGGAGAGGCAGAAACTCAGGTAAAAACCTCAGCCGTGACCCCAAATCTCACTTTCCTGGAGCCTTGACGAAATGTTCAAACAGTTCTAACTTTTCTTTCAGTTTTGTTTCATTTAATTTTGAAAAAAAGGATAATTTCATTTAACTTTGATTATCTGTCAGTGCTGAATTGAACGAGAAACTGTCCAAGATTGACATGATGAAAAAACGTTTCGAGGTCGTGACCCTTTTACTGGCAGCCCCTGAGGGGGAGGAGGAGAAATCGCAGGCTTACTACATCACAAAGGTGAGAGGACCTCAAACACACCATCAGGTGTCACAAACAGAGCCTGTTAAAGTAGAACAAGGTTACATTTGTTCGTCTGTTATGCACTAGCATTTTGAATCACCGCTGTGTGCTTTTCACCAGGCTGCACAAGAGAGAGAGGAGCTCAGGCAGAAGGGAGACAGTCTGGATGCCAGAATCAGCAAGATGGCGCTGGAAAATCGAGCTCTGGAGAACACTATTCAATTGTTCAACAACAGTAACTCTGCATTTCGCAAATCCCTCAACAGAGTCAGTGAATCCAGTACGTATGACGAGGTGGACTGAATGAAACAACCCAGCTGGCTTCCTGTCCTTTTGAGGAAGATGAAAAATCTCTCCAATTAGTTATTCATTCATTAATTTTTCATTTATCTATTTTGAAAGATAGCACAAAATTTCAAATGGAAACTGATTTCTCATTCTTGAGCTCTGTTTGTTTCAGGTCCAGAGTACCAGGAAAAGCAGAAGCTGGAAGAGCAGTTGGGGGTCGCTGAAGACATGCTCAATTACAAGAAGAAACTGGTCCAAGAGTTCCAACAGGACTTGCAGGTTATTTCTATTTATAGCCATAGTGCTGAGCAGAGTACTGCATATGTCATCCTTAATTACATACCCCATTATAATATTCAGAGACGTAACTTGTTTGTGTGTTTAGAATACTTCCTCCAAAGGTCGGCCAATTGTCAAGAATTTGTTTCTCTTTCCTTTTACTGTTGCCAATTAGTGTAATAGTCAACCTGCTTTATATAATGACAGTCAAAAATCATAATTGAGCTCACATAAAAACAAAATAACTCAGCTCATATAATAGATTCTTACCTGCGCTGGTGGCATGACAATAATGTTGATCTGTCAATCAACTATCGGATGAAACAACACAGAATGTTTGTACAGATTTGTGGTTTCTAAAGGATGAATCCTCATAACTCTGGTGATCCCCTGACTTCTCCTCTGGCGCCACCATGAGGTCAATATTTGTGGTTCAGAGTAAAATATCTCAACAACTATTCAATGGATTGCCATGAAATCTGGTACAGACACTCATGTCCCCCTCAGGATGAATCGTAATAACTTCACTTTTCATCTTCTGCCACCATCAGGTCTTTTTTAAATTTTAAATGGTTCAATATTTAGTTTTATGATCAAATACCTGTAAAACTAATGACATTCCTATCAGCCTCAGTTGTGTTTAGTGCTAATTAGCAAATGTTAGCATGCTAACAAACCAAGACTAAGACTCTTGTTCAGCATTATATATGGGTTGAAGCAACAAATATAAATAGTCATGTTATACACGCAGGAAGAAGTGTGCTCATGCTGGTTTTTTTAAAAAAAATTCATGACAATCCAGCTCAGTTGCAGCATGAATGTTTTTGTCTCTTGAGAGCTATCTTAATATAGCATGATACTATAATAATACTAGGAAATTATCTTCAGCATTTCCTGCATTGTATACTCCAAACTATTTTTTTTCCTTTTATAAGGCACTCTGTCTTCATTCCTGTGTTCACTTGTCCTCCATTCTTATTCCCCCTCACTATTATGACTTATTGTAATATTTAGTTGAGTCCCTCATAGAATAATTGGTATAAAAAAAAAAATTAAAAAAAACTTGCTCAACTACTCTGTCTATCTGAGTCATCCAGTCAAACTAACCTGGCATGAACTGGTGTGTATGTGTTTGCACGCCTCTATGCCTTTGCTTTTGTGTTGTGTGTGTGTTTTTGACAACTGCTCTCCGTTTCCAGGACATGAACAATACACTAGAGAGTCTGCTGCAAGAGGAGCAGATGGAGAAAGATAAGATAGAACACAAACAGACACTCATCAGCAAACTGAACAAAGAAATCGCTTCTCAGCAAGAGAAAATTGACAGAGCCACAAAACAGGTTTGATGTTCACCCCCCACCACTTTTCCTGCACACATTTGATACTTTCTTCTCAAGTAAATTGCTTGGATATCATCCTGATTTCTTTACACTGTTTTGGCACAAAAGGTATCCAGCGATACAAACATTTATTAGCAGGTGACATTATCATATTTCACTTTTGCATTACTCTACTATTTACTAGTGCTCCAAACTGACCAAAGAGATCCGCTCAGCAAACCAAACCAAAGCAGAGACTTTTGAGGAGAAGGACATCAAGCTGAGGCAACTGAAAGAATTCAACAAGAGTGTTGACAAGATGCTGAATGAGGCCATGGAGGACAAACCAGACCTCAGATCAGTGCTGGAGAAATACTTCCTGCAGGTATAAAACAAGATTCATGAAGCATTTAGCCTTGAGAGACAGTGATTTACTTTCAGTGGAGTCATTCAGGGGATTTTCTGAAGTGAAAATATGAAGAGTTTCCAGTGTTAAAGTGGATTATTGTGCTGTCTCTCTCAGGCCAATCTGTCTCTTCCGTCTCCGTCCTCCACTCCTAGCAGCCAACGAAGCTCCAAGACGAGCTCTACCCGCAGCTCTGCCTCTCTCAGGTCAGACTGCTCCTAGCTCACATTTGTAACAAACTATATACTAAAGTACATTAATAAAACTTTTGTTTATGCAACATAACCAGTTATCTGAGGCCTTCACTGGGACACTCCACACTTTGATTGTCAAGCAATGCATTTCACAGAGAAGATTAGAGGTTTTTAGTTTTATTTCTGCCACTATATGAAGGTATTGTTCTCTGTGCTGTAGGTGTTCCACATCTTCAGCCAGCAGCAGCCCCAGGTCCTCTTCGTCTCATTCCCCCGTACTGAAGACTGTGGAACTGGGCCTGGATCTACCTGTAACCTCCCCTCCTCCCTCCACCTCCAAACGCTCCAGTTCTGCAAGCAGCACCAGCAGCACCAGCAGCAAGTTAAAGAACCCTTAATGTGCTGCTCTGCTGACTGATGGCTGCTGAGCTTTATAGTTACTTATAGTTAGTTGTAGTTGCACTGAATCACTGTTTCATCACAGGATGGATAAAGTGCTGGAATGTGTGTTTTGATTTGTGTTATTTGTAGACTTTGTTCACTTTACCCTGCTGTTATATTTATTTATGTAAATCGAATGTAGCCTGATTTGATTTGATGTGCCCTCACTGTGTAGATAGACTGTAGTTTGTGACAGTAACAATCTGAGCAGATATTTCCCCCTTTCAATAAAAGAAAAAACACAATCCTTGTTTTTTTCTGTTCTTGTTTTTTTTTTTTTCTTCCAGTTTTGGCTCAAAGACTTCTTAATAAAAAGTAGGAGAAAATCATGGAACTATTGTAGGCATAAATCAGCATTAGTTGCCATGATTTTTCTCCCTCAAATTTTTCCGAGATGGATGATCTCTGGATAATTTACAGGTTAGGAAATAGTTTTGCACTATTGTGGTGTTGTGGGATTCCAAAAATGTATTTGACTACTTAACTAGTGGTGGACTTTGACTTCCACCAGGTTTATAATAAAGCAAATAACAACTCAGAAGCTGAAAAGATGCAGTGCCTTCTCATATTTCACTGTGTTTTGTTTAGACTATAGTTACCGACTTGGGTCACTGCATTGGAAGAAATGATGTATTACTGTTGTTTTTATGCCACACCTTAATGAGGGTGTCACTTCCTTATACAGAACAAAAGTAGCCAGAGGCTCAGTTACAGCAGACTGCACACTTTCCCACAACAGATTCTCTCTTCTGAAATAAAGCTTCAACATGCTGCTGCTGATCCTGTTTGCTGCGTGTTTGGTCTCGTGTACTGCACAGACAAGTAAGTACACAGACAGAAATCATTGGAAAAGTTAAAGGAGATTCTTTTTTTTTTAAATATGTATACTATAAGTAAATCTCTTGAATGTCTAAGTTTTTAGTAGAATATCTGCAGATGTCCTTTTGTGATGGGACTTGTGAATACAGCTGAAAGAAAGTTTTTCAAGGTGTGAAATAAAACATTCACTCAAAAGAAAAAGTCAAGCTCTAGATTACAAATGTCATCTAATTCATTTCAAATGTTTCCCCAGCGTCCTTTCCCTCCTCTACCACGTCGATGTCAACCATGACAACTACTTCTTTCACACAACCATTCCAGGTAACATCTGTCCTGCCCTCACCTGATACATCGGATAATGGTAAGTTCATTTTAAACTTTCACACAGAATATAATTCAGCTTGAAGTCGAGCGTGATTTTGATGGTTTTAAATGTTTTCCCACAGTTGTAGCAATCCTTCAGACAGCTGTTCAGTCCTATCGTGAGCTAAATGAAACAACAGTCGCTCCAGATTTAAAAAAGGTAACTCACCAGTCATTCATTTAAAAAGTTCAGGTTTTTTTTCTATCTAATGTAACATGTGCTGTTCACAATCTAATATCATACTGTGGCCCAGGATCTGAATACGATCCATTTAAAATGATTTGTGTCTTTCAGCTCCATGACATCATCCAGCAACTCAAACCAGATCTGGATTTTACTCTAACTGTCAGGAGCATCACCAAAGTCTGAAAGCGCCACAGCTCACACAGCTCTGTGTGTTTTGTTAACATTTGATTTTTAAGAGGATAATCAGCAGCCTCACTGGAGTTAATTTATGTATCCTTATTATTATTATTTTTTTACTGCTCGAGAAAGACTGTGTGATATTTGTTAATGATTTTTATCTGTGAAATGGATTTATATGAATGAGACAAAATGAAACCAGGACAAAATATGAGTCTTAATTGGTCTTTGATAAAGAGACTGAAATAGAGGAAGTCTTGATTTTATAATGTTCTAATTTCATAAAAGGTACAGTTTCTATGTGGAAATGTTAATCAGAAGATAATTCACGCAAATGCTTATTTACGTTGCTTTAATTTATCAAAGAGAGGTCCTGTAAAATGAGAACAGCTGGAATCAAATTTGAAGTGTCAAAACAGATTTCAAACATCTCATCTGTATGTCTACAACTTAAGCTTGAAAGCTGAGTGACATAATCTGTAGTGAGTGTAAAACAAGTGTGCCATTAAGTACAAAAAACACAAAAGTAATGTGTTCTTTTATATGCAATATTTTTATATTTAAAACGTATAAACTTAAAGACCAGTGCCCCTTTAAATTTAACATTAGTAACAGCTTTGTGCACATCTTTTGTACATAAACTTTAACTGGTATATTTGTATATTATTATATATACCATTATATAGTATATTTCCAGTACTGATAGATTTAATTGCTAATGTTATGTTTTGTGTTTTCTTATATGACATTTTCAAACCTGTGATTACTAGGTTGTTGTAAAATAAAAGAGAAGATCATGATGAATCAGCAGAAAAAAATACATCTAATATCAATAAAAACTGTTTTGGCTACACAAATATTCACTTTTAGTTTTTTTCTTTTTTTTTTCGAGCCAACTTTGTTCTTGCCAGGAAGTGCTTGACAGTGAAACCACAATGTTGACGAGACATGACCACAGTCTAAAGCCGAGAGCGAGGGAGGAGAAACAGGAGAAACTGTCACAGCCTGCTAACAAAAGAGACTGTAGATGAAATTGAAAGGAGGATAATGTTACAGTGGAGATGTTGGACAATGAAGAAAAACAGACCATCAGCCTGTGTGATAATCAAAGAGGACAGACTGTGTGTGTGTGTGTGTGTGCTTGTGTGTGTGTGATGCAGTGAATAAAAATGTTTTGTGTTTATGTAATGTACGATATTAATACAATGTAAAGGGAGTGGAAGATGTCAGGGTTAAACATCAGAACTTTTCCTTTTAGATTAATGAGACAATGAATTTACCTGCAAATATCATGGTACTTATAAAAAAAATAAAGAATTACAAAGTATTTTCAAAGGCATGTTGTATCTCTTTTCTACAGTTACACTTTCAGCCAGTAGAGGGAGCCTGTTCCTCTGATTCAGCTACTCACCCTCATCCTGCTCTCATGACACCTCAACACCACTCAACACCTAAATCAATGTGTTTTGTTTGCACAGTTTCATTTTCTTTAGTTTATAGCATCAAGCCTCTCTGTGCTCTTCAAAAGGAAATATTTCTCTGAGGACAGTGATGTGTCCTGCTCCTTCACAAATGCAGTTTGAGTTGAACTGAATCAATGTCATGGTGTTAAAACAACAACTTAAATTGACTGCAGTCATTACTACAACAGTTACACTCCAGCCTAAGTGTTTTTCATTAAGATGTTTTATGGATATTATTTGTTTAGCTTTTTTGTATTTTTATTTAATTAATTTAAATAAATTATATCAATTAATTCATAATTTGTTTCTCATGTAGTTTATAGTATAATAGTTAAAAGTTTACATTTGTTGTCATCTCTGAAGCACTTTGAATTTCACTAACCTGTATGAAAGGTGCAGCACAAATAAAGTTTGATGGATTAATCGATTTAGAATAATGAATAAGTAATTGATCATTCTCACAACACTGCACAAGAATTACAGGATGATACTAGGATGATGATAAATCAACAAGCATGTTTCATAAACATCATTTCCTTACAGACAGACCACAGGTGGTGAGGGTGTGAAATAAGGCCTCTGCTGGGCTTACAGTCAGCACAGAAACCCCCCAGGGCTGTTGCCTCAGTCCTAAACTCTACGCCCTGTACACTTATGACTGTGTTTCCACCCAGAACAACAGTATCATTATAAAATACGCAGATGGCACGACCATCCTCTGCCTCATCAAGCGTAGAGATGAGTCATCATACAGGGAATAGGTAAACAAAATCATAGTTTATGGAGAGGACAACGACCTTGTTCTTAACATAGAGAAAACCAAAGAACTAATTCTGGACTTCAAGAGGAGCCTCTCACCATCAAGGGGACTGAGGTGGAGCAGGCTGTGTTTCTAGGCCCTCATATGTCAAAAAACCTGAGCTGGGCCATAAACTCTGTGACAACAGTGAAGAAAGCACAGCAGCAGCTTTGCTTCATTAGGCTGCTGAAGAAGGCGGACTCAGATGTCAGCCCCTCACCCAGGCCTACAGAGGACTCATTGAGTGTGTTTTCACCAACGGCATCACTGTTTGGTCTGGAAACACCACCCAGGCTGAGAGGAAATCTCTTCAAAGAGTCATCAAACACATAACCACAGATGCACTCTAGACACAGCGCTGCAGGAGAAAAGCACAGAGCATCCTCAGTGATTTACAGCAACCAGCTCACTCTCTGTTCAAGGATACGACGTGAGACATCACAGGCCACAGAGAGCATCACCACTCACAGGACGTGCTGCCACAACAGCTTTTTTCCAGCCACTGTCAGAATAATTGCAAAGGACATTAAGGCAGGAAGGAAATACCCCCCACCCCCAACCCCACATCATTCACACCATGAACACATAACATATGGACTCAGATTTAGTATTCAGCTACTTCACCCCCCCTCACTCTCCAGGTCTCTGTCATACAGAGTTTTTCACCAGTCCAGTGGTCCACTGGGTTGTTTTTGTTTTGTGCAAGAATTTATTGTGTATTTTTTAATACAGTGTGCATTTATTCATAGTATTTTTTTTATATAGGGTTTATATATTATTTATCTATTTTTTATGCTGTTCTTTTAACTGCCTTTCTTTGCCTGTTTTTAAAAAAAAGCTGACTCAGTGTGTTATGCACAATACTTCCAGTGTATTGTACCTGTAAATCTCAGACTAGTTCAAGACTTGTTTGATGCAAGAACAAAGTGGAGAGAAAGACACAAAAGAAATAAAAACACATGAATAAAGGAATATTCCACACTTATTAATTGCACTTCCATAATGCTGGGAGACACACAAGAGACAGATCTGAGAAAAATGTGATCAAAATCGAAGCACTTAAGCTCCAAAAATGCTGAATCCTTTATTTCCCATGATGCAGCTCAGCAGCATCTTTTGAGTACACCCACACCACCTGGTTAACAGTCACTTCTTTCAAATTAATGACGTCCACCTGACGTCCCCTACAGTCATCTTCTGAGGGCTGCCTCCAATATATGTCGATGAGGTTTCTTTTATCTTGTTCATTTCTCCTCTCAGGAATGAAGAGCTTCTCAGTAATCATTTCACACGTAACATGTGGAAATAGAGTTACTGTTGCATGAACAAATTTATATAACAAAAAGCGTGCAAATGGAAAGGACAGACGAGACTCTGTTTCTATTTCTGGTATTTCTGCTCACTGATTTTAAGACTTGGACTTAAGGTGGTACCAGCAAAAAAAAACATCTGAGAAAGGACACAATTCAAAGCTGATTTTACTCATCAACCATGATTTAGATGTAAATACTTAAAATTTAATTTATACATTTTTCATTACTGTGTGATGGATAAATTATCAATAGACTGAGGTTGGTTGAAGTCAAGCGTCTCTTTAATTCAAACAGAACATATGTTGCAGACGCGGAGAGTCCGCAGAGTCTCCGTGGAGAATTCTGACAAGACAAAGGAAAGTCACTAGTATATATTAACGGCCTTGATGCCCTTGGGAGGCACCTTTAACAGACCTAGACAAAGCTTTACAGAGCTCTCCCTTCCACATGATGACCATGATGTCTGTATGACTATCATAGTGTTCCCTTAACTAATGCATGGATTTTTCTATCACTGTGCATCAAACTTACAGACACATACAAACTAAATGTTCATAAAGTTTTCATCAGAAATTCTTTCTACCAAAGAAATAGTCCTGACAAAAAGTTAGCAGATTTTCCAGAGTTACAGGGAAACCAGGACACAAAATCAGCACCAGCCACCAGCCAAATACTGGTAAAATATGCAAGTGGCTGGTAGGTTCTCACCAGCCAAAAAAACAAAACAATGGTAATCTATTGAGTGGCTGGTAAAATTTGAACATTCACTTGACATTTGGCTGGTGTACAAAAAAATTCATTTTGCACCCTGAGGGAAACTGTTTGTAGAAAAAGGCGTAGCTGTTTATTTTCTGAAATGTAATTTTTGATGCCATGTGCACCACAACAAAATCTTATTCACCTCCATAGTCTGAGACAAAACTTAGACAAAATGTAACCAAAACTATCTTAGCGGGAAGATACCACTAGAGATAAGTGAGTGAGAAAATATGGAACACATGGTGGAAAGAAATGGCTGCTTCTGTGATGAAGTGTTAATCAATTTGAAGGATTTAAGGGTTCTAACTCTCGTAAAAATAGCTTTCTCTATGTGTAATGTTTTCTGTAGAAAGACTCAATATTGAGATTTTCTGCCAGTGTCCTCTCGTCTCTTCCTTTCTCATGCCATGGTCTGTGTTAATCAATGTTGCGCTGTCCTCTTTTCCAGTTTTCCACATGACCCATGCGTTTCCCTTTTAAGCTCTCGAGGCCATTTGAGCCGACATTCAGAAGAAGTCCGCACACTTGAGCACACACTGGATACAAGCCTGAAACCCACCTGCCTTCAGTATGGACCTGAGATACCTGTTGATAGCTTCAGCTCTCGTTCTGGGGGCCACACTCACCATCTCACTGGCAGACCGCACCTCACATTGCAAAGTCAAATGGTAATGTAGATTAATTTTGAGCATTTATGTGTAGTGAGCACTGATACAGAAGCAGTTAAAGTACTTTTATTTACAGATTTAATTCACTTTTTATGCTTTTATGGCTTTTATGGAAACTTTAAGTGAATTTTCTGTATTTTTCTAAAATGTAAAACTATTTTAGTTGACTATTAATGTCCCTGCTGCAGCTGGTGTTTCTGCTATTAATGCTCACAGAGCAGATGCAGCATCATGTGACCAGCAAGACATAGAAAATGCTTTATGATGGTGTTTGGATTTCTTGAAATACACCGCCATCATGGCATAAAAGGGTCAAATGCTTGTTAGATGAAGTAGATGAATTTGAAGTTCTGTGCAGTGTGATTTCTCACGCTTGTTATCTTGGATATGTGGAGACTACAGGACTCACAAGACTCACATTAGTCGTATCAATGCAGAGAAACTGAAATTTTGATGATTGAAAGAATATAAAGCCGGAGCATTTTCTGATAAGTGAAGTTATTTATTAATCGAATATTTTTGTGGTGTTTTTGAATACTGGAGCCCTTAACTGTTTATGAATAACATTACAGTAACACATCTTACACTCACTGCTCTGCTCTGCAGGTTGTTCGGCATCCCGTGCGAAACTGTCCAAGGATCTCTGGTGAGCCAGATCAAGGCCTGGCAGATCAGGCAGAGCTGTCTATATGCAGGAGAGAGGTGCTCATATGAGGTCAGAACATCTCAGTCAACTAACATATTGTTGAATTAATAATTAATAATTATTTCATTAGGAGCCAGAAAAAAAAGTGCTTTTTTGTGTGTAAAAACATTTTCAGCATTAATTTATAAGGGACATTAGCAAAGACAGTTATTGTGTATTATATAAACATCTTTAATAAATTATGTACACAGTCCACAGTGCAGTGGTTTTTAATAGACCATCACAACTTTTGGACACTTGCTGTCGATAGTGTCTGTTAGCAGGTGAAGAAAACACTGAAAACACCTTTTATCCTTTCATATGCCAATGACACACATGTGTTTATGAGATATTAAACAGTACAATGTGTTTTTTCCAGTTTTTCTCAGTGAACACACCATCTTCCTCTTCTTGAAAGTAGCTTTTGTACCTCAGTGCTTATTGATACATTATGTAACGTTCCTCTTGATTTTTTGTTCTTGCCCTTATTTTGATTTTATTTATATTTTGGATCTGTTTGTGTTCATGCTGCCTACAGAAGGATCCTTCCCAGCTTCTTTTGCCTTTTAAATGACATTTTTTAGGTTTCTCTGTCTTTAGTGGTGGTCCTAACGTGATATGACAAAACAATTTAATAACTTTGGCTTGGGGCTAAACTGGAACCACTAAAGCCCCCTAATCTTGGCAAGTGGCTGACAGGCATTATGGTTTTAACCATAAACAGCAGTACATGATCCACAGAATGTAATTGTTCAAAAAGTTCAATATACAGTGTTCCTGTCAGCCTTTTCTGAATCTGAAATGTGCTGCAGCTTGTGTCATCAATTCCTTACGTGATCAAAGCCACGCACACGTCTCCGAGCACGAGGAGAGTGAGCGACCTTGAGTTCCTTCTGGAGCAGTCTACCATCTGCAAAGTGACTGTAAGTGTGACCTTTCTGAATCAGCAAAACAGACATGATGAGATGCAGCTCTTACAAAACCTAAACTGTGCCCTCACTCTAAAGCAATCCTTTTAATCCTCCTCAACTCTGACTCACAACAAGCTTTACTAAAGACCTCAGGATTTAATTCAAGTGAATTCCAAATTTAGATCCCAAAATTTACAAAAATATGTCCGGCCGACTTTTGACCAATTGTGTCAATTTTGTTTATCATAAACACACTGAATTTGGGGTTCGAATATCTGACCAAGTGTCATATAGTTTTAATAAAATGATGAAACAAGCAGACAGTGTATGTGTGTGATGTTGTGATACAGCGAGGAAAAATGTTATTTTCCTGACTAAAAGCAATTTAAAGGGAGAAATCAGAGTTCAGAGGGTTAATCAGCTTTGGTCACAGACATTCCTCTCAGACATACTGTTTCCCTTTTGGTGCTTCATGAAAAACATCTTCTGATGTTTCTAACGTGCAGGGAGAAGCCGTGTCCGAGTTCACCAAAGATCCTGCTGATAACAGCACCAACTTTTGCAGCCTCCAGAACCTGATGTCAGGTGAGTATCATCTCTCTTTAGATAAGACGTGGATGCCACAAAAGTGGACTATGCTGGTGACCTCAGGTTTCATTACCAGGATATCATGATAACAATGTGTGTGTGTGTGTGTGTGTGTGTGCTTTTCCCTGTTCAGGAAGTAAACTGGTCGATGCTGAGGGATACAAAGAGTTTAGCAACAAGTGGATCTGTCCTGGGTTTGATACGGCCAACTGCACCTTATAACGTACATCTTCCTGACTCCAAATGTCACTTCATATGCAGAATTAACAGCTCTGAAAGGATTGGTTCTTAAGAGTGTATTTTGCTTTCCCTTTTGTTCCCATGTGCATCATTGTTTTTTTTATTCAAGTGTTATCCTTTTCTTATAACATGCATTAAAAAAATATTCAACTCAACTGTATTTTCTCCGAAACCAGCTGCAAATCAGTTACTAGTGACAAAGACTTTTACATTCTTAAACCACCAGTGCTCACAGACTTTACTTGAATAGTATTTAAATATTGGTGATTGTGAGCAGTCTGTTCTTAGAAAAAGTAATGAAATAAAAATAAAATCTATTTGGAAAGCAGCTAAAGTGCTTTAAACCAGAATTACTGTTTATATGCTGAAATTAAGAGAAAGTTGTATCAAATGTAACCCCTAACCCTAATCCAAGTTTGATTTGTTTACATGAGGCACAAAAACACAGAGTAGTAGCTACATGCTACAGAGAGCCAAAGTGAAACCCAAACTTCTCATTTAACATCCCACTGACATTTGTAACGATGGCTGGAACAAACCCTTACTCATCAATATGTCATGTTGTTTACTCCATATGTGTAGATAAGGATGGTCACCAGCAGACATTACAGCTAAAAGGTTGGAACATTTTTGAAAAATGTTTGTGAATATTATGGAAATTGATAACACCAAGTTATGATGATGTAAGTCATCGTCTGTGCCTGTAAATCTTCATTGGAGCTGCAGTTTTTTTGTTTGCCAATAAATGTATCATTGTTTAACTTTGTTAAAATCATGAATGTTTCCTTTAAAAAAAAATAAAGTAGGGGATGCCAATTTGTCCAAAGTTATGGAAATTAAACCCCGAGCAGGAACAAGCTTTAATGTTTCAGAAGGACTGATGGCTGCAATATGAATAACTGAGCTTACAATGATGAAACAGCACCCTCTTGTGGAGAATTTGCAGCTTGCTAAAGGTGAATTGGTAGTTTGTGAGTTACAACTCAGTTCTACAAGGTGCTTTACCTCTAATAAAAGTATCTCAGATAACAGCTTGCATGACTCAGTGTGTGCAGACAAACCACAGGCAGACAGTTTAGGTTAGTCAGATAATCCACTGTAATGTCTGTGGGGTGTGTGTTGTTGTAAGATTTGGTGAAAAGCTTCATTAAAATTGTCAAAATAGAAAAAGAAGAAGAAGAGTGCTTTATTGATCCCCATGGGGAAATTGATCCTCTGCATTTGACCCATCCTATACACACACACACACACACACACACACACACACACACACACACACACACACACACACAATGGGCAGCCACAGTGCAGTGTCCAGGGACCAGCTCCAGTTCTTTTGCCTCAATCAGGGACACTGACACGAGTATTAACCCTGACATACATGTCTTTGATGGTGGGAGGAAGCCGGAGCACACAGTGGAAACCCAAACAGAAAAGACTTGAGATGGCCAGGGTTCAAACCCAGGACCTTCTTGCTGTGAGGCAACAGTGCCAACCAGTGAGCCACCGTGCTGCATTTACTTAAAAACAGCAATACTGAAATACACTCAAGGTTACATTTATGAAACACAATATGTCAAACTATTGAAAATAAGGACAATCAGAGGATAAAATTCAATCATATTTGATGCTTCATCAAACAATGTGAGACAATAAAAAAGTGATGAGTTTACTTCTTCTCACAAGTCTAAAAAACAAGTTGCATATCTGCAATCATCTTTCAGCTATTTTGTTTCAGTCCTCACAGAAGATATCCCTTCATCTCTGTAGTACATTATATCACATTTACAGACGAAAGCAACAGTTTGTTAAGTGCCTGCTTGTTCTTGGTAAGTCATTTGAGATGCCAGGCCTTTTTTTAACTTGACCTCGCAGAAGTTATCCTCACAAATGTTGTGAGCGTGTGCTCTGCCACTCTGTCCATGCAAGGCCTTGTTTTTCTGCATTCCGGGAGCAAGAACGCAGGCACACGGTTGGGACTGAGGCCAAAAGCAGGCTAGTAAAGGACGGGCGATGTCTGCAGCTCATTGTGTTTTACCACCTGCTTGTGTTTCTGTCTCAATGTCAAATTCGGTCAGGCAGCAGTAGAGCACCTTCTGGGTGTATCTGGTGGCCAATGCTGGGAGAGGAGGAAAGATGTGGGAGGTGATGGGAAAAGACAGAGGGAGTAGAGGGGTCAGATACAGCTGACTCTGATCACAGCTGATGATTAATGCTGTATTTCGAAAGTGATTTCAAATCAGGAGGAGCAGATAACAAACTGGGTAAAGAGTGCATAAAGATGAACACAGTCATCTCATGACTCATGTACTCTTGGAGAAAAGATATGACTAAGCACTTTGGTTTCTTCCTTTTCTGATGTTTTAGCATGACTCATCAAACACAGGACAGAATTTAACAGATTTAATACACACCCTACTGCACAGAAATATTACATTGTGATCTGTGAGACATTTAAGTCTAAACCTTACCGTTTAACTTGCGCATGAATGTGGGCCTCCTCTCCTCAGGCAGGTAAATGGCCACATAATAGACTGGCACACCAGAAAGTGCAATAGCAATTCCTATGAGAGAATTGATGGTGTCTCCGTAGAGAGGGACGATGACTAAGAACACACTGCACAGACAGTAGATGAAGGGGAAGAACAAGGTCAACTGTGGAGAGAAGAAGACACATTTGATTAGCTTGTGAAATGGTGGAGAAAAACAGGCAGCTGATGTTAGGATGTACATGAACGTCTAACAAGCAAAGTCAATTGAAGACGATTTAAAAAAAAAAAAAAAAAAAAAGCTTCTTCCTTCAGATCATCAAGATGGTGAACTCTGACCTTTGTACAACCTCAGCCTTGTTTAGCACATTGTCCCTTTGTGTGTATACAATATATTGTTGTATAGTTTGCCTCACAACATATGTACATTTTACATTTTTATATACAGAAAATTTGCACAGCCTACATACACACCTGGCCATACACTTCAACATTTTGATACTTATATTATATATATTTATAATCTTTATCTTCGAATTTTATCATTTATATTTCTACTATTACTACTACTACTTTATTTTTACTCTTATTGTAATTATTATCCTTTATAAACTCACCGTTAAAGCACAACCTTAACACTATACTGCTCTGCATTTCACTGAGAACACTGTATGAGCATGTGACCAATGAAACCTTTTAAACTTTAATATTTAATCTAATTGTAACACAGACAAAAATGGGGCTCAAAGTGGACTTTTGATATTATTGCAGAAATTCTGTTACTTCAAACTACACCAATATTTGAAACACTTACAGGAAGTGCAATAATATATATATATATATATATATATATATATATGTATTCACATATATATATACACACCATATGCATGTAAATATATTTAATAAGAATCTGAAGAGTGAATAAAGCAGCACCTTCACAGGCCTGTGTCTGTCTGGCTGAGTGATGCGCATGTAGATGAGGCCGGCAACAGACAGACCCACAAAGAACCAGTAGCTGAAGCTGAAATAGTTGATGAGCTGGAACACGTCCTCCACGCACAGAAAGATCAGACCCATTACGCCCTGCAGCCACACAGCACGATGAGCAGTTACTTATCATTCTAACAGAACATTCATTAATATATCAGCGTGTTTCTGCACATCGTGGCAGCCTTTCAACTGACACAGATGTGTATGCATTTGTGGTATTTGATGTTGATTTGAATTGAAGAGTGAAGTAAAGGCTCCTCACATTGAACAGCAGCGCAGGTATTGGTGTGTAGCGCTCCAGGTGGATCAGACTGAGGCTGTCAGGGAGGTGGCCCTCTCTGGCTCCGACGAAAAACAAGCTGCATGATGGGTACAAGATGGGAACAAGGAAAGATTGACTGGGAAAATTCTCCTACAGTTTCATCATGATATAAACATAAAATCAGGTGCCTGCACAGTATTTTTGTGATTACCGTGAGGCGGCAATGACAGAAGCATTGAGTCCTCCGTAGCAGGACATGGCCACTGAAACGGGGATGATCCATTTGAAAGGGCCCAGGACTTCATTCCCAAATGTCTGCGGGATCAGATTGGTCAATTACAAACTTCTCGCTCTGGGTCAAGAAATTTGATCAAAACAGCACATTAATGCCTCACACCACAAAAGCAACTTCCACTTTAGTCTTGTTTTCATCTCAGGGTGAAAAACTGCTTGGGTCAACTATATTTATATTTAGCAGCAGAGATCTCACTCAAGTGACTGTTGTGGCCTCACCACAGCAACGGCATCACTGGCCAGCAGAGACGGCATGTCCAGAACGACATAGTACGCCACGTTGGTCAGCAGGTAGATGATGGTCACTATGGGCATGGAAATAGCGATGGCCAGGGGCAGATTCCTACAAAGACAGTGAAGATAAACACACAGACAAAGAGGTTAATGACTAATTGAAAACCTGCAGTAAAAGTATTAAAAAAGTATGAAAAAAAAATACACACAATGACCATTTTCATTCCGTCCAGCTATGTGTTTCTGTTAAAACTGCACTAGTCATATCAGCTACACCTGAGCAATACAAACAGTAACAAGGATGAAGATCAATGAGCTGAAGAATTGTATCTGGCCGTGCTGCTACAAGTCTTATAAAAGAGATATTTTACCTCAAGAGACTTCCTGGTTAAATAAAGGATAAATAAATGTGTGACTAACTGTAATTTGGGATAAAATGATACTACACAGTATAATCAGTCATCCCATCAGTGCTCATGAATGAGCGTCTCATAAACTTTCACCTTTTACTGTAACATACAGTGACTCTATTTAATCTGCTCAGAAGCACCATTAATCTCCAACTTAGTAGCGTCGCCGTCCAAAATTAGAACTGAGCAGAATTCTTGTTAGTGAACCAAAAGCAGGAAACATGTCCACATGGACTTGTGTGTGTGTGTGTGTGTGTGTGTGTGTGTGTGTGTGTGTGTGTGTGTGTGTGTGTGTGTGTGTTACTTCTCTGGATTCTTAATCTCCTCTGTGACAAAGTTGAGTGTGTCCCAGCCACAGTAGGAGAACAGAGCTGAGTAGAGGGCCAAAGCAATGGAACCGGGATCTGTGGAGGAGTCCTCAAATGGACTCTCGAAGGTCTTTGTTTCTCCTTCGCAGAGAGAAATTAAGGTTTTACACACTTTATCTTGTTTCCACTGATGCATTCATACATTTTGTTTCATCTTACCACTAGCTATCTTCAGGAGTCCCACAACAATGATGAGGAGAAGTGCCATGAGTTTGGCATAAGTGAAGATGTCCTGGACCAGAGTCCCCCATTTCACGTAGGCACAGTTGATGAAGATGAGTATACCTGGATAAACCAGAGAAATGAGACAATGTGATCACTGAACGAGGCCTGATGTAGTTTCTGATACAGCTTCTGCTTTCATGTTTAGTTGCGTTTGGGCCACACGAGACCATTGACCAAGTTCTCTCTGTGTCATATGGGTCGCATGTTGTATTTGATACAGAAAGAGAAACTCAGTTCTTTGTAGACCAGCTCATGACTGGCATTGCTGCTCTCTCACCCAAATACCAACCCTGAGAACTGCATTCTTCACAGCACAAAGCCAGGCTGTGATATTTCTACAGCACAGACAGTCTAACTATAGCTGATGCCAGTCTCACACAAGGTTACTGAGGCTGTAACCGGGTTGAACAGATGTTTTGCCCATGTCATCATACATAGGTAGCACTAAAGCTCTTTTTTTTTAAAAATCTAATTTTTATGTCTACACTAACAAATACATTGCATTTCCTGTGACTCCTTTGTGATAAAAGCAACAGTTGCATGCTTTCAATGTGAAGCAGCAGCAGCAGCAGGAGGAAATGTCGGGTTAGCAGAGTGAACAGTAAACAGCGAGGCTAATATCAGTGAGATAAAATTACACACAGTGTCGCTGCATTACATGCTGCATCGTTTGGCTAGAGCTGTGAAGGCAATTTTAATCCAGTGTGGGAATGTCAGACTCTGCCACTTACAATGGAAACTATTATATAAAGAAGGTAATAACAGAATTTAAATACATTGAATGGCTATTGTTGAAGAAATGCAGATCATAAATACTATTAAAAATGGGGTTTGATTTCATGATCTGAGAATTATAACTTTAAGAGTGTTTTGTTTCAATCTCTGCCTGCAGCAGAGTAGTGAAAAATACTCCTTGGGGTCAAGCTGACATCCGGAGCTGGACTGAGACCAAACTGAGCAGTGGAGTGTACATTTCACTAGATGGCAGAAGGGTAGATGGCGATTTTCTGCTTGTTTTTTTCTACACAAGTCAAAATAATGGCATTGATTGATGTTTTTCATTGTACCGAATGCATGCAAACATTTTGATGAGTTTAATAAGTTTGAGATTGTCAATTAATCACACTAATTTTGTTTGCAGTCTGTTTTTCTCGGTGATGAACCTCATCTCACAAACTCATTCAAACACAGGCGCGTTTCTTACAGAGGCAGGCCGCAGCAATAAGGCGGACAGCATCATACGGCGGCTGGCAGGTTGGGTAGAAAGACTCCAACAGGTAGCTGGCGAAGGTCAGTGAAATTATAGCCTGGCTGGCTGGCTCGATCAGCAGGATGGACGTCCACAGACGGATGAAAGCCAGAAAGCCACCAAACGACTCCAGGATGTAGGCGTAACTGGCTCCAGACTTGGTGATGGTGGTGCCAAGCTCTGCATAGCACAAAGCCCCAAACACGGAGAAGATACCTCCAATAGCCCAAATCACCAAGGATAGGCCGTAAGAGGCGCTGTGTATCAGTACCCCCTTTGGTGAGACAAAGATCCCAGAGCCAATCATGTTGCCCACGATGAGACAGATCCCATTGATGAGGGAGATTTCTCTCTTCAAATGCATTTTCTCTCCTTTCCCACCAGTTGGGGCCTTCAAGTCTTCTTCAGATGGAGTCCGTGATCTTGCACAAATGGTCTGGGACATGATCCCCATCTTTTGCCGCAGATCCCCCATTAGTCCAGCAGTGCTGAAGTGGAGGATCATAGAGCAAGTAAAGATTATTACAAGTTTGTTTGATTCCAAACAAATGACATGATTCTTCTAGTTTATAATGTAAGTAAACAACTCCAAATATCACATATACACCCACATTTATCAACACAGTCCACTTTTTATGCCTCCAGACATGAAAATAAACATACTTATCAGATGCAGTAATTGATGACAAGAATATAAAAGTGAGCTTACCTTATTTCAAAGATCAACAGGTGTGTTTGTCCCTCTGAACATGTAGAGTCTTTCTCAAGTCACTGTGGCTTCTCTGAACCAGGCGAGCAGTGAAACATTGGTGAGATCACATCTGAGAAGTAGCAACAAGACGGTCGATGTTGCAATCCCTGCTGCCCCGCACAACCACAACCAGTGTTTTTCCAGCGCCAGGCGAACCGTACTCTCGTGTTCCCCCCCGTGCTATTTTCAGAGACGAGCAGACCTCGTCCCTGCCCCCAGGGAGCGAAGACAGAGGAGGCCCAGCTGCTTCTGGGTCAACATAGTACATTGTGATCAACCTAATAGCTGCTACTCTACCAGTCACTCACTTGCTGTACATTATTTATCTTTGTTCTTTGCATCCCAATCAGCAGCTTTATATAGATGATAACATTATATGAGCTAACTGTGCTAACTGTGTACTTAAACTGCCCTTGGATTAGTGTTACATAAAAAGAAATCAAGAATAAATGAGCCAGAAGTAAAAACAGTGAACTCATTTTATTGAAGACTTTGATACAATATTTGAAAAAATCCTTTGTTTCTGTTAAAACCACAGTTACACATCAACCAAACTTTATGCAATACTTTGTATAATTGTTTGATGAACTGACACTGATAATGATAATGAGCACTAAATTATGCAGGTATTTTGCAGAAGGCATTTCTACGGATACAACAAATGAGATCACAGAAAAAAATAATATATATATATATATATATATAAAAAAAGATGAAACAATCATCTACAGTACAAAATATGTTACAACATATTCAGGCTATCAAATTTGTCGCATTTTTTCACTCAACGTTGCTTGATATGTGTGTAAAAAGGCTTTTGCATGTTGATTATAGTTGAGGCCGAAAGCAGAATATGAGGCACAGTTGTCATAGACAAGGCAATATGGAAGCATATTGACCTCGCTCGGCCTTCCTGTGGGCCGCTGCTAAGTGACATTACATGACTTCTTGAAAGAATGTGTTCTTTACCAAGAACTGCCTGCTCTGGCTCACTTCCCAAAAGTTCGTCACTGAATTGCAATTTACTCTGGACCTTTTGATGGGAAAACTGTGCATCCTTAAAATGAGGAGATTTAGAAGAAGAAGAAATGTGAACAAAATAAATGTTCTTCAGTGTTGAATTCATAGATGTGCAGACTGTTAATGCCACACCTACAATACTGTCATTTCAGCACCCATTTTGAGGAAGTGGAGGCAGTGTTAATGAGAAACTGTTCACACACACACGTGCACACAACATACACACTAGAGCTGAAACGATAAGTTGATTCATCAGTAGTGGATCAACAACTGTTACAATTTTGATAAACAACTGCTTAAGTTAGTTTTAAGCAAGAATTTTTAAAAAAAAAGTTTTTTCCATCATCTTTTTAAATGAAAATATTAGCCGTTTTCTTTGTCTTCTATGATAGTAAATTGGATATCTTTGGCTTTTAAAATGTCAGTTGGACAATTCAAACAATCTGAAGATGTCACTTTGAAGTGATGATTTTTTTCACAGTTTTTAGACATTTTATAGATCAAATCGAGAAAATAAATAATGCAGCTCTAATAACACACACATACACACACACACATACACACGTAAGAAAGATTGAAAGTGATAACTGTGTCATGGAAGCAGAAATCATTTGTTTCTTTTTTTTTTTCCTAATTTGGACAGTGAGCAGCGAAGAGGCAGACAGGAAACGAGGGGAGAGAGAAAGAGATGGGTGTGACAAGCAACACATTTCCCTATCTGGAATCCAACCAGGAACGTTGTGGTTATGTGGCATCCGTGGTAACCATTTAGCTACTGTGGTGCTCCAAATCAGTGTTTGACTGTAATGCTTTTTTGGCACAAAGAATATATATATATATATATATATATACACTGTATGTATGACTGTAGTAACTGAACAGGTGTGACGTGTATTTGTATCTTCTTGCTTGTAGCAGGATTATGCCTTGAATGCTACTGATCTGTCTACAAGGAACTGACAGAGAAAGTTATTTTATAAACAGGCGTTACTGTCATTGAGCAGGTGAGGCAGCGCAGCTACAGTAGAAAAAGTTGAACGAGTCATAAACAATTAACTACTTAAACTGTACCATATAGCGCAGGTACACTGAAGCGCTGCTACAAGCAAGGCCGGTTTGATTTTCTCCAGTCGTGTGTTGCAGTTATCCTACACCTCTACAGAGCAGCTCGCTGAAATTTATCCTTTAATCTCTGCTCAGAGTCCATGGAAGAACTGTAGCTCTGGAAGTTTCCAGGTATTTTTTGAAGTGAACATACTAATAATACATGAGCCCAAAAGAAATCTGAGGGCAGATCACTTTTGTCCACTTTTAATCTAAACACAGACATGCAGACGCGCGCACATCCCTCTCATTCTGGGTGTTATGTTACCATCTCTACTTCCCCTTTACTCCATGTCCCAGTGACTCGATTTAACAGCAGTGAAACTGGGGAAGGAAAAGAGCCCAAATTTTCCATACAGTCACATAAACACAGCTTTCCAAAATCACAACTCATTCCAGCACTTCAACTGAGTTACTTGAACCTGTTAACGTTCAAGACAACAAGGTTAGATTGATATTATTAGCTCTAAATTCCCCCCTTCTCCCTTTACCGTGCATTTTCTCACTGATTTAATGTAGGTTACTGGATGTGCTTCAACACAAAGACACTCTTTGTAGCAGAGAGGGCCACATACTCACTTCATTTGGTGGTAAACATTATCCAGATATTGAATTCATGATACTTTAAACCTTTTTTTTTTTTTGCTGTAGGTTTTCCAGCATCTAACAGTCCTCCTATAACTTACTCAGATCAACTGAGTGAGGCTACACACACGCACACAAAAAAAGGGCTACATAAATATGCTTTTACTTAATACTAACTGGATTCTGGAGACAAAAAGCGTATCATACCAAAAGGAGTGAAACCCTGCAATGCATCCACTCAGAATGAAAGCACTATAAATGATCCAATCCAGAACTTAGTACATAAAATCACTGATTCAGTCGAAATTTTTTGATTCTGATTATACAGAATAAAACTTAAGCTTTTTCACTAGCTGACAAGTGGGTAACTTTGAAGCCAATAGCTTAGCTTTTACACCTGCAACTCTTTTTACTCAATCAGCCCTTCCTCTGTCTTTTTAAGGGAAAGACTTACAGGAACCACGATGACAATCTTGATGACAACGGAACCACCAAAAGTTAAGTGTAGTGTAAAGTTGGCACCATCTATAATCTGGAGAGTTTCCATTGCTTGCGACTGCTGCTACATGTTCCTGATGGTATTGTAGGACATGGACAGCTGTGGTGCGCTGGGGACCAGGTTTGTGGTGGGGGAGCTGATTTCAGCCGGGTACGGCTGCAGGCCCATCTGCTTGTTGTCATGCAGCTTGCGGACTACAATGCGGCAGAAGTCTTCGTTGTGCCTGTGACAGTTGTCCAAGAGCTGGCGCACCTTGGCTGTGCGGGTGGGCTGGTTCACCACCAGTTCGTAATCCTCCCGCATCAGCATGGAGCGTGCCAGCAGGGCGTCCAGGCTCTGGTTAAGGCAGGCCTCGGTCATCTGGGAGACAATCTCTTCACGCCGCATCGCAATCCACTGGGTGATGGGGCCTTCTGTGGGAGACGCATTGCGCAACGGAGGGGTGTAATCAGCTGTGAGGGAGGAGAGAGAGAGAGGAAGAGTTCAGATTTCTGGGGTAACATTTGGTATAAAACATTTAGTTCGACTGAACTTGCCTCAGTATTATTCATTTCATCTATTATGTTTCATCTGCTTGTACCTTGTTTCTGAGGCTTTGCATTGAGAGTGAGGTTATCCAGTCGTGTCTCATACTCAGTCATGGGCGGGCCAGGTTTGATGGGTATGTTCAAATCATTCATGGGCCTGGCACTCTGGTAGCTGTGCAGATTGTTGGCTACACAGTGGTCCTTCAGAGACCCAGGAGACTCCAGAGCTCCATGAGCTATTAATGACGACGGAAGCCCCTCTACAACAGAAAGAGTAGAAGAAGAGGCATGATGTACCAAGCTGGCAAAAGAAACTTACTATGTAAACAGACAGTACTGTTTTTATTACCTTTAGAGGGCGCTGCATTGCTGCTAGTGAGGGCGCCTGGTAGAGATATTTCTGTTTCCTGGGAGGAACAAGACCCTGAGCCCGACGTGGAAGTCTCCTGTTGCAGAACAGAAATGATTGATTTACATTTCCCTGCGCACACTGTGACCATAACATTAAAAGCACAAAAAGCTCAAATGTAGAAGCCTCACTGTTTATTACACAGCAGGGTACTGAGGTTATTTCCACAGACATTTCAGCTAAGTACACTGTTTAACAGCTGTTTGCTTCCACTTAATATTAAATGCAGATGAGAATCTGTGGATACTGACCAGCCAGATGTTGGGCCTGTCCTTCAGCATATTCAGGGATCCCTCCTCACTACTCTTCTCATTCACTGGCGGGGCTGAACAGCAGCCTGATCTCTGCATCAACTGTGGAGGGAACAAGAAGTTGTGGATGACAAAGAAGAAGAGGGGAATGAGTCATACTGGCAGGAAAGATTAGTAAAGAACAACCAAATGTTAAGAATATTTTAAACCGAATGTGCCAAAATCTAAGCTAATAAATATGTTGTTAGCCCAAAAACAAGACTTGTTATTTACTAACCCTCCTATAAGTGAAAACAAAGAGCACAACACACAATTAAAAAAAAGAGAAAATGTCCATAAACTTGCTTGTCTAGTATGAAATGTTTTGATGTATCTGACCAACTAAGAAAATATTCACCTCACTAATTCTGACATTTTCCCTGCTGCCTTTAAGTGTTGCTCACACTGAACCATCCTTCTGAATATCTGAGTTTAAAGGCCACACACTGAATACCACTTCCCAGTTCTTATCAGTTACAAATTATAAACCACAGAGAAGAATATTCAAATAATGTGTATACTTGATTGAGTTTAGTATATTTAAATCATTTCATCAAAAAATTGCTGTATATATCTGACAATTTAAACAAAACTTTTCCAAAAATACTGCTAGCTACAGTGACTTTATGTTCAGTTTAAGCAAGCTAGGATAATTTCATGACTACTTGGGAGTTTGTCTTTACGACTAGTATTAAAAGTCGTTATTATATGTGATTATAGTGTACTTGTGTCATAAATAGTAAGGTAACAAAAAAAAAAAAAAAAAAAAAGACTGAGCTGACCTGCTGTGTAATATGAACAAAACTTCACTGATGTTTCTTGACAAAATTCTAACACAACAGTTGTTTTTTCCTGATTATTGAATCACCTGGATAACCTACTTGGCCCTGATCCAACTTGACTTTCACACAAACGTTTCATAGGAACTTGTAGTTTTGAATTGAAACAATTGTCCAACTCATGTGTGCACATGCAAGCACTATTGAAAAGAGGAAGGATATGTTAATGGAACATTATGAAGTAAAAGTTTGGTCACAGTTCAACTCTGTCCCAAATTACACACAGATCACATATAAGACTCATCTTATGTGCTAAGCTGGTTATATTCCTGGAAACACTGCCTTTATTTAGAATAGTACAACTTCACATCACTGAGACATGATAGAAAAGCAAACAGGTGTTTAGGTTATGTGATAATTATTAGTTTTAAAATCATTTAATCATGTATCCAGGAAGAACCAACTGAGAACACAGTTCTGCTTCTCTCTTAGACGTACACACATTTACACTTTCCATACAATTACAATACTACATTGGCTGCACACAAAAATGCTGTGTAGCTGGCTGTGATAGATAAGAGAACACTTACAGTAAAATAGATAACACTAAAACAATGAGTTTATTAATTAACAAATTGAAACGACTGAAAAATGTGGCTGTTAAACTAAGTAATCTTATCACTTTCCGCTCTGATAACTTGTGATGGGTATTTGCTATTATGTTTTATTAATAAAAAAAATATCTAAAAATACTAGTGAAAAAAAACAAACATTCTAATTGATTTTCCCAGCTAAGGTTTTCTTGCCCAATTCAAAATGGCAAAAAGTGAGCAAGTCAAACTGACCTTTGACCTCTTGATCTCCAACACGGCCTCCAGGAAGTCAATTTCATCAAACCGCCTCACCATTGGCTCCAGCTCAATCAAACACTCTGAAATGGCAATAAACATACCACACTGTTACTGTTTATGACACCAGTAAATCTAGTCCACATACTGTAGTGAGTTTTACCACAGTGCCTGTGGCTGGTTTATCGAGGTCACAAACTTCCAAACATTTGCTGGTGATTTTCCTTTTATACATAACTGGACATTTATTCAGGCCACATTACTGTAGGACTCCAACTAATGATTATTTTCATTATGATTTCTCTCAATTAAATTGTTTGGTCTATAAAATATAAGTAAACTGTAAAAAAAGAAATTGCCAACTCCAAGGTGAAGGTCTTGAAATGTCTTGTTTTGTGTAACCAAACGTCTAAAACACAAAGATATTTAATTTACTATAATGTAATACCAAGAAAAGCAGTCAGTTCTCACATTTGAAAACCTGACCAATGTTTGGCATTTATGCTTTAAAAATACTAAACATTACTAAAGCAAAAATGCTTGGTATGAAAATTGTTGTGCAATCATGTCATCAGTGGTAGTTTGTTTAGGGAATGAGATGACGATTTCATAGAACTGCTCGATCTGATTATCAAAAAATGGTTATTCTAAAGTTAAAGTGACATGAAGCTATTTGGCCAGAATGTGTTTTTTTCCCCTCAAATTTGTAAAATGATTTTAATTTTGTCTAAAATGTATGTTTTAAATGCTTAAAAATGATGTAAATAATGTTTTCACTGGTCTGTGCAAATCTATCAGCATTTATCAAAGGCTGCGAGTCTCATTCATTGTTCTGATTAGAAAAACTTGTTTCATCAAGTCTTTTTAGTGCCAAATTCCCTCTTTTTATTATGATCCCTCCACTGCAGCTGAACAGGAAAACACTTTCTGGTGAGACATAATGAGGGAATTTTTGACCAAAAAGACTGCAACAGTGGAATATATCCACTTTACTTCATCATATTAGCATCTGATAAACTTTTAAATACATTTTGGTCAGAATGAGGAATGTGGATTTTGCCTCCCATCACTTCTGTTGAAAGCGCATTATGAACAGGAGGAATGATTACAGTGAGCAAAATCTGTTTCAATGTTCACTTGGGTACCTGACTATTGTTTTAGGGCAGACTTGAAAAATTGTGAACCTATACTTAAAAATATCAAGATAAATTTTTTCAGCCATAACGCCCCACTTTACCATTTTAATGTATAGAGCTGACAATCAACCTGGGATGTAATGCGAGCACATGCTTGTTTATGAAATATATAAAAACACACTGTGTTTCCATGAAGAGAGAAGAGGAAAATTTCAATGACATGACAGGAAGCTGATATTTAGTCACTGCTAAGTCAGGGTAAAATTCAGCTGTGACAAGGTAGATTTGCCTGTTGCTCAACATGAGCGAAGATGTTGTCCCAAACTAACTGAAGGGAAAGGAGTTACAGTTACAGCAGCGTGCAGAGTCAGTGTGAACCCTCTGCCAGAGATGACCTTCTGCAGCACGGTTAGGGGTGTGTACTTACTGAGGAAGGAAGGTCGCTCATCGGGGTTACTGGTCCAGCCACAGGTCATTAAGCTGATGAGGGTCCCTCTGCTGGGAATCTCAGCGGGCAGGCTGTCCAGGCTCGTGTCAGGACGCATCCCACGCAGCACACTGAACATAATCTGCATGGGGTTGGTCACCTCTGACACACACAAACACACACATTGATGAAAACTTTCTCAGAGAGCAAGTGAACAAAATAAGAGAATGACAGATCAATCTTGGGTATAAAATTAATTTAAAAAAAAAAAGCTGAAGTGCAAAATAGTAAAAATAAAAAAATCTGTTACCTTCATATGGAATCTGCCTGGACAGCACCTCCCACATAATGATGGCATAACTATAATGTAAAAAGCAAAAAGAGAAACACTTATGTAAATTAGCATTACATCATCCTTTTCAACTGGCATTTCCCTTCAGAGCTGAGGGACTTTACAGTAAACACAGTTAAGCCAGACGGGCCACTTTGAGGAAGGGCCATGACAGATTGACCCTTTTGCAGCATTTCAAACATGTTGAGCCACAGAGAAAAGAGAGTTTCTCGAGCTTCAGTTATAGTGACAACTTCCTGTTCCTGACAGTTTCCTGAAATCAGACAAGTTGCCTTTTATTTAGTCTTTGGCACAAATCTCTCCACAGTGGTCTGTTTTGGTATGCTGACAATCCAACCGCACGCTGGCACATTACCTCACCTGGTCCGCCAAGAAAAGCTCACTTCCCTATACTGCTGATTGTGTTGGTTAAACATTTACTCAATGAGAGACTAGAAACAGTCTGTTCACTCATTCACAAATTCTGCCTAATACTTGGACCATCATGTATATAAAACATATTTAAATGCAGCACATGTCACAGATACAAAACTTATAACCAGATGGAAGGAGAACATAAAAGGAAAAAAAATTTAAAAAACAGTTTTATCAGAAATGTGAAAAATGACGTTTCATATACTTTAGTGTCTCACCTGTACATGTCGTGTTTCACGTCGGCCCGGCGGCTCTTGGATGGTTCGTACTCCTCGGGGGGCATGTAGATCACCGTGCCCCCCATCTCTGTGGGCATCGACCCTGAGCCTTTACTGACAGACAGCTGCCGCCACTTTGAAAGACCAAAGTCTGCAATCTAGACAGAAGATTAGCAAGATTAGCGTTAGAAAATGTATTGTCATTATTTCTACACACATTTTTACTATTCTGTTTCTCTTTCATCAATTAAAGACCTCTGTTGCTCCAAGAATATTAGCTACAAGCTATCCAAAAATTCCCACCGAGAGCACAGGAGTAGGGTGTAGTTATCAGATGTGCCGCTAGGTAGCGTACGTCTACAGCTTGGTGGAACTAAAACTGGGACTGAAAGGGAAAAGATTCGCCACCTTGGAGGAAATCCAGGATGAATCCCAGGAGGCTCCTGGACACAATGACAAAAGATGACTACAGGAAATATTTCCAGGAATGGAAGAGGTGCTGGGACAAGTGTATCACATCTCAAGGAGAGTACTTTGACGGGGATTAGAAAGATATTACTGAAAGATTTATGATGAGGTTTTTTTTTTTAAAAGAATTTCAGGAATTTTTTCCCCCTTATATGTTGTGGAGCACTTTTTCTATAAAAGTAACAGTGTGATCTTACATTATTCAAAGGAACTGCAAGTTCTTGCACTTGTCTCTTTGAAGTAGTTACATCTCAGGTCTTACACTTTTAGCTGCTATTTGTTTGTTGTTTGTGCGCATTGTTTATTGTTATTGTTCTTATGTTGTGCTCTTATGTTGTGTATGTTGTCTGATTCTTACTTGTGGCTTGCTCCTTTAATGCCTAACTTTCCTTTTGTGGGATCAATAAAGTTTCATCTTGTCTTATATAATAACTTTGTTCTATCTAAAAAAAAAGTCCCAGACCAGCTTAAAGAATGTCTGTAATAGATTCAGTAAATAACAGACAGATTTTTGAAGATGGCTTTGTATAAAAAACTACAGTAGTTGTGTTCATGTCCCTTACCATTATGTTTCTCACGCATGCACGAGCACACACACACACACACACACACACACTTTCAGGTAATTATGAGTAAGAACACTCAGTGATACGCCCAAACGTTCATACCACACAAAACTCTCTCTCTCTCTCTCTATCACTCACACACCTTAACGTGAAATTCACCATCCAACAGTATATTCTGTGTCTTTAGGTCGTGGTGTAAGAGTGGTGGGTTCATGTTATGAAGGAAGTTGACACCCAGAGCGATCTCATACAGGATCCTCAGTCGCAAAGGCCAGGCAAGCACAGGGTACATGTCCTTCTGTAGGCACAGGTATAAAAACAGAGTCAGGATATGCATGTGATCAGGTGAGTGCAGAGAGAGAGAGAGAGGATGTGTGGACACTACAAAAGCACTGTCATACACTAGGACAGGAGGGAATTCCCCAAAACTACATTTAATAGCTTTCCTCACTGTTCAGCTTCTCTTCCCCTGCTTGCCTAAAAGTTTCATCAGACACAGTAAAAATCTCTAAGTTTCACTTTTGCTCACTGTGTCACAGTGACGATATCATATAATAGGACTATGAAAAAGACAAGCCACTCGCCAAGAAAAACAAAGACGCTAATTCACTTAAAGTATTCTGACAACGCAAGTGAACAAACAAGAACTATGGAATGTTAAAAACGTTCTCAATATTTCGTTTGTGGTCGTGACACTGTCACTCGATTGAATAAAACAAATATACATGTTAAAAAATCTTATTAGGACATTAAAAAGAGCTGAAGTAGCAGACCTTGTACCAAATAAACAGCTGACTAATGATGATTTATAGCTACCTCATGGAGCAACAGGTCCAGGGAACCATTGCTCATAAACTCTGTGACTATGCAGAAGAACTCCGGCTCGTTGCAGATCCCAAAGATCTGGATGATGTAGTTGAATCTCGCTTTGTGGAGAACCTCGGCCTCCTTCAGCAGGCAGTTCCTCTCTCTGAAACACAGCCAGTGACACGGATCAGTCTTTACCCCCCCCAAAACACTGATGAAATACTGGAGGTAGCGTTGTTGGTGTATGCAGAGTTAAGGGGAAAATGCCAAAGAAATGAGGCATGGAAGTGAACTGTAAACAGGGATGGGCAACATGACTGAAATCATAATACTGATCAGAATATCTATATTGATACTGATAGAATAATCACAATGTGACAAATGTATGGGAAAAAAAAATCACATAAAATAATCAAATTGTGGTTCAAAACAAAGACTTAGAACCCATCGTTTTGCATAACATGAGGCCATATTCTTTATACATGTCATACAAAACACTTAACTAATTTTGTTAGTTTTTAATTATAGCTTGCCGAGAATCATAATTTGGTCCACAGAAATATGTAGAAAGACAACAATAATAATAATAATAATAATAATAATAATAATAATAATGATGATGATGAATCCTATCATCACAATAAAATCTCAATGAAATTCAATAAATGATTAAATTCCCCACCGCCGACTGTCATCACATCACAGAGGAGTGAGGGGTAAAATATCTAAGAATGATTAATTTGTGCAGATTAGTTTTACATGTGTAGATACGTTTCTCTTGAAACTCAACTGCAGGAAGAGTGATTGTGTCATCTAGACAAACCCTGTGACCGAAATAACTCCCAGGACACTACAATACTGGGACACACTCTTTGACCGATAAGTTGACCGAGCCAAAATATCAGATTTTCACAGATATATCTGTATCAGAGACCAAAGAGTAGTAGTAGTAGTCACAGTATAAATGTGCCCTGAAAGAACAAACAATGTATTGTTTTTAATCATTTATGTGCCGCTCAGTTTTAAACGTGTGGATCTGAGTATCTTTTTCCTTAAATGTAACTGCAGTTAGAGGGCATCAAGAAAACCCTGCCGATAGCCAACAGACAGAGGAAACAACTCTTGTGACATTATGGCAGTGCTCGTGATACTGGGCCGTGGTTACATTTGATTCAAATGTGCCTGCAAAGATTGAATTTGATTAAACATGACATTAATTTAAAGATCCCCTCCAAACATGTTTTAAGACATAAAAATACTCTTTGAATAATAATGTGTGTCTAATATGGTTTTTACACAAAAAAGTTCAATTAACCGGTTAGAAATTATTAAAATTACATCTACTCCTTGTCACTCATTACAAATCCACAATCAATGAATATGTAAATATTTTTAATTTACAAAGTTTAACTGTTGGACACAAGATGTTTCCTACTTCGCCGTAAAGTTTAATTCTCTGTGTTTGTGCACTGGAGGCTTCAAGTTTCCACATCACACTTGTGTAAGTTGCATATTGGGCCAGGATCAGCTTCCAAACTATTTGTAATGTCACAAATCCTGCTTGTAGGCCCGCCGCTTAAACTCAGATTTTCAATGAGCACAGAGAAACTTTCCACTTTCACCAGATGAATGTGAAAACAGCCTTCAACTGTCAAACTCTGCTCATACATCATTCTGCACAGTGAAGCTCAAACATCCAACTGAAGTAAGAAGAAGAAAAACACATTTTTAAGTGGCATCAAGGTGTCAAGAAAACCCTGCAGACAGTCGACTGACAGGAAACATGTCCTGTGACATTATGACAGCACTCGTGATACTCAGATATGGTTACATCGGATTCAAATGTACCTGCAAGTCTCACATTTCATTAAAATGTCAATGAACTGACATTAATTTAGGCTGATGTTCTGGTTTCCAGCTTTAAGTGCCTGTGGATTTTAGATATTTTAGGGTATTTTATCTTCAAGCAGCATTTCAGCTCTCTGCCACACAATGGTTTAAATAGTGACAAAAAAACAGGTGGCCACATGAACACACCCTACCTTTCACCCACAGGAGAGTCGAGCTTAAGGCACTTGATGGCCACAGTGGTCCTCCAGTCGGAGTGCTGCGCCTTGAACACGGTGCCGAAGCCCCCTCTACTCAGGTAGTACAGGTCTGTCAGCTTCTGGTAGGGGATCACCGGCAAGGTACTGGTCAGACTGCCGATGTTCACACAGCCCACAGCCGCCTGCGGCTCCATAGCAGTTTATGTGCCTTTTACGGGAAGTCGGAAGGATTTATCATCCACTAGGTCAGAAACAGAAAGCAGAACTGCCCCCTTTTTTGGTCAACGCAACGAGGTAGAGCGCTCCAATTCACACGCATGCCATTAACTGTGTCGCTGAGTGGTTAGCAAGCTAAGCTAGCGGACAGTTGAAAGAGAGCGACCGACAAACGGCTCGTCCGTTTGCTGAAATACCGTGAACCCAACGGCCTCAATTAAACGTATACGCTTACACTTGCCCGTCTGTTCATGTGACATGCCAGCCAGCTTGGCCGGGTAGCGGGAGGTAGCGGCAAGGACAACAACAACAGGAGCTTCTGAGCTCCGCTGGTATTTAAGGCAGGTGGGTTTGTTGTTGCTAATGACGACACAGAGGTGCATTCATGGCACACAGGTTTCCAGAGCTTCACACAGTATGAGCTGAACACATCACAGCTTTCATATATGTCTTTAATAGAGAGGCAGTTTAAAATGTGAGGATAGGGGAATTCATTCACAATTTTACACCCAGTGTTTCCTCTCTCTGTTCCTTTTACAAAGAGGAGGTTGAGTCTTTTTCTTTATTTTATGCCTGCACTCATTCAAGTAACTTTTGGACTCAAATTACCGTATTAATCGGGTCCCTGTTACAGAAAATATGGTGTTATTTTTTGAATGTAGAGTCTAACAACAGAGAAATTGATCACTTGATAAAAATTACTGTGTCTTTTGGGCAAACTTCATATTCACTGGGCCAGATTTCTTCAGTTTCTGTTGAAGTTCAGATAGTCTCTGATTCTGTCGGCAGAGTATCTAAAAACAAACAAACAAACAAACAAAAGCTTTAAAGACATCTCATCACTTGAGAAACATTGTGGACAACACTGACAGATGATTTACGTTGCAGTATTGCTTATCCACTTTTTAAAGTTATATTTATTTATTTTATTTATTTCTCTCTTAATTCCTGTATTATGTATCTTTTGACATCATACAAGTGTGTTTCTGCTATTTTATTTGTTCTCGATTACTTCCTATACCATTGTTTGTATTGCAACATTACTGTGTTGTTAATAAAGTTAGAAAAAAAAGAAAAAATATGAGAATAGGAAGTTTATAAATGTCTAAATATTTTTTAAAACATCTAATGCATCAAGTTCTCAATTTTGTTTCGGTTTCGGTGGGGCAGAGACACACCCCCTATATGGGAGGAAACAGCTTCTCTGTGCATAGGCTGAAATCTTCATGAGGGTTTAAACATGCTGGACTTTCCCAAACATGGGGCTTTCCCCACCACCAAACATGATGTGAAATATTGATGTGACGTGTGAATAAATTAAAGTTAAAAAAGGAGAAACGAGAGCAAGTATCTCCACCCGCAACGTTTATTTATGGCAATAAAATGTATGTTTAATTCTGTGTTTCATTTGTTTTAAACACCCTACCAAAGAATTTACAGACAATCTTACGTTTTACAAATTCAGCTTGTAACACAAAAAGGAGATTCCAGAAGAAGAAGAAGAAGAAGAAGATTGAAATAAAATAAGCAAATAGATTGAGTGCGATGATTTGTTGATGTGTCATTTTTTCTTTATTGAAACAGGAAGAGGTCTTCCTGTGGTGGCAGATAGGACACACACTGAAGCACATGACTGTGTTTGCTTGTTCCTGTTGTAATCTGAAACCTCTGTGAAGCAAAGGGTGTCAACAAATCAGTAACCACATTATAGCGGCTTCTTACGTGGACAATGTGCCCACTGTTTCTGATGATCCAGCAACACGTAGCAAGACAATCCCTGCACAGCTCAGGCAAGAAACATGAATCAGAGAAACTTCAGCTCTGACAGACACTGTTAACTCATGTGACTGTATGTCTGTGTGTGTTCCTGTGTTCATCTTTAAAAACTTTCTGTGCTTTCAGCAGCATCAAAAGCTCACCAAGACCACCACAGATGGCTGCCCCGTTTGTTCCAGTCCCCTTCCCAGTGGACAGGACTGCAGCATACAGGTCCTGGATCAAGAGGGGATCTCCCATACATACTAGCACCTCATCCACTGACTGTGAGCCCTCACCTCTAGAGAGTATTCCCTGGGTTAGAGGAGTTGGACGCTGGGGTACCACAGGTGAGTCCCAGAGTAGACCTCAAGGAGGCGTGTTGGATGGGTCACCCTCACTGCTGGAGGGTGAAGGGGGATTCTGGAAAAACTGGGTGGAGAGACCCATCACCCCGACGCTGCTGGGCTACGAAATCCTGGAGGAGAGGGCAAAGTTCACGGTAAGGATTTCTGCAGAAAGTATCAATGAAAAAAAGAACATTTAGCCAAACATCCACAACTTTGTATAAAGTTACATAGTAGTATTTTTGGTAAAAACTTAAAAAAAAAACAGATTTTCAGATGGACTCCGGAATGAGTGGATGTATGTAATTTGCAAAGACACATGGACTTTGACTGACAATGTATGTGATGTCACACTGGCAGCAGATGACTTCCTCATCGTGTGTGTGTGTGTGTGTGTACGGGAATGTGTGTGTGTTGACTGCAAGATTGCACAATACTGTTGAATCACACATTCACAGTCACATATGTGAGCATGTCAGTATGTTTTGTAGCAGTATTTTCCCTAAGAATTCCCCATTGTTAAATACACACTGTCTGTGTGACATCACATCACATTTGAATCTGTGTTGTAGGTTTATAAGATCCTGGTGACCGGGAGTGAAGCTGACAGCTGGGTGATCTTCAGAAGATACACAGACTTCTGCAGGCTCAACGATAAGGTGACGATGCTTTTTAGTAATATTGATCCCATTAGTGTGTGAAATGACAAATCATTAAATTTACAGAGTAGCTGAAGGATGAGGATGAAAACAGTTAACCCCAATAAAATGTTGACTGGCAAAATTATCACTATTTATGCTTTTCTACATGAAGTTCAAAGCACAGTGTTACCTGGTAGGAACTGTCTTCATCTGTTCAAGGACAGATCAGCAGGGTTACACCCGTCTGCTGCCTTGAAAAATATATATTTAGTCCAGTGCACATTAGCCCATATTCTATCTTCTATCTCCTATTTTTATACACCACAGTGTGTTCTCCAACCACCGCCACTTTCAGCTATCTCACTGATGTTATATTGTTGCCATAATTATTTTATTTGTCTGTTTTCTCACCCTTTCGTTCAGCTTAAAGAGCTGTTCCCCGGCTTCCACTTAGCCCTTCCCCCTAAGCGCTGGTTCAAAGACAACTACGACGAGGAGTTTCTGGAGGAGAGGCAGATCGGGCTGCAGACATTTCTGCAGAACTTGACAGTACACAAAGACATCATCAGCAGGTGTGTGTGTGTTGTGGTGAAAAGAAGTCAGACTTATTTCAACACTTTTTCAGAGATCACATTGAGCCTTGTTTGATTTGGACTTTTAATCTTTGTGTTTTCCAGCGGAGCTGTCAGACACTTTCTGTGTTTGGTTGACCCTCCAAGTCCATTTGACAGTCTGGAGGAAAGCAGAGTGAGTCCTTTCTACATATTGCAAAATGGAAAACAGTGTCTACAACACAAGCTAATGTCTAAAGAGAGGCCTGAACTCAGATAGCAAAATTGCTGTGGCCCAGATCTGGCCCACACCTGACACTTTCAGCACTTTCATCTGGCCCGCATACCGCATGGAATGATGGCACTTGGGCAGTCCGCTCCTGTTTCCCAGATCTGAGCCACAAGCAAGCCGTATGTCAACCAAGAACAAACCACATAAACCAGAACTGGCCCATATCCAGAATACACCACATCTTTACCAAAAAAGGCCCACATTTGATTTGAGATATTTGGGCCATATTTGCCATTTTAAATGTGGGCCATTTCAGGCTCACATCCATTTTGTCCCGGCCAGAAGAAGACCTGCAGTGCTGCATCATTGCCTGAAGTGGCCCACTTCCATATGCTATCTGGGAAAACACCAATCAAAACATCAACAGATCAATTTCTCATTTTATTAAAATACGATCAATCTCAGCCCTATTTCTATTGACTTCAGTTGACTCCCTATTGTTTGTGCAGGCTTTTTGTGAGACTCTGGAGGAAACTAACCATCGTCTCCAGAGGGAACTCTTGGAAAAACAGAGAGAAGTTGACACTTTGAAGAAAACCCTGGAGGAGAGGGAGAACCACATCAGCCTCCTGGCAAAGAAAGTCAGGATGTAAGGATGTTTCTTTTGCACAGTTACAAAAATCATCATGTGTGATCTGTACTCACAGACACTGTCAGCAGAGGTGTTATATATACTATAAGTTGTATATAAGCAATTTACATTTCCTCTCACACAGATCGCTGTCACTCTCGTCGGAGAGCTTTGAGCATCTTTGCGAGCCACCAGCTACTGTAGCCACAGACACGCACAGAGAAGGAGACACAGATGTGACTGAAGAGGTGGATGATGGCAGAGGATTCTCAATAGGTAAACAGCCCTCTTGTCCCTCTAGATGTACTTTATATTAGTGTTATAAAAACAACAATTTATTTTTATAGTGTAATATTAACCCTTATTAGCAATAAAAACTAGGAAAATATAATACAAATAATAAAGATAATGACGTACATAACATGGGAAAGAGTTTTATTCTTGCACAATTACTTGAAAGTTTAATATTTATCTTCTGTGCTGGTGTTAATCATGTTCTTACCTTTGCTGTTCTCTTTTTGTTATCTCTAGGTGATGGTCTGATGCACTGATAAAAGGTCATGAAGCTCCCAGCGGTCAACAATAATTCCCCAGGTGCATCTTAAAGTCCAGTGACACATGAAAACCAAAACAGGAAATCTATGATGAGCTATTGCAAATTACACTCTGTTGCATCAACTCAGATGCACAAGCTCAGTGACAAAACCATTTATGGAGAATAATGGATGGACAGACATGTTTGGTCTAATGCAACACCTTGCAGATTTCTGCTTCATGTTGAGTCTGATTATGATTCAGCATTGAATGTCTGTACCTTCCTTTTGTATCAATATGAGGCTATTTGTTTGAGGATACTAGAGGTAAATTCTCTTTGGCATGGCCATGTTGTATAAATACCTCAAACTATCCAGTATTATCTTGCTTTCAAGAGAAAATAATCTGATCCTCATCACAAATGTGAATTATGAACTTTGTTATTAATTTATTGAGGTTTAATTTAATAATTTAATTCATCCTTTTTTTAATCAACAGTAGTGTTATGTTTTTGAAGCATTTTGAGGCCAAAGACAAATACGACCAGCAGAGGGCACTGTAATAACAGTATCCAAAACGAAAGCCACTGCACATGAATGAGAAGTGAACATTCAGAACTTGATGTTCTGTTCTCAGCGCACTCTCAAGGGCTTTTCACTGAACCTTGAACGCGGTGCACTGTGCTCCTGGATAATGGGCTGTCATGGTTTTCTTGAATGGAATGCAGAGGAGAGATGTTTCCCTCTCTAACAATGAATATCAGGTTAACAATCAATGAATGAAGCATGTGTGTGTGTGTGTGTTTGTGTCAGAGCTTCAAACCCATCCATGAAGAACCACATTCATACTAGCCAGAAAATCAGACTGAATATTCTTTTTTTTTTTCACTTCATTCATTCTATTTGAATCACTGAACAAATAGCAGATGTGGGCAGTGATTCAGAGGTCTGGAACCAGGCTGCATTCATACTGTTATATTGAACACATTCATACATAATTTTGTTTGTAGGCTATTGTACAATAAAAATATACAACAGGAACAAAAACAGAACGTCCATTTTACATGTTGTTCTTCTGTTGTATAATCATGATGTGAAAAATAAACAACTACAGAAGCAAGAATAAAAATGAGCATACAAGGACAAGACATTCACAGGCACAAAAAATGACCATTTTTTGAAAAGCTGTACAAAAGCATCAATGACTTCACTTATGGTACCAAACTAGTGGAATATAAAGCAACAGATATAGAAATCGATACATTTCATAACCATAAAAGAGGAGACAAAATTTTTATCTGAATCATTGACTGTGTTGAAATTTGTCCAAATCCCATAATAATAATAATAAGATTATTTGTAAATAAAGCAAACAAAACTTCTGATATCAGTGTTTGGAAGAATTTTGCATCTTAAGATTTGATCATGAGCCTCACAAGATTGTCCTCTGATGATGAATCGTGCAGTATCTGACAGGATGCGTATTCATAATCCTTCCCTCAAATCTTCTATATCAGGCTCTGTTTCTTAGAGGCTCTCTTGTAGTTGTATAATTGAGTCAATTTTGTAAATAAAAAATGTGCATTTCTACATTTCTCCACTAATCATAATTGTATTCTAAGACTACTTTACCCATGTGTTTGCAAGTATTACTGATGTAAACAACAGAGGTGTGGATCTGAGTCACATGATGGACTCCAGTCAGATCCTGACTCATGAATCTGATGACAAAACACAAAAAAGATTTGCAACTCGACTTTGAAAGACTCATGACTTCACTTGTACTTGAGCCTGGGGTTGACGTGATATCCTCGTCAAGGCCAAAGATGAAAAATTATGCTTAGTTTAGAGCTTGGACCTCACTTGGGACTTCAAATCAAGACGTGAGACTTAGATGTGACTTGCAAAACACTGCCTTTGTCCTTTCTTTTAAAGAAACTTTTAACAGCAGTTATTTTAAAACATAAAATAACTTAGATTCAGTTGTTGCTCTTCCATCTAATACCTGTAAATACATTCGGCACTGACAGCAGAATTCTGTTTGTTCAGGGTGGAGCTACCTTTTTGTTTACATCTGGATCAACTGGTTCTGCCTTTAACTGGATTTAAAGCATTAAAAGACATGGGAATATACTGATAGTTATAACCTTTAAGAAGCACCAACATGTGCGGCTAAGGAAGTGTGTGAAGGGAATCCTGTACTCAATGAGGGCCAGACTCTCAGTAACTCACTTTATCTGCCAGTTGCTGACTAGTATACGAGGGGAAAGCCAGCTTTAAGATGATGGAACACATCCTGTGCATTTCAATTTTTCATCCTAAACCTCAGTTTATCATCTCCTACAGCTGCAAATGGAATCAACGCTCCTCAAGGAAAACAACCATCTGAGGACAAGAAAAATTGACAATAAATACTGAGTATGTCTGTGGGGATACATATACTTCATGCATCCCCACTGATTTATGTCAACTGAACAAAAAGTTTGAAACAACCTACTTGCTGCTGATTTCACAGGGTTTCATCTTCATTAAGATTAACTGCAGGCTGTGCGGCACATACTACACCCATAAAAAGTTATTTTTTAACAAATTCTTCACCTTGACACGACATCAAAGACATCCCTGTCATATTAACATGCTCATAAATAGACCACTTCCTTACTCCATGTTCTTATAGAGAGCCAGTATGGGTTGTGCTGGAGAGGCTTTCAAGGTTTTCCAAGAGTCTTTTTTGGTCAAGAACACCTTATCAAGCTTTGACTCCATCTTCATGCAACCTCCAAAATACAACTTGAGACACTTAAGTGGCCTAACAAATGTAGAATTTTACATTTTATCTATGGAACTGCATTGCTGCTGCTTTTAAGCAAGTGTTTATTGAAGATGGTTGAGCCAGTGGATATTTATAACAAGCATCTGTTTTTTTTATGTCCCAGCTGAATTGGGATTTAGGAATTACTGTTGTCATCAAAGTAAATATCCAGATGCTCTTTAAACTTTCCCAGAGTCTTGACTTGATGATAAGGCTACATATGTATAGAAACACCTCCACATCCCCCAAGAGGTCACCACTTTATGGTGATAAATACTCCACTCTGGTTGATTGATGTGCATTCGGTGTTGGAGGTGCTGATGTGGAGTCTGGTTTGCACTGTGTTTCAGTGTAATGTTCTTTTGTTGCAGCTGGTCGTGTGCATTGGAGATCTCTGTCAAATCGACTGCATAACCCATATTCAAGCTGAATGCCCCTTTATCTGTCTGATACTGACACAGTTACATGTTAGGAAGGCTGAAGATCCCACCGTTTCCACTGAAAACCATGCACATGAGCCAAAAAGTATGAATGTTTTTCCATGTTTGCATTTTCCAGACATTCACATCCCTTTCTGGATGCCACAATATCCCCCTAAAGTTTAAACTGCACCTCTCAGTGTGTCAGATTCACTGCTTGTTAAATGGTCGGATATGGAGTCTGGTGCTGGTGGAAATTTGTTTGAAAAATTTCTATTTGGATGCAGGTCAGTGGAGCCACAGCAGGAAGTCTTAATAGGATTTATAGTGGGTCCATGTAATTAGATTAGTGACATTGGACTGTGTGTGTTTCCACTATTGAATCACTAATTTTATTTTCCTATAGGGATTATTACCCCACTTTTAATGCTTTCTGCAATACCGCACGGCTCTCTGCTCTCTGCTCATATTGCATGAATTTAAATTGAATTTATTAGCGCTCGTCTTTGCACTGCATTGCTGATGCTCACTTGAAGTGAAGCAAACAGTGTGCAAGAGATTTTTCTGACTAAATAATGAAAACAGTACAGTATATGTCATTTTCTCCACTGGCAAACAAGAGGATCTCTCTAATTTAAGTCCTGACAGTTGATTTTCAGTTAAGAGTAATAAAGCATAAAGCAAAGAAGTAAGTCAGTGAAGACACAATGAGTTCCCTTCATAACTTTACAATACGCTCAGGTGTTAAATTTGTCTAATTTCACAGCTCCATGAGTCTTTTTGCCAGAACCTCATTCAGAATCATAATATCCACATTAATCAGGTGTTTTCACACTTTGTATGACACTGTCCAGGTTTTGGTATCACTGTACAGTAGTACTCAAAGTAAAGCGAGGAGTACTCCCTCACAAAACAACCTCCTGAAACATTTTAAATAGAGGAGACATTTGCCTCCACTACAGGGAGGCCATCAAATTTAACTGCATCAGTTCTGTCTGATATTTGATTCAATAATAAGTCTCTCAGGTTGGAGTGCGGAGCTAGATGTTTTAGAAAATCTTCTATCCAATTTTTTACTTTCTAGGTGGGACTGTTTTATACAGCAGGCCAAAAGCCACCTTGTTCTTTCTCCATATGTCTACTTATGTCTGTTTTAGTTTCAGTAAGTCTGATGCTATTTTATTAACAATCAATTTGCTTTCATATAAATTCTACAGAAGACGGATGCTGGAAGAGTCACTTAAGCTGCACCAGGAGGAATGATTGTGAGTCACCGTAAATCAAATATCCTGCAGCAGGATCTTATATAACAACAATAGTTACCAGTTGTTGTTTTTTTCCTCTAAATTGTACACAGTAAAATTACTCAGTACAAGAATAAGGCTCGTATGTGCTGGAGTTCATAAATATTGGACTCCATCTGGGTAGATATGTCTCCAAATGTCTAGCAAGGGAACATCTTCCATGAAATGAGAAACTGATTCTTGCATTAAAATGAGTTATTGTATCTTCACCACTCAAAGGATCCAGAATACATAAAATTTCCAGCTGTAATAGACTCACCAGGGAGATCAGAAGAAGTTATTCTAAATATGGGATCATTATCGACTATAAACATAAATCAGATGGTTTTAGATGCTTTCATTTACATCTTCAAACACACTATAAATCTGTTATGGGTGAGTCTCACTGCAACACTTGCATAAGAAGATGAGAAAACTTGTCCCTATTACTTATTCAGTATTTGCTCCTGCTTATCACCAGTTTCACATTTTGAGTTTATTTAGACGTAAAATAACCATTACAGCTTTGAATATACAGTAGCTTATCTCTGGTTAATATTAACCTGAACAGGACCACAACAACATCTGAGAATAATAATAAAGAAGTATGTTAAAAAGGAAAATAAAGTAGCAATTACCTCACTGGAGTCCACGAACACTGGACCATCTTCCCCGCTGTGGCTGTAACTGATAGTATGTGAGGCGCTGTCAAACAAGCATTTGAAACTCGCACTATCTATTAAATGCTAAGAATTTCACCATATAACTGTAATGTAGCCTCATGTAATTGGTTGTTTTCCACAGCTGCACCCAAGAGTCCTGATTCTGATGGCTGAGTTTTGAACACCGTCCAGCTCCACAGGCTTCGTAAGAACCTTTCATAACCTCTGCTCTTATGGTCTGTGGCTGTGCATGTTAAGATTTAAGATTCTAGTTCAATATTTTCAAAGAAGTTAACATTTTGTTTGAAATTAACTCAAGATAGATACACATATAGAAAGATCAATGTTTGTTTAGTCAGAGTAAAATTAATTCGATCAATGTGTGAAATAAACTAGTGGCCTTGTTTTCATCCAGGTTATAGTGAATTTAGCCTGACAAAAGGCTTTTTTCACAGCAGACATTTTGACTCATCAAAGTAGGAAAAGAGCAGGCAGGTGTTATTAATAACATTAACTGACGGCTCTATAAATGTCCACCTCAATTTAAAATGTCATCACCTACTTTCATCTTAGAGCTTTTTCAACAGCTGCAAGTCTGAGCAGACACACACAAATACACAAATACACACACACACACACACACACACACACACACACACACACACACACACACACACACAAATACAAGGCAAGCTATGGAAACTGCAGGTAACCATAGCAACAATGCTGATGGGTCAAGCTACAGTACCAGTTTACTCACTTTTGGAACAAACCTGGTCAAACTGACTGAAAAAATGTTAAAGATTATTTTAATATTTCCCATGTTTTATATTATAGAGTTTTATATCATCTTTATTTTCTTTTATAGTTTATAGATTTGTTTGTATCTGAATTAATGTTAATTCTGCAAATTGTAAGTAGCTTTTTAGAGAAATAGAACTTTATTGTTGACATAGGCAGTGGTACATTTATATTAATGCTTAGTTACTTTACTGAATATTTAAATATGTTCTAACTTGATTATGTGTTGCCTTTATTCAGCAGTGAACTTCACCATTAGGCAAGGTATAACTGTCTGGGACAAACAGCAAGGGCTAACTAATGGCTTTAGATACACTATAGTAGATGGGTACCACATTTTCTAAGTCACCAGGTCTGCTGTTACATTTAATAAGTCATTAATGAAAATAATTTAAGTCTGCAGTTATAAATGTTAATAAATTGCTAATAAATGGGTAGCTCTTTCCAGACAGTAAGTGTTTGAACAGAATAAGATAAAGCAATATGATGGTTGTATAGAAAGGAGGGATTTCCCACAACTTGGCAACCCAAAAAGTATGTTTATTAATGTCTTATAAATATAATGATAAAGCATTAGTAAATAATTTATTAACCAGTAATTAATGCTTATAAACCCTGTATAAATGGTGCCTTATCATAAAGTGGTACTGATAGATGTAACAGGCCTACTGCAAATAAAGTTGTTACTCTTCTACTCTCTGCAATAACTCACAAAATGCCCTCATAGTGTTTCCTTCATCACAGTCTTTTATAACAACCAAGTATAATTACCTCAAAAAATACAGTACTTCAGTAAATATACTTTGTTGCTTTTCGCCACTGGATGGTCCAGTAAGAAGTTTATGTCAAAGAAGCCCAGGAAAAAGGAATAGCTTAAATAATCCATGGAAATAAATAGTAATTTTAAAAAACAAACTGTAGAAATCCATTAAAATCAGCTCCTAACAAGCTTCCATAATGTTGGGGGACGTGCAAGAGGCAGATTTGAAGAATGATTAAAATTAAACTGTCTTTATTAAATTTGTTGGCACCGTGGATGTATTATAAAAGCTCTTATAATACATCCATGGCTGGCACTGACTCATTTCCTACCCTCGAGACTGATTTGTTGTCTGTTGCTAGGGCAACCGTCGTTCAGGAGGATGCTAACCAAGCTGTTGGGCATCTTAAAAAAACACCTCCCATCCCCCAAACGACGGGCTTGTTAATTAAAAAGAAGAACACCTTCAGCAACAGACTGATCTCCCCCAAATGTGCGACACAGGAGGTTATTTCTGCCGGCGGCCATCAAACTCTACAACTCCTCCCCTCTGTGTGCAGCAGCATTAGGCTGAAAGCTTTCCGCCCAGAGCTTCCCTCTTCTCACAAATAACTCATAACTGGCTAAGAATTGTGCACAATGTATAATAATTACAACAATGTTTCCATTGCACATCGCATAATAATAATAATTATACTCTTGTTAATTATATAATTATTACAATTCATAATAACTATTCTTTTTATCTATCTCACTACTCTCATTTTATTATGTACTATATATATATATAATACTGCACAATATATGATAACAACCTTTTCTATTCAACTATTTAACTATTTTATTCTATTCTATTGTCGTGTGTGATGTGTGCTGTTGTGACACTTGAATTTCCCTCGGGATTAATAAAGTATGTTTTATATGCTTCATCTCCTGCAGTGTCTCGAGCTCGTAACGTGGGGGCGGCGCGTGCTGCAGGCAGTTACCTCCTCACATCCAGCAAAGCACCTGAGGGAGCTGAAGTGAACATTTACAGGAGAAGAAGTACGTGAGTCGCGGATAATATATATATATATACATTTTTTCTCCATAGCCTGTGACAGTCCCGGATTTATTTTATGAATGTCATCCACAGGTCTCATCATCATGAAGAAGATAACGGCCAAACACTTGTTGTGCTTCTTCTTGCTCGCCTTCCCGCTGTCCTGGGCAGAGGACACGAAGAAAGATATGAGGAAGACTGAGAATAACACAGGTGAGGATTCAACCATTTTATGATATTTATGAAGAAATTCAGGCTGATTTTCTTTATTTTCTTTTTTTTTCCTTTTCTTATTTTTGCTGTGATGTGAACCTGTAAAAGGCTACATCGTCACTTGAATATGCTGCAGTTTGAATGACGGGATTAAATATATATAAATATGTGGATATTACAGACTGATCCTGTAGAATATTGATTACCTGCCCCTCAAAAATGCCTCAACTCAAGTCAACACTTTCCTTTTAAGAGTTTCTTTTAAGACTTTAAATGAAAAAATGGCTGTTGAAATCTATTGGTTCCCTGTCCATAGCTTTCACTACAGGCTGTATAAATTGGTTTGATCACAGCATGAGGTAACTACATTTGCAGAATCTAACATCTTCTAATTGAAATGTTACCTTTGTCTTTTAACACATCTTTCATATCACTGTGTCAAACCAACACTCAAATATATAAGGTATAATTTACAGTTTAAACGTTTTGAAGCAAATTATAGAAAGACAACTGAAAAATCAACCAAATCTTTTAATCCTGAGTGTTGGGCAGCTTTGTTGAGTTTGTTGTCTCTGAGAATTGCAAGAGCAATAAGCCAACAAGTATAACTTGACTTAATGACAAAAAATACATTGTGTTGTATATTAAGCCTGTTTTACTGCTGCAAACAATGTTGATGTAAACAAACTTTTAACGGCATCATGCTGTGTTAACTTTTTGCTATTGTGTCTTGCTACTTGTTTTGTAACTCTGTCTTGTTTGGGCTCACTTCCAGTGGCAAGGAGCCAAAAACATAAATGAATGCAGGTTTACTACATTCATTTTTTTTTTTTTTTTTTGGCTAATTAGCGGAGGCAGAACAAGCTGTAAACAAAACACTGACATATCTCACCTCATAAAGTTTATACGGCAAACACATTGCTTATTTAAACATCTAGTAGACCTGGGGCTATGGGGATGTGTATCTGGCCAGCTGACAAATCATAAAAATCATCCAGAAGTGGTCAGTGAAACAGAGCTTTGAGCTTGGTGTTATGTTACTTTTTAATGAAGTTTGAACTTTGGTCTGTGTGATTGAGCTTGTGGTTTTCTGTCAGGGGCTTTAAGATACATTATATCAGAAGAAAGGAGAGGAAAAAGTGCACAAAACACAATTCGGTGAGGGATTTAAAAATGAACAAGATGGGAGAACATGAGGGAAAAAGTGTTTTATTGCTATTTGATGAGGCAGTTCCCCAGAAAATTCTATATTTCTAATAGACAATTAGAGATATCCATCAGGAGATCAAAATGTGGGCGAGAGCCTCAGTATCAGCGGGAGGAGAGGCATGAAACATCATCAAGCTGGATGAAAGAATTTTCTGACAATAACAGATAAAGTCTTAACATCTGGTCAAAGATTAGCCCAAAGGTGTTGTGCTGGGTTGAAAGGGAAGGCAGAGGCATGAGGCAGAAGGAAAGAAATTGGAGCCAAGGAGGAGGATTTTTGATCTGTAACCTTTGTGAACTTGCATTGCATCCAGGTTGTAAAAGACACATTATGGCACAAGGGTGAGTGTGTTGAAGGTGCCGGTGTCTGAGGTGTGTAGATGTAGGTGTGTTTGATGAAGGTGGTTTTATTGATAGTCCAAAAAGTCACACAGGCCAGCAAAGAGGAGGTGCAGAGCCAAATAATTCTGATTTCCATTGGATCACTGACAAACTTGTGGTATTTCTATTTTTGTAAAGAAGAAGAAAAAATAGAAAAAAGAACTCTATAACTCTCAGATATTGACCTAACTCCATATGTTTATGGAAACATATCAACACACTTCAAAGCAAACATTATAGTAAATCATGTCGTCTTGTACAGATGTAAATCTGGTTTGGTGCAAAAAAAGAAACACTCTACTTATTGTATCCCACATACTGTTCTTTGCACTACTTGGCATTGTTGATGTACAAAACAAAACCCTTGATTAGTCACGATCCATTCAAAATGTTTGGAGCTGTCTTCAGCTCAAGCTGGAGACCATTGTGTAAATCCTCCTTCAGTTAAACCAAGAAAAATAAATCTGCAGATTAACAACAATGTCTCAGCTGTCTGTCAGTAAGAATTATTTCAAAAGACAGTAACCACGGCTGTTAGATAAAAAAAAGTCAAGAATTAACTGTCATGCTCCATTATCATAGTATTTACACCTTTAATTTATGTCTAACGACATGAGTTGTGAAAATCACTAATTTTCTTCACCTCTTACATTAGTTTTACAACATAAAGTTTTACAATGTTAAAGCATTTGTAAGAGTGCAGTCATAAACCCTTTACATAATAGATACACCAAAGTGTTTGACTAATAAAACATTTTTAACTGATGACCAAAATTATTAAAGTTCATACTCTGGGCACAATGGATATATCTGTTCTAAATTTCATGGTAATCCATCCAACAGTTATGGAGACATTTCTCTCAAAACCACAAATGTCAACCTTATGGAGGCGGAAGGGGAAAATTCAGGGAATCGTTGAGGTCAGTAGGCTTCATCCTCTGGGGATCATGAATATCATTACAAAAATTTCATGGCAATCCATCTAATAGTTGTTGAGATATCTCCGTCTGGACCAGAAATGGTGGACAGACAAATCAACGTTGTCTATAGAGACACGCAGCTAGTGTGTGGTGTGGTGGCCGCATCAGCAGGCTTTTCTCTCATTCAGATTTACATTCAGTTACAGATCATTTTCATAGTAAAAAACAATCAACACAGTTTGATTTTGCATTAAATTTATTAGCATTTTTTGACATACACAACTTCTAAATGAACATCTAGTTAATTTTATATTGTCAACACTTACTTTCTGTTTTAAGTTGCATTAATATCATTTTCTCTTTGAATTACCTTGCTGCTGGGACTGGAATGTGGCCTCCTCCTCTTTAGGTTGTATTAAGATGTGACTGATGCAACAGGCAGTGTTAAATGGCTGCAGCTGTACCCATGACTGAACCAAATGCCTGCCGCACCCAGGGAGGTTTGGGGAGAGGGTGTTCTTTTCTTGTCTGTACATTTCTCAGCCAATTTCTCTCTTGTTAATGGAAGTTTGTTGTTAATTTATACAGTTGTATTGAGTTGTCAGCAAACTGCCTGTTTAGTGTTTATTTGTAGTTAACTTAGTTATTGTGATTTGTCCGTTCCTTGTATCTGTTAAATTGTTTGGCCAGCCAGTATACATACTGTATGTTCGCCTCATGTGTCATTGAGTTAGGTCAGTTTGTTGAGTTGTTACACAGTTTGTTTGATGTATTTTGAATACAGTTCAGTTTTATTGACCTCTTTTTGGGACCAATTTTGTTATTAATCACTTTTGCTTTGTTCATTGTCATTTTTTGGGTAAAAAAAAACATACATGTGCCTTGTTGCTCGGTAACTAACTAACACATGGATACATCAGTAGAAAGTTGTGCATAACATCATCCCGAAAAATATGGAAACAGCAGAGCTGTCAACTTGAAATGTAACCCTTTTAACATACTGAAAAATGGATTTCAAATTTATATGACAGGCATGAGCCATTTTTTCCCCCCGTTGAAGAAAACAAAGACTCTCTGTTACTGTCTCTCTGATTCTTGCTGGGATGGAGGAAAGATAGGGATAGTCAATAATTGATACATTTTCCTGCCAACATGGTGACAAATGATACAGAGAGAGAGGTTAAAGGACAGTTCCCAAGAACACAATAAAGACAATTGTACCACTGTCTCACTAGTAATATTTGATATACTGTTAAAGTCTTTCTCGTAGTTACATAAAGTTGGACTTAACCAAAACCTTAACAAACATCTTTTTATTCCCAGAAGCCAAGAAAGAACAGACTCACCCACTGTTCTTACTCAGTGGAGGCCTTGCAAAGGTCAAGCCACCCGATGACAGAGTAATTGTTTACTTTGGCACTAATGAGGTCATGTCCAGGCAGTCCATTAAGTTTCATTATGAACTTGAGTATCCAGCCTCCACAGTTGAAAGCCTGCAGAGGAGGTGTGCGCTGTTTGGTCCCACTCACACTATGACCAAGAGCTCTGAATGTTTTAGCCGTCTTTTTAGTTTGCACCTGTAGATACAAAATTTGTCTACTACCACTGGACTTGGTTTCATTAATCATTTTGGTTCCTTCTGGACCAAGTGGGACTTGTTTAAATATGATGGGTTGCATCCTAACGGGAAAGGAACAGGAAAATTGATTTGTAATTTTATTAACTTTATTGCTTTTAGCCTCAATTGATGGTTTTCCCAGCAAGACCCTGCCCAGTATCCTGGCTCTGTGCCCTGTCCCAGACAATGCAGGTCCTGCTGGTGCTGTTTTTTCCCCCAATTCATTCATTCCTGTTATGATCACTGAAAGGCAATATGCAATACCAAAGTTTTCTCAAAGTCCACACAGAAATAATTTCATCACAGTTAAAACCACTTTTTTAATTCCTGCTGTTGAATCAGCTCAGTTCTGTTAATCCAATGTAAGATCACTGCTAATAAGTCCTTAATCTGTCTATGATTTTATCATGACCAACATGACTGTTTATTATCACAGAGTTCTGGATAAATCCTGATGAATACGTCCCTCTCACTGAGTCACCCAGCCCCTCCCCACATCCAGAGAATTTATTTTTCCACCAGCCAAGAATGACAAGCTGAGTGGGAGGCCTTGCAATAATACACAGAAATGATGATTTTAGTTTTTCTACAGTCTTGCTTGGCTATTTTTGAGAATCTTAGTTTTATTTCAAAGAATAAATTGTCCATTTTATGTGTTTTAATCCACAGACCCCCTAAACTTACTTCTGGTTTTATTCAGGAATTTTCAGACCTTTCAGACCTTTGATCAGTCATTATGTTACAATATGACAGAGTTCTTATTCTTGGTGGTTTCAATATCCATGTTTGTTGCTTCTGGTTTTATCAAACTTTTAGATTCTTTTATTTGTCCTAATATGTGGAACACCCCAGCCATGACAAAGGGCACCCACTCGACCTTGTGCTCTCCCATGGTTTCTGTGTGGATGATATGAACTCCACCCCTCTCTCCTAACCCCAAACTCACCACATTGATTTGCTCTCACCCCCCTAAATTCACTCTCTTTTCCATACTTCTGTCAAGCTTTTACTGCCTCAAACCCCTTTTTCTAATACCAGTGAACAACATGGCCTCACTGTAGAGGATCCTTGTCAGTGTTTTTAACAGCTCCTCTACAATAATTTAGATTCTGTGGCTCCAGTCAGATATAAAAAGCTGAAACCTTCCTCTCTGCCATGGGTGAATGAAGAATTAAGGATTTTAAAGAGACAATGCAAGAAGTCAGAAATGGAAAAGGGATAAACTCAGTGTCTCCCTTGCTCCTCTAAAAGATCTAATATTCAATTATCAGTGTACAATCAAAGAAGCATGGAACATCTGTTTTTCTGAACTGATAGCTAAATAGGGTCATAATCCCAGAATCCTTTTTAAAACCGTAAATTCTTTGATTGGTCCACCACTTATCCAGCCAGTTGAATCTTCCTGAGAGAGATGTGAAGAATCTCTGAATTCAAAGTTCGATGTTGACTCCTGCCCACCTTCAACATTAACCCAGTGAAATCTCTCTCTCAACCCTGGAACACACTGTTGAACTTTCAGAGTCATCCACCTGTCCTTCAGACTGCATTCCCACTTGGTTTTTAAAAGCTGTATTTCAGTCAGTTGGTCCAGACATTTTAGCCATTATTAACTGCTCTCTGTCTACTGGTATTTTCCCCTCCTATTTTAAACATGCCACTGTTTACCCCCTTTTAAAGAAGGCCTCTCTAGATCTATCTGTTTTAAATAATTTTAGACCCATCTCAAAGGTGCCATTTTTATAGACAATTTAAGAAAAGTCTCCACTCAAGTGATCTCTCTTATGAAAAGAATGAATCAAATTTTTGAATTTCCAATCTGGTTTCCGCTACCCACACACCAGAGACTGCTCTGGTCAAGGCCACAAATGACTTACTGCTTGCAATCGAAACAGGCCTGTACTCCATTTTAATTCTCCTTGACCTCAGCTCAGCCTTTGACACAGTGGACCATAATATTTTAATCAGCCATCCAAAGAACTATGTTGGTATCAGTGATGTGGTTCTGCATTGGTTCATCTTTTATCTGTCCTACAGGTCTGTCTCTGTAATGCTTGGAGATGCCTCCTCTCCTTGTGCTCCTCTCTTTTGTGGGGTTCTCCAGGGGTCTATTTTGGGTCCCCTCTTATTCACTATATACATGCTACCCCTAGGGCAAATCATGCATATACATGACATCAATTTCCATTGCTATGCTGATGACACCTAACTGTATGTCTGGTTAAAGCCTGGTACCTGGTTCCATTCCATTTTCTGCAGTTGAATGGCTCCAAATCAGAAATGATTATAGTCACCCCTCTGGCCCCAGCAGTAGCAGTGTTAACAATGTCTCCTCTAGTCTGGGTGCCTTATCTAATAATGTTTGAAAAGAGACCCACAACCTAGGTGTTATTTTTGACTCAGAGTTGTTTTTTGATGCTCAGGTGACCAAAGTGTTGCAGTCCTGCTTTGCCCAACTGAGACAGCAAACCAAGATCAGGTCATTTCTTTCCTCTGCAAATTTAGAAAAGGTCATCCAAGCTTTTATCTCCTCCAGACTTGACTATTGCAATGCACTTTATTCTGGTATCAGCAGGCAAAACATTGAAAGACTGCAGTTGATACAAAACGCTGCTGCCAGGCTTTTAACACGTACTAAGAGAAGCAACCACATTACACCAATCCTCGTTGCCCTTCCCTAGTTACCTGTGAGTTTTAGAACTGACTTTAAGATTTTACTGCTTGTTTTTAAAGTCTTGAATGGTCAGGCACCTGCCTATATCTGTGATGTGCTAACTTCCTATTAGCCTGAACCTGATCACTGCCTGAGATCCTCCAGCAGGGCCCTAAAAATGGTTCCAAAATCTCGACTTGTCACTAAAGGTGACTCGGTCTTTACTGTTTGGGCTCCTCAGTTGTGGAACTCCCTGCCTGGAGATCTCAGGCAGGCACACTCAGTATCCTCCTTTAAATCCCCTCTTAAGACTCACTTTTGTCTCATAGGTTTTTTTAACTGATGGCATTTGTTGTAACTATTTAAATTATTTTATCTTGTTTATATCTTAAGTTTTGGATCTTGTTTACTTTTATTATCTGTTTTCATTGTAAAGCACTTTGTAACTTGTAACTGTCGACTAACTTGTAAACGAGTCTTTGTTTTTTGGGGGGTTTTTTTTTTGCTTGCTCATAGGAAAATGTTTATGCATCTACTGTGCAATGAATTCCACTTATCAAAACCCAGTTTAAGTAAAAGGGGTTCGGCATGCCAAGTCCTCTGCATTTGCTCCCCACCAAGCTGGCAGTGAAGCAAACTATTACTTCCCTCCCTCTGGGTGGTGAGCCCATGGTGAAAAACCTTAGTGTTGTATTTTTGGACTGGCCCAGCTACCAGCGCCCCCAGCAGGGGGCCCCGCTTTCCTTATTTCATGTGATGTTAATCTGTCCATCAGTGGTTGATTCATAGGGATCCTTGAATCTCTCTTATTGACCTTTGGAGACCCTACCAGGAGCAACTGCATGTGGCATTACTGTTCCCAGGGTCACAGGGACACACAAACCCCTTCCCCATAATGCGGTGGTATTTCTTGTAGATGGCAAGGTGAAGATCTTGAACATCTGATAGGAGCTCTGAGTAGAACTGCTCCTTATCATTGAAAGGAATGAGTGTAAGTAGTTCTGACATTTAATCAGGATCATCCGCCTGGAAGGAGACCCTGGGGCAGACCCCAAACACCCTGGAGGGACAATATATCCCACCTGCCTGGGAATACCTTGGGAAGTAGCTATTGAGACAGATGCCTCAGTAGTCAAATATTCTATTGAAGGCTCACAAAAGAACCTAGTAATAAGGTTCAGACTCAAAGCTGTTAGCAGAGTTGATCTAATCCAATGAGCTGCACCTTGGAATTCACGTTTTAGCTCACTATTAGTGGATTTAATACATTTACTTTCCTTCTTAGTCAAATCATGTCATGCTAAGTGTTGCCCTGACAGAACAAAGGCAGGAAAATAAACAAGAAGCTGCATTGTTGCTTCTCCTCCATGCGTGACAGGAATATAGCTCTCAAGAGAGTGTGGGGAGGTTTTTTTGTTTCTTGGCCATGGAAACTGAATTCACCTCTTCACTGAAAAAGTGCAGAGATTAACTTGAGAAAGATGTATTTATTGAATGTGTATTGAGATTAAACAGTGATACTTTTGTTATTTCCAACTCTAGTTTGGAGCCAAGGGAAGACAAGGCGACTATTTGCAAGACGGAAGATTTCTACACCACAGGAAAGTCACATTCCAGTAAGTTTTTATAATTCTTTTCAAATTGTCATTTTATGCCACAAATCGTCCCTGTCTTTTTCAGTCTGTCATTGTCACTAACTTTTCAGTACAGCATGTTCATACATGCTTCAAGTGTTTGACTCAAGGCTGTGTTTGAGTGTAAACTGTGAGAGCAGCTGGCAGTGGATATCTTGGATTTGTTGCATGTGTGTGCATTTGTCTGCATTGGTGAGTTTTAATCCAAATGTTCCCTCAATTTTTCCTCTTGAAGAGCTTCAAAGTTAAAAACACACTTATTTACCTTCAGCAATGTGCGTCCCACAATGACCTGACAATGAGTTGAATGGGCGGAAAGCAACATACAGAGTGTACCAATTTCTATCATAATTGTCTCATTGTCAAGAAACAAATACTAATACCATAATAATAAGTTGACAGATGCTATGAAATTTCTACACGTAGTGGCTGTGGCCAAGCGTCAACTACCACAACTTGAGGCTGTCTAGAAAAACTAATTCAATAATTTTTTTCAATGAGTCATTATGGTCTCAACCGCTAAATTCAGGCCCTCTAATAAGTGTGCTGGTGGTCATTTAGGAAATTATTGCTCCATTAATAAGATTTGAAGACTTAGAGTAGCTTTGATGTCTGATGTGTGTCTGATGTCTGACTCACAGTTTGCTCACCTGCTGCTCTCATACAGAGTTGGAATATTGTTGCAATCATTTCGTAAATTTAATATTACTTGATTATGATTCCTGCTCTGCTCAACAGCTAGTCACTAACTTAATCTGTCTGCCATTAAGGTAGTGTACAGTGAGATTTTTTTAGAGCTTGTTTTGCTAAAAACAGCTGGCTGCTGCATCTGGAAACAAAACTGAGCAGTGAGACTGAATTAAAACAGCTGGCCTTGAAAGTAAGATAATGAGCTTTCAAAATACTGCAGTCAGGTGATAATTCTCTGTGGGTTCATCACTGCAAGAGACCCTTTTCACATTACATTATTGATTAGTGCAGCTTTAAAGTTTAGTTTTTTGGGTTTAAACAATGCATTTCCACACAACATGAGTCTGTCACAACGCACCAGTGAAGGAGTATTTTCATTACCTTTCCATTTAGTTGTGAGACATTTCATGACAGTTTCTGCAAATCTCTTTTTGTGTTGTTTCAGAGACACAAGTCAGAGCTCATGACCCCTGCGCGCCGCTGCAGCCGCTTGATGGAGAGCTGCTCCTCTCATGTGCCATGCTGCGACCCCTGCGCCTCCTGCCGCTGTCGACTCTTCAACACAATCTGCCACTGCTGGAGGATGAACCCCCTGTGCTTAAAGAGGACGTAGATGGAGCACACACACACATATGCATACACATACACAAGCAGCATACTGGACATACGCAGTGATACATATATATATGCACACACCTATACATACATGCAGTGCGCTCTGGCCTGTGGGTTTGCCTCTGTTACAGCACAGGTGCAGTTCACAGAATATTATGACGGTGCAGAGTAAACTAGAAACATCTTGAAAATAATTTAAAACAGATTAAGATTAAAGTGAAGGTCTCAATTCTTTCTGTTGTCTATAGCTTTATCAGCTCAGTGTTAGAGGGGGAAATATGGATGAAGGAGGGAAGCCATGAAGGTTTACAGTCTTCTGATACATGAATATATATAAAAAACATCAGAAATGTCCAAATACCCAACATAAAGAATGCAGATTTAACAAAGGACGAGTGACATATGTTTTTTGATGTGCTGATCGTAGTAGACAATCATGTGTAAACTGTGTGTTGTGGCTCGGGCATTTCCTGCACCGTTGCTGCTTGTTATATCTTTGTTATTATTGCTCTCCTGCCATGTTAAACTGGTTTTATACGGGAACATTAATTTCTTTTTTGAAACTCACTGCCTTACAGATTAAATGTAATCTGTAAAATGTAACAATCATCTGTTTTGGGTCATCAACAGTTAAAAAACAGATTTTTCTGCTCCTATGTACCGGTTGATCATGCCCCGGAGAACAAATATGGAATTATCAATTATTCATGTGTGAAGTTATGAGTAAAGTTAGTTTATATTTTTGCTATTGAATAAATATGTTGTAAGCCTATATCATCTTTGTGTTTTTGTTCTGGTTCTTGGCATTCAGAGTTTATTTTAATGTGGAATCCTTAATGTCAACATGCTTAAATGTTGTTTAAGAATGTTGTTTATGTGTGGATTTATGGGAGGATACCATGTTTCATTTAAGAAATATGAGACAAGGGATCAAGAGAACGCCCCCCCCCCCTCAAAAAAACTGTTTGCTGGCAGCTATCTTGTGGCGGCTATCTTATAAACTGAGACTAAACCTGCTTTGTATTCTTTTCCGGAGTGATTAAGTGGAAAGCAGAGATAATTAAAATGTGTAGGGGGCCTAGTGTGTAACCAGGAGGGACATGCATAGACACAATTGATGTTAAGTTTGTTTTAAATGAAAAAATAAAGCAGTTTTGCATCTCTTAAATCCTATTCAGGCAGTCTGTGGTACTGTATTACTTTGTCTGGGAAATGGTTTGCTCCTCCCCTGATAGAAAATGAAGAGAGGGAAGGGTATATGATAGCAAAAATATGCACATCTGACATAATGCAACAGTAGCTGTTATGTTTTGAATGATAATCTATTTCATAGAGCTCATCATATGTTCAGATAGCTGCAAAAGTATGTCTTCAAAACCCATGAGCACGGAGGAGATGAAGACAGAGGAGAGTTACTGAAAAGGGCCTAAATAACATTTGAGTTATGTATCTATGATGGACTAATCTATGTAAGTTCATAGAGCTGAACACAGATGGGCCATGCACAGAGTGTGATTATGTAAGGCAAAGTGCTTAAATCAAAATAGTCACGTGCCTACAAGGAGGAAGACACAAGGAAAGGTCAGTGATTATCTGGAACATAAATGTGTCTCTAAAGAATATTATAAATAGCAAACATGTTATCTACTTCCTTCAATTAACCACCTGATGTGTCTTCTGCTGCCTGACTTGGCACATGCTCACAAATGACAAAATATATATAAATACACTGGTTTGGATTCTGCTGAAAAAATGTGTACTTGCATGAAGGAAGAGCAGTGAAGCTGATTCTTAAAACAGAGAATTAGTCTTGTAGGAAGGTCGGCTTCATTCCTCCTCTTGTGTATGATGTGTTACCAAAGGCCATATATTTCTGATTCATTTTGATTTAGTTACACTGTTTCTTCAAAAGGCATTTATTTCTCTGGGCAGTAGTATTAGTAGTATTATTAGTACCAAAATATATGAGTGATTAACTTGTATAGTCAGACCGAATGACTTGAGAGCAGGAACTGAGACAGCAAAGACTTTTAGGGCAGCTATGGAATTTTTTGGTGTCAAGGAGGAAGGGAAAATAACTGCATGAATGTTAGTCAGAGACAGAATAATAGAGAAGTTACTGTAAAAAAAACAACAAAGAAAGGCACATTTGCACCGGGGAAACATCACTTTATCTGCAGCCAGCCTTGTTGACAACCCATTTAGCATCATGGCAGTGTGTGCGGAGCTCAGTTTCAATGTGGATCATGGCTATCTAGAGGGTCTGGTTAGAGGAATGAAGGCTGGGATTCTCACTGGCACTGACTATCACAATCTGGCCCAGTGTGACACACTCGATGGTAAGAATAATATAACCCACTGTACATTGTCTTGGGTACATTTTAGTTTTGTGCAAGTCTTCCCAGAAATGTATTACACCTCCAGCTATAGACTTGTATTTCTTGTGTTTGTACATGTGTGTGCGAGTGTGTCTTATAAGTAGCTGCAGAAGAGTACTAACAGGGATCATCTTATCCACCCAGTTTCTTCACCTGGATCCCATTTCACCAAGGAGATAATCTGAATTTTCTCTCCAGGAAGCAGGCATTCCTTTCTGAGAAAGACACAAAGTGCGAGTCAGTAAAGATGAAGACCAATGAGATGTTTAAGTTCACTCACTGGTTGTCTTAGTATGGAAATGGTTCTTGCAGAGAGTCTTCAAGACAATTTACTGAAAAACAGAATCCAAAATTGTATATTTTTAGTGTGTGTTAAACTGTTCACTGTTTCTCAGTCTAATGTTGCTATGTTGAACAAGCTGGTCAGAAAATAGCAACACTGTAGCCAAATTAAACACTGTGCTATGATTCACCTCTTCCTGATTTTTGGTAAAGGCAACCTAACAGGAAGCAAGTGTGGAAAATTTGAGAGCAGAATTACAATGTGATGTGGGTTGAGTGCAGAACCTTTAGGTCCCTCTTCTTCTCTCCTCTCTTCAGACATGAAGCTGCACCTACAGAGTACAGACTATGGCAAACTGCTGTCCTCGACTGAAGACGACCTGACTGTGTCTCTGGTGGACAGCAAGCTGAGGGAGAACCTGGTGACTGAATTCAGCTGCCTTCGCTCCAACGCCCTACCGCCGCTCTCCACCTTTCTTGACTATATAACGTACGCTATGACATGACATTTGCTTTATCATAAATAATACTATGGGCACAAGATGAGCAAATACACACATTACTTACTTCCTGTAGTTCTCTATTCATTCAATATGTTTCTCTCCAAAAAAAGAACAATGGATTAGGTACAGAGATACATTTTGTGAGGATGCCCCTTTTTTTATTTATCCAATACTTGTACTGATTGAAATACGCTACTAAAAAGGATAATCCTTAGATAAAAGAACTCCCCAAAGAAACCACAACAAAGCCTATAATACAGTCCATTACATTCAAAGAAAACCCTCCTTTCATTGAACCTTCTCTATGTGCTTCCAGTTTCACAGTTTTTAAAAAGAAAGGCGTATTTATGAGAAAATGTGTCCTTAATGAGAAGGATATAACAGAAGGGACATCCATTCACTGTGTTCTCTGTGTTGCCATAGCTACAGCTACATGATCGACAATGTGGTGATGCTGATCACCGGGGCCCTGAAACAGAGGGATGTGGCAGAGCTGCTCCCGCGGTGTCACCCACTGGGAGCTTTCGACCAAATGGCAGCAGTGGGCATCGCCCGCACACCGACTGAACTCTACTCAGCTATCCTGGTTGACACACCGCTAGGTAGACTCATCAAATAATCTGTGTCTCATTCCCAAAGACACACACTATCAATGCCCTTCCAGTGGTTTGTTTGGCTTTACAAGCTGGAGCAGACATACATTACAAAGTTTTTAACATCACCAGAGATAATAAAATCAGGTTACTATGGAAATGAATTCTCTATCTAACATTACAGTATATATTTTTTCTAAACAGTGGAGAGGAAACACCTTTGAAATCTCTTTGGAGTACAGAAGCTCATTTTCACCAGGAAAAGAAAAAAAAAACGGTGAAAAGTTAGACATTAAATACAAACAAGGTTAAGAGTCTACAGCCATGCTAGCAGCTCTGTGAGGCTTCATTTAGGCACAGAAGTGCTTTGAGTTAAATTGTATTGTCAGCATGCAAACTATGACAATGCTAACATGCTGATATTCAGCCGGTATACTGTTTACCATATTCACCATCTTGGTGTAGCGTGTTAGCATGTTAAACCATCACACTTTGAGACTGTTATTTTAGCAGAGGCTGACAGGAATGTCATTAGTTTTGCAGGTATTTGGTTGAAAAGGTTATATAAAGCGTTTGTGGCTCCAGAGGAAGCTGTGTGAAATCAGCAATTTCCTTTGGGGCTGAAGACTGTTTGATGTGGTGTTAGAAAGAAGTGAGAAGCTCATCTCTGCTTGAGTCTAGCAGCTCAAGGCCATATTAGTTGCTACTGGCAAAACACACCTGAGGTCGAGTTGCATTGTGGGTAATGTAGGTGCCAGTTTAAGGAATTAATGACTATGAATGTCAGACTATGAATGGTTGTCATGGCAGTTCATACAATAGCTGTTGAGATATTTCAGTCTGAGGAAGGTAGTGGACCAACATTAAATATTATTACATTAAGTCAGAATTTGACTTACCATGACTACTTTTATCATGTTATCTATATATATTTTTCTTTTCCTGAAGAAATAGGCTACCATACTGAAGTGATGAGGAAGCTTTATTGGATAAAAAATGATATAAACTGCACACTAATAACCAAACTGATGCCCACTGTGTTATCTGTGTCATAGCTCCATTTTTCCAGGATGCTGTATCTGAGTCCAACTTGGATGAGATGGAAGCTGAGATCCTGAGAAACAAACTGCATAAGGTGACAGAAGATGTCATGACTACTGTAATTTATCATGATGTCTGTTTCTGAGGATGTGTGTGTGTACATATAAGCTCTGGGGATTACTACTGTCAAACATGTTAACTGCACATTCTCTTTTTAATGAGATTTGATCTTTATGGGGTTTTTTTCTTTTCAGGCATATTTAGAGTCTTTCCACTCTTTCTGTAAGAACACTGGTGGTGCCACAAAGGATATAATGTGTCCTCTCCTGGAGGTACTGTGATCATTTCCACTATATTGTCTGGTTTCACTGAAGCCTCACATACTGTATGAGACTGGTTTTGCTGTAAATACTCCACGTATGTGCATCTGTTGCAGTTTGAGGCAGACAGACGAGCCTTCACAATCACTGTGAACTCCTTCGGGACAGATCTCAGTGGTGCAGACAGGAGCGCGCTGTATCCATCATGTGGCAAACTTTACCCTGAAGGGCTGCTACTGCTGACAAAAGCAGAAGACCACGAACAGGTCAAAGCTGTGGCCGACTGTTACCCGGTGAGTCTGACCTCATCTGTACTGTAAGGGCTCCATTATGAAAGCTGCTGTGTTCTTACTGCAATAACCTTTAATCAGACATGTGTTTAACCTTAACCTAAATCTCCCTGCAGGACTATAAAATCATTTTTGATGACCCTGAACCGGGATCAGATTTTAAGACTCTGGAGGACAGATTCTTTGAACAGGAGGTAATATAACTTTAATGCTCCTAAGAAAAAGCATAGTAACCCATGGAATGATGTTGCCTCCAGGTGATTCCTCTAAAAATATTTGGATCAAACAAACACATTTCACACTTCTGATTCTTGAGGAGATTCAAAATTCAGTTTTATAAGTACAGGCAGTATGTGTCAGTCCTGGTTTAATTGACAATGTGAAGAATGTGGGTAATGCTTTAGATTACAGCCTGCAACGCAAAGCTTCATTATGCACAATTTACAGTTTAATTTTTTGTACTAATGGTGTAACAGTACAGTACATAGCAATACATACATGTAGGTACAAGGGAACAATATGTGAAGTTGGATTGAGGGGTAACAATCTGGGAACCTAAAAAGAATTTATACTGTCAGTATTTTTTTTACCAACGGGAACTTGCTGAGCTGAAACAACAAATAGTACACCCATAATAAGAAACTACAGGAAAGTGATATTCTCAGTGTGATTAATGTATATATGTGTTCATTTAACTGCCTTTCTGCCTGTCTGAGTGGCTTCAACTCTTCATCTCTTATCTTTTCTCAGGTGAAGCTGAACACGCTTGCTTTCATGCAGCAGTTCCACTTTGGAGTATTTTACTCCTACATCAAACTGAAGGAGCAGGAAGGTCGCAACATCATCTGGATCGCTGAGTGTGTCACACAGAGACAGAAGTCCAAGATACACAATTACATACCCATCTTCCAGGGAACAAAATAATCAGACAATAACTAGTGGAACATGTTCCACATTTAACATACAATGGTACAATTTAATAAATGTACTTTATCAAACTGTATAAAAATATTTGTTGATCTCTTCATGGTGAAAGTTCGGCTGTGAGGAGAAGTTACTGTGGTTGCACTAAAGTCAGTCACCAATAATCTTCAGTGTTTGTACTACACATCACAGAAAATACAAAAAGAAGCCTTATGATTAATAATAAACTAGATGCTATAGTTAGTAAGTTCTTATTCACATTATTGGCACAAGAACAGTGTATAGTACATTACAGGAGGTATAATAACATGTGTAACTATACAGTGGGGTACAAAATGTAATATAAAATGTAATGATATAAGTAATGTAGCACAACCAGTGGTATAAGAGTGTAAATATGTCTGTTTTAGCAGCTAACAGAGGTCATAAGTCTCTCATCTTTGCTCTTCACAAGCTCGTCCATCCTTCATACTTTCACTGAAAGAAAAAGAAAAATGAGGGTAAAAAAAAAATGCAAAATCAATTTTTTGGATTTATAAATTTAAAACATCTGCCACATCCTGACAGCACAGTATTATTGATTGGACACAGTGGGAATCTAATCATGCACATCTTGGTTATATTTCACTTCAACTTACAGCACTGGACAGGGACCTCCAGTGGTATGTAGTTCTGCTGGCAGAGATGTACAAAAGCAGATGCTAATCTGCAAGGGGCTCTGGAGGAGCTCAACTCACACACCAACAAGAACTGACCAGGATCCACCTGATGGCACAGACACCCTGCTATAAAAATGCAGCTCACAATCCATCACAAACAGTGCCATGTGTCAGCCTAAAAATGAGCTACATTTTCACGTTTAGTGGACAAGACAGAACATACTTATTTCATCAAATCCTGAGTTTATGTTAATAGACATAATTCAAATTTAGTTCAATTTCCTTTAGATAACAATATACACATTTATTTTGCAGCATTTCCTTTGAGGCCTATTAAATCATATTTGCACATTTTTCCACTGAATAATCATTCCTTCATCTGTACTACGAGTGAATAAGTACAGTTGATCATGCCTGTTGTACCATGTTTGAACTTGAACATGTCCAGTTAATGAATGTCTTTATCTTGGCCGTTAATCATGTAAAGGTCCATTAGAGGTCAACAGGGTGTGTGTGTGAGTCTGTGGTGGAGGTGGTGGTGGGGGGGGCTGTCTGGTGGGCAATGTGCCAGACAATTGTTTTCAGTGATTTACCTTACACTTAATTAATCTTGTAATCTAAGTTCATGCTGGGTAAGAAACTGGTCATGCATGTCAGCTCTGCTTTTACACTCACCACCCTGAAGCAGGAGCTAAGTGGAGAATCAGGAGAGGAGAACAGGAAGTCACAGGTCACTGGGCTCACAGCTACTTTTGAGAGGCGCTCTGCTGTAGCTGGAGGTTTAATACACTCAGGTTTCATCTGAAGACGAAGACAAATGGTCAAACTGCAGTGGAGAACTGTCAGACACTGACATGAATGTGTAGACATTTATAGACTCCAGAGTTTAGGATTTTCCTCTGTGCTCAGTATACAAACACTGCCAGCTTACCTGCCAGCTGTAGAAAAAATCCTCCAAGTTTTCAGCTTGAGATCCATCAGGTAAAGGAAAATCATTCCCTGCTTCATTGTCATTGGACCCCAACAGACCAGTGGATGTGCCTGTGTACAGAAAAACATGTATCTTCGGTGGAGCATGGACATTAAAATATTCTTTAAGATCATGAAGCTAACAATAATAAAGATTCTTACCGTGCAACCATCCATCAAGAGTAAAACTGCACAACTCTAGCGTTATGTCACATGACAAGGACACTCCATTCTGATTGGACACCTGCACAACGTTTGATCCTCTTCTGACAGCCACTCCACTGTCACTGTGAAAAGTGTGCATTACAGCGGTGTTGCAGTTGGCTTTTACCTGTGAGACAAAGATTTATTTATTTTTTCCTTTAATCTTTTTGTAATTTTTCAGATACCTTGCAAGAAGGCATTCAAACGAAACTGCTGTGATAGCTTTTCTCACACATACAGGCAATCAGGGTCACCAGGGTTACCAGCAGTCACAAATACCTGTCCATTGTGCTGAATGTTGATGGTGCTGTTATTCATTCCCAGCAGGAGGAAGTTCTGCAAGTCTGAACTGAGCAGCAGTGTGAATGAGGGGTCCGCGCTGATGTCTTGGGCGAGAAGAAGTGGACATGATGCTGGGAGCTCATACAGGTTTCCATCAAACGTCACTACAAACTGATCTGCCACCAACAGAGCTTGGTCTTATGGAGAGAAACAGAACAACAAAGACAGAAAAAAGGGTCAGAATGTAAAATTATTGTCCTTTATTATTGTTAACAAACTTAATGCGAGTCTTTCTTACGCATGAAGGGGCTATCCATGATCTTCCTCTTGAGGCGGTAAAGTTCAGCTGTGGGTCTGATAGAGGCGAGGGTCTGCAGGGGCCTCAGGAGCCAGTCTTCTAAAAGGATCTCTACCAGTCCAGCCTCGGCCAGCCTGGACCGGGGGAGTGTTGGCAGCGGCACTGACACAGTCACTGAACACTCACTGGAAAAACCAAGACCACTTGGTTCAGAATATCTTATTGGAATCATTTCTTTACATCTTTTTTTGCTCTGGCTCAACATTTGGGCGATTTAACAGCAAATGCAAAACCTTGAAGCTTGAGGTCAAATCAGTGTTCACGGTGCTAAATTAATTTGTCTGGGTTACATTTAACCTTTGTTTCAGGAACATGCCAATGATGTAGTTTGGAGCTGCTTCAAAAAGAGATAAAAATCACTTAAAATCTGTTCAAACAACAGTTATATGTAACCTTGACATCTAAAAAACATGTTCTGACTTGGTTGTTACTGGGTGGGACTGTCATATTATAACATAATGAAGAATATATCCTCTCTTTAACCTCTTAAGTGATTTTATGAAAGGAAGGGTGCAGAGAGGTGGGACTCCCTAAAAACTTGGCATTTCACCCGGGTGCAGGTGGTTTTGCAGGACATAGCAGTGCATGCTTCAGTGAGCTCCATGACCGTCTTGCTTTGAGTGCACATTCACGAGTTTTCCACAATGAGGGTGAGTTATGTTAGTTTTGTACAAATAATGTAGGTTACTACTTTTAATTTGCACTACCCAGTCATGCTAACATTAGCATGTCATGTGTGTGTGTCATGACAATACTGTATGAAATTTACTGGCGAGCTAACGTTAGCCAACTGTACTAAAACACTGTGCCAAGAAAAAGACTATAAGAATGTGAATTCACCTTTATGTATACACACAGACCACCTGCCTTTTTTCCTTCACTTTTTTTCATTAAATTAATGGATTGTATTGTTGTTTAGTCTCTCACAGATGGGTGAAATGCTGCAGCGGCATGAGAGAGAGAGATATACATGTGCTTACACACTCACACACACAAAGTGAAATCTTCATACAGGTAGGGTGTGAAATATGGGGGGTCTTGGGGAGAGGGGGGTTAATCAGACAAACTACACTGAATAATACACAATATTCTATTAAAGTATTCCTATAATTTGTACATTTGGTCTCACATCTGTGCACATAGATACAATTCTTGTTTGTGCCTTGTACACCCATATGGGCTGAGCATCTGGATGTAAGATAGGGTCCTTAGTTACTTTTATTGACATGTTTTGACAGACACTAATATATCCAAATTATGAGCAACATGCACTGCCTCTGGTGATTGCACCAACTGAAATGTAGTTTGGTGAGGAGTTTCCAAATCTTTCCATGCTGAGGATCCTCAAATAGATAGAACAGAAACCTTTTGGTGTGGAAACCTACGCTATGTCCACCTGAGACGAGGTATCCTACCCCTGGCAATGGAAGTAGGTAAGTGAGGAAAGTAGGGTGTGTTTGGTCTGTGACCTGGGGGATGATGAAAATAAATTGTACTTAGTTTTATTGTAGGCTAATGATAACCTGCATGCACCTTTGTAAGAATGCAGAACAAAAATCCTGAATTATTTTGGTTTGACTGAATGGCAAAGTTTTTTGGCTAGTTTTATTTCTAAAGCTTGAAAATGAGCAAACTAGACTGAATAATACATGCATACAATATGGATCAGTTTATTTGATGCATAAATGCATACAGAATATACTACTTGTGTTCTATAATTTGTTTATTATTATTTTTAAACTGAGATTATTATTATTTGGAAACTGAAAGTCTCCCTTGTTTATCCAAAACGTGACAAGACGACCCAATGTAAGTCGATAGGAACGCGCATCAGGCACGTAACACTCTGTGTGACGCAGGACGTAAGGCACCGCCCCTGGGTGAAATACCAAGTTTTTAGGGGGTCCCGCATAAAGGTCTCAGACATGTGCAGTACCTGGGGGAGTATTTGTAGACAGAGGCCAATCGTTTCCTGACTCCTGACAGAGCCACTGCCAACCTGCTTTCAACCCAGTGGTAAGTGTGCTGGCCTGCCTAATTACAAAAAAACATCAACCATTAATGAACTCTGATCAAATACAATCACACTCACTCTAAAAATATCTACATAACGCTTTGAAGGAGCTAAACTAGGAATCACTTCAACAAAAAGACAGAGTGCAGGTTTCTCACAACATCCAGGGCGACGCTGAGCGTGGCCACACTGGTCTGAGCCAGCGGCCTCAGCTGAGGGTTTTCTAACAGAGTAGGCAGGACCTCCACCAGCCGGTCAGTCCACAACGACACAGCCTCCCTCCACAGAGCGTCCAGCCTCTGGCCCCTCACATCCTGGTACACACCTGCCAGAGTGGCCAAGGGCCCTGCGGAAGGAGCAGAGAGAGCACTGAAAATAAAGGGAACAGCGATACATTTTCCTTTCTCACATCACTGAGGAAATAAAATGATGAGGAGCTCAGGGGTCAGAGTACCCTGACAAAACAAAATTTTGGTGATCATGTAAGAAGAAAACATAAGTAATGATGGAAAACAGAAAAGATTATTTTTATGCTTCAGATAATGACGTAAAGGAAGAGAGGATTAGTTTATGATTCAGAGTTTCTCAAAGAAATTAGATTTCTGCCTGTGAGGAAAGGCAGGGACCGGCTGTACGGTCGTGACTCAAGAACTAAAGGGCATTACTAAATTTAAAGCAACTAAATCTGCTGTTTATACACAACCACAGCGCACCATTCTGTGCCTGTTATAGATTATAAGTATGTAAATTTAGACTTTTTACAAGATAAAGCACCAAATTTGATCAAAGGGGGAATGGTGGTGTTGACCAGATATGAGAGCAACAAAAGATACTCCTTTGGTTTTTTTTTTCAATAACACAAACTGTGAGCTGTCATTTGGCTGACATCACTGGTTAGCGTCATCTCTCTAGACTCACTCCTCAGCTCCTGTTGTCCCAGCAGCGAGGTGTGCGCCAGCAGCCCGAGAAAGCGAGGCAGGCTGTCGGTCCAGATGCGACGAAGGGGGCTGTTCTGCCACAGAGCCGACAAACCTCTGTCTCTCTGCCCCAAGAGAGCCTCCGCTCGCTGGGAAACATGAAGAGGCACAGCGCTCAGCTCCTGGAGCAACGCACTGTCTCTGGACTGGAAGGAATGCGGAGAAGAGAAGCTGTCAGCTCGTTACAAACTGCATAATGAAACCCAGATTAGAGCCCTAAATTTGCGGCTAAGTCTAAACCACTGCAGCATCTGTTTACACTGAGTATCCTAGTGTGTGTGTGATGTGGTTACCTGTCGTCTGAATTCAGTGAGGAGATTCTGTATTGTCTTGATTCTTTCCAACAGCTTCCTCCGTATCTGGGAGCTTAAATAGTGAACACGTGCCTGTGAAAACAACAACATACAGTTCTTCAAGGCTTCATACTGTATGGTAGTTGAAATATGGCTATACTTTTTTGCTGTTGGTGATACCTCCACCGCAGTAAGACTCTCCAAACAGCCACTTGCTCTCAGCATCAGCCTGTGATTGGCTGTTCCCACAGACACGCTGCCCAAAGTTTCAGGTTTGTTGCTGCCGTCTCTTTTCTGCACATCCAGCTTTAAACCGTGATTTGTTCCCAAACATGCCAACACAGTAACATCCTCGTTCAGGCCTGAGCCTGTACATAAACAGATGCGTAAAAAATGTCTTTTTATTCTTGTTTAATCTTAGTTTTAATATTTTGGGGTACTTTTGTGAGCGTTTCCAGAGATGATTCTGTATTTACCGTTCTTGTAGCCTGCCGTGGTCTGAAGACATCTTCCCTCCACTGTGCCATTCAGCCAAATCTTTTCTCTGCGGTCCAGTCTGGCCTGCACCTGGAGACCAGATCCCTGGGGCCAAGACAGGGCACTGCCACCCACCTCCACACTCCAATTACCCATCCTAGACTGTTGAGTGTATACATACACATGTTTGTACTTATATATTTATGAGGACCCTCACTGATGCAAAAGAATTCCCTAGACCCTAACTATGGAGATTAAGGAGTGCCAATAAATATTTTTTACAGCTTATATACTTTTTTGTCCTTCTTTTTTTCTTTCTTTTCTTTTATTAATTTTCCTGCGAGGGGTTCTTTATCATATGAGGTTTAAGAGACATCTCAGTTAAAGGGTAATTGGGATAACCTTTTCTAGCCAGCAAGAGTTACGAGACTAATTCCAAGAGTGAGAACCGCTCAGGGGTGTATCTGCTGTTGCGTAAGTTGTGCGATTGGAGGGGGGGGGTATATTGTCTGAGGGGAATGGATATATTAAGGGACTTAATGGGTTTTGTTAAGGGTTATATATTTTGGATTTAATTTTGTAATATGCTTCTCTCAAAATTATAAAATGTCTCTCTCAAGGACAAGGTCCTTAAGTTTGGTTGATTAATTATAAAGTCGAGTAAAGTTTCCCTTCTTTCATGGAACTGTAGAGGTCTGAGGAAATTAACTAAGATCAAACAGATCATGAACAGATTAAAACAGGAGATGTCTCTAATTAGTAAGAGATGGCCAGGACAGGTTTTTTCTTATCATTTTCCTCCCCGTCAAGAGGGGTCATTATACTTATTCATAACTGTTTCAGATCTAGAATGTAATCAAAGACCCAGGAGGTAGATTTTTGGTAGTTCAAGGCACAATTAAAGATGATAAACTGAATCTGATAAATGTTTATGGCCCAAATAATGATGATCCTGGATTTTATGCCAAGTTATTCCTTATAGTTTCCAGTCTTTCTGGACAGAATATTATTGCAGGCGACCTCAGTTGTACTTTATACCCAGCTAAAGATCGTTCAACACAAGTTGATCATTCACATATTAACAAAAGAAAGACAATTATTCAGTTTATGGATGAACTCCATTTAATAGATTTATGGAGGGTATTAGACTTTAATTAACCTATTATTTATTATTATTTTAATTATTGTTATTCAAATAGATATCATACGTACTTGTGTATTGATTATTTCTTAATCTCTGCCCAGCTAATATCTAAAATAGAAAATTGCCAGTACAATAGTATTATTATATCAGATCATGCCTGTATTTCCTTGACTTACATAGACTCTAAATTAATTTGTGACCCTCCAAAATGGCGATTTCAGTTAAAGTGACTCCTGGAGCTCTCATTCATAGAATTTCTTGGGAAACAAATAGACTTGTTTTTTCTAATGAATACTACTGAAACCTCCACAACTACTAGATGTGAGGCCTTTAAAGCAGTTATTAGAGGACAGATCATGAGCTACGTTAGTACAAATTCTAGGGAAATCAATAGGGACATCGCAACCTTAGACTCTAAAATAAATCTTGTTGAACAAAAATGATATCAAAATTTAGGAGACAGCGCAGAGATACAACAGAAATTACTTATTTATAGAATGAAAGGAAATACATGGAAAACTTCTAGCTTGGTGTATTAAACAGCAGCAACAAGATAGTGCTATTCACTGTATTGAAGATAGTAAAGGGAATATTATGTTTGATCCAATAGAGATAAGTAATACATTTGAAATGGCATTAGAAAAAAATTACATATATACAGCCAAACAAACAGGAGGCATTTAAGGAAATATGGGATCCCTTAGTACAGTTTCTTAGAAGGGAAGAGTTACGCTTGCAGAAATGCATCATTCTGGGAGCAATATTGTATTTTCAGTTAGAGAAGCATGTGTGTATGCACATATGTACATGGTTATATATATGTACATGTTTTGAGTTTTTTTGTTTGTTTGTTTGTTTTGTTTTGCTTTGTTTTGTTTTTTGTCTTCTTTTCCTTTGTCTTTCTTTTCTTGTCTTGTGTTTCTATGATAGTTGATTACTCTCTGATATGAATTCTTAGTATGAAATGTTAATGTGTTATGAACTCTTACTGTTTGTTACGAGTATTTTGTAATGTTTTGCCTGGAGGAGTCTGGGGATGGGTGGGTGTAGGTGAGGTTAAGGGGATAATATGATATGGTTCAGGCTGTATTGTATTTGTTTACTTTGATAAGTCCTTTTTTTCTTTGTCCCATGTCTATTTATGTTTAAAAAATAATTTAAAAATATTCTCCAAAAAAAAAGAGCACACAAACAGAGATGGCAGTTAATCCAATGTACAACAATAAAGTGCTACCAGTAATTCCATTACTGGTAGAAAAAGAAAATCTGTATCCAATAATATAAAAAAGGGACATGACTTATACATAACTAAATTAAACCATTAAATGTACGTCATCACTGACAATCTGTTGACATGTTCCCTGTTTCACTGAATTCACTAAGAGGTTTTCTTTTAAACATTTGACAATCAACTTAACTAAGACATATTATTGTTGAATGAACACCAAGGGATCTTTCTTGTTGTTTACCTCAGAGAAGAGAGACATGTTGGTGCCCTGAGTGGTAGAGGAGTTGGTCAGGGCGAGGGTGAGGCTGCACTGATGGGGCCGTCCTGTCACCGACAGGCGAGACTGTGTGTAAAACAGCTCGTCTCCTGAGTTCAATCTGTGGGATCCTGACCACGACAGAGTCTGAACAGATCATCAGGGAAAGTGATGGTTTTTTAACATACAGAAGAAATTTATTCAAACTCTTATCAAGTTAAAAAAGAAATGTCTGAATCCTCTGTGTGTTACATGTAATTAAAATGTGTTTATAACAGTAACTAGATCGGTAATTTTCTGATTTTTTTCTAACACTGGTAGATAGTTTAACTTGAAGCCTCTCAGACTAAGGCGGACTACTGATTAGGTATAACAAATATGACCAGATGCTGTTACATTTTATTCTCTGAGTCACGCTGAGTACTCCCCACAGGCACATAAAGCTAGAGACTACGCCAGCATGCAGTGCAACCAACAGACAGACACAGCATCACTCATGTATAGTGACACATTTATGGGTGTACGAATTACCAGTTAAGAAATAAATCAGCAAACTGGTGAGTGTGACAAGTTAAAGAAGAAAAAAAACAAAAAAAGGACAGAGAGGCGTGGACTCACAGGCTGTGGTGGGCAGAGGCCCAGCAGCACTGTGTGCTCAAAGCGATCCCTGAGGTTGGTTTGGACCTTGGCCAGGAGTGTGTGTGAAGGACAGGGTGCAGGAGACACTTTGTCCAGCCCGACATTAACTTGGAGGCTGTGCATTCCCCGTGGACCCTTCTGCAAGCAACAACACACACACACACACACACACACACACACAAGCAAACACAAACCGAGATTTTTTAAAACTCCAGCCATCTGCTACCACATGAAGAGAGAGTTTAATACGCAGAAACTCAATGAAAAACAACACACTAATGTTGTATGTACCTGGTACTTCATGCCTTGCTTGACACTCCTGTTGTCCCATCTTAGCTCTGCGTTTTGTGAATATGAGTTTCCCTCCTGGCCCACTGACACACAACCTTTAACAGAAGACACTGCCATCTACACACACACACACACACACACACACACACACACACACACACACACACACATATATACACATATATATATATATATGTATACACAGCAAGTAATACATAATTGGGCACTCAATAAAGACTGATCCCACAAAAATGTAAACATCCTTGAGATTTGCAGATGGTGCAGCTGCACTACCTGCTGGGTTGAGAACAGAGCACACGCCTGCCCCCTGCTAGAGTTGATCTGCCACTGCTTGTTCAGGCTGAGGGAGACGTTGACAGGCACTGCGCTCTCCCATGACAGATGGGTCTGAGTGCACAAAAGTAAAAAAACCAAAAATACATACACTTAAAAACAAAATCATGTAATCATATTCTCAAAATAATCTACACACTTGCTGCAACTGCAAAACCAACACTACTATTGCTGCTACAAGTTTTATGCAATATCAAAACCACCAAATTCACCATGGGGTGAATTTGTGTAAATGTGACCTATTTGAGAATGAGTATTATTCTGTCATTGTTGTTGTTCATTGTTGATATATTTCATCAAAAACTGAAAATGGTGGAGGGATGTGGCAATGCACGCAGCACTTTGGGAATATTTTTTATTCCAAATGAAGCTAAATAAGATGTAAGAATTATGTTTAGTAAAATATTTATGTAATATGTATTTTTGTTCTTAGACAATAATGTAGTTTAATTTAATGCAAACAAAAATATGTGTAGCAAACCATTGTTGTATGGCGTCTATTGGAGTGGACAGATTCATGTTGAAAATAATAAATACTGAAACTAAAAGTACCACCTTGTGTTTGTATGCCTCCAACTAACCAAGTTGCAGTTTACATCCATGTCTGTCCAGACTTATATAACATTTGTAGTGTGGACTTTGAAGGAATCTAATAACAGGTATTAAGTGTATTTTTTTTACACACATTTTTTATTTTTTTTTGTTTGGCTAATAAAGCTGATTCTGATAGAACACAAAGTTGTAGCCATGACAGTAGACGATGCTTCAGATATGGATGTTGCTGCAAAGAAGCTACAAATACTAAAACACTCTTCACACACATCTTCAGAAGTTCTAAACAATCACCACAGTTTCAAGGTGAAGACCCAAGATTAGTGTCACCAATTCAGTATCTGACCAAATGTGAAATATGGTCACAATCTGCCCTTCTGTTTCTGAGTTATCGTGTTGAATAATGACCAGCAAGTGTTTTTGTAGAACATTATGATGTCACAGTGAAGCTCACCTTTGACCTTTTGGATATAAAATATCATCACCTCATAATTTTATTCTATTAGACATTTATGTGAAACTTTGTCATAATTAGTGTGTGAATTCTTGATTTATGGCCAAAAACGTGTTTTGTGAGGTTACAATGACCTTTGACTGCCAAAATCTAATCAGTTCATTTTTGAGTCCAAGTGGATCTTTGTGCCAAATTTAAAGAAATTCTAGCTGGATGAGGAGGCATTTTATGTCTCTGCGCTGGCCACAGCTGTTGCTGGTGCGGAGGCATAAAAAACTAAAACGTATTGGATGATATTGGGAAACTGATTTAATAATTCATGCATTAAATGTTTTTAATATGAAAATCTGAGACAGAGGGATGCTCCACCTGAACTAATAGATTTGGGGTCACATTTCATAATTCAAAACATGGGAGTCTATACTGATGGTTGTTTTCAGTGTTTTGGGAACATGAGCTTTAATTTTGACAAATGTACCAAATCCACTGACATAAAGTAGCAAGACTCATCTATTGGTTACATGACTAGCTGAGATGGATACTTTAATAGCGTAAAGTGTGTGTGGTCTACCTGGTGGCTGCTGCGTTTTTCCCTCTGTGAGCTGTATGAGACTGTGTGAAGGGACAGATGGCTGAGTGTGGAGGAGAAGGGCTGTTTCAGCTCCAGCTTGGTCTCATTCATCTCCTCTGATCGACTCCACAAGCTGAGAGCTCTGACCTTCAGTTGAACAAACCATAGTTTATGAAACAAAGAAATAAGAATAGAAATCCTTACAGATGATCAGGCTTGACATTCACTCTTTTCTTTGACTATTCTACAACCTTTAGGGGTTCGTTTCACATACAGTCATTACAATTTCATTAAACTTTGCTTGAGCATTGCCAATTGAATATGACAGTTTCATACTCCAAGAGACACAAAAGGAGACAAAAAACTGAGTCAGAGACAAAAGAAGATATCACAAAAGATTGCATGAATCACGCCCTTCATGTTCTCTGGGTCATGTCACACTTTGTGTACTCTGACCTGCTCCAGTCGGCCATGCCTTGTCCAGCCTAGTGAAACGCTGTCCAGCCGACCCAGTAAGGAACGCTCCAGTGTCACCTCCAAACTGGTCCAACGGGGAATGCAGGTGATCTGAACTACAGCCAAGGACAAGAGACAACAATCTCTAGCGAGCTCAATTCTTAGATGGTTAGAGGGATTTTACTTTTTTTTTTTACTTAAAGATACAATATAAATCTAACAGTTGTGAGGCTCTGCAGAGCTGGTTGTGTGACAGTTTACCCTTCAGGGTCTGGTTCCCCATCTCCAGTGCTGGAGGTGCAGAGTAAAGACCGGACAAGCTGAACTCCTGATTGCCCCAGACAGCTCCATGCTGGACTTGGTAGCTCCAGTTCCTGGCTTCATACACTGTCCTCACTGCAACAGTCCTGGGGAGTGGCTTCAACTACAGGACAAAGACAGTCACTGTAACATTTAGGATGTGGGTGTATCTTCATGTCATGTCCAGGGTGCGGAAAGACAGATTGAGCCAAGGACCTGAATCAGTGTCATCATTTAAATTACATCTTATAATGTTGACTTTTCTTTCTTAAAAACACATTTTACTATAGTTCCAATATGTTTTATCTGTTCTATTTTATTATTTCACCCTTTTTGTCTCATTTATATTATTTTATTGTTGGGTATTTTATTCTACTGATTTTGACTTTCTGATTTCATTTAATTTTATTGTGCTGATATGCTTTATCTTGATTTCTCCATGTAAATCATTTTGTGACTGTGTTTTGAAAAGTAAATAAAGTTTATTATTATCATCATTATTATTATTAATAATAATTATTGTTATTCTTAATTGTATATTATTAATTATAATTAAAATCTACTTTTTAGGTCTGGCAAACACACATCATAAAATACAGAATTTATCTGAGCATAAAGCCTTAAAAGCCATAAAATTCAGTATATCACATGCACAATATGTGCTCTATTTTGATATATAAAGGTGCATAAAACATAACGTATTTAATGACACATGACTAAATATGGGCAGTGCACCCATAGTCCAATCAGAGAAGCAGAGGGATTTGGAGGAATATATAATCTGTTTGTTAGTAGATGGTGGCACAAATTGTGCGTGATTATCCTTGACAACAGAATTACAGTACAACATTGCAAAGCAGAACGTCAAAGTTGTGATTTGTGCCTGAACATAAAAAAGTCTTGAATGTACATGTTATATACTTTATATAATACCTGTGGATATGAGTGTTTGAGCTCTAGAGCCTGTCTGTATCCGCTCTCAATGGCTGCCACTTCCCCCAGAGCCCACAGCCTCCTCCTGCCTGACGACACCTCCACCAAACCTGCAACACTGGACTGGGACTGGTTCAGCTGGAGAGAGGGAAAAGAGAAATGGTGATACTTGTTGTGACATGTCATACAAATAAAACTCTCCAATTGTTCTCATACCACACAAGATTAATTCGTCTCAAGGTTGTTGCTGCACAACAGACAAACATAAGCAGGCAAAAATAGACGATTAAGATCATTGTTCAGCCTGCTGCTAATTTTTCAGAACCCACCTGAGACCTGACATTGAGCTGAGAGGGCAGGTAGACCATCATCTTGGGGATATTCTGGACCACCTTCACCATCAGGTCCTTGCTGGTCAAAAGAACCTCTGTCACTTAAAGTATGTGTGTGATTTACAGGAGAAATGGTTGTATATGTATATTTTCAGATTTTCAGAAGTGTGTTGTGCGTGTGAGTGTGTACCTGTGAGGCAGATGGTGTCCCTGGATGATGAGGGCTAGTGAGGAGCTGAGTTCAGGGTTCACAGCCATTGAGCACCTAAGCTGTGACCCAGCAAGTCTTCCCCAGGCCTCCACCTACATCAACAGTACAGAGCTGCTCAGCAGAGAAAAACAAATCACATATCCAGAAGCCAAGCATAATCTACTCTGCCTCAACTCCTGCTGAGCTTGGCCTGAGCCGCACTCTCTGAATCCAGTTTCTAAGAATTTGAGTTGGAGACGTTGAAGGCGCTGTGAGAATGTGAGTGTGTGCTATTCTTACTTGCAAGGCAGGGCTGGTTTGACCCTGTACAGTGTGTTTAAGTGTAACTTTGGCCTCCTTGGACCCTGCATGCGTGCCCCAGCCCCCGATGTCCCCCATCACTCGGACCCTCCAGTCCTCACAGTGAATGTCTACTGAGGCGCTCCGCAGAGGACCTGCAGAGAGGATCAGAGCACTGATGTATAAGATTAAAGCAATAATATGAGACACCCTCATATCCATCATGAAAGTAAAGAAATTTGTGTTTTTGCAACAATGTCTGCACTTTAAAACTAAACTGAAAAATCTATTTGAATTAGTGAAAAGGAAACCAATCTTTAAAAACACTGATCAGAATCAGTTGTGCTGAAAATGTCTCCAAGTGATTGATAAGGTCAACTTGTGACATCTGCTGGCCAACTCCAGTTATTGCATTTATAACCTCACAATGAAACAGAAAGAGAAAATACAGTGTAAACCAACTCACCACTGTCATCTTTAAAATTTTGTTTATGCATTGACACAAAAACAGTAACACATGTTACATGTCAGAATATATATGATGACTATTCTTGGTTTGGTTTCATAGTTAAAGTATCTGTTTGCTACTGTTCTGTTTAGTTGTGTGACCGATGTGTGCTGTTATAATTAAGTTATGATGTTTGCAATTACTTATAATTGCTTGATAATAACGGGGAATAATTAGCTTTAAGTAGCCACATGAAAAGCAATAAAAGTGTCTGATGTACAACTAATCTTACCTGAATAAAACTCTCTCTGGCTCTTTGACAATGTGCATTTTTTCATCTGCAAATGTCTCTAATACTCAAACGACCTACAAGTGTGGCAAGGATTCCAAGAGAGATCTTTTCTTAGAGTCAACTATGCTGCATGACACATGAATAGAAAAATAAAATCAGACCTGAAACAGGATTAAGATGACAGTGCTAGTCAAATTAAATTCAAACTTCTGTTATATGGTGCCAAAAAAAAACAGTTAAAAACAATGTCCTGTATAATTCAGGCCTTGAATTATACAGAATTATTCATTGTCTTGTTTAGCTTTAAATGACAATGAGAAACAACCGCATATATTTAAGCATCTCAAACTTCAGAAAATAACATTAACAGTCGACTACAGAACATAAATATTAAACCAAGCTGTTAATACAATCTGACCTTTGAACTGAGCAGTCAAAGCAGTGTCCAGACTGAATTGAGTCTCTGTCTGACTGGAAGTCAGGGGAGAGTAGGAGAGAAGCCCAGCCAGACGTCCACCAGCCACGCTGACATTCAAGCCAGAGACGAGCAGCTTGTGTCCGTCCACAGTGAGCTGAACTCTGGACTGGAGCTGAGAAAACGCCCCCTGGATGGAACATAAGGCCTTCGAGAAAAATAAAATCAAAAGATTGTTGCTACCCTCATGAATACCACAGAATATGTTTTGAGACAGAGGCAGCTACTGTATCTCACCAGTTCAATGAATCGTTAATGTAAAGAACATTTATATTTGATAGTTATATGGATTTTTTAATACCTCGACATTAAGTGGCACTCCTCTGTCCTGTAGCCAGGACCAGCTGTGCCACATGGTTCCTGTTATCTCTTTGGTCATGGGAAAACATTTCATCTTCAGTATCAGTCCCGCCTGCTGATCTCCAAACTGGGATTGTAAAGTCAAAGTCTTCCCTTCAGCAGAACCAACCTCCACCTGCCCACACAGTCACTATGACATTAACTATCTGAGACTCTTGAATGCATACTGACAAGTTAACTGATTATCAGTCAATCAATGATCAGTTCTTCATAGGTGATTGGTTGAATCGGCTGCATGTTTTTTAACTTCTAACCTGGATGCTGTTGTTTCCAGGGACTCCCAGTTTCTTCAGGTAGTTTAGCGTGTGTCTGAAATTACTCTTCACTCTGACCGTCTCAGACGTCTTTTCCACTGTCATCTCTTGGCTTAACTGTAGTAATCAGAATATTTTGGGGTTATGCAAACATAATTTATTTTTCCTGGACATTATAAACTCTAAATTGGCCACATTTCAAATATCCCAAATCAATCATCCAACCTTTTGATTTCCTGCACTGCTGCGTAACAGGTAATAGTGCGATCGATTGCCATGATAACCGGAATTCATTGTTATTGCAGCATTTGCAGTGAGACCCAGCTTCCTCAACAGGGGCACTGTGTGGTTAAGATAAAGTGATGCTTCATTTTTATCCTAAAAAAAACACAAAAGCACAAAATCATAAAACATGGCTTCACACCCCTTGATCTCTGAAAACAGAAAAGCTACATTTTTGTGTTATATGTGTCATATTACAATTATTGCAAATTATTGCATTTTAATTGGGAAAAAGTAAAATATTTAAATGTGAATGAATGTAAAATCTAATGTTTATGGTCTTTCCACACCTTAGTTTTCTTAAGAGCCACTAGAGCCTGTAACTCTGTATTGTCTATTGCCATGGAGACATGAGATTCAGCAATAGTTGGGGAGACAACCAAGGATCCAGAGGCCTGTATCCTGTCTGGACTACCCCACTCCTAAAAAACACAAATAGCCTGTGAAAATGTGACGCTTTGACAGTTTGACAGGCAGCAACTAACTAGTCTGTTATCAAATACTCTGTGTAATGAAATAAATGCTTTATCTATGTACAGTATGTACTTTACCTGAATCACTGTGCAGTTATTGAAGTACACCAGTGACCCCTGCAGGCCTGGATGTGACATCACAGCTCCAATGGCTTTGACGGCACATTCGCCCATTTGAATGAGCGCTTCAGTGTCATAGCGTTGTTTTCCAGCTCTGCTTGTCACCCTCAGTCTGCTGCGTTCAGGTAAACTTCTGAGAGCAGGAAGGTTGTGATTGAGCTCACCCTCCAGACTCAACTCTGGCCAGGCCCTTGCATTCAGCCTCAGGAAGCCCCTTTTGCTCCCCAGACTGGTGTCCACCATGGCTGCCCAGATACCCTGAGCCTCCTGCTGCACTGATCCATTCAAATGGGCCTGAGAAGGAAAAATATAAACTACTGGTGTTTTCACATATCTGTAATTATAGCATCTCCAGGAGGCCGGACAGTGTTATACTCAAAGTAAAAATGGAGGCGCTGAAAAGATTTGCAGACTGGATAAGTTAGAAACAGTTTGATTTAGGTATAAAGTTAGAAAGGTTTCTTTGTGTACTTTGTAAGGGATGTGTTGGGTCAGGTATGGATTTGATGATGTTCAGGTCACCCCAAACCCATTGCCTTCTAATATGATGCTCTAAAGATGCATCATCCTTCGAGATTTCATCAAAATAACCCTAGTAGTGTATAAGACATTGTATTAAGAGTTAAAAGCTCTTCTGTTATGGCCTTTTCTCACAGTAGACATTTTAACTTGTCATTGCAGGAAAAGCACAGGTGTAACGAATAACATTAAAAGGGCTCAGTTTCAGTGGGCGTTCCAGTATGCAGTCTGAATTAATGACATGTCAACAAGTCTGCATGGAAAAGGGTCTGTTATAGTGCCTAATGAAACAAGGATAGTTTGTAAAGGTATATTTTTTTAATCTTTGCAGCAAATTCCATTTTATTCAGAGGACTGGCTTTCTAATGAAAATGACCTCATCAAACCACAATGCAAAACTGCCAAGTTATTCATGTGAAGTCCCTTCAAAAAGAGACACAACCTGATGCAACTTTCAGCTACATCACTGATTTAGTTTAGTAAAGCTGTACCTGTAACATCGGGCACTTCGACTCCAGAGCCCAGAGCCACTTTGTCCTTCCTTTGGCCTCTATGACTCTGTTGGCTCTAATGTGACATGTCCCTGCTTTGATTAACAGAGCACCAGCCTCCTCAGAGCCTCCGGGACCAGTGGCCTCTACGGTGATCGTCTGGGGCAAACCTCGGCTCCTCAGCCCAGGGAAGGTGTGTGTGAGGGTCCCGGAGAGATGTGGAGACCTGCAGGACTGACCTAGCTCCAGAGTGAGGTTCTGGTTGTCTGCCCTCAGAAAAGAGGTCACAGTCAGCAGGCAGGGGTCGACTGACAGGAGGCCCCGAAGGACCAGGGACACTGGGAGGACTGTTCCCTATGGAAGAAATATATATGTGTCAATTATATGTGTCATCAGTGTTAAGATACTCAGACTGTTTCCTTGTAATTAACTAGTAAGTCACATTCTCATTCGTCAAGCATATCAACACAGTTAACATCACATGCCTTTATGCACACGTACTGTATACAACACATATTTCTGATATCCTCTCAATAGCACTTTAGTTTATTCAGCACACTTTATTTTATTTTCTCTTGATGTTTGCATGTTTTTTTCCTCCTTTCTTTTCTTCCTTTTCTCTCATGGTTTTCTTATCATAAACCTTTATGTCTTACCTTTTTATGTCACACTTGTGTCACATTTAAAGAAAAAGAAAAAAGAGAGTTCTATCAATAATACAAAATGACATGAAAACAGTTTTTTCCTGTTTTTTTATTTATGTAATGGTTGCAGCAAAGCTGACTCTACCCTGACTGATGATATCACATCACAGACTTTGAGGTAGTCTGATGCAAATAAACATTTAGAAGAGTTCGGCTCTCTGGGTCACTTGCCGTCGTGTTACCAAACCAATGGGGGTGCTATTGATCTAGCCAGGAAGGTGTTTCATCTACTATATGGTGTCGTTCTGCTCTGCTGCTAGTGCCAAATGAGCTGTAGCTTGACCTGATGGCTGAAAAAAGTATTTCAAAGTAGGTTGTGTTAACATGAACAGGGGTGATTCATGTAGGAAATCCCACTCTTTGTAACTGTGATAAAAGAAATGACAATGTATTGCCACAGTTAGAGGTAATAGCAATATTTACAACATAAACATATTAGTTTATTCAGGTTTCCATATGCTTTGAAAACTGATTGGCTTCCTTACCTGTAGAGCGGGACAGTAGTTGGTCACATTTACAGCGTAAGAAGACCGGTTCCTCTCTGTTTCTGTTTCTGAAGACGTAGTCTTTCCCCTAAAATAACAGCGTCCCAGCTCCAAGCCGACCTCCACCTCAGGCACATGTGCAGCTGAGACATTAAGGATCAGCGCTCCATTGGTAGGAAATCCCACCGTCTGTATTGCCTCTATAGAGTGCTGGACTGATGCTTTCAGACTAAGACTGGGGTGACAAGCTAGGGACAAAGTAAGGTTGACTTTCTGTTCATCCTCAGCCTGGAGAACAGCACTGAGATTTGTGGAGCAGCCAGAATGGATGATGGAGACATTGACTGAGGATTGTGGGAGCTGGAGAGACTGTAGAGGGAAAATGAAAAAAGGAAAATTAGAACAAGAACTAACCTTCACTCCTTCAGCTTCATACAGTATTGACTTGTTATTTATACTCTGATGGAAAGAGAAGAGTCATCTCCAATGTGAAGATGTCTCTTTTGCTTTCCTTTCGCTGGGAAACAAGTTTTCTGACACTTTTTCTTGTTTCCTGTCTAACCTTCAAAAAGACACACCGCTGATGGACAAAAACATTCCAGCTCATCATCTTGCCCGCTCCTCTCCTTTGTTGATTTGCCAGGAGAAGCACGGAGCACACGTCACTTTCCACCTCAACTTGTGCTTGACTAGCTGTGGACAACATGCTAACAGTGACCGCCCCTGGTACACCAGTAATGGCCAGGTTTTGCTGAAGTGTGACCCTGAAGGAGGTGAAGGGCTCCCAGGTAGCAGTGACGTCTAGCTGAGCAGATTGGGTGTTGAAAGAGACCCGAGCACTTCCAGAGAGGGAGGTGTCATGGAGCTGACCTGAACCTTGGAGGTCCACTCTGTTTGGGATGATGGAGGCAACAGAGGCCCAGTGGTGCTGGAGAGTCCAGCCCACTTCTGCCTTATGGTTCTTTAGTAGTACAGACAGGAGGCAGTGGAGGGAGTCCTGCTGGTTTTCTAAACCCAGAGATCCTCTGAGTCCATCTTTTCCAGCCTTTCCATGTACTGTTAGAGAGGTTTTATGTGGCAAGCCCCCCTCAACTCTCCTGACCTGCTCCCAAACCAGCCTCCCCACCCCGTTACACCGGACAGACACCAACAAAGTGGAGCTGACTGAGTCCCATGCCACACTGACATCTGCCCAGATGTGACACCAGCTTTCCAACCTCATCCGACCAGTCATCTCAGCCTTGTTTGTAATACTGCGGCTCCCGTACTCAAGTAACCCATGCCAGCCATACAGCCCAGCCCTCTCCACCCTCAGTGCCACATTCAAGTCCATTCTCCATGGGCCAACCACCAAGCCAATCCCCAGGGCCCACCTCTGAGGCCCAGGCCGGAGCAGGAGCCTGAGACCAGATTTAGTGGGCACGCCCAGAAATGTCAGCAGTAGTGCAGAAGAATGAGTGAGGTTTGCTCTGAGCTCCTTCTGACCATTAGGACTGAAACAGCCTTTAGCTTGAGCACTGAGGCTAAAGTGAGTGAGCGACAGGCCATAGCAGAGCCTGTTGTGTGGTCTATAGGAGCGAAAGGCTCGTACCTCCACAGGGCGGCCTGCCATATTTCCATAGCACTGGGCTGTGAGCCGGTCTGCGGTGGCGTCCCCCGTGCAGTTCATCTGTGAAAACAAAACCCCCTGTTGGCAGAGTTTGTTTTTCAAAGGAAAAACTGAAGAAGGAGATGGAAGACTTTCAGAGGAATACTGAACTTTAAACCAGGCGCATAAAATCTTGTGGTACACCAACATGCTAATCTGAGCCCTGATTATGAAACAAGATTACAGCATGATTATCAAAGATGGTGAAACAGTATTTCTGTTTTATTCCAAATGCTTCATTTGATACTTCGGATCATGGTGTACTTTAGGAGATGTGGAAAAGTGAGTTGACTTCTTCAACTGGTTCAGATCCTACATGCAGGGTAAAAATATGATTTAATTTGAGGACGTACAGTAACAAGAAAAAAGTTAAGGTGTGAAATCCTACACGGGTCAATCCTCGGCCCCTTTTTATTCAATGTATACATTCCTCTATGTGGACTTTATGTAAAAAAGCAATTATCACTGTTATGCTGATGACACAACTTTACAGATTTAGAATGATTTACTGAAAAAGTTCTATAGGTAAAGATAATGAAGATAAAGGCTAAGTAAAGATACATTGACTAAATTCATATTTTAAGTGGTAATAGTCTTAGGCAGGAACATGATATAAAGTATGCACAATTTACCAGTAAAGAGGCAGGTATGAGCCCCTGGAGCAACTTCATCTGTTGCCATAGAGACACTACCAATATAGCGGTGGTGTTTTTTGATCCAACAGCAAACAGGATGTCAGCTATTCTCTCATCTTCCATGTGAAGGACCAGTCCTGCGTCCAGCCCCTCTGTATCTAACTAACAGAGGGAATAAACACATAGAAATACAAAAAATAAACATGAGAATCCATAAATGATATTGAGATTCCTAATAAAATAGAAAGTTGCTGTGGATAGAAAAAAACAGACTGTCATGATAGTGCAGTACCTGGTAATGTGCTTTGGCTTGTACGGAGCTTGATATGCCTCTTTTCAGCAGGGCTTTGACTTGGTGCTGCAGCCTTGAGAGGAACTCCCATCGTGGAATGAGCGGGTCTGTCCTGCCTCTGTTAAACTCAGCTTTTAAATGTTCAGGTCCAGCCTGCAGCTCTGCTAGGACTGACAGTCGACCACCATCCTGGAACCACCTCAGCTGGGCACTACTGCTGACAGGTACGCCTAATGGAGTGACACATATGAGATACTGTGACCTTTAGTAGCAAGCTTACATCTAGCAAGCATCCGACAGAAGGAAAATAAAAGAGATAAAGAGACTAATATGGAGAGACAATTTGATGAAAATGTTAGAGTTTAAGTTTATTACACCTAAATGAAGTGTAAATATTACCTGTGGCATTGAGCAGGTTGAAAGAGTGAGACAGTTGGGTGTAGACCTCACCCCTCCCTTCAACCCCCATTTGGCGGCTCACATTCACACACAAATTCTCCGCCCCGGACCAAACACACAGCCAGTCACGGGTCACGTGTGATTTCTTTCCCATCATGCTGTCGTCATCCTCTCTGCCCAGAGACTCTCCAGGATCCTCCTGATGCCTCAGCTCCACACTGTACAGTGTCTCCATCACTCTAACTCTTAACTGTCCTGCATCACACACACAGACAGAGACACACACACCATTGAAATGTCATCTGAAGCCAATTCATTCAAGATTTTTAGCAAGTCATACAAAAAAAAGACATTATAAATGACTGTTTCCCAGTATCCTGAACTCACATTGTTTGCTTATGATATTGGTTGTTTCAGTTGTAAAATAAATTATGTGAATCAACAATTATTAGTATAATTATAGTGTAATTAACATTTCTACATGAACCTCTACCTTCTATGAGTGTGTCAGACTGTCCCAGCGCCCCATCTAATCCCAGGGCCGAAGGCAGAAAAGCGAGGTTGGTCACAGAGTGCCTCAAGTCCCCTGACACAGCCAGCTGGAGACCCCTGATGTCTTTTAGAGACCCTTTCACCTGGGCCAGCAGAGCCTCATGTCCTTGTGTATAGGAGCCATGTAGAGACACACTGGAGGAGCAGAAGCCAAGCAAAAAACAGAAATGTAAGTATGAGTTCACATTTGTTACTGTATTGCTGATAAATACAAAATCATAAATTTGACGGTGGTACAGACCTGTCTGAGGACATGTTGGCAGCCATGTTTACATACATGTCAGTGACCGCAGGCAGTAAACTCTGGGATAAATTTAGCCTCAGTCCCATGGCTCTGTCTCCATGCTGGAGGGAGTGAGACATCTGGGCGTCCAGCATCACCCTGTCCTTCCCATCAGCCCTCACACGTACTGAGGTGCTCCCTATGCCAGACCCTGTAGAAATGTCTGCAGTGGCTTTTGCCTGAAAAACAGCAGCATGACAAGATAGCTTAGATGCTAAAATAAAGACAACGTTATTATTTTCAACGTTATCCATAACCTGAATTTCTTGTAAGACAAAGAATAAAACACATTTTTGGGGAATTTTTCTATTTTATGAACATGGAATGATATAATTTGTTAAAAGACCAAAGCAGCCCACCTCTAGTGTTTTGGGAATCTTTGATTTGAAGGGGTGACTGAGAGATGAATACAGGCCGACTCTGCCTTTTGTTCCATTGAGCTGTACTGAAAGCTATAATGAAAAACACCTTGTTACCAAACATTTATCAGAAACGCAGCTTGTAAAACAAGCAATAATTAAAATGCACAGTTGGTTTTACTCACTTGACACTCCTGTCGCTCTATTCTCAGTTTCCCTCTGGCCACATAGTCAAAGTCCATGCTGTTTCTGGGTTTCCAACATATATCACCTTCCACTATAGCAGAGGAGGGGAGCTGCAGCTGTAACAGCAATAACAGTTGAACTGGTCACAAGTTTGGCCTTTTCTACTGTAAACTATACTGTACACTGTTGGAGGACTTATACTCTACTGACTGCAAATACCACACACAAAACAGCACTTTACACAGTTTAGTTATATCAATGAAACATTGTTTTCCAGGGCACAGAGACTGGTTTACCTGGAGCTGATGGGTGAGGTTGGCTTTAACTTTTATTGCTTGGTGACTTGAGTGCAAAGGGTTCAACTGAACTTGTCCAAAGAAAGTCAGCCGCTCCTTGCTACCGACCCGTAACTTCCCATATATGTCTTTCTGGGTCTGTAGAAGAGTGTACCAATACACTATTTTTTACATGAATGAATGAATTTTCTTTTGAGTATCCACTTAAATAATTATGGTGGATAAGTTGGATAACAATTATGAAAAATTCAGATCAACACATCATTTTGATGACTGTGGCATTACATGACATGGCAAATTCTGTAATATTTCATATAAATTTCTTTGCAAATTTGACATGTTTAGAATCATTTGCAACTTTAATACAATGACTAGAATTGTGAGTCCAAAAAAAATGTAAAAAGTGTCTGCAGAACTAAGGATATTCATTTTTATTTTGTTTTCATTCATTTTTGCTGTCAAATTAAATCTAATCTCTCTTTTAGATCGTGTTGTCAGTGAGAAAAACTGTTTACCTGGTTGCTGGATATGGTCACACAGATTTCTGAGTCTGACGGAATAGTGTCAGAGCTGAAAAAATGAATCAGTGCAGAGCAAACCTAAATATGAGAGAAGTAATACACAAAACATGAAAATTACTTAATACAGTAATCAACAGCTCCTTCGCTTTCTCTTCAAGTGTTACAATTTAACTCTCAACTTACAAAAGGGCTCGGTGGTTGGTAGCCGAGGGTGAGGGTATGAATGACCTCTTTGTTGCCGTGGAAACCAGCTCTAGACTCCAGGATGTAGAGGCCTTTGAGGAGGTCGACAGTGAAAGTCTCCCTGAGGAGGAGACTCTGAGGAAAAGTCTGAAAAGGCTGTCTGTGCGAGATGATGTCGCTTTTAAAGTCAGCAACATTGTTGTCAAAATCATCACAAAATACATCGACAGATTAAAGACGAGTGAATCACACTGGGTAACAGACCTGAGCTGGAGCATTGCTGTTTTCTGATACATCTTCTTGTCCTTCCTCAGCTCCTCGACTGTTCCCTCAAACTCCAGCTCTGTTGGCTGACTCTTGGGCTCCGACATGCTCATCTTCACTATCACTTGCCTCTTTTTCAAATTCTTAGTTGACAGCCAGGAAATATTAAAACATAAGAACATAAACAAACAATTTAATTCTATAATATGCTGAAAGTGTTTAATCTAACACACCCATTCCACAGATGCAGCCCAGTGTCGCCACCCACCTTGTCCACGATGTTCAGGGCAGCTGTGAGGCTGACATTGTGCTTGCCGTAGCTGGAGGCCATCTGCAGGGTGTGGCTGAATTTCGAGGCCTCCAGAGAGACGTCTCCTCTCAGCGGAGCAGTCCACAAGGAGCTCAAGGAGCAGGAGGCCTTCATGTTTCGCTTCCCCACCGTGCCCCACCCTCCTGCCTGGAGATGGAAGGAGGAGTTGGTGGGACAGAGGGCATGCGCATATAGAAAAGTATTTCACTAAGCCAAAAACTAAATTGTGATACTCTGAACTTTTAGATGCCTCTTCTCTCCTTACTTGGAGGTAGGTGGCAGCTGGTGTGTAGAGCTCCAGACGAGCCTCCCTTTCCCTGCCTCTGTCCCTGTAGAAAGCCTCCAGGATGAGGTTACGGATGGTCAGCCACTTGCTGGCTGTCAACTCTGACGTGAGCTGCAATGTGTGGCGCTGGTGCTGGCTCAGCTTGTGAGTGGTGTGGATGTACAGCCACGGTGTGTCCATGTTAAACATGCCTGAGCCAAAAGATATGATGCTGGTCAGAGTCTTATTACAGGTGTATACTCACGCAGCAAATTTTAAAATCACATATTAGGCATGAAAAATCTTTTTTACCTTCCCATTTCTTCTGCAAGGCATTCTTCGGAGGGCTTTTCCAGTGTAACCCAGCCACAAGTGGCATCAAGTTGTTGTAGTTGATTTTGAGGTGAGTGCTGCTCTCAGATCCGAGCTGTCTCAGGTGGGAGTGCAGGAGCTGGGTGCGGTAGTTTAAATTTTTCTCTGGAACCTGAAGACTGAACTGGAATCCCATGAGAGAGGAAAAGATGATGTAAGAATAACAGGAGTAATTTAAGCCATAGATGACAGATCAAACTATATCTCCAGGTGTGTTTACCTCCAGTGTGTAGCTGGTGTGATTTTCTGTGGACTGGTTTTTGAAAGACTGGCTCAGGAGGAGTGTGCGTTTGTTGTTCAGCTCATCCCAGTGTTTGCCGTAGCTCATGTCCAGGGATGATTTAACGTGACTGGGGCTTTCCTCATGCCTGAGGTGGATCTGAGAAGGACACAATGAAAAGAGAAACCACAGACCTTTCAGTCACAGTAATAGTTACCAGTTTCAGTATGGAAAGGAGAAGCACAAGGATACAAAAAATACATAATTTAACGGTGTAAATGAGGTTATCTAAGAAATCAAATATCTGTGTCATACTGTGGGCTCGTGTCTGCAGTTACCTTGTGGTTGATGGGAGCAGCGTTGGAGCAGTAGAACTCATGATCGACTCTCATGATGTAGGTGAGGTTTGCGTCCCTCTCACTACGCAGTCTCTGAGATGTGTGGCACTCCTGACGCAGGTGCCGGGCATCACCTGCACAGGGGTCAAAGGTCAAGTGAATCTGATGATGGTGAAATATTTATTGACTACATATTCTTCCTGAGGGTGGGGAAGGAAAAATCTGGAGGAATAGAAAATGAACTGGTGAACTGTTCCTTTGAGGAAAAGGCTGCTCACAGGGTTTTGTTGTTTTCAGGTGATTCAGGAGTTCACTCATATGGGCAGCACCTTAAACGGTGGTGTGCAATCAGTCACTGACCTCCCAGACCATATTTGAGCCGGAGCGCGGAGCTCCACAGTGAGCCCTTCTGCTCCATCAGTCCCAGCATTCTGCTGCCGACTACACCAGGTAAGAGGAGCTCCACCTCCACAGAGTACTGCCTGCTGCTGCCGTCCCGTCTGCGCTCCAGGGCCACTGAAGACAAATATTACTTATATGTCTTTTGCCAAATGCAACATCAACAACCTAAATGCTAAAAGCTGGTGTGGGAGATTATGAATACAGCTAAATTACAAGTAAAAGTGCAAAGTTGAGTGTAAAACTAGTTTATAGATGATAAATTCGTATTAATTGGTCGTGTCAGTTGAATACCTGAGATTGATGCAGTTTCTCTAAATACATTCTTTACAGTGGCAGAGAAGCTGGTCTTCCTGCCCAGTCCACGGGTAACATTAGCAGAGAGGATCATGGGATGTCCATCTGCAGCCATTTTGGCTTCAAAGTGGTACCGTGTCCTCTGCTCTGACATGAGAGTCTGTGTGTCAACCAAACCCTATAATGGACAAAATAATTAACATCTTTTAGGGCTGGTGATTATTTTAATATCAAAATGAAGAGAACAGGAATATAACAGTACTTGCCATGATGTAATAAAGAGCGCTATCAATCAAGAGCTCCAGTTTTCCTGTCTTTATATTCCTCTCTTGTTCAAATTGTCCTGAAAAAATGACACATTTTCAGCATTAGTCGCTAACACAAGTTGGGATCTTACTCATTGTTTTCCTCTCGGACAAACCTTGTATGAGGATGGTTTTCAGAGGATGTGTGATCCTCAGCAGCAGTCTGTGAGGGTTGAAGGCCAGGTCAAGAGACATGTCCCTGGGGATGGAGGACTGAGGGGTGGCCAGGAGGAGATGGATGGAGGCCTCTCTGGGAAGCCAGGTGCCTCTCTGAAACACAGGTGTGACATTGTGAAACTAGAGAACATACACACAGGTCTATCATCATGCTCTTTTAAGCCCTTGAAGACCATTTAGATTATATTATGCCTCTCAGTGCAAAGAGAGAATAGATATTAATGGAGACTCAACAATTCTTGTACCTGTGGGAGCAGTGAGTAGGCAGCCTCCAGCAGGTAGTAATGGAGGCCTCTGTCCAGCTTCAGCAGCCTGAGGGAGAGGTGGACGGGTCCAGAGGGGGGAAGTGAAATACCAACAGCAGCAAACGGGTAAGAGGCATTGGAGCACAGCTGCCAGCCAACCATCTTGGACCCTGCGAGGTGACACGGATCATCTGTGTCAATGTTTTATCATGAATCTAACTACTAAAATATGACCATTGTAGTCACACACACACATACACACACCACTGGACCAACAACACCTACCAAAAGATGTCATCCAAGCGTGGACTAGAAATAATAGCAACCAATATCAGCTATTAATAATGCAACAAAACAAATAAAGTGGTTCAGTTCCCCTTTGGAAAGATAGGACACGAGCGAAATAGTGCTGTAATTTGGCTAAACTGAACAGTTACAGCTACTCAGACAGATACAAAGTGAGATGCAAGCCTAAAAATGTATATGACAGTAATATTCAAATAATCAACAGCGCAGACATAGACTTAGTATTAATGCAGATCAAGATTGATCGAGACTCAGATATACTACAGCTGGAAAAGGCTGATTATTGTTTATACAATTTTTTTTTTTAAATGGGTCAATAGTCAGTAACAATTGACCAATAATCTCTGTGTATGACATAGATGAGATACACAGGGTATGAAAGCTTACAGGTCTTTGGGGTGCAGGTGGTCTTCTGGATTCGACTCTTTGGCCCTTTTATCTCCTCTCTGTGGTCACCACTGAGTTGAAATACTCGGGAGCTGGTGAACACAAAGATTACACACTTTTAAAGAATACCTCACAAAACTGCAACACTGTAAACACCTATTTTGTTTTTTTCTTCATAGCTCCAATTTTTTGTAATGCAGTTGATAGACCTACATGATGTAGTAGACAGTCTAAAACACACAGAACATTGTCCACCTTCACATTTTAGGTTTTTGCCCATGTAATATACTGCAGTAAGTAGAGGATTTTGACTAAATGAAGTGACACTGATCCATAAGAATTTCTAAACATACATGTTCACTAATACAGATGATTTATTTACTGATGCTTTGCGATGATGTAATCAGTTAAAATGCCCACACTTACTCAAAAGACATGATGTCCATGACATCCTCTGGGGTGTTAAGTGTGACCCTGAGATCCTGTCCCTCCTGCAGCTGAATGCTGCCATCCAGACTGGTGGAGCTCCTCAAATCAGAGATCCAGTCCACTGCAGCCTGACCCAGGGCGCCATCCACCCCCATCCTGGCTGACAGGCCCACATAGGCACTGAGAACACAGAGACTAGTTACTCTCTTCTGTCACAGCAACAAGGACGGACACAGTTTGTAATCAAATGTTGTAGCTGCTGTTAAGCTGGGTTATATGGATGTACTTAGGTTTGATGTATCCAGTGAGGGAGAAGTGAGAAGTGTCCCTGTAGTTGGCGTTGCCCTTCAGACGCAGTGAAAGGAGGGACGTCATGTTGATGCCCAGTTTGATGGGCAAACCAGACAGAGACGGCAAAACTAGCTCCTCTGTCATCAGCACAGCCCTGTGGTTCAACTGCACCTCATGACCCTGGAAGACAAAGAGGGAGGAGGGGAGAGTGAGAGGAAAAAACAAGTGTGTGTTAGAAAGAGAGAGGAGGGTAAACAGAGAGAGGAAACAGTCAGACAGAGTTTAGAGACTGTGACAACAGTCTACAGGACAACCACTGTGATACCTTGAGCAGTTTGACAGCCAGTCCTGCCGCACTCAGCGACAGCTGGTTGATTTGATTGTAGAGATCTTCACAGGTAAACACACTGAGCTCATTCCCAAACACCTTCACCCCAACCCAACACTTTGGCATGTTCTCCTCCATTTTCCTCCTCCCAAACAACTGGAAAAGACAAAGCAAAAACATGCGGTGGAAACTGATTATTAATCAATGAAACTACCTTCTTTTATTGCAAAACTTAAAATTTTTAACATAAACAAAAATCCTGTCATTAAATGCATTCAAAATACTTTGCAATAGATACTTAATTATGCAAAACAATCCAAAATGTCCTCTTATGTTAACCTTATCTGTCATAAGTTAAAAATTAAACTCCGCTCTTCATCCATCTATAGGATTATCCCACATTACCACCTCCAGCACATTTCCAGGGTTTTAAATGTGGACATTTTTCACTCTTATCAGATTTTTAAAAAACCTTCTTTAGTCCAGATTTTATTTTAATTTTATTTTATATCTTAGAAATGACTCTGAGTTCGTCCTTGCTCTCTTTAAAAGTAAAAGTAAAATGCTGGCTATACATGCATTTACTTTAAGTATATCAGTATTTTACAAATACACTGAGCATAATTTAAGATAAGTATTGATCTTAAGCCTAAAAGCTAAAATGCAATATAAACGGCTACTAGTCCATTGCTAACACCCCCAACCTGCCCCACAACAGAACTGGTCTTTGTCTGGTCTTATCCCACATGACCAAGCTAAAACCTGCTGCCCTGTCAGTACACAACAGACACTCCTATGATAAGACAGCAGCCTAATAGAGCTCACTGGCGGTCTCACCATGGCCCTGGCCTGGTCCAGATAACTGTTGGTGGTGGATAAACATGTTTCTTTTTCTCCTCTACGGCCGTCATCTGTTTTTCTTCTTGTCCTCTTTGTCTCTTTGGACTGTGCATGTTTTTGACTTTGAGCAGTGGAGTCTGCATCAGAATTGGGGGTCTGGTGACCAAAAATGCTCTTCAGAAGTGGTTCAGCATTTTCAATGTGAAGATCCACCTATAAATTGGGAATCAAAGAATATGTATTGAACGTGTCTGTAGTTTTTTTAAGAGGACATAGGAATAAAAACCAAATGGATATCAAACTCACTTCCAGAAGGTTGTGGGCTCTACCATGAAAATATGCCGTCAGGTTGGCAGAGGCAGATCTCGGTAGAAATGATTTGGGGGAAAAAACCAAAGATGTTTCCACATTTGTAATTCCCATGCCTGACACAATCAAAAAATCAGGAAAAGAAACAGGGCTGTAAGCTGCTTTCAGTATACACACTGTACCTTTAAATGCACCACCATCATCATCATCATCACCTCTATTGTATGTAATTACAGCAGCAGTACTACAAATGGTCTATTTGACTGTAATTATGGATATTTATATTAATTATTATTAGCTTGAAAGCGCAGCCATCATTACCTGAGGCAACAGTGTAGTCTGAATAAGAGGAGTATTTCAAAAATTCAGCTTCAAAGTCTCTGCTGATAATGTCATCAGGCAGTGACTCAATTAAAGCGTGTTTCATGGGGTCCTCGCTCCTCAAGACATTAGTCAGGTGACTCCACACATATGAGCCCACTAGAGAAACAAAACAAAATCAAACAGAACAAGGATAACATTTAAAAAAGGGTCTGAAAATGATCTCTCAAGAAACTCTATCCATCCATACATTTTCAAGCTGATTCAAGTAATTATACATTTAAAAATGGGGTTTTAAACAAACTCGGCTCCCAAAAACACACAGGATGTACACAAAATAATAATGAAATCAGTTAGCAGCAATTGTCAGTTCTAAAAAAAGATCATTCAGCACTTTGATATGTGAGTTTTAGAGTGAAACAAGACAACAAATAAAGCTCCAAATAGGTAAAATAATTTGTGTGTAAACTGCAGGTGCATTGGTCAAAGATACTTTGCAGACAGACAAACTTCATTGATAAAAAACAGCATTCTGAAGTTGAAGCTAACCAACAAAAATGTGACAGTTACATAACATATATGGGGGTTTTTGTCTACCCACTGTAGTCCTCTCATTGCCACTGCTGAACATTTTCACTAGAAGGAGCTAATTTGGGCAATCCTTCTACAAAACCAGAGCATCTCCTACAACACAGCGGTTTGAATCAGACCTTGGCTGGAGCTCTCACTCCTCAGAGTCGTCTTCACCACTTCGAACACGTCCTGGTCAGGGCAGTGCATGAGCTGCTGGTATGCAGCGATTCTGACCTCCGGATCCTCCTGGGAGGAGCGGTACAGCTGCAACAGCACAGACCTCTAAAGGGAAGGAAACTGCTGTCAGTCACTGATGTCAGGCTCCTGCTCACCTTCTCACCTCTTCACCTCCACCTTAACTCATCATGAATCAATTATCACTTCATTCAGATATTTAGCTTTTTTACATATAAAATGTACTAATGTCTGTTTTTTCCCCATAAATCAAACAAAAAATGCATTATTTACTTGCCGCTAACCAAAGTTTATTTCACTCTTCATTCTTTCAACTCACATTAGCTGAGCAGGGAAAGCGTCTGAAGGCCTGAACGGCAGCGAGTCTCAGCTCCAGTGCAGCTGAGTGTCCAAGCACACAGCGGTTCAGCAGAGGAATGAAGGATGAAGCAGACAGACCAGTGTTTCCCACTGATTTCAGAGCATAAACAAGCTGTCGGACAACAACATAAATGCATATTAGGATTTTTTTATGTGAAATTGTTCCAAAACATCCGCGATTTAGAAAAGTATATTAAATTATCACTGACTCTACATTTACTGTACCTCTCTCACTTGAGTGGGTTCCTCTCCTTCGCAGCCATCCCTCAGGGTTTCTTCTAACATCTGTATGAAGGTCTGTACCTGAGGAAGGTCGCTGCAGTATGTTGGGGACCTCTGGCAGAGTTGATAGACCAGAGATGATCCAGTCAACAGAGCCTTGGACCGCAGCTCTGGATCTTCCACTAAAGCCTAACACAAACAGCAGAGTTCCGTGCTACGTTTTCTTTCACAAAAACTAGAGGGAATGATTATCTTATCTTACAGATCTCTGCAAGAGATCTTTGCCAACATCAATTTCATTAATATATCTATGTCATGAGTAAAAACGGGATGTAGTTTTGATGAGAAATTTCAAGTTATCATTCATGTCAAAGCACCACAGCGATTCCTACATTGATGGAGTTGATGATTTGTGGCGATGGATGAGGGATGAGGGATATGGTGGTGAGGAAAGAGTGAGCCTGCTCTTCCTCCAACTCTTTGTTCTTCATTAGGTTGTTCAGTAGTATGATGCAGTTTTCAGATCCGCAGGCTGGTAATGCATCCAACAAAGGCTGCCTGTCAAAACAGTTAATAATCATCAGCATCAACCTCTGCTGTCAGTATGTATAATGGGGGGATTATTATGTCGTTAAGATCAATATGAAGCCTTCAAATGTGGGAAACCTGTCAATGTTCATTGTATTCTATGGCAGAGCTCAAATACTGTATTTAGTATGAACCTCTCTCTCTCACAGTTTATAGCTGACCTCTCAAACACAAGTGTGACTAATAACTTGATATGAATAGTATGGCATTTTGGGAAATATGCTTATTCCCATTCTTGTTGATAGTTAGATGAGTAGATTCATACAACTCTCATGTCTGTACGCTACATATGACACTATAGCCATGGGGACGATTACTTTAACTTAGCATAAAGACTGGAAACAGGGGAAAACAGTTAGCCTGGCTTTGTCTGACGGTAACAAAATCTGCCTACCAACACCTCTAAAGCTTATTAGTTACACCTGTGTTTGACAAGTCAAAATGTTCACTATGATAAAGGTGTATTTGCTGGATTCTGTGGTAAACAATGCTTAAAGGACTGAGGAGGGGACACAGTCCTGCTCTGTTGGGTCATCTGTCTCAGTCTGATTAAGTTGGCTACTATCTTACACAGACCACCCTTTGTTTACTTGTTGCTTTAGCCAGAGGCTGTGTATTTTTCTCATTTTAACACATAAACAAGAGTTCCTTCAGCTTTAATCCAATTTAATGGTAGCAAAGCAAAGTATATTTTATTAATTATAGCACAGAGTGTTTAACTGTGTAATTGAAACAGTTGGAGACAGATTGAGATACCATGAAGGACAAGCCCAAAAATATTCTAATGTAAAATACTGTGGAGCGCATGCCACTGCAGAGGAAACACTGACCAGTCATTGCGGCACTTGAAAGAGGCTTCTTGCCACAGCGTCTCGAGTTGTGAGAGAGTCAGATCTCTGAGCTGGAAAGCCAGTTGAAGGAACTGTTGTGATACCTAGGAGTGGATAAAGGACAAACACACAGATTGCCAATGAACTCCTACAGAGTTGTGAACATACTTTCTCATCCCTTAAATCATCTGATCCCCACATATTAATTATATCACAGAGTGTGTCAGGTTCTAGGTCTGACGGTTCCTTTTAAACACATCCTGCATAAACAGTCTCTGATGAAGGTTGCCAGATTAGGTTTGACTGAACTCCTTTGTGAGAGACACATTAAAATAATTGGCTCATACACAGCAAAGCCTCAGGGGAAGTCAAGCCACAACTTACAAATACAAACAAGCCAACAGTGGTCTGGCGGAGAACGGGCTACTTAAAAGTGAATCATATTCATTGCTGAAACTTGGGACTGGGGGCTTTAACTTTGCCGCACCTTCAGTGTAGGACAGTTAAACTGAAACATACATTGAGTGCTTCTTACAGATAATACAGGTAAAAGTTGAGTGGAACCTGTTGTATTTGAGGCCTACCAGTTGTGGGTCTGAGGTGAGGCTACATAACATCCTGACAGTTTGACTGGCTTGCTGAGGTGTCGACAGTTTGGCTTTTCCTGGCCGTGCCGGCCCCTCCTCCTCCTCAAACTTCAGGTCCGTTAGTACACCGAGAACTAAGGAATCTGCAGGAGAAATAAGGGAAACAAACATAAAGGAATCCGCTGTAATTATCATATGATACAGTGCAAAATTGCTCCCTCCTCACCTGCTTCTGAAGGTGTCCCTGGCTGGGCTCTGAGCAGCAGCAGGGTAGACACAGTTTGGGTCTTCACCAGCCCTGCAGTCCTGGACCACGTTGCCATGGAAACAACTTCAGTACAGTTGACCTCTTCCATAACTGTAGAGCCATGGCGCTGAACACAGTGTAGCTCCGACTGCACCGACTGGAGACAAAGACAGAAGAGAAACCAACCTCCTATCATAAAGCATGAATCAACCATTTGACTGATGTTATCTTAGTTTTTGCTGACAGTTTTGATGGCAATTGATGTTATCACTGCTTTTTTACTTCTTTTTTTCTAACTGAGATACCAGAGAAATAAAAAGGGAATCCAGCACCATTAAACCACATTTCAATACATTTTTAAACAAGGAAGACATAGGGGTAAACTCACTGTATCATCAGTTAGAGCTACTGAATGGGGCCAGAAGTTTGCCAGCCTGGACTGCTGGCACTGTTTTAGATCCCTGGTTTTCAGCAGCACAGGTCCTCGTCTCTCATACCTGCTGGTGCACGTCCCGTACACATCTGTCTGAGGAAGAGGCATTAAAGCAAAGTCAGATAATCATATCATCTGAATGCACTATATAATGGCATGACAGTGTTAATGACAGTTATTGTTAGTAGCAGAAGTAAAGGCGGTACCAGTCAGACTAGGGAAGTGGCTGCTGTTGCCTTTACTGTTGTTTTTCTGCCTAAACTTGTACAAAAGCTCTTCATGTTGTAGACTGTTGTAATTTGAATGTGTATTATAGGGAACATCAACCCTAACCTCCTTTTCTAATTCCTGTTTGGAGGCCGTGCGGGAGGTCTGGAGCATGCTCAGAAGGGCCCTTTTAATGTTGAGGGCCCACACCTGCTCCCCCTCCTGGAGACAGAGGGCCGTGACCTTTCCACCCTGGAGGGAGAACTTGAGGCGTGTTCTCTCCAGTGACTCCCTGGGAAACAAAAACACCAGATGAGCCCCCCGAGACCCGAGAACGCAGACAAGTCAAGCATCTGAACAGAGTATCACATTCATAGGAAAAACAGTTGTAGCATTCCAAAATGATCTGGGCTAAATGTTTGTTTTGAGCGCTGTACACAGAGAGAAGACACATATGCAAAATAAGCAAGCATTCATTAATTTACTATTCACTGTGAAAACACACCAAACTGTATGAAATCTACTGTATATTACCTCAAGCTTTTTAAGCGCTGCACTGAATGTTCCTTCTGAGGAGAAAGCCGCTTTATCTGTGGATTCCTAATCTGTTCGGCAAAGATGTGCAGGAAACAAAATCATTAATTATCATATTATAATCTATGCACTACTTCGTATAGAATGCTTTTTCTCTTTCAAAAAGAATTTCATGAAAGCTGACCTGCATCATGAGATGACACTTGGAAACTACGTCAATATCAACCACACAGTCCAAAGCCAGTCCATTCCTGCCAGCGTTGGAGCCATGTAGCGTTGTGGTAATTGTTGTGCTATACCTGTAAGTATACCTCACCCCTCTCTGATAGGACAAGTCAGAGGTAGGAAACTCTACAGACATGAAAAAAATGAGAAGAAGATTCAAAGAAAAATGTGTTTCAGTGAGGCAGTTATTGTGATGTAGTAATTTGCTGTTTTGCATCATTATTAAAGTGTTTCTCAGTAAGCATCCATCAAATTTGATGTTGCACAATAAGTAACAAACTGAATTCTCACCAGCACAACTTGAATCACAGAGATTAGGCTCCGTCTGAAAGCAATCACCTACTGCACAGAAAGTCAAGTCAAAAAATCTCACAGATAATGACAAAAAAAGAACAACTTTTCTCAAAGAAAGCCTGTTATACTTTCATACTGAACACCAGCAGTCATGGATGTCATCTTGACTCTTAGCAAGTCTTTCACTTTTCTTTCAATGACAAATGAAATGACACACAAAGAATGAATAGTACTCACAACAAAAGCCATAAAACTCACCATGTAGCAGGAGAAAAATGAATGTAACATGTAGACAATTAAGCAAGGACATAGCTATAGCAACCCCAAGTCACTGCAGGTCTGTCTGGCTCCGAGCTTCCACATGTAAGCGAGATGAAAACCAAGCACTGTTCACAGCCACTGAATGACCACGCTTGTATGGGGGCTTCCACAGTGACCCATACTGCTCACAGCAACCAATCAGGAAATACCTTCCAAGCTGGAGCTACAAACATCCACTGAGCCAATCACTTGACACAACACCGGCCCCCACCAAAAAATTAGGTTTCCTTAAACCTCCCCCATTAACTTGGACTAACATTAGACACAAGCCACATATGGACAGAATATTCAGTTTAGTGTACTGGCACCATATTGTATGATGTGAGACAGTTATCTGACAGGTTCTCTGCAGAGATGGCCTGGGTATCTCATTAAGGGGTGGACAAAATAGCAAGAACACCTTACAATATAAAATAATAGAACAGCATACAAAACAGAGCCACAAACAAGTGTTTGTGTTATTGTACCCTTCCTTTTACATTATATATTTGCTTGGAGATTATTTGAGGATACACACATATATACACACTTTCAATATGACCATAATCAATAAGCCACACAACCAGCGTGGGCTTTAATCTATTGAAAGCTGGTTCATAAACTTCTTTGAGAAGGAGCGACCACACTTGAGGGGTAAGTGCAAAGAGAAGAGAGACATCTAGTGTCTGTGTCTTGGATAGAAACAGTTGACAAAGTAATGATTAAAGGGGGGCAATGATGGCCATTTATAGAACTATATTGGCCCAAATTGCAAAAAGAAAAGCCCTCCACCACTCAGCCACGTTCAGCTTGAAACTGGGCCGAGACTAAATTACCCAACACGCCTTTCATCCCCATCTCCTTCCCCCATCATTACCCAAGCTGCCTGCCACCTACTTTCCACGATGCACCCGCCGCCGCGGTCCACGCCCGTGCTGCGACGTCAGTCACTGCGTGCTGCGAGTTCAGGTTACATTCAAAGCACACGAAAAACATGGTATTTGAGAACTTTATTTGAAAAAACCCGTTAACCCCCTTTCACCCCACTTCTCAAATCATGAAATGATGGTAGCAGTGAAGCTTTTTTTAAAAACATTAAATATGCCAAATGTGTTTTGACATGATAAAATATGAAACAACTATGCGTGTAATTTAGGTGTCATATAATAGAAGTAAACGTCTAGGTGCTAGATTGTACATTTGTGTTTGGTAATAAAATTTGTGATTTTATGTAAGACAACAAGTTAAATGTGTGACTTATCGAATCAATAATGCACTTATTATAACTAAAAAATATAGAAAACCTGGTGACTTTTTACACTAATTCAAACACATAAACATCCGAATACATTTTGAACCGATAGACCGTGAACGCATCCTTAGTCCGGGCCAGGGGGCGTAGGTTTGACCGGCTTCTCGGAGGCTCAGACACAATGAACCGTCAGACAGTGAGGGGCACGCATGTTGGGCTGGAGGTATTAGCACGGTTTTAGCACATTATTACTCCCAAATTGTGCCTTTTCTTTGATTTACTTGACATTTTTGAAACTGTTGATACACTGTATGGCGGTAACAAGGCTCAGTTGGGAACGGTTGCGTCGTCGAGTTTGACGAAAACGAGGTCGGGATCAGACTAACGTTAGCCCCTCCTGGCGGATTTTTTTCGTTATTTTAAGGCTAAACTAACTAAAACTAGACAGATAACAATGTCGTGGACTGCTTCATCTGATTATTTCGCTGCCGAGTGTCTGGTATCGATATCTAGCGGTCCTGTGCTGCACAGACCCACCCCGGTCGCCCCCGCCAGCCAGTCGGCCACGGTGGGCCTGCTCCCCGGGGAGCCCGACGGGTCGAGCGAGGACAGGGAGGTGCGGGAGACTCTGCGGCTGGAGGGGGCGAACATGATGGCGGTGGCCGGTATCCTCACCGACCTGCACGGCAAGTTCCGCCCGATGTCGGCCTACTCGGAGAGCAGCAACTCCTCGTGTGGTGGGGAGAGCGGTTACACCACGTTGTCCGACCCGACTACCCCAACCATGACCCCCTCCGCCACCCCGGTCCCCGGACAGCAGCAGCAACAGCAGCAGCTGAGGGGGGGAGGAGGAGGAGGAGGAGGCGTGGGGGCCCCGCGGTCCCCGGTGAAGCGACATCAGTGCACGTTTGACGGATGCGACAGAGTTTACGGGAAGTCGTCCCACCTGAAGGCGCACATCCGGACACACACAGGTATGAAGACAACAACAATATGGTTGCATCAGCACTTCATATGTTGTGTACATTAATGTCTGACCCCAACTAAACTTTGTGCATAACTTCTGCTCACTTGGTGCCATGCACGTCCTTACAGTCACTGCCATTATATCGAGTAAATATGGGAAGTGTTGTGTTCTTTTGTACTTTGGGGGATTACGCACTAGTAGCGTGGTGGTGCGTATTTCTTCCTTGGTCCGATAATGTGGCCCAAACAAAGGGGGAAATACAGAAACTCCCCTTTAGAGACTCTGACAAAGAAGTAAACTAACAAAAGAACTGGGCTGGACGTTAAAACCGGTGACGAAGGTCTTCCTCTCGACTGGATTTGCATATGAAATGAACGTAAGATGAAACCGTAGCGTCGACAGAGGAGAGTTCATTGTCGGACGCAGCCTATCCTGTTGATGGCAGCAGTCAGTGCTTGATGTTTTGGTATTTAGTTTTTTTTTTTTTTTTCTCTGGGAATCACCTCCCTTCCCTGGCGTCCACTGACAGGTTGTTATGTGCTCTATTGTCTGCAATGTGTAACTCACTGATAAAACGGCCAAGAAGTGCTGCAGAGAGAGGGGCGTCCGATAATGGATGCGTTACCCCTATGTCTCATAATTACACATTTTTTTAATCACCGTTTTGTAAGTGTGAACTTTCAGTCGTCTGTTGGTACTATGTAAAAGGATACAGGTGGTTGAAAATTGGCAAATTCGTCAAAATGATACCGAAACTCTACTACTGAGTTGAAATGTGCATGCCATTTTTTTCAATTCGCAAAATGAGGGGAATCGGTGTGTTCAGGTCATGGAGCAGGCGCAAACGGATTAAGGACAGGAAACGGCTCAAAGAAACTGTGGTGGGAACGCCCACAAAGAGTTCTGCAACAACAACGTGGCCTGGCTTTGTGATCTTGAAAATGGCACCGAGCATCCTACTCGCTTATCCCGGGTTGACTCATGTTGACTGTAGGCGATTAAGGATAGTAGTAGCTTAGGAAGACTAATCTGGAGTATCTAAATCCCAGATATGTTTTGTCACGTACAGAGTTTAATATTTTGTCCACTTAAATTCCATAAAAGTACTGCAGACAGTAGATTTGTGTCACTAAATTGGTGTATAATGTGCTCAGCTGAAGCTGAAGTTTGCTGTAGGGGTGCAGCCACACATTGCCAACCAGCATTTACAAACAAAAACTGATAAGCAATGAAAACCCATCCTGTCCTTCATAGTTCTGTTGAAAGCCACTTATTATATTGGCTTTAAGGAAAATCTTTTACTATAAAATGCTTGCACAAAGTCAGAGGCCATTTTGTTGAAATAATGAAAATAAATCACTATTATTGTTGGAACAGTTGAGCCAGACTCTTGGTTTTTATTTATAGACATATTACAATGAAAGAAAAAAGGGCTGCACAGCTGTTGCACACACACAAATGCACAAATTAGAGCTGAAATGATCAGTCAATTAATTGATTAGTGGATTGATACCAAATTAATCTGCAACTATTTTGATAATCGATCAATGAAGTGATTTTTGTAAAGCCCCATATTCCCTCATTTCAGCTTCTCAAATTTGAGGGGTTGCTGCTTCTCGTTGTCTTATGTGATACTAAATTGAATATTTTGGAGTTTTAGACTGTTGATTGGACAGAACGAGCTATTTAGATGTCACCTTTGGCTTTAGTGAGGTTACCAAACGATTAATCAATAATGAAAATAATTAGAAATATTTGCTGCTGTTTAATCAGTGTTCCGCACTGATGCAACGCTATGTTATTGATAAGTGATATGATGCTTAATGGTTCTCGCTGCTCTTCTGTCTCCATGCTGCAGGTGAGAGGCCTTTCCCATGCACCTGGCCCGACTGTGAGAAGAAGTTCGCCCGCTCCGATGAGCTGGCCCGTCACACCCGCACCCACACAGGGGAGAAACGCTTCCTGTGCCCATTGTGCGATAAACGCTTCATGCGAAGTGACCATCTGATTAAGCACGCCCGCCGCCATCCTGACTTCCAGCCCTCCATGTTGGGACGCAGCAAGGGCACATCCTCCTCTCCCAGCCCAGCCATACACCATTAAGATGGTCTGGCTCGGGGGGCAGGGTTTCCTGCGTACTGGGGTCGACAGGAGCACAGAAGGTCATAGTGGTTTCAAGTTAACCAGCTACAATCAGATCCACTGATTAGGATTTAGCATTGCTGTGTTGTACTCTACAATGTGCACATACACACACGTACACAAGCCAACACACACAGAGCTGGATGTGAGGGGGAAGTAGCCTCATCTCTCCATCCACACAGATGAGTCATGTGACCACTATCCACCTGCTCAACATAACTAGGGTTGGGTACTGAAAACCGGTACTGAATTGGAACCGGCTCCGAATCCATAAGAACTGCGGATTTGATAAGAAATGTGCTTTTCGATTCCACTTATCGATTCCTGAATGTAAGGTTTGGATGTATTGCACTTCCATTTAACATCAACAATTACACGTGTATCAAAGCGCGTGTGAAGTGTTTACAATATGGCGGATTGGACCTAGCTTTCTAAAGTATGGCTAAGCTTCACAAAAAAATAGTAATAATACAGTGAAATGTAATCACTGCATCAGTAAATATGCGTCAGGGAGGAAAGTCTGGCTAACTTGGCAATATATTTACTACAGAATGGTATTATAATGCAGTATTTTTATGTCCAAGGTCTGAAAATTTCTTTACAGATAAAATAACCAGTCTGTTTTTGGTAAATCTGCTGAATGAAATACCTGACAAACAAAGGTATTTCACCACATTGATGTAAAAGTCCTGTAAAACCAATATTGCCGTAAAGCAGTCCTGCTCACTGATTTGAAACGATGCCTAATACAACCACGTATAAGGCCAGAGAGCGAAAACGAATGTAAAACGGCATCCATTCTTCTTTTAAATGACACAACAGAGAATATTAATATTTTTCTTTATCTTATAACCAAAAAGAATTGCAGCATACCTTGTCATTTGTGACAGATGTTTACAGTAGAACAAATCTACTGAAAATAAATGTGGTTTTTGTTTTCAACACATTTTGGTTTCTGTTCTCACTCAGGATTCGATAAGAGTTGGAATCAACAAGCAGATTTGAATTGATAAAACTGACCCAACCCTAAACATAACCTCGTTTTCTCAAACTGAAAACACTTTCACAAATTGCAGGGATTTTTCACGTTTTCTGTAAAAATCAGCACACCCATCATCAGCCAAAACTCCTCAGTTCTTGTGGTTAATTTGTAGATTGTTGTTGAGTACCATTTATTTACCATGAGTAGCACAATATTGTGATGTTAGGTAGCGAGGCAGTGACTAGAAGCTTTTTTTTAGCTTTCTTTGGTTTTTTTTTTTTTTTTTTAGCTTTGCAGATTCCATATTCTTCAAGTTTTAGTGGTGACACATTCCTTCATTTTTTTATTGCATTAGTAAACATCATCATTGAGGCGATATTTGTCGATTTTTTTCTTGTATATCCAATATAACTATAGATCAAATATTAATTTTGCCAGAAAGTGGATCAAGCTTCACTGTAGAAGAGCTGTTTGCACGCCATCCTTAAGTCTAGATCAGTTATCACTCATGAAATGCTGACATATAATACACAGTACTATTATGTCTAATACTGATGCAAATGTATATAAGCTTTAAGCTTTTAATGTAGAGAAAAATCGTAATGCTACTAGCAGCAGAATTAATACTGAATTGTAGTCCTTATATTAGGGGTAACAGTATACGCTTGATAGGATGGCATTGCCTGTGAGTGTCGGTGTGTATGTTTGTTTTTTTTAGTATGCGTTTTTGTTAGCGACAGAACTTGGAAAAGTGTGTATGTGATATCAAAAATATTTGGGGGAAAAAAAGATGACACAAGCTTGATTTTCAGCCTGCTGCCTTCAGAGTAAAAACTCGCTCACTCTTCAGGGGTGTGGAGCTTGACAGCAGAGCGCATTTCAGCATCTTTTACACAGTTTCAGCAGCAGAGAAACCAGAGTCTTACATGAAGCGTTCATGTGATAGTGCTGAGTAATAAAAATAATTCCAATTATATCAATCATAATCATTATGGGTAAAAATATTCGAGTAAACAGAACATTGTCAGCCTGCTGCTATTCATGAAAGCTAATACCAGTGGACATTTTATTTTAGTGGATATTTATGACCTTTTGTAGCAGGAAAAACAGGTGTAACTAATAACATTAACGATGGTTGTATTCTATGTTGGCGTGTCATTGAACCAACATGCACAATATCAGGCCGCTGTCACTCCTAAGTAGAACGCAGCCATTAATAATGTTATTAGTTAAACCTGTGTGAAAATCAAAACGTCTGCTGTGATAAATATGTCACTATTTTGGTGGAAGTTTTGAACATTTCAGCAATCTGGCACCCAAATATTCCTATCTTGCCAGAAAAAAAAAGTAACAGTCATGTATTTCAGGAAGAATCACTCAAAAAGATAACATTGAAATCAAGCAAACCTCAAGTAATTTAGATATTTAACATCTATTCGAGTACATACAGTATCCAGGTCTGATTCTAGAGAGGTTGAATCTTTTTTTTTAATGTTTCCACACTGTTTGTCCAGCTCATGGACATATTCCTTTATCTCAGTGAACAACACTTCTTCAGGAAACTCTGAAAGCCTTAAACTATGTCATAACTACTTTGCACCATGTTTACAGTTGGATCATTGTATAGGTATATATGGAGCCTCTTGCAGGCTCATTACAGATACTCATTATGCAATATGGCACTTTTTTCTTACAGGTGTATTCGGCTAAATAGTGTAATGGCTTGCACTGTTACTATACTTCTCCAAGTGAGCACTGTGGAACTTTGCTAATGTGTTGATAACCAATGGTTTGTAAAACTGCCTTTTGTCCAAGTGCTTTAGAAAGTGTGATAAAAAGAACTGGCTAGTTGTTGATTTGAATTCGTTCTTGTTGATTTTAGTGTTTGCTTAGTCATCCAGGCCATCTGTTGTTGTGGAATTTGTGTATTTTTTTTTATTATTATTATTTTTCCAGACGGAACACAATTCAACGCTGTTCCCACATCTGTTGACATTGTTTCATCCACACTAAGATCGAAGAGAACGACTGCAGATGTCTTCCTCATTTATATGTCAAACCACCAGTAGTCCATCTTCATATATCTTTTCACTGTTGGGTATTTTAATGGGAGCTGTACTCATCCGAGTGAATGCAATGCTTTGAAATTTGTACCGGTTCCTCTCCAGAGGTCTGATCTGTTGACAGTTTTTGGTTGCTGCTGGCAGTAACCTTGAACGCATGGACTGTTTAACAAATGAACTCACACAATGTACCTGTTTTCTACGTTTTCAAATGGAAATCTTTTCCTTCCATCTCTTCTCACAAATGGAAGTGTCTTCTCACACAGACTCTTTCCGGGTCTCAAAGCTATAATATCACAATAAGAACATACCTCACACTTTTTTCCCGCGGTGTCTGTACAAAATCCATCCAAACCTGTCTTTCAGAAATTCTTATAAAGCCATTGAGCCTTGGATTTCAGAAATATGTAATTATCAGCTGCACCTAGATGGTCTGTTATGTACCCTTGTCCTTATCTTGTCTTTATGCAACATCACTACTACCTGTGTAACAGAATTCCTTTCCCCTGCCTCAATGAAGTTCTGTTGTTAATAGATGGTGGTAAATGAATCTACTGGATAAATCTTGCACCAACAGCCCCTGTCTTTAAATTCCAGCAGGACTTGGTCACCAAGGGAAAGAGTCTCTGCTGGATGGGACAGAGGCTTTAAAAGGGGTATTGAAATGTAAAGCAAAAATGTAAAGATATGTAAAGGTTGTCACTTCACTGCAGATATCGATTGAAAGAGCTCAGTCCAAATCTATTTGTTCATATCACTGAATGTGGCTTGATGACAGACGAGCATTATCCACTTTGGATTTAATTTTTATTGCGCTGCCTCGCTGAGAAAAATGGCGATAATTTCTCTTGTCACCACACTAATTCAGATATGCACATTGTACAGAAACGGATGTTTTTTAAATTGATGCCTAATTTTTACATTAATGTAATTTTTTAATCCTCTTATCAAAGCTTTAGTTAAGGAAAATAGGAGGAACTGTGGAACTAAATAATTGCTGCAACAAGCTGTTTTGATATTTATATTCTCAGGTGTCTTAAATTTTGAGCATTGGGAGTTTCAATATTTCCTGTGCAACACCGAAGTACAAGCATGTTTTATTTTCTTTTGTTATGCTGATTAATTTATTACAAAAAAACGTATCATTTGTGTGGTTTAATTATTCTTTTCATAACTCATTTTGTGATATGGAACAGTACTAATATTAAATGGTTCCATTGTTTGCTTGACATGAAAATACCAGTGCTTTTTGAAAAATAAAAATCCTTAAGTTGGTTGCTGTGTTCATCTCTTTTTTTGTGGGAGTTTCTTCTGCTCGCTGATGGTGGACTACAAGCACACATTTATTTGAGGAGTTTAAAGTGGCTTAGCTGAATCTCAAATATGAGTTACGATTCTAAACACATGATTTAAATAGCATGATGCATCTTCCATTGTTAAAACATCCTATAATGTACCCAGGTTGTATTAGCCTGTATTAGCTTTAACAGGATGTCAGTGTCTGGCAGAGCTTATTGAAGTCTCCATTTTAGGATTGTCTCTCTGGTTCTGATTTCTCCTAATCTACCCAAAAGGGTAGATGCACATTAATATATATTTCTCTTCACCCTTTATTTCTTCCCTATGACAGTGTATTGCTGCCACCATGACAAAAATATTGATTGGTTTCCCATTTTAACAAGATCCTTTTTACATTATAACAATATTTTTCATGTTATGACAAATTTTCCACTTTCACAAGAAAACATTTCTTGTTTTAACAATACATTTAAACTTCTTATAGTGTTATAATGTGAAAAATATCCTGTTAAAAGAGAAACTTCTCATTTCAACAAGAAACCAAGCTTTTTTTGGTTGGACCAGCCCAATAACCAGGTTGTCCATGACTGAGTCACTGAGTGATGATGTTACACCATTGGTCGGCCGGTATTGGAGTTTCATGGAAGCCAATGTGATGGAAAAAAAGATGCTGTGCTTCATTATAGTGAGAAACTTCTGATAATAATAATGACTATACGACTACAGTAAATAATGACTTAGACTCTCGAAATTGAGAAAACTACAACTGTGGTCCCAAAAATGGCCACCATGTGAATATGGTCTATTTGCCGCATGGATGGACCATATTCACACAGTGGCCATTTTCCTCCTGTAAAACTACAACTGTGGGTCTATGTAACACTTATCACTTCAATTTTACATATAAAAAATGAAGTTCAAGCGACCATCTCTCCATTCTCAGACAGTTTTACTTGACAGCTTCCCACCCTGAGCATGACGTGAGAGGAAAATGGCCACCATGTGAATATGGTCCATTGGCTGCATAGATGTATTATAAGAGCTGGATACGGCTCCGCTGCTCAACCTTCCAGCCAATTTTTCCCAGTTGTACATCTGTCAAACTTCTGACAGGACACCTCCAACTGCAAACAAGCTTAATTATGACTCTTCCTATCATAAATTTTTGATCCATAGAGGTTTTATATTTGTAAAAGTCTATGGGCCAAGCAGGAACTTGAGGGCAGGGCAAGCGAGAGAAACACCACTGCACATATTCAGTGGGCCGCACAATGCGGAGGCAAACCTGGCTAGCAAAAGCTAGAAACTTTTTTTGGCGTATGTGCCAGGCGAGCAATTTTTATTAGACTGAATGGATGCCATTTTCAGTCTGGTATCCAGCTCCTATAATACATCCATGATTGACTGTTGCTCTTTCAAAATGAATCAGTGTAAGATGATGGAAGCGGATGACTCTCTGGCTGACAGCAATGTCAGCAGCCAGTGGGAGAGATAAACATGCGTTTGGATTTTATAATTGAACTTATACCAGGACGCAAGCTTTTTATCCCTCTGATGTTTTCACATCACAAACAATGAACAACAGCATTAAAACATGAGTCTTGCAGGTAAAACTTGACTCATGTAACTGTTATATCAGTTCAGTGTGGGGCGGCTGCTGTGCAGGTGCGCTTGATCTGACTGTAACTGCAGTAACCAGGTGGAGATAAGCCTCCTGAATTTGCACCCAAAATGATGTCAAAACTTTCATTTACAGTTTCTACCACAGCCTCCATGATCATCGACCAGGAAAGAGGCAGAAAAAAGGAGCATAGAGGCATGAGGGAGAGCACACAGTTAAAGCACCGCAAACAACAATCACTGACAAAACACTCAATGCAGAGTGAAAAACAAAGACATCTGCAGAGTGAAACAGATGAAAGAGCAGGGGGAGTTAACAGATAATTAGAGTAGTTATAATTAAAATTAAAATAAGTTCTCTTTCAAATCAAACACCCCAAGATATAAGTGATATGCTACTTCAGTACACTCTAAAAAATCTAAAAACTCTAAAATTGCAGATGAGCATTTCATATAATTATTCACATTATATACACTACCACTGACTATCCCTGTAACACATTGGCCACAATTTTGCACATTGACCATACATGGTCCAGCCATATACTAGGTTTTGACGTAGTCTTGTTTTTGTCTCGGTGGCAGCAATACACTTCCATACTTGCCTGTAGATAATAAGCACAATCACTGAGGAAACAGGTGTACTTCTGGGCATTTATCACTTAAAATTTGTTTGATGTTGATCAGTTATTTCATGGAATCTATTAGTCCTGAAGAAATCTTACTTTTGGGGGGACACATGCACTGTTATTTGCTTGTCTGTCTTGACAGGTGGTCTGGCTGTGCAGAGCCTGGATTAACTCCCAGGCAACTGCCCTGGGGCCCCACAGCTTCAGGCTTACTATTGGTCAACTGGTTTGTGCTAATTTAATTGAAAATTTGCACCAATAAAAGCTAGCATCAACTGACATGATACTGACGCTTTGAGGTGTGCTAATATGTAAGTCATGGGATATGTTATGGCTTTTGCTGTTTCTGCGTCATTTAATGTAGGCTGCTGAACAAAACCACTTCTGCCAATAATGTCATACAGACATAATTACCCATCAAATTTTACAAAAGCCAAATGACAGAATAAAACCTTTAAATGGTGGCTCACCCAAAGAATTAAATGGTTCACCATCTCTGGAGAGGAATGACCCACAATTCTAAGGAGGAATATGTTGTCTGAGACCTATAACACAACAATAACATCAGGTAGGACAACACAGTCCATGCTAAGAACAGACGTGTTTTGTTCATTTCTGCATTGTCCTCTGTTATGCAAAAAAGGGATGCATTTCACAACCTGGTCACTCACTTCTCCACTTTTTGTCCATTCCCTGTGAGACCCAGAGAACCACACTATAACAGACAATGTAGCATTAATATTTTAGAAAACCTTGAGAAGGCATTAAAAAATCATAAAGGGAGGAAATTTAAATCTATCACCATGTTTTCTTGAGCCAGCTTTGTGACTCGATAACTGCCTGGAATTCAACAGACATGCTCTAATACAACCCAGCGGGTAGCTCCCGGTTTGAAAAGTGAAGCCAAGGCAGAAGTGCCTTAAACCTGCATTCTTTCTAATGGCTGACAGGGAGCGACTTCACTGGCTGCAAAAAGAAGTCCGATTGTATGGAAGTCTATGAGAAAATGACCCTACTTTTCACTGGATTTATGATCCCAGTAAACACTTTCCTAATGAGTTTATGGTCTCAAAAGTTTTCTTCAATGCATTATGATGTTCATTTTGTAAATTATGGCCCCATTTAGGGTGAAATAGCTTTAGGATGTGGCTACGTTGTGATTAACAAGTTACCACGGCGACAAAGTTGATTACTTAACATAATCATGGAGTAACTCCAGCTTCACACTGTGTTTTCAGTTCATTTAAGTTAATTGTAACATTTTGGTCACCTAAAAAAGTCTTGTTCAGTGTTTGGTTGTGATAAAAAAAGATCCTCTAAGGAATCGGATGTTCAGTTTTTCCACTGAGTACATTTTGTTTTAATGGTTTTAGACCTGTTTTTCACTAGGGGAAATTAGCATTAGCATTATCACTGTTAACCACAGATTGTAAATGCACCATGCTAACCAAGCTAGCAGCTAGCGCTATGGTCAGCTCCACTCTCTCATCCAAATACGGTCACTTCTGGCTCCAAAAATCAAACATGGTGACGGTCAAATCCAAGATGGCGATGGTCAAATTGAGTCTTCAGAACTGCAGTCCACAAACCAATGGGTGATGTCATGGTGATTGCGTCCATATTTTTTTTTACAGTCATGAATATAACTCTTAATTTGTGATATATATAAGTATAGGGTAAACATTTCTGCTTTACAAACACCGCTCTAACTGTCATTACAGTTTCCTGTCATAATTATTCCTCCTGTTCATACTAGCCATTAGAAGATCCCTTCAAAATGCACTCACAATGTAAGTGATGGGGCCCAAAATCCACCAGCCTCCTTCTGTACAAACATTTATGTAAAAGTCTCATATTGTAGAAAGGGAGATTTCCATTTCTTTTTTGATTATAAAGAAGATCTAGGTGCTATATGAATACTGTGAAAGTATCAAAACGCTCATTCCTCAGAAACTGTGCCTTTAAACAAGTTGTTTTGACTTCCATAAGGTTGTGATGTCACAACTATACGCTAGTGTTTGCCTTGGAGGGGCGGCCTGGGTGTTTCAAGACCTGTATCACCTGTCGGGGTTCATTTCGCAATAATGACCACATGCTGTACATTATCCCGCTTATGACACGGCTATTTACTAAAGAACTGAATAATTTGAGACAAAATTTTGATTAAAAAATGATTTTATTAATTTAAAAATGATTTTATTGCTTCCACTAAAAAAAGTAGTTCGTTAGATTCTATGGTTGGAACTGTGTTCATAGCAATTATAATTCACGTTAAACTGAACATTTCCATTGATGGTGTAATGAGACAAAGTGAATGAGACTTCTTTGGGAATACTGATCAGTTGTTGATCAGACAGTTGATCAGCACTGCATCCATAGCAACGGTCTCTTATTCAGAAATAACAGACCGTTATAACCACGGCCCTCTTGGAAACGTGTGAGAGTGAGCTGAGGGTCCTCTCCAGAGACTATGACAACCTCCAGCTGGAGAGAGCAGAGCTACAACTCCACTACATGAACAAGCTGAGAGCACAGAGGCAGGAGAAAAAGGCCCTGAGTCAAGAAATTTGCCAACTGACGAAAAAGCTTCATGAATGCAGACAATGTGACCAGTGTTAAGAAGATCTCTACCTCCAAAATGGAGGCACCTGGTCAAACCCTGGAGGACAAGCGTTCAGTTGAATGCCTTAAGCTCGCCACTGAGCTTGAAATGGAGAAAAAGCAGCGGGAGGTTCTCTCTCAACAAATCCTGGAGCTCAACCAGCAGCTCCAGATGGAGAGGGACTTGAGGGCCAAGGAAGAGGCCAAAGCAAGTGAGGCTGTTGAGAGAGCAGATGAACTTGTCCAAAAACTGGATGAGCTGCAAAACGTCTACAATGAGGCCTCAGTTAAAACCCAGGCGCTTGAGGATGAGCTCAAAGTAAAGGTAGAAGGCCTCCAGCAAGAAATTGTGGACCTGAACCAACTCCTTCAGAAGGAAAAAGAATTGAGGGCTCAGGCAGAGGCTGACAAGTATGAGGCAGTCAAGATTGCAGAGGCACTTTGCAAAGAACTAGAGGATATGCAAAGTGTTGTCAAATCCTCAAAAAGGCTCTCTGACAATGCCTTGCAGAAGCTCAACACGCTGGAGAAGAAAATTGAGAATGTGGCCAACAAGTGCATGGCAGAGAAGAAAGAAAGAGATGCTCTCCAACAGCAAATGGAGGAGCTACTGCAGAGAGAAGGGGACTTGAGAGACCAGACTGAGACCGACAGCCTCAGGGATTTTGAGGCCTTGGAAGCTCTTTGCCAAGAATTGACGGAGCTGAAAAGTGTCTCAGAGGACCAGTCCACTCAAAGGCAGACTCTTTCCACCAGTCTGAACATGGACGAAAAGAAGCAGAAAGGCGCCTGTCATGATGTACTGGAGCTCATTCAAATGCTGAAAAAGAAATGGAGTTGAGGGCCCGGGCAGAAATGGACAAACTTGAGGCCATCGTGGTTGGGGTGGCACTTTGTCAAAAAATAGAGAGATGCAAGGTGTGCCCAAGGTCCAAGGAAAGTGAAAAAGGTCCCCAGCTACAACAGCGAGGGAAGTCAGGTGCAAATGAGCACCAATAAACCCTGATAGGAGATGCCCTCTATTCTTTCTGCTTTTGTAAACTTAAAATGTACTTTTAACTTTGTTTTTGTTCAATAAAATTATAACATCTCTGAAAGAATGTAGTTCATGTATAGTTAGATTTTTGTCTAAGGTACAATATAAATGGTAACATAGTAAAAACTTTAATTGCTTTTGTTAAAACAAGACTATGGCCTCCTCCAGTGTCATGGTGGTATGTGCTAGTGGTAAGACCAGGCTGAAAAGATGGAGTTAATTAAAAACAACACTTAGAATCTAAAGCCATGCTAGCTGTTCTGTACTGCTGTACTCATGTACTGCACTGCTTGTAGCTAAAAGTTAACATCTGTGTAGCAACATGCTCACAATGATAACATTAACATGCTGATGGTTAGCAGGCATATTTAATTTGCACTAAACACAAATGACAGCCTAAGCTGATGGAAATGCCAATGTTTTTGCAAGTATTTGGTCATAAAGCAAAGTATTGGACAAAATGGCATTAAAGGAAAAAATAAGGTGTCACCAAAGTTATTACAATTCATCCTGCCAGGGACATGGATGTCTGTACTAACTGTGACTGACGGACTGACGATACCACCCATAGAGCCATGCAGGAGGAGTAGAGGATGCCATCATTTACCTGCTTCACTGAGCCTACTCTCATCTTGACAAGGGTACTGTGAGAGTCATGTTCTTTGACTTCTCCAGTGCCTTCAACACCATTTCCACCTATGCTGTCCCCCTTCTCACTAATACCTCATAACTGGTTAAGAATTGTACTTTATAATTATTATTGTTCTGCACAAAGTATAATAATAACAATGTTTTTATTGCACATTGCATACCATATAATAATAACTCTATTCTTATTTCATTTTTTTACCACATCCTGCCAGGACTTTATGTTTGTGTTTGGAATTTTAGTTAAGTTCCTGTTTTATTTTGAAATGTTTTCTTCCTGTGTTTTCCCACCGTTGTTGATTACCTCATGTGTTTCACCTGTGTCTCATTTCACTCACCCATGATATTTTTGTAATCATTCCTTGTATATTTAAATCCAGTTTTCAGTTCAGTCTTTGTCGAGTCATCTGATCAATTAACATTGTTCCTGTGTTTCAGTTTCTTGATTTTTTTCAATAAATATTCTGCATTTGATTCTATTGATCTTGCTGTCTTCTGCATTTGGGTCCACCTGCTCCGCTCTCCTTGTGACACTATGTATATTATCATTGCACAATGGATAATAACCATTTTTATCTATCTCTGTTCATTTTATTATATACTACATATATAATTACTACACAATGTATAATAACATACTCAGCGTTTCCTTCAGGAGAGAACCTCTCACACCCTGCACCCTCAATTTCATAAAAATTGAATGATGAGGGTGGGTGAGAATACTACAAAAATGTCAGTCTGTTGGTGGCACTAGATCAAATGTCAGGGGATCACCACAGTGATTAGGGATCATCCTCCGGGGACCATGGACATCTGTACAAAATGTCTTGGTATTCCATCCAATAGGTGTCAAGATACACTCACCAAGCACTTTATTCAGTTTTTGTTCACATTGTCATCATGATGATAATTCTACTTTATGTTTATTATTGAGGTCGTAGTGGGTGTGCATTATGTTGAAAAGTGTTCCTAATATTTTGTCCACCACATTAAACGCACAATATTTCATTTATGCCACTAGGGGTCTCTCAATCAAAACAATAACAAAAGATGGAGTTTTATGACATTGTGAAGTAGTGTGGGATCATGGGAGTTGTTGTCTTCATTGTTAGACAACCAGCTTCTCTTTGTTAGGATTCCTTCAGTGTTCATCGTTCAGGAGGTTTTTACCGGGAGCTGAATTATCCCCAGAGGTCTCCTCCTCTTCAAAACAAACATACATGGCAATTAAAACTGGTAAAAACAGTGAATAAAGTAATTTCACTTTAAAAAAAATCAGTGTTTCTCCAATGCTGTTGGCGGGACACAGGACGTTTGGAGGGGCTGCTAGCTGAGCTACTGCTAACGTTTGCTCAGCTTGTTTCTCTGACAATTTAACATCCAGACGTTCAGCAGGTTTTTACTGGGAACAAAATTATCTGCAGTGGTCTCTGTCATGGACTCATATTTTTGGGCTCTTTGTGTTTTTGTCCTCTCGGTTACACTTCTGTTGTCCAGTCCTTTTGGTCATATGGTTTTGCTCATTTATGATTTGAGTTGTATCTTTGAAGGACTGCCTTGCATTATTGGTTAGCTTATAGTGGTGTGTACTTGGGTTTATATTCATGTTTATTCTTGGACGGTTTAATGTATGCTGGGTTTTATTAAGAGTATTGTGTTTTCTGGGGTTCCTCTGTTTCCCTCCTGTGTTCCTGCAGCCCTCTCCAGTCCATTTTTCCCTCCACACCTGCCCTGCATCAAGTTCGTTAGCCCTGCCCTGCTCTCAGGGTTTTTCCCCAGCCTGCTGTTTCCTTCACACCTGCCCTGTATCAGTCTTGTCAGTGTTTCCCTCAGCCTATCAGCTCCCAGCCTGCCCTTGTGTCTGGTCACCTGTTCCCCATTTGCTCATTAGTTCAGTTTGTATTTCAACCCTGATTTTCTGTTCAGTCTTTGTTGGATCCTCTGTTCTGCTCGGTTTGTGCTGTTCTGTTCGGTTCAGTCTGTCAGTTCAGTTTGCTCTGGTTTGTTCAGTCCTGTTAAGTCTTGTTCTGCATTCTGCTCTGCTCAGCTCAGCCAGCTTTTTGTTTTTCGCTTGCACTATCTCAAAATAAAGAAATTCTTCAGCCTGGATTAGCCTGCAGTCTCTGCATTTGGGTCCACTTGCTCCACTATTCATAACAGTCTTCAAAACAAACGTACATGGGGATTAAAACCAGTAAAAAAAAACACTGAATAAAGCAGTTTCACATTGAAAATTTTTTTTTTTTCAAAAATCAATGTTTTTCTGATGTTGCTGGTAGGACACAGGACGTCTGGAGGGGCTGCTAGCTGAGCTGCTGCTGCTGTTTGCTCAGCTTGTTTCTCTGACAATTTAAGATCCAGACGTTCAGCAGGTTTTTACCAGGAGATGAATTAGCCGCGGAGGTCTCCTCCTCTCAAAAACAAACAGACCTGATGATTAAAACCGGTAAAAACACTGAATAAAGCAGTGTCATGTAAAAAATCAGTGTTTCTCCGACACTGTTTAGTAGACACAGGACATCCGGGAGGGGCTGCTAGCTGAGCTGCTGCTAATGTTTGCTCAGCTTGTTTCTCCGACTATTTAAGATTCAGACATCCAATGACCAAAATCCTTAAGATACTTAAAAACGACCAAGATCTTTTTATCGTAAAAATGTGGCTTAGAACTGAATAAAAGTCAATTATAGTCTTGATTAAAAATACAGATTTCTCTGGGTTTGAAAATTGTTGGAAACATTTGGGATTATAAAAGTACACAACTGAACAAAATATATAACATAAGCCTAGTAATTTTTAGACATTTAGATGCGGAATAGTTACATACTTTAAATGATGGGTTCACAATATTTCAAGTCTGTCTTAAAACAATATTCAGGTGCTGAAAGGAACATGATTGGACATAGTCCTCCAGAGTCCCAGAGCCACAAAATGAAATCAAAGTGACCCAAAGAATCACACAATAGAGAAAATATAGCATTAATATTTTAATAAACCTTGATAAAGCATTAAAATCATTAATGGAGAAAATTGAAATCTATTGCCATGTTTTCTTTCTCTGATGTGCAGAGAGTGCAAATGTGATCACTCTAATATACAACAGCATACATCATAGGGTCTATGTTATTTATAGATCAAGTTGTCAAATGGTTAATGTCTAACTTACCTGCTATGTTATAAAAGTTCTCTTTTATGGATTGTGTGGGCAAGTGGCCAGGGAACACAACAAAGACGTCCAGTAGCTCTTTTAGAGCTTGTGTCACCTTATGAATGGCATTGCAGACCATGTTTTTACTGAGGTTCTCTGCATGATCCATAGCATGTAAAAAAGTACCCGTTGCAAAGAACCACAGTGCAATGCATACAGTTTGCGGGACTGTAAGTGCACAACTCTGACGTGTCGCACTTGCAACATATGGCTCAAGCAGCTGACACAGATACCTCATTCCCTCTGATGAGAATCTGTATCTCTCATATAGGAGATCCAGTGGATCTTGCCGGTCCCTGAACACTCTTGCACTTCTAAGTGATCCTCTCACGATCTGCGCAGCAAGCTCCACAAGATCTTCTACAAAGGGTGATGCCATTTTCAAAGAGAACTGATTGGTCAGTAGGCGGTGCTTTTAACACCCAATCTTACTAATTTTACCCATTTCTTGATTAGCACTCTCCACATATTCATTTTATCAAGTTTTCGCAAAAATCCAACACCATGTGAACCACCATGGTAGGACTGAGAACCAAGGGTTAAACCTGAAGTAACCTCGCTAACCCCAAATCCTGCTTCGTAGTACAGGCCTCTGGTATGCAAACTTCCTGACCTTAGAGAAAGTCAACAGTAATCATGTTATCCCCCATGAATGATGTATGACCGGTTAGGGCAATCAGTGATAATCAAGCCACAACAGCCGTTGCCGAAAGGCTGTTAATCAATGGTCTCTACCTCTTCATAATGGGGACAATAATTGTGAAGTTCCCCATTTTTTTATTAAGGCCTATCTCATTCTTACCTCTCGGGGGGTGAGCCCATAGTACAGATCAGCTACCTCCTTCAAATACTCAGTCAAGAGTTCCTCCTGTGCCTCACTGCAGACTCTCTGACTACTACGGTAGCCTACATGGGACTGCTCACTGAACCCTCTTCTTTTAGCTTCTGTGAGGCTTTACAATATCTGTACCATGTGACGTGACAGATGGACTGGGCCTTGGCGACTGATCTCACTGATTTTCCCTGCCTGACTTCAATTGCAGCCTTTCTCAGAATGTCTGTAGGGACAGCCTCGTCTGTCTCCACTGCCAAGACATGCTGGAAAAAAGGAGAAAAGTACAAAAAACTTTCTTAGTCATCATAAGGGAACGGTTGTAACATTTTTAATGAACTGTTACAACTGTCCCCACCCCATGCAGCCATTACATAGCTAATTGTTTTAGCATTTTGGTTTGAAGTTAGCATGAATGCAAAGCATCAAATTACACTGGAGAAACTGCTACTTTAGGTTATATCTGACTTGACTTGACATAGGTTAAGTCAAACCATTGTATCTACAATACAATGAACGCTAGGCAAAAAATAATCTTGATTAAAAAAATGTTTACTTTCTTACCTGAAAATATAGATATATAATATAGATATAGATATATATTGATGACATCACCATAGCTCTTTTCTGATTGGTCAAACTGACAGTGTTACAAGTAATCTGGTGTTACTTATTCATATTTCACTTTTCATGTGTTGCTTTTTGATTTCTCTTACTTGATACTTCTCTTACTTTCTCTATGATATGAATCCTCAAGTCTGCAGCATTCTAGTGTAGAAAAATGTCCCCAAAATTACCTTCATTAGTTATCATTACCCTGCATTAAGACTAGAATAAATTCAATTTTTTAATTTTTTTTATCAATGCTATTGTGAGTGATTTGTTGTTGTTGTTAATTACATAACTTAAACACGTGATAATTAATTTTCTCTTCTAAGTAAATGTAGGTCTCTTGATAAGTAACTGTTGATTATTTGTGTATTCATTACTTATATTTCACTGTTAATTTCACATGGTCATTTGTTCATGCCTATTATTTTTTGTTCAACACATTCTGTTAACTAAACTATTGTTTTTTTGTTTTGTTTTGTTTTGTTTTTCTTGTATCTACCTGTCTATTTGCTTGATTTTCCTCTGACACATGAGGCACTGTCAGTTAAACTACACTAAGATCAATCCCTCCACACTTGTCTGTCCCACTGGTGAGTGCTTGAGGGGGTCTTTTACAGACCTTCAAACCCAGTGTGCTTTTTTTTCGAGAATCTATCCACATTTCACACAGCGCATGAGCTCTTGCAACAACCTGTACACAAACATTTCAGCAGAGCACAGAATTGATTCTGTTTTTATTTTTCATATGTTTACTGCTTGGTGATGTTGGTTGACATAGAGATTAAAATATTTGTAGATGCCGCTGCAGAACACCTACCATGTATGCCTTTTAAATGCTTTATGAAGCTGCATGACCATGAAAATGTTCTAAATTTACAAAATAGGCAATGGTAATGGCTTCTGGATACTTGTCTGCTGTCCTTGCAGAAGGAGGCCACCACAAATTTCTTTTAAAAACAAGTTCAAGAAATTGGTAAAATGTATTACAATCTCCAAATTAAAACAATTAAATCACATCATACACCTCTCTATAGTTCAGCTGTACTCCATACCTTGATTGTTTTCCAAAAAAATAATGTTGACCTCATGTTGACAGAAGTTACATTCAGAACCAGCACAGGTCAAAAATGATGTAACATCAGAGAACATCTGATGTGAACCTGTGAAGAACAATAACAATATAGGTTACACAATCAACACCCCTCCCCTACCACTTAAAGTTTAGAATTACCTGAAGAAGTAGGTATTGTAAATAAATCAGCATTTGTCACAATGCTGGTAATGGATACAACCCCATCAAAAAGAGGTGTCCACTGTCCATAGCCCAACACAAAAGTGATTTGATCATGGAGAGGACATGGACAGGACAGGATATGCATAAACAGCTAGCCAACTGTCTTCAATCTGCAAACCCGAGCCAAAAAGAGCATGATAGACCTGTAATAACTGTAACACAGTGAAGGTGGGGAGAGTACTGTTAGCGAAAGGATGGTGGTCATTCTTTCCAAGCCAGGCTGAGTGTAAACCAAGTAGGCTATAAAACGAAGTTTTAGTTGTTGTTTTTTAAAAATTAAACCTTTATTTAACCAGGTGAAACCCGTTGAGATTACAAGATCTCTTTTTCAAGTGAGCCCTGGCCAAGATAGCAGCAATGCAGTGTTTCAAACAACATACAAAAAGACAATTAAAACACACAAAACAAAACATACAGTAGCAACTCATAGAATCATAGGCCTAAAAAGACTGACAGGAGGAAACGGATCTAGATAAGGAAGCAAATACAAATTCCAATTGAATTTGCCTTTTAACCCTTCACTACATTTTTAAATGCCCTAATCAGGATCAGCTCATCTGGCTGTAACTCTGTCTGCAAGTGGTTCCAGGCTGCAGGTGCTTGTTAACTGTACTTAGGCCAATACTAAGAAGCACTAAATTGGTAACGTAATGTCAATTCGTATTGCCTAAGGGACTGCAGATGAAAATTAGCTATAAGCTAACTCTGGTACAGTACATCAAATGGTAACATTTACTTTTAACACTGTACATGGTCCCAATAAATACAATACAACAACATGCTTTCAAAACATCATATATATATATATATATATATATAAAAGATTGTTGATATGCTTGTATGTAAGATACACAGATATATATTATATATTATAAAAAGACAATGAAAAACAAACATCATTAAATGTGGAACCTGTAAATGCAACTAAGAATAATGTGTGCTATCATAATATTTACAGGGTAGCACATAGTATGTTATACAAATGTGTTACACAAGCAACACAAAATGCACACACACACAAACAATGGCAGGTGAGCCTGCCACTGGAAGTGCCGCTGCTAAATGCCGATGCCACTATTTGAGCTTGCTGTCTCCCGTCTCCTGCTCATGCTGGTGTTTAGCACGACTTCTATCCCAGTCTGTTTCCACAGCCTCATCGTCCCAGATAGTTGACGTCTCTGTGTCACTGAAGTAGCCGGGCTCGCCGGTGTAGTGTGTGGGGAAGAGCAGCAGAGGCTCCACTGAAAATGCTCTCAGGTTCCTCTGCTCGAAATACTGCATGTAGTCGTCTCTGAAGGGACAGGCAGGTTATCAGAAAATAATGAACAGCAACAAGAGTTTAGACAATTGAGACTTAGTACAAAGGGCATAACATGTATATGCAGTAAGTGAGCCAAACTAAGCATTTAAAACTGTTTTAGTAGCACCCAGTCCATCTGACAACACAAGTAAGTTTGCTGCTGGGACTCACTTGGGGTGCTTGTCGAACATGATGGGTAGGAACTCATCAACAGGCAGCATTTTGTTGAGGGGTTTCGCATGCAGGAGCTTCTTGGCCCCCTGCAGGGACAGCACATAACCCAAAGTCCAGTAGGAGTAGCCTGGGTGCACGAGGTCACTGACTCCCTTCACCCAGTGCTCTGGCTCCTTCACCTGCAGCCGCTTACGGCCAACATAACTTCAGGGACACAGATATATGAGTAACAAATCTGAGATACTTAGAGTAAAAACCAAACTTTCGGTCCAAAATCCAAAATGAGCAAAATTTTCAAATTCACTTACATAAGGTCCCAGTCAAGTCCCACTCTCTGCACATTTTCCATGATGGCCACTAGCCGGCTGCAAAATCTGGGCTCAAATCTCACATCATCCTCCAGCACAAGCACCTGCTGCAGTTCCTGCTGCACCACCTAGAGGGCGATACATAACAGCCATGACCTCTCCGTACTGCCACACATGCATCATTGCACTGTTGCACAGATAAAGGCTGTACCTGTTTCCAGATGTTGTAGTGGCTGAGAAAGCAGCCAATCTCCCCTCTAGTCAGCACACGGTCTGAATAGGGGTCTTTGTAACCAGGCAGCATGTCGATACCCATGGCCTGCAGCTGAGAGGAGTTCAAGGCTCTGCAAGCAAAATATATTTGCTCATAATTACAGTCAGCTGCAAGACATTCAAACTGACTGTAAAGGCCTTGTTTCTCATTTCCTAAGCAGTAATGCAAAACACCCCATTAAAAATGTTTCTCAATACAGGCTATTAATAAATCCTTGCATCCAGATTGGTAATAACAGGTATTTTATCACATAGGTGGGGCATAATGAGAGTGATGGAAAGAAACTAAGAAAATATAGTCATGTATAATTTTGATGTCCTTGTACTCTACCTGGGTATTTCCACTTTATGCTACTTTAAATGTTTACTCACTCCATCTAAATCATATCTAATGCACATGTCTATAGTTATTAGTTTATAGTTTATAGTATTATAGTAACAGCTATAACACTGATTATATATTAATCAATTATACATATGTATCAGTAATGATATAATCTAATAACATAATACAGATAAGACAGTCTTATATGGATCATTCTGAATAATATGACTACTTTTGATACTTTTTGCTGGTAACTCTTTAATACTTTTACTTTTCACAGGAGTTTTACTTGTAATGAACTATTGAAACACAGTGGTATTAGTGCTTTCACTTCTGAATGCTTGAGAACTGTTACTGTTATGTCATACTTGCCATCCACCGCCTCTGTCAGTGTGATGTTGATGCCGAGGATGGCCAGAGAGCTCAGCATCCTCTCTCTTCGGTCTGCTCTTCGCTTCAGATTGATCAGAAAGATCTAGAAGTGGAGGAAATGTCTGTTGAATCAAATCTAATTCTCATAAACAGCACTAACAAGCTGGAAAATATTTTCTCAGTTATTAAAAAGGCATCAGTACCTCATCAAATCCTATCTTTCCTGGTTCTTTAGGTGTAATGTGCACATACTGTGAAGGCTCCATGGTGTAGAAAACTGCAAAGAAAGTTCACATGAAGTACAGTAAATCTACCTTTTCGAGCACACTCTTTTAATTTCAACAGAATTTCTTAGATCAGTTCAGCATCTACAGTAACCTGTGTGTAAATTTTGAAATAAGAAGGGGAGCAAGTGAAATGAGAGGCAGTGGGCTTTAACAGAGGAGTGAGACATCTGTCAGGACTGTGAGAGCGAAAGAAACCAAATATGCTCACACAGACAAGCGGAGGAAATCATGAGCAAAGATTGAAGATAGAGAGCCGGAAAATCACCCTGTTGTGTAGTGCTTACTCAGTGCCTCAGTCAGTGTGTGGGCAAAACTCTCCTCTTCTTCCTCCAGGGTCTGATGCTGTTTGAGCGGCACTGGTAAATATCCATAATGGTCCCTGTTGCACACGTACATCTGAACCCCTGCAGATGAATCAGATCTCAGTGCTCATTCTTTTATACCATATGGAATCACATGAAAATGACACACACAGCATAGTCTACTTGTTATACAGTGAATTTACTATGACATTAATAAGGGGATCAGTGATAATAAAATAATAAAAAGTTCATCTTTATATGTGCATTCACTCTGAGGATTAAGTGGATATATTGCCCACTATGTTCTATAGTGATGTTTTTAAAAGAAAACTTAACCACACCACATTTGATATAGTTTAGAAACCATTACTTATCTTGAAGATGTGTGACGTATTTGTATACTTGTTACAAATTGAAATGCTTTATGAGTGTGTTTGAGTTTAATCCTAACATTAATAACTTACCTGCACATGAGGATAAGAAAAGGATTGTGTGGGTTGCCACTTAAAAAAACACATAGCTGTAGTGTGTCTGACCTGCTTGCTGTGCAGAGAAAGCAAAGGCCATGATGTCATCGATATCGTAGGGGTATTGGGTGTGGGGAGGATGACAGGCCAAATCCTGGCTCGTTGTGCGCCTCAGGTCCAGCAGGTAGGTAGAGTGCACCATGGGAACTGCAAAGCAACCCTTCAACTTCCATTTGCGAATGGGAATATATTCTGGTGTTCGTCTGTAGTAGCCCTGTGTGGGTGTTGGAAGAGCAAGAACAATCAGTTTCCCACAGTTTCCACTGAATACTCTGCTCATGCACTCCACTGTGTTCTGTTTCAAGTGGTACCTGAGGAGTTACGCCACACCAGAAGTTGGAATAGAGGCTTCTTGATTCCAACATGGGCGCCACAATCGTCAGATTCTCTGCTATCATGTCAGTCAGCACCTGACGGTTTGTCAGCAAGTTGTCACTGTCTACAAACTGAAGGACAAAGACGAGACATAAACATCAAATTCATCATGTTTCCTATAGAAGCATGTCATATAATGCACTAGGATTGTGGATGCTTATAGATATCTCACCAATATATAGTCAGCCCAAAGTCGTCTGGCAGCTCTGAGTGCTGCCTGCTTTAACTTCATCACATGAATGACCCGAGACTCAGGCCAGTGCTTCGGACCCTCCTCATCTGCATAGGAACTGAAAGAAAGAGGGACAAACAGAATCAGTTTTTACTTTTTTATCAGATTAACTACCACTCAATTAAGTCTAGTCTTAAACAGTGTCAGGATGGTGGATGTTAAATGAAGCTGTTGTGGATATTTTGAGCGATGGTCAGCACCTCAGTGGAGAAAAGTGGACACGAGCCTTTGATGTCTTAAAGCTGAAAAAGTTTATTGAAGTACTTGATCAAGGAGAACTGAAATAGTGAACATCGAAGTCATCTGCAACTCAGATGCTGTCTCTTTCTGTTCTGCCCCTGAAGGTCTGAGTCTTAGTCTTAAACTCAGCAGATCGGCCTACAATATGAAAAATTAGTCTAATTAGTTCACTAGTTTCTAAACAAGGAACTGCATTTTACCCGTGTTCAGGTCACTGTCAGCACATTTTGGTTTGAATGTCTGACTGTGTCAATAGAATCTAAAAATCCACCTATCTGTGTTGTCTAGGAAAGCCTCCTCCGACCTTGGTGACCATGGCAATGCTGATTTACCCTTTATCAGAGAGGCCTCTGCTTCCCCAAAACATCACAGACAGCTGGAGTCTCAAGGAGAAGAGAGAACGCCTCCTTCCTGCTTAAGAATTACAGTGTGACCTCAAGGCCCAGGCTTGACCCAATGTAACCCAATTTGTAACCCCTAAAGATGGAAAATTCCTGTATCAATTTATTTTAAAGCAGTGGTTCACCTTGGTTGCTCCATGGGTCTCCACTCCACCGAGTGGTACAAGTGCTGAACTCCTCTGAGCCACTCCTGAAGCATGGCTGTGCTGTTGTCCTCACTGTGGTCAGAGGCTGCCCTGAGATCACAAGGAGCATTACTTAACACATAAGACCCAATTCTTTCTTTCTTTCTGTCTTTCTTTCTTTCTTTCTTTCTTTCTTTCTTTCTTTCTTTCTTCTGGTGTAGCCTAGTTTTCTCACTTGTCTGAGAATGGCTTGTTTGCTAATGAATAGTGTGCAGAATGTAAAGAATGACATTTGACCCAGTGCTGTTAAAAACATTTGTTCATATTTTAATCCTATTAATCAATACTTTTCTTAGTTTAGTGTTGGATCTATAAATGAAATCAGCAGCATATACTCACAGAAAATTAGTTTCTATAGTTTATAACTTGAGTATATATATTCCCAGAAATATTAACACATCTAAATAAATTATCAATTTATTGAATAAATTAGATGTTACCAGATGGAAATTCGGTCTTTTGGATAGTCCAGTCTGTCAATGCATCCCAAGAAGTATGGCAGGCTGTGTTGCACGTTGCGTGCAAGGATGGTGATGAGCACGGTGGGCTTGAGCAGAGAAGACTTGTGCTTGGCTGGATGGTGCAGATGATCAGCTGGTGGCTCCTCTGTGCTGGTGTGCAGGAAGAGCTCTCCTGCTAAAATCACAACTGTTAATCTGAATCCCACAAATCCAAGAGACATATTTCCAGCAGGGAACCTTGATGTCTCTGTAACCTCACACCAGTGCAACTGAGAGAGGAGAGAGAGAGAGAGAGAGAGAGACAGAGAGAGGTAGACTCACACACACACGCTAACACACACACACACACACACACAGTCACACACAGACTGACTGACTCAGTACCTTGTACAGATATTTGAAAAGTTCACACATTAATGCCTATTGTTGACTTACCTATCTGACCTCAAGGTGACCTCATTTAGTTGCTATTCTGGATCTTTCACTCAGATCACATGGTCGTCGTCAGCAGATGAAATTTGCCCAGTTGTCATGAAAATGTAGATGTTCATATTAGGATTTTTTAAGTGCTTTAAGGACTTCCTGCCCATGTTGACTTGATAAAAGTTGAACTTCAAAGTATAATATTGTATAAAATTTTTCATGTATTTATAAATAACCATGACTAATTACGCTTAATTAATATATATTTTCCAGTTTGCTTTTGACGTGTTTATACAGTCATTAGATGTAGGTATCACTAATTATAGGAATGGAATAAAATAAGTATGAATGACTAAAACGAATTATTTTCATTAATTGTGTGGATTTTGGGCTTTACCCCCTGAGTGCAGTCTTTAAGGCGTCTCATGGGCCTGCCTGACAGGCTTCACGGAACACAAGAACCACTACCAATTTTCCACCCGGACAATTTACATTGTAGCACGCCGGCAAACCTGAAAACACAGCCCTCGCATGCCGTGACAGCAGCAGGATGTCCAGAGTCGAGACTGTGCTGAATGAGTCTGTATTTATCCTGCTGACACGTTGAATAATTGAAATGTATGAAGCGTCGGACAGAGCGGATCTGTCAGAGAAACCTGCACCTCCAAACTGGATCCTGCAGCATCCGGCGGTCAGTGATAGAGGAGCTCGGTTATGCAGTCTTGAGGTCTGCTGATGCATCAAACTGTAACTAGTGTTTTTCTTTTGTTTTAGTATCAGCAAATGAAGAATCTGGAGGTTGGGGACAGTGCTCAAGTCCATGCAGCTTTCCTTGTGTACATGGATCTGACTGAGGGTGAGTTTGACAAGATCATGTTATTCACATTTATTTTCATTCATTCGTTCAACTCAAAAGTTGTATTTTCTATAAAATGATATATCCCAGCATAATGATTCAAATGCTACTTTGAAGCCTTCACCGCTCTTAATAAATTCTGCAGAGAAATGCTGCTTTAGTAAATTCATTTATTTTATATGATCATGTGGATAAAAAGTGATACAAACCAGCCTTTAAAGCCCAACATGTGTAAATTGTGTGTAATTAAATTCCTCCTTTGGTCATTAAAACTCCTTAATGCCCAGAAAATTCAAAAAGTGATGAAATCTGCTGTTTGAGACATAAAAGTGACATCTCATCTACTCCTTCAAATTCACACGATGAGTCAGTACAAGTGACAAAATGTATAAAAAAAACTGAAGCTCTTTAGTCACACTATGAAAATCCAAATTCTAATTAAGAGATAACAACATTGATACCTTTTTATAAATACACAAATGTAAAATTTGATTTTTTGACAGATTATCACAGATGGTATTTAACCCTTTAAAATTCAACTAATAAGTATTTAAGATTATGACTTATCAATAACATAAATTACATACTATACTTACCAGTAATCCCTTGATTTGTGTCAAGCACTGGGGAGAATTGTGCAATAATAAGCCAATCAGAAAAAAGTCAACAAAGCATCACATTCCTGCTATAATCTTTGGAGGATCCACTACAGCTTTAAAGTAGATCTACGCTGCTGTAGACTGACTGCCACTGACACACTTACACTGTGTTTCTTGTTCTCCGCAGTGCGACGGTGGAAAGATGTCTCTTGTGTCAAGAGTTCTGAACTTGAGGTTGTTTTGCTGGAGGGGAGGGAGAAGGAAGGATCGCCCATCCACACAGTTCTCCCACTGCCTGCTCACCAATCTCTGAGCCACAGAAGGTGATAAGACACAGGACCGACTCACACACTTACCTCTTTTTTTCACCATCACAAGTAATTTTCCTGCATATCTCCATCTTACCGCTGTTGCCCTCCTCTCTGCTGTGCAGTATACGACATGTGCTAGACAGAGGATGTCCTATGCTGTTGTGCGCGGTGGCGTCAGACTCCACTCTGGTCTACCAGAGGATGACTGATGGGTTGGTGACACCGGACCCACCTGCAGGCCCCTTCCAAGATGTGGGACGCCGGCAGCACAGGAAGAGACGACAGCAGCACTGAGCGTCTGGCAGAAGAAGGAACCTCGGTGCAGTTGGTGAACTATCGAGGGGAAGAAAAGGATGAGCTGTAGCCGGTCTGTCTGTCTTTCACTCTGTGCAAGCTGCTGCTAAAATAAGAGGTGTGCTGATGACATGGCAGCAGGTGCAAATGGACCTATCCACGGTGCCCTTCTGGGATCCTGTATGTGGTTGTGAGGCCCAGCCTGCCTGTGATTCCCTCTCAGTCAGAAACAACGGGCTACATCCAACCAGTGAGGTGTCGCTGACTGGTTTCAAACCTTTCTGGCTTGTGACTACTTAAAATGAAGCATTGTCTACCTGTGACCCATCATCACTGGTTGTATTTGTCTATGGTTAGCAGACCAAACAAGGAGTTATTTATATAAGACTATTTTTACATTAGGTGAAGAGGTCAAATGATCCAATAATTCACAAGAAAAAGTCTAGATTATAGAGAGTTATGGAAATCAACATCATTTTGTGTTGTGTTGTTATTTTTTTGCAGCCCCTTTAGAAGGTTTGACCACAGGCAGGGAAACATTAATTTAGTTCATTTTCAGAGAAACCACTTGGTAACTTTGACAGAACATGTGCTGCCAAAACCCTTGTGTTTGGGAGATTTGTTGTATTGTATCCACACTACAATGTTGACTAGCTGCTCCTTCAATATAATTAGGGATGTGTTCACTCCATCCTTCACCATATGTGGTCACATGACTCCCCAGTAACCTTCAAATAGGACCTGATTACTTCCACAAAACATTAACATTACATGTAGAGCCTGTCCAATACTGGATGTTTTAGGCTGATACAGATATTGATTGTTAATGATTAAAAAATATATATTAATTGTAAGCGGATATTTGTTTTTATCATAAACACATAACACAAACATTTTGATGTAAATTACTGCCATACACATAAATTACTCTGAGTTATTTTGCCAAATAAAGGTAAATTTTGTGTTCTTAATCATATTTTGTGAATTGCCTTTTATTTCTTTATTTCTTAACAGTTTCAAAAGGAAAAGGCAGCACAGGACTCCTGAAAAGTAAACAGTGCGGTAACTCACAGAGATTAGCAATAGCTTTACAAGGTTGAACAGGGAGAGAATAGTTTGAGTTTATCTTCGGTCAAAAGTGGCAACAAGGTACATTTAATGAATTTGTGTGTTCATATGTATGTGTTAAGTTAGCTAACTTTGTGTTGCTATTGACTAAGCTAGTAGTAGCTACTAGCTGGGTTTTGAGTTTGTTTAATTTTTGGTTTAGCTTGTACACAAAACTTCATTAGGCCATCAATACTTATTTATTTTAATAAAGTCCTTGTTCAGCTGGGATGCTATGTGACCAGTTAGCTACGTATTGAGCGGGACATTTAACGTAACAATTGGAAAGTAAACTCACCAGTGATGTCTGGTGGACAAACTATGTAATGGTGACACTCTAAATGACCTCAAATCTTTGTGTCTTTGGCATTTCTGTTCTGCAACTTCTTCATATTTATCACTAACCTATAAGTCAGTACTAATATCTCTGATGAGCTTAAACTGCTTGATATAAGAATGTATCATTGGTCTCTAGGTCTCAATTAGGGCTGCAACTACAGATTATTTTCATTAGCGATTAATCTGTTGAATATTTCCTCGATTAATTGATTAGTTCTTTGGTCCATAAAATGTTGAAAAATGTCAATCACTGTTTCCCAAAGCCCAAGGTGACAATTTCAAATGTTTAGTTTTGTCCTGACCAACAGTCCAAAACTCAGTTTACTGTCACAGAAGATTAAAGAAACCAAAAAATATTCACATTTGAAAATTTGGAAATGTTCTTTTTAAGAAATGACTCAAAACGATGAATCGATTATCAAAATAGCTGGCGATTCATTTAATAGTTGGCAACTAATCGATTAATCGACTAATTGTTGCAGCTCTAATCCTGACTGCATTTAAAGCTCACCACTAATCATCTTATCACCCACATGTGCAACACTTCAGTGTTTTGTCCAGTGCATTGTGGGGATGTATGTTTGTATTATATGTTGCACCATGTTTAGACTATGACCATTTCTTAACACAGTGATGTGGTATTTATCTACAACAAGTACATTGTTGACAAAATGATTCATCTGGCAGGTTGTTTTGTTGACTGCCAGCTTTATTTAAACCAACACACTACTGCCAGCTGTGGGGATAAATTACCGAAAACACTTTTTATTTTTCTAGAAAAACAAAAATTCAACATAGAAACTGAACACGACAAAACATAACACTGGTGAGCGAAATACTGAATCAGACTAATAATGTGACTTTGCAGTGTCTCCCCCGTGGGGTTAACAAGGAACAGATACTGCAGGGGGCTTCAGTGACCCTGCTGTGTGAGTGTGTGTATGTGACTTTATAATGGTGCAATAGTGTCTTAATGAGAGGAAGGACTTGACTACATGAGACAAAGATTACAACACTTCAACCCTGAGCCTTATTTAACATAAATACTCTACATCATAACAGAAACAGACATGGACAGACGAACACACCGTACTGGCCAACATATTGTAGAAAAGAGGTTCATACTGTGTCTTGGAATGCAGGAAGTTTCCAACCTGTTGACTTTTCAGGGAGGCATTCAAGGACGAAATATTCAAAATGATGCAGATAGAGAGATTATTTTCACTATGAGTCAGTGTCCACAAGAGCACTGGTTGCTTCCGCTGCTGGAAATGTACATTTGCAACAGCCTGAGTGTTTCAAATGTCTACAGGAAGTCTCAGTGACAGCTGTGTATATATTGACCTTTCAGGAGTTATCCAAGCAGGGAAAGAAAAGTTCCTCAAAATCTCTGTCATCGTGTAATGGCTTCATCAGGTATGTAAACCTAAATATTGTTCTCTCCCCCTGGAGAACCATGAAAACTGAACCATCATTGATTTTGGTTGTCATCGTTCCTCAGGGGTTGATCAGACAAGCAGGAATTGAGTTGTGGGCAGGAGGGCAAAAAGGTGCTTGATTCAAGTTGGTAATCCATTCTTGTCGGGTGTGTTTCATACACGGGACGGTCAAAAACAAGACAGGGTCCCCTTTAGATATGGTATAACATGGTACGGTCCATCCATAACACTGCAGTGACAGTTCCTCTCATACTGGGACTGATGGATACACGACCACAGTGCTATGTCAGATCTTCCTCCTCTGAGCAGTAGTCTCGGCCCTGTGTACAAAACAGTGACATGTTAATGTGCGTTACATTTATGTTTACTATTAGTTGACGGTGCATTTTTTCCTAGTTACCCTGGATTAACTCACTGGATAATAGGGATAGACGATATTTTTGAAACCAATAAAATTATGTATGTATTTTTCTGACACTGTTGTGTGTGTGTATATATATATATATATATATATATATACACATATCACAATATGAAATTACAAGTAAAATGATCATATTAATGTGCAGCCCAATTATCTGTGTTCCTTGTTATGCTTTACATAAGAAATACATTTTAAATGTGTAAAACAAAACCTTCAGTAACTAATTTTGTTTGTTTTTGCCTCATTAACATATATGAGGGGGGCAAAATATTAGAAACACTTCAATATAATGCACTCCAGGTCACCACCCACTATGACGTCAATAATAAACATAAAGTAGAATTATCACCTTTCTGGCAACAAAAACTGAAAATGTATAAGCTTCGTAAAAGTAGAATTTATGGCAGAGCTGTTGTATTGGATTGCATTAGATTGTATAGGTGTATAATAATAATGATAATAATAACAATAAAGTGCTCAGGGAATGTATAGTGAAAATGTCACAATTTCCCAGAGACTAAAGTGAACTCTTTAGCTTAAGTTTTCAAATCGCAACAACAGGCCAAAACCCAAAAGTTATTCAATTTACAAAGACATAAAACAGAGAAAAGCAGCCAATTATCAAATTTAAAGGGGTTGTCAATTAAGGCTAAACAAGGATAAACAACAATCACTTGCACACAAGAATGAAACGCTGCACTGTGAACTGTTGTAAGGGAGAGCAGCACTGTCGCACAAGCAGGCTGAGGAGGACAAAACACAGTAGATGAAAGAACTGGCATTTGATCTGCTCTATTTTTGCCAATACTGATCCTGTAAATATGCTCTGATCCGCCTGGATACCGATCCTTACCGATCTTTGTTTTTCACCTTCAGTAGCCTCAAAAGACTAGATTGCGATGCAGCTACAAGATATGTTGAAACTGTTCAGTTAATTTTAAATTTGATTTAATTTTTAAAAATGTTTTCTTTGACTAGATCTAGTCACACTGCACCACTACTGAAACATGTTTTCATCAAATAACCACACTGGTGAAATGCACTGGACGTGACAGATTGAGGCTGTTTTTATGGTATTTTGATGTCATCTGCTGTGTCCCCACTTGCTGCAGATTTGCTGCAGTGATAGGATTAACTTCCATTATGTCATTTAGTGTGGGCTTTTTACAAAAAAAACACAAAATGTGATGTCCCCGTTGAAGGGCTGTCACTCTCTACCTTTTCAATCTTCTCATCCAACATCCTGAAGAATTCTTGCTGACTCTCTGATGAGTGGATGCTCCTGAAAACAGAACAGTACATCAGGTTAGAGATCTACAGTACAAAAGAAAATGAATCATTTATGATGTTGCGAGGGTCTAGCTGGGGACATGAAATAGAGTTTCAATGAAGACCGAAAAGAACAGACTACTGATACATGACAAATAAAACAAACATGTTCGTAATAGCAAAAAGAGACACTTACAGTATCTTTCCGTTTCCATTTGATCCTGTTTCATCCATGTGTTGACCTTTACCAAGTAGAGCACTTTTCTCCTGTGGGACATCCAACAAAACATACAAATATATACACAATCAACCATCTGATCAAATAGTTTGCTTATGTTCCATTATACAGCAGAATGGAAAACACAGCATGAGATACACAAGTAAATAAGAGGTGCTGGTGGTGTCTTATCATTTTAAACCCATGATATATTGAGCATAGCTTTCTATATTAATTTATTACACTTGTCATGACTTCTTTTGTTTAAAAAATTGCTATTAACAGACAAATACATAGACATAACATTCAGTAAACTGCTCCATTAGAGACAAAAAAAGTAGAATATAGTGAATAAGATCACGCACGGTGCTGTCCTGGCCATCCACTCCTCCCTCATCTCCGCTGATGTACTTGACTTTCTCCACTCCTTTCATCTTGTACTCATCTGTGACAGAGTGGGGAGACAGAGAGGCAGAAAGGAGCACATCTCCCCTTATTAATACTCAACAGCAGAGCCCCGGTGGCAAGCACACAGAGGATGACCCACTCACAGCCGCTCTGATCGGCACAATCCTCCGGGTTAATAGTTCTCACAGTTCAGTACTTGGCAAAGTAATTATGTGCTTGAATTCTCACGCTCCAGACTAGATCCTCTCTTAACAATGGTTGGCAAGCGGCAAAACACATGAGCTGTCAGCTTGATTCTCCTCTCCTCTCTGCCTCTCCATCTTTTCTCTTACACATGCACAGACCCCCTCCTCTAACTCACTCCAACGCATTTATAAAGGATGAAATTAAAAATACAGATATGACGCATAGCAATGATGGTCTATTGGTCACAATTGTAACAAATCAGATTAATACTGTGTGGTGTATACCTATAATATCTCATATAATAGATATAAGATTAGTGTTGTAATAAACAATATTGGTCTTATAGATGGTGACATCCTCTAAAGATATAATAGTTTGACCTTTCATACACAGCTGCCTTTAATAAAACACTAATTAAAGTTCTATCAGCATCTGAGAGCTTTATGAAAAACTTTAAAACAAAACACATTATTTTTATATTTCAAAATTGCTTGAAAATATGTGTCAATGTCTCAGCAGTGACTCATGCTCGCTCGTAGAAGAGTTGTGCTTTTTTGTTTATATACTATATTTAAATATGAAAGTATTTGCATGAACAGCTGAACTGATTTTGGTCGATAAATCGACTGATTGATTAGACAAACACACAATAACAGACAGAAAATTAATTAGCAACAATTTTGAGTCACATTTCAAGCAATGAAAAAAAATCAAACATTTACTGGTTTCATCTTCTCAAGGGTGAGAATTTGTTGCTTTTCTCTGTTTTATATTAATGTATTATAATATTATTTTATGTTCAATCACTTTAGGTTTTGGACTGTTGGTTAGACAAAACAAGAAATGTGAAGATGTCACCCTGGGCTCATTTAATAAACCAAATCATTAATCAATTCATAACAAAAATTATCTGCAAAATAATAATGACATTGAATATAATGGTAAAACTTTACTTTAAGCCCCCCTATTTAGCATAGGAATGTTTAATAAATGCTTTATGACATACTATAATGTAGTTATAAGCAGATTAATAACTTCTCCTCTTAATATATTTTATATATGTAACATATATTACAACTATGTTTTATTGTCATTCATTATCTGTTTTTACAGCAGCCTTCACTTAAGGGTGCCTGCAGGAGGAGTTACAGTTGTTGACAAATACATTAACTTATATCTGCAGTGTGTTATAAACCATTTATTAAATGTTTGCATATTACTTATAAATGCTAAATAGAGGCATTTAAAATAAACTGTTACCAAAGTAATTGTTAGTTGCAGCCCGAGACAAATGGTGATAGCTCACAGCTGTAACTGTTTGACCTTTCATGCACACCTGCTGTTAATAAAGCACTAATTAAGAGCTCCATCAGGATCAGAGAGCTTCAAGGCTCAAGTCTTCAAAGGTTCATCCCAGCACTTTTCATTACTGATGACAAATTTCAAACCTCTTTAACAAATTAAGGCTATATGTATATAGCTATATATGGCTGATTGTCAGTATCTAATACATTAAAAGGCCAGTTTAACCCTACATTTGAAGCAAAGATAATAGAAAAGTAGCTACATTTCCACTTGAGCAAAGAGATGCACGAGAAAAAGAGTTAATACTAATCAGTGTATGTGAACAGACTGACCAGAGAGGAGGTCCCCGTTGCTGTAGGCTTTGCTCTGGCCCTCCTCACTGTTGGGCACAGCAGACACCTGCTTGGCAGAGGTGCAGCCCATCTCCTCCTCCTCAGCTGCTCTCCTCCTCACCCCTGAGCATTACAGGCGCACCTGATGATGGGAGCAGAGGGCAGGTGTATGAGACTCAGTGACAAAAGCCTCAGTACACAGACAAGCCTCGTGATTAAGGTTTTATCAGGGAAACCATCTGAAGAGCATGACTGTTCCTCTAATAATCATTTCCAGAGGGGCTCAGCCTCTTGAAGGAAAGGATATTTGGAAAGGGACTCCCTGGACACAGTGGAGGAAATCCCCTGGACTCCAGCTTGAGAACCACTAATTCTTCATTATCAATTAGTCGTGAAGCACCCCGCCCTCGATTTAAAACACACAATCTACTCTTGGAAAGACAATAAAAACGTCTGCGAAAATCAGAAACGTGAGCGCGGCAGTGCCAGCTGCACCGCAACAATGAGGCCTTTCAGTCTGTCAGGATGCCACTGTGCCAAGCCGCCGGGTCGTTTTATTAGTGAATGGGGGTTTTCTGTGGCGCTCAGAGGATTAAACTGTGTTGCTCCCATCCCCGCCGTTACATCGGCCTGTAAGACCCGCAGCAACACTGATAACACAACAGTATGTTAGACCAAAATGACTCGAGTGTTTCGCATTAGGCTGATTGATCTCCATATGTTTGATCCTAAAGGCACTGATCGCTCAGCTGAGTCCAGCTGCAGAGTCAGCTGCTCCTCCTCCTCATCACTAGCTTTTCATTTGTACGTTTCTGCAGCCCATAAACGCAGCATCACTAAGATATTCCGTGCAATTATGTGCAAGCATATAAGAAACAGGAGAGAAGAAAATGCATTCCCGCTAAAGCTGCAAAATTTCACCCATCGTCTCATTTCATCGGAGGGAGGGAGTAATGATCAAGGTGCCTTATACAAATAATAACAAAAGATGCGAAAAGAGCAGCCATTCCGCGGCCAGCGGGCAACGCCGAGACGATATCACCAAAAAAATACTAGACTGCAGAATAAATGCTACAGCCATGGGGCAACATTACCTTTCTGGTTTATCCATGGTTCAGGACTCCTTCCTCCGGTTCAGAGAGGTTTTACTCCAGACACAGCACCCAGACAGACCGCATCTGCACCTCTCAGCTCATACAGGCATCAGCAGTGATGCAGTCAGTCCGTCTGCCAGCTGGATCTCATGGCCTCATAGACTCTGTTAAAGTGATCAAATTGCGCCGATTAATTAGAAAATAAAGAAGCGAGTCAAGCAGTAGGAATACGTTTTTCGAAAATTGAAAAAAGTCCAGAAATTACGTTTATTTTCAGTTCAAAACAAACACACAGAAAAAAATCCCCACTTCTTTTTCCATACGATTTTTCAGAGGCATCCTCTCCTTTTATGTGACGGAAAATTCACTGCGAACGAAGTTGCATTTTTACCAGTTGCCACTCGGAACTAATTCACCGACGCACCGAGAACTTCCGTCCAGCTCATTTACTTCTGCATCATCAAAGTTGACAGGAAAACATCCAGTGTTTGAAGCTCAGTTTCTCCGCAGCTGAATATTGACCTGATCAGTATGATTTTACTGACGATGATCGCTCGTGTAGCGGACGGACTTCCGCTCGCGGCCTCCATACAGGAGGATGACCAGGTAAATGAATGAAAGCTGGGTTACCTTCATATCATTAACGACGTCACGCCAAACTCCATTCAATTATTGTGACGTTTAATTACAGCTAGTTTATCCGCAAACATATAGGACTCATAAAACATTAGGTTGATTATTTGTGTTACACTAGTGAACTCGGCATATGACTTCATGATCCATGAAGCATTTCATTTATTATTATTATTATTATACACGAAAAGATTAAAAGCAGTGGTGGAAAGTAACTAAGTACATTCACATAAGTTCTGTACTTAAGTAGAATTCTGAGGTTCTTGTACTTTACTTGAGTATTTCCATTTGATGCTACTTTATACTTCCCCTCCACTACATTTCAGATGGAAATATTGTACTTCCTACTCCACTACATTTATTTGACAGCTTTAGTTACTTTTCAGATGAAGATTTGACACAATGGACAATAGAACAAGCTTTTAAAATACAACACATTGTTTAAGATGAAACCAGTGGTTTCCAACGTTTTTGGCTTTTGACGTCTTACTAAAAGCAGTGTGTAGTTGGGTCACATTTCAGATGTTTATGCGTTGTTAACAGCTCCACCAAATAATGATTTTTCCCTCTAAACTTCTCACATGGTTTCATTTCAATAAATGTTCAAATGATCCAATATTTCACCAAAATCAAAGATTAGAGAAAAACTCCAAAAACTGAAAACAGATTTGTGTATCAGAACTTTGTTTTTTCTTCTTTTCTCTCCCATTAATCATCTCACAACCCCTCAGATTTATCTGGTGACCCTTTGGAGGGGCGCGACCCCTAGGTTTGGAACCACTGGACTAAACTAGCTAACTGTACATAAAGTAGTTTTAACTAGCTCCACCTCCAGGAGCTACAACAGTAACATGCTGCTCTAACACTGATGCTTCAGTATTAATAATCTAATGATGTCATACATAATAACATATCAGTTATTGCAGAACCAGTACTTTTACTTTAACACTTTAAGCACATTTTACTGCTAATACTTATGTACTTTTACTTAAGTAGAATCTTTCATGCAGGACTTTTACTTGTAATGGAGTATTTTTACATTACTGTATGGGTACTTTTACTTCAGTAAAGGCTCTGAATACTTCTTCCACCTCTGATTAAAAGTAACATTACAGATGTTAAAATGTGTTACATTTAAACTGGTCTGACTCAGTTAAAACTGGTTTACAGCAGGTTCCTGTTCTGCAGCAAATAGAAGACAGAAACACATCACACAATAGAGACAGAAACAAAACAACAAAAAAACATAAACAGCTACACAGACACTACAGAGGAGAGGACTTAAGTGGAGGGAATAAAGATGGTGTATGTGAGTTGGATCAGTGGTTGCAAGTAGAGATGAATGATGAACAAAAACAATCATACTGTGATTATTTTGACAGATATTGTGATATGAGTCACGATTTTCGTGGGAACGATCATTTTTGCATTTCATTTTCACTGAAAAAAATATGAAAATGAGAATGATGTGATTTTTTTTTTTTTTTTTGCTGGGGTCTATACTAAACAAGCATGTACCCTTACATCTGGAGAATATGATTTGTAGGCTGGGACATCTTTGTAGCACCACAGTGCTTCATTTATAATGGTATGTTGTGACACATTTTTACATTTGTAAAAAAAATTGCAGCTCCTGCAATTTAGATATTGCACTTGGCCATATTGCAATTTTGATAATATTTCGATTAATTGTTCGGCCCTGGTTGCAAGTGTGTCCTTCCATCAGATAGTGTTTATATGCCTGTTTGAAGTGTGTAATAGAGGTTATTGCTCTAATGTAATATGGGATCTCATTCTAGTGTGTGTGTGTGAAAAAATGATCTCTGCCCATAGTTGTTTTTGTAATATGATACTGGAATAAGTCCCTGTGAAATTGATCTGGTGATGCGTTCCTGTCTTGTGTTGTGTCTTTGAAGTAGGACGGGAGTTATTATTCTGGATCTGAAAGTAAAATTTAATGGCTATACTATTCTGTTCTGAAAAGTCAGGGCATTAGATTGTGAAAGTGCAGTGCAGTGGTGAGTCCAAGGGGGAAGGTTGCCATGGACTCTATAAGCTCTATTGTATAATCTTGCTATTGGTTCAATGGTTTGCCTTGTGGTGAGAGACCAAACTGGGAGACAGTAGGATATTGTTGAAAGACTGATTGTGTGTAGACATGTGTCTGAGACAGTATGGGTGAGTTACGGCCTGATCTTGTTATAAACATACAATTTGTGATTGAGCTTCGTCATTAAATTATGAATGTGGTTTCAGTAAGTGAAATGTCAATGGAGGAATACTCCCAGATATCTGTAGGTTTCTGTGATGGTTTGTGTTTGACTTGCAAAATGAATGTGGTCAGAAGCAACTGTTTGTTTAAATAAAGCCAGTTTTTCTAACATCGCTGCTGTGTATCACAGTTTGTATTTTGTACTGAAAAAGAGATGTTGGAATAAAAAAATGTTGGAATAAAAAAAGGAGTTAGCTACTCAAAGTTATAGCTCGATACAAATAAATAGTTGGGTAATGTGTGGTTTGTACAGTATGTCAACTATTTGTAAAGTTTTTAGGCTTTGCAATGCTTCTGTAAGAGCCAAAGTCATCATAACATACTTTATTATTGTTGATATATGATAATTGTTGACTAATTGTACATGTTTTGCTGTTATTTGCTGATGTTTAGTAAACTGTGGGTCTATTACCAGGTCTTAAGTGGTAAAGTGCACCTCCTAGTGTCTTGGAAACATTATTAATAGCCTATAAATATCGCCTGTCACTTCTATGCTGATGATTCACAGCTGTACCTCCCACTAAAATCTAGTCTCTCCTGGTCTGTTTCGAGGACCTTAAAGGCTGGATAGCAAATAATTTACTTTCAGGTAAACAGTAACAAAACAGAAGTGATTATCTTTGGTCCCTCTAAGTCCTGAAGCCATCTCACCAGTAAACTAGGCCACCTCGCCCATATGAGATACCACATGCAAAAAAAACCTAAGCGTTATCTTTTATTCTGAGCTCTGTCTTGACAAACAAATCAATTCTGTTGTTAAGAAAGTTACTATCAGTTAAGAACCATTTCCAAACTCAAGCCAAGTCTGTCTTTCCATGATATGGAAAAAGTAATTCATTACTTCATTACATCATGACTGGACTATTGCAATTCTTTATATTTAGGCCTTCCCCAGTTTTCATTTACTCACCTATCAATGGTCCAAAATGCAGCTGCAAGGATGCTGACTGGTATTAAAAAGTGTGAGCACATCACCTCAGTCCCAGCCTCTCGTCACTGGCTCCATGTTCATGTTAGAATTCAATTTAAGACTTGCTGATTGCTTTCAAGGCTCTTAATGGTCAGGCCCCATTTTTCACTGGCACTCAGCTCGTAGGTCTCTTAGATCTGATGGCAAATCTCTCTTTTATGTCCCACAGTCAAAATCTAAAGGATGACAGAGCATTTGCAGTTGCTGATCCATGACAGTGGATCCAGTTGCTGTTAAATATCAGATGTGCTCCCTTCATCTCTGTTTTTAAATCCAGGCTAAAGACACTTTTTATTCACTGGCCTTTTGGCCCACTAATCTTTCAATCTGTTGTCATGTTTATAAATCTGTATTTGTCCCTTGTTGTTTATTGTTGTCGTTGGTATGTTTCCCTCTTTACTTTTCCCTTTGTTTTTTGACATGACATTTTGACGTCCTTTTGTACAGCACTTTGGTCAGCTTTAGCTGTGTTTTAAATGTACGCTAGAAATAAACTTTACGTACTTTACTGTAATCTAGAAGTCAGCTGATTAATCAGCAGTTAGTGGAAGGATGTTTTCTTACTGTTAGTTTGGCTCGATACAGCTTTTTGGCTGTTAATTTGGATTATTTTGGATTACCTTCCTGTGGATTACATAATTTTGTTCTACAAAAGGATTTTACTAAGTGAAACACATTCTTGTAAAAGGAGGATTATTCAGAGACAAGTTATATCAAATATTCTCCTGACTGTGTGGATCTGTGAGTAACCCTTAAATTTGAGATGGATGCACAGTGGGAATGTGGGAAGAAATAGAAAAGTGTCAAAACAACAGAGAAACTAAATACAAATCTCTACTACAGCTTCATAAGCATGAATTTTACATTAAAGTGTCAACAAGAATTGTGCAGATTGACTATTTGTCATTTTGATATTAATCTTGATAACGTCATTTTATTAACTGTCATTGCTTATCTTTGTCAGTCAGGAAGAGACCTCCAGCAGTACCAGAGCCAAGCCAAACAGCTGTGCCGGAAACTGAATGCTCAGAGTCCTGACCGCTGCACCCTGGAGGCCGGGGTAATGAACTTTCAGTAAGTTAACGCCAGTACACAAAGTGTTTACTGAAATATTTACAGTATGTGGATCCAAAGTGTTGTTTTGGGTTTATGGGTTGCAGTCTCCTGGAAACTCAAATATGGCAATATGGGGAGAGACATCTGTAGTTATCCAAAGTATATTTGAGATAGTATCAAAGTAGTTCTGCCAAAAGCAAGATAATAATAGAACATGTGGGTTAGGTTGTAGGATGAAGTATGTGGGTGATATTAGGATAAATTTGTGACAATTCTTGTACCTTGAAGTGTTTGAGTGTGAGATGAGCACAAGTTGAGTCTGTGTTAATTTGTGAAGAGCAACGTCCCACCAGTTCAAAGTGTTTTCTTAAAGGGAAAATATCACAACGTTTGATACACGCTGCACATTACCAAGCACCTCAGCGATTTTACTGATTTTAATTTCAGTTTCTTGTTTTTAGCTATTTAATAGCGCAGGGTGTTTGCTACCTGTCCCTCTGTGAGGCTTCATTTCCCAAAAAGATGGCGTTTGCGTACCTTGAAGACCTCCACAACGAGTTCTATGAGCAATATGGAAGGAGAGTCCCTACAGTGACAAGGCCATACTCTTTCATCGAGTTTGGTAAGACAGAGCTTTTTGTAGTACATTCAAGAAACATTATGAACCCCCTACACAAAGAATGAAAACCTTGATCAAGTCTATATATACATACATTGTTTTAGACACATACATCCAGAAGACAAAGAAGTCGTACATCGATAGCAGGGCCAGGAGGAACTTGGGGAGTATTAACACGGAGCTGCAGGACGTCCAGAGAATCATGGTGGCCAATATTGAGGAAGTTCTGCAACGAGGAGAAGCCCTTTCTGGTGAGTACAGCCGTGTTTTGAAAAATACCAGCACAAAATTGGTTCATTATGTTTTTGTTCTTCTTATGGTTATGAGGTAGTTTGTGGTGATGTTATGCATTGCATTGTATTGTAAGGTGTCCCTGTTACTTTTATCTCCCTTGTAAATCTCTTGCTTCCACTTTTTAGTCAGTGTTGTTAGCACAAATTTTCAAAAACTAAATGTACTTTTTCCCTTCAGCTTTAGACACCAAAGCCAGCAATCTGTCCTCTCTGTCGAAGAAATACCGCAGCGATGCCAAGTACCTCAACACCCGCTCTACATATGCCAAGGTGGCTGCCGTGGCAGTCTTCTTCATCACACTCATCATCTATGTGCGCTTCTGGTGGCTCTGATGGAGTCTGACACAAGGACTTTGGGGGGGAAGGTGTTTCTCTTTGAAAACTAAGCATTTACTTTTTTCATCATATACCACGGTGCCTTAAAGGGGTCGTATACAATCTGTCCATGTTGAAGTTAACAGATACAGCTTAGAGTCATGCTACGTATATTCAGTATAAACTGAGCCATAGGTCTGTAATGGGATGTCTGTTATGGAAGCAAATGCTTCATGATGAGTTCAAATAATTCTGTTTACTGGAACATTAAGAGCAGGGTTTACAGATGAATATGTTTACACAGTGGAACAGGGGTTTCTTTCAGAGTTTCAGCATTAAGGAGAAACTTTATATACATATGCAGAAGTTCTGATGAAAGTCTTAATACTGTGAGTAAAAAAAATGTTTATTGTTCACAAAGTTTACAGAATTGTAAGAAAGTCTTATTGAAAAGATTAAATATTTATCAAATTGTCATCTATTTTACAAAAGTATGCATGCAAAACATAACATGTTAATGTCACTGATGACAGTCTCTCTCTTTACATATACCAACACTTCTCTGGTCTTACACACACACATAATAATCCAAGGAAGCCAGTTATGTTCATTCAACAAACATGTTATCCAGAGTGAACAACATGGAGCTACTTGAGAAAGAACAGTCACACCTACACAACACTGTTCAGCTCAGCCATGTGTGTAATGATGATGGTGATGATACCACTGTTTGAGTTATTCTGTCAGCCATTGTTGCCCAGTATTGTTCACTTGCTGCAGTATCATTAGATTTTGTTTTATTATATTGAATTAACAGTAGTCAGTAGATCCCAGTTGCACATTCTGTTTGCATCAGAGAGGCGCTTTGATTTTAACTTGAACTTAGCCAGCGAAGGATTATCTATTGAGTTATTTGTTAAAACTTAACAAATAAAAATCTTAACTGCTGACTTGCTGCAATTTAAACTGATTGATGGAGAATCTGGACGTAGAGTCTTTCCCTCCTTACTCCACTGAAACTTCAGTTTTTGATGGTGGTGAGAACATTTATTTTCTTGCAACTATTTCCAAGTTCGTAGGAGATTCAAACTGGTGACTCTTGGGTTGTAGAATCCTTCCTTTTCTTTATATTGATGTTATAGTGAAAAGATCAGAGTCTTTGTTCCTGTCCTGTCCTCCAGAGTGATGGATGGACATCAGGACACAGATTTATGCCACCAGATCAAAGTCGTCTCTCTGCAAAAGAGACACAAAAGAGTGAAAAAAGACGCTCAACTCAATGACACCAAGGTTTTATGGGGTTGATTCAAATACCAGATGGTCATTTGCAATTACTGCATTTTTACAACAGTATGATAATACATGTAAGCAGAACTTAAAATATTACTCACCTCATCATTATAATTCATGACATGCTGTTTGATCTTCGAGGAATCCACCCAAGTAACAAAATCTTCCATATTTCTGAAAAAAGGACAGATTAAATATGCATTTCCATTATTAATTAATCTGTTGATTATTTTCTCTATCAGTCGTTTCATATATAAAATGATGATCACGGTTTCCAACCAAGGTCACGCCCTCAAATGTCTTGTTTTGTCCACAACACAAAGATACTCAGTTTATTATTATAGAAGACTAAAGAAACCAGAAAATATTCACATCTGAGAAGCTGGAACCAGAGAATTGACAAATTCTTAAAAAATGACTAAAAAGAGTAATCAATTATCAAAATAGTTTGATTAATTTTCAGTCAATCGACGAATCAGTTAATCGACTAATGGTTGTAGCTCTAATATTTACTGTAAATTTATTGTCCTGTATTATAGAACCTACAGTGTGTGTGTGACTGGGCCTGATCCACATGAAGTGGTTTAAATGAAAGACATAAAATGTTTGATACAAACCTTGTGACTAGAAATGCTGGATCTGTGACAATCTCAGGGCCCACACGCACATCTGAGACTAAGTCAAGGACACTACTGCAAAACAAACTGTGTCCTTAGACACAAACACATTACAAGAAGGTCTGTGGTCATAATCAAACATAGACATGAATGCATTAATGAAGGATACGTCCTTGTTCGATGAAGGTGATGGCTGTCTTCAGGTTCTGAGCCATACGAAGGTTCAGCATGATGCTGGGCAGCCTCCTCCTGCAGGAGTCACACAGGTGATGTATGTGAGCATCCACTGACTTAATGAAGAGTTCATGTGTATGACGTTCACACATGTTGTATGACATGTTTGTGGGATAAATTACCTGCAGAACGAAGACGCTGTGACTTTCTCTGTGAGGGACAGATTCTGTTTGGTTGGGACGAGTCCAATGCTGTAACTAATGTGAAGAAACAATAAAAATATCAGTGTGATATAAATGGAGGTTTAGCAGTGTTTCCATTATATACATAAAATTTTTGCAGCCGCTGTTTCAGAACTTTATGAAATGTCATGAAGTCGCTATTACACGACTCTGCAGAGCTGTCCGCTCCACTGAACTCAAACAAACGGTCGCCTGCTCTCTCTACACTTTAAGGATGAGCAACTGCAACAGTGACAGGATGTCAATCACCGGTAAAGTCATGACAACCAAATAAACAACAGCGTGAGTAAAGCATCTTCTGCGGATTTAATGAGGACAGCTCTATCCTTACCTGCGCCAGCTGGCGGCCATTGCCTTCACAGTGCCCATCTCCAGTGTGAACTGTGAGACAGACTTCTCAACTGTGAACAGTGTACGACATTTAATAAGTAATATCTGAAATCAGAGATTGTTTGGTTTCTCTCAGTTTCCCACACTACACTCATTCTTGTTATTTGTAGGTGTAGACAGACCTGAGAAACAGGCTGAAGGGGGACCATCTGGCCTCGTGCATGCTACTGAGCATGAACAGGCCACCTCATGACAGAGTCTTAGAGCTCCTCTTTCAAAAAACAAGAAAAATTAAGTGCTCTCAGCCAGGCTGCAAACTTTACCACTGAAGTTAATTTACAATGCCATCTGTAAGGAGTGGGTCAAAGAGGCATTATGTATGAATAAATAGATGTCAATAAATATGTTCTAAAGTTTGTTTTGTAGTCAAGTGTCATTTTATTTCATATTTTTAAATGACCTGAAACACTGTTTAGAATGAGTTGTGATTTTAAAACAAGATCAACCAGGGCCCCCAGTTAAAAACTACAATACCACAGAAGTAAACAAATACAACATGAATGTTGCCAAACAGGATCACACCGTCACACTCACAGTTTTTCCAGTAGTTGGTGTGAACTTTGAGCTCTGAAGCCGTCTTTCTCGTCCAGGTCTCTGATTTTCTGGGCCAGATCTCTGATGTTACGACTCAGCTTGTTGTATCTGGGAAATTGGAGAAAGAAAACACTATTGGCACAAACACTATCCAAATATCTGTCTCTATACTATCCACTGGTCTACTATACCTTCTTTAAAATAAGTAGAACTTGACAAAAGCAAATATCACACCATGATCAGTCAATATTTTGGGTATGACTCATAGCTCGTACTATACAACGGCATTTTAGGCTCCAATATCCAGCTTATAAATAACTAGCTAAGAATCAGCAGAGAGGTTTTTTTTTTAACTGTAATGTCTACATTTAATTTATCTAACACAGTATGTATATATATACACACACACACAATTCTTCTGTTTGTAATTTTAAGCTAATTTTACCTACTCTTATTGATACATTAGACTATAATGTGGCAATGTGACACATTCTGTATTCTAGTACAGTGGTTCTCAAAGTGAAGTCTGGAGACCCCCAGGGGTCCTTGAGAGGGTCCCAGGGGGTCCCCAGCGAAAAGGGGAATAATCTATTTCACTATAATTCCTTCCATAAGTAATACAATGACATAATGTTTGACTGTTTTGGTGAGTTTCATACACTTTCTGTAATAAAACATCTAAAAGTAGAAATTTATCAGATGGGGGACCCTGGGACAAAATTATGGAGGCACCTGTCTGATATCAGTCCCGATACCTTGGCTTTGAGTATCAGCTGATACTGAGTACTGATACTAGTGTTTAATCAATGAGCTTTATGTCTCACTGTGTTGAAAAGACTGGCATCATTCTTTTATGTGTACGGAAACATCAGGCTTGACTTAAACATTGCTTTCCTAACTTTCTAAAACAAAATATATAGATATAAATTTATTGAATTGTTATTTATTAAAATAATGGTATCTGATACCAGCTATCTGACTCAGTATTGGGCTAATATCCAATATCAATATCAGTATCAGTATCAACATCGGTGCATCTCTACACAAAATCCTTTCAAATGGGGATCTAACTGGTCTAATTTGTGTCAGTTTAGGGGTCCAGCACCACTGGTCTAGTAGATCTTTTACTTATAGTATGAATATTTTTTGTCATTTCACACTTACTTTGGCAATGTAAACATATGTTTCCTGCCTTTAAAGCTCTCTTGAATTGTGTTGAAATTGAACATTTTCCCTGTTTCAACGTCATTTTTTAAACTCACCGACACTTTCAACGTGTTTTTCAATCTGACTCTATGTGTCTAAAACACAGCTAAAGCACAAACTGACAGTAACAGCCAACATTAGCAGCATAGATGCTCACTTGGTGTAGTCCTCCCTCTTCTCGATGTGAAACCTCCGCAGCACTTTGACCTCGTGTAGGTTGTTGTCCACCTCCCAGTTGATGAAGTCCACCTTCTTCAACAACTTCTGCTCATGGTGCTTTAATTTACGAACCATTTTTATACCCTTCGCTGGTTAAGTTCAATTTATTTACAAAACTGACTCCACTTTGATATCACACATGCAGGTTGAGGGAAACACCGGAAACACGTGTTCTTCTTGCTGAATATCAGATCAGAGTTCACCACAGCGCCTCCTATCGCACTCCAACACTACATATGACCCACTGTTTCTAAAGAGAGCAAGTTTGAGTAAATAAATGGAAACTGGAAAACTGGAAAAATGCTGTAATTAATCATTAATTAGCCAAATAAAAATATATTATCAAAATAGTTAAAGAATACAGGTATAGTACAATTTCTCAGACGAGTACAATTGATATTTGCAGGCATATCATCACGATATTGTGCCAGACAGGAAGTATTTTACGGCATTCATGTTGTTATTCAGTGCAGGAATAATAATTATTAAAATGCCCATAGAATTAAAAGAAATAGTTTATTTTCTAAGACACTATATCACAATTTTACATCAATATTCTACACTATGAAAAACACTTTTCTGTATCTGCAACAGTATGTTTGTTGATGTACGTCAAGGTCCTCCTGTACCAGCATATTTCACATGGTTTTTCGCCCTTTTTTCACCACCTTAATATGTTTTGGATGCATCATGGTTCTGAATTATGATGAGAAATATCAATAGACGTACAGTAAGAAATAACATAAGAAATAGCAAAAACAAATACTGTAATGTCAGACTATACATATACACACACACACACACACACACACACACACACACACACACATACATACATATATGTATATATCTACAGGAAAAGCAAAACTGAAAAATAATTCTTGAACAAAACCAGCTGGACAAGGTTTGCACAGTTGTAAGGACTAAACTGGAGAAAGTATTAACTTTCTCCCTCCTCATTCACCCACGACCTCAACTCATTGTATTCTATTGCAACACTAAAGTATATCTCCCTGCTTTGCTTTCCTAATTCTAATTTTATGCAGCCTATTCACACTCCCTGAGGTTCAGTTTCACCATCACTGATGCCCTCAAATGGTTGAAGTGTGTCATACAACCAGTCTGGCTCAGTGATGCAGCATCCTGTATGTTGCTTCATGTTTCAGGGACACATTCTGCTGTTTGACTTGTATCCTTTCAGATAATGCAGGACTCCATCTGCTGGTGGAATGCTGTAACATTCAGTAAAGTCATCAATGTTTGTTCATAATAATTTACAAATTGTTAGAAACACATTCATATTAAACATTTATTTGAATATCTGCCTTGAAAATGACCACTGTTCATGTGTTAAATGTAATAGAGCTGTACGATCAGTGAGAGATTTCTGTGTGTGTGTATGTGTGTGTGTGCAGTGAGTGATGCAATAATGAAAAAAAGTTAAAGAAACAGCTAATTTCATTTAAAAAATGGACAAAATCCTCAACAGATTTTGATGTGATTCTTTCTTCTACAAAGAGTAAAAATAAAGACTGGTGGATCTGAAGACTGAAAAATGAATGATCCTTTTTATTTTTTTATGTTTCAGAGAAACCAGCTTATCCACAAGGAACCTAACTGACATCTTGTTTCTCTCCACCTGCACTGTGACTTCCTGTGAAGATATGTGAAGGTATCTGTGAAGGTATCAAGCACTCATCCTCCTCCGTTGACCTCTGTTGACTGTGTCTGTGACACCGACTCAGGGTCTTGTTGGCAAAAACAAAAGACGCCCTCCTTAACTACTCTAGTTCCTCACACTTTGACCATGAGGCAGTCATAGCTCTCACTGCAAAGGTCAGGCATTCTCAAGACCAGCTTGACGTATGTAACGTATGACCAGGCTGGAAAGGGTTACAAAACCATTTCTAAACAGTTTGGACTCAGTCGACTGTCAGGCAGATCATGTACAAATGGAAGACATCCAACACTATTGTTACCCTCCCAAGGAGCGGTTGACCAAAAAAATCACACCAAGAGCAGGCATGTAATAGTCTGGGAGGCCACAAGGGACCCTAAGGTAACGTCTAGGAAACTAGAGGCCTCTCATGCAGTAAGACAATGACCCTAAACACACAACTCGATCTACCAAAGAATGGTCAGAGCAGAGGAAAGATAATGTTTTGGAATGGCCGAGTCAAAGTCCTGACCTTAAACCTACAGAAATACTGTGGGAGGACCTGAAGCAGGCAGTTCATCCAACATTCCTGAGTTGAAACTATTCTGTAATCAGGAATGGGCTAAACTTCCTCCAAGCTGATGTTCAGGGCTGATAAACAGTTACAGGAAATGTTTGGTTGAATTTATTGCTGCTAAAGGGGGTCACAACACTTACTGAAAGCAAGGGCTCACATACTTTTGCCTCACACAAATATGTAAGATTGGATAATTTTCCTAAATAAATAAATGAATAAGTTTAATGTTTTTGTCTCATTTGTTTAATTGGGTTCCCTTTATCTAGTTTGAGGACTTGTGTAAAAATCTGAAAACAGAGAAAATTCTGAAGGATAAATAATGTACAAACTCATTTGTGGAGGAGCAATAATACACTCGGTATGGTAACAACCTTTCAGATGACTGTATAATTGTAGCATGGCTAGGCTGATAAATTAAAGCTGCCTGTAAGTTACATGTACACCATCTTCTGCCTCTAACAGGTACTTCTATGTGTTGTGTGGAGGAAAAGAACACAGCCATCAACGTGAACCTACATTATCCAGAAAACAGGACTAAACTTCATAACCAGAAACAGCTCTTCTTCCTCCCACAAGGCTTTGCACAGGTAGGAGTCAACGTGATACACAACAGGATGAGATATTCGGTTGTTTCTCAGTGTCTATCCGAGGGTTCTGAATCCATTTTCCTAATTATGATGAGTGTTGGGTAAAATTTGACTTTATTTTAATTGTTTATTTTAATCACTTCTTTACTTGTTTAATCAGTCGTAGGCTTGAGGGCACATTAATGTTTCTATTAACTCTTTCCGCCTGCAGGAAACTATATTCAGAGCTCAAGAAGAATTAAGTATGTGGCTGTTTAAAGTGTCTTCACTCTGAACAGCAGCAGTGACTCCTCATGACCTCATTCCTCCATGTTCAACACCAACTGCTGCTCCTCCATACTGGAGGCTTCTCCGTTCTCTGTCGTCACCTGAGAAGTAGCACGTCAGCGAGCCGAGCCTTTAATTGTACCTTGTCTTCCACACCTGGAGGAAGCCTCTCTTTTTTTTTTAATGGAAATTGAGTTTCTTCTCAAGAAGATTAGTGGCGGTCTGAAGGATGCACAGATGCTGGGACTACATTGCTTTACCTCCATCCTCGCTCCCCTAAAAGATACCAAAGATGTTTAAACTTATAAGGACTAATATTCTTTGACATAAATACAGTTTTTTGTCATAAGAAATATAAATTCTCAGTATTTAAAGTAAACCTTTCAGTAGTCACAATAAGTCAAGCCAGTCCTCAGGCCTAAGTCTTCACAACATAAAACTTCAGCTGTGATTCAGTGTTAACGTATTTCTTAGCTGTGGAACAATTTCAGAACTTAAACTGAATATTAAACTCATTAAATCAAGTTGATTTAGGAAACTCTAACCCTCTTGAAGAACAACATCCCTCCTCCAGTTGTTTAGCATCTTATAGTTTTAAAACCTGGTTTCTCCTGTTTGTTTTCTTGGTTGTTTTTTTTTTGGCAGCAATTCTTAAAACCACTTTTATAACACAGATTTCAGTGAAATTTGTTTGTTTGTTTGTTTGTTTGTTTTAACTTTTTATGTGTAAAAACCGTCTAAATTCTAATTTCTAATTTAGCCTGTCCATTGACATTACTGCAACGTGTCGGAAATAGTGCAAAATTAATTTCTCCAGCAGGTGTCACCAAACATCTGGAGTGTGTGTTCAGAACAGGGCGACTCATTCATTCAGGACAGAGGAGGAGAGACTCCGTCCCGAGTGAGGACTCAAATCATACCGCAACATACAGATTACAACCTACAGCTGTGAAAGACTTCTCTGTGTCTCAGCCACAGTTTACCTTTTATTTTTTACACTCGGATTAACTTTATGAGTGTCTGAAGTAGCGAGAAGAGCTAAAGGGAGAAGACTCTTTAGCGAATGAGTGAAACTATCTTCCACATCTGCAGATACAGGTAAGTTACTGTATGATGGAGAGAAAGTGACTCATTGAGGCACAGAGGGGAGAAGTTAGACTATCAGTGAGTTTATAAGAAGTAGATCAGATGCTAAAAAATCATGAATTATGCTGTCTGCTGTATGTCAAATCAGTAACTTCTGCTACTTTTTTCAATCTGTAATCTTCTCTTCAGTTATCATCTGTTGACAGCATCTAACAAGCCTCAGAGGAGCCTTAATGTGGGCTGAGACCAACTTAATTTACTTTCATTCACTCACTCATCTCCCTGTTGTCGGATCCACATCCTGATGAAGTTGTAAAGTTCAATATTTGCTCGAGTCAACTCCCATTAAAACAAATTAATAAAGCCTTTCCATGTGATGGCAGGACAATAAGTTCTGCTTTTACTTCACAGATCCACGTCACCAGCAAAAGGTGTAGGACTCAGGTTTTGATGCCTTCTTAGAAACTACACTGCAGTTTCAGTGTAGATCTGGGGCACCTTTGCTGTCTGACCTGTTTATCTCACTAGTGTTGTGTTACCTTGTGCACTACGCTGAGCTCTCAGAGTTAGTGGAGCAGTTTTGGAGACCCCACCCTCAGCAGGGCCACAGAAACCCCTCTCTTTGACCTGAGCCGGCCACATCTCTGTATTCTTCGTAATCTAATACTACATCTGCTTTGTCAATGGTAAAGATCTTTCTAGCTCTTTGTCCTGCTGTGTTTGCACCGTCCTTACAGGGAACATCTTGATCTGGTTTTTTGTCACCAAGCCTGAGAGAATAGATAGTCTAACAGGGAAGCTGGTTGGTGAGATGCAAAGAAACCAGTTTTAATATTTAGATCAGAAATGGAAACCTCCGCTCTCTATACCAGGAATAATATGTAGTCTTTTAGTGCATCCTCTATCACAGAGGTTGGACATGGTGGTGATGGAGTAGGGATGCAGCTACTTTACATCACAAGGAAATGAAATGTGATTCTTGTGATTAAGAGGGTTAATTACTTCAATTAATTACATACCTTAGTTTCAGACAAGAATATTGCCTGGCCTTCGTGGTTACGGAAGCATGAAGTTAAAAAACAACAAAGGCCTAGAAATATTGGTATATTTTAATGATTTTGTCGACTGGTCTGGTGCATCAAACAACTGATTAAAACTCAAATGGTTTCAAACTCAAACATTTTTAAAAGAAACACACTTTCCCTCTCTTTCTTTTAAAGTCCTTCATTCATAACTTCAAAATGTTCAGCATCATTTTGTCAGTTTTCTTTTCTGAGGCACTCGATGAAGACATTTGCTGCTAGGCAGGTACTCCAGTGGTGGTGGTGGAGGAGCCAGGTGAGTTTGACACAAGCAGAAAGAAAACTCTGTATGGAAATGTCACACATATCATCTGTGACAGGTTGAAGGGTGTTGAGCTTGACTGGGTTTTCTGAACATATTCCTCCCCGAGAAGCTGCTGGTAGATTGGACAGATTCTAGTGTTGCGGACTTGTGTCGCTGTTGCACACAAGAGAAAGGATTTGCTTTGGACTCAAATACATCGCAAGGAAGGGATCGCTCCATGTGTTTAGAAAATTGCTGTCTGGACTGTCTAAGACCTCAATATAGCAGACAGGTGTGTTAAGTGTCAGGGGTCAGCTGTTGGTACCTCATGTGTGAAGTACTCAGTGGTAGAGGTGGAAGAAGTATTCAGATCCTTTACTTAAGTTAGAGTAGCAATACCACAATGTAAAACCTCTTTGTAACAGGTCATGTATTCAAAGTTTTTTCTAAAGTAAAAGTACAGAAGTATTGGTGAAATGTAATTTAAGTATCAAAAGTCAAAGTATTCACAATGCAGAGTAGCCCTTGTTAGTATATTATTATTACACCTCCAAACAGTGTAAATGTACTTAGTTGCTCACTGGAGTCTTTTTGAGCAGCTTTTGTTAATTTGAGCTCTATTCAACCACACTTCTTGATTCTGACAGCTTCCTGTTTTAAGTTTCTAACTTCTTTTTACTTCATTTAATGAGTCTCTTGCTTTAACACTTTTATGTGCTGTCCAGAAATCAAGAAAAACAAACAAACAAACAAAAAAAAAAAACATTGGTGCAGCATTAATTTCAATTGCAGGTCTCAGAAAAAGCCACATAATCCTATCTGAAGGATCCATCAACCAATAAGTAAATGTTGTACACAGTAGTTTTTAAAATGAAAAACTACATTAACACTTTAATACTCCCACTAAGTGAATTTCACTACTCTTTGGTTATATTTGAGTGACAGAGGAAATAGTTTCTCTTTACTATTCCTTTGATGTGTCACATTTGAGAGGTTGTGTTGGATTTGCTGTCCTTTAAAACGTTCATTATTCAATAATTAATTAACTTTTCCCACTTTTTATTCCCCTTTAACCATCAAGTGGAAATATTGTAGTTGTCTTGTGCATCACTTCCTGTTTAGCTAGACAGCATGAATGTGTAAAGACTGAGGCTGCTGCTGGATTCTACATTTTCACTTCTGTCTCAAGTAAATTTTAGCAAAAGTTTTTATACACAAGTGTAAAGATCCTTGCAAAGCTGGGAACTGAAAATCAAAGCCAATAGTGTTCCTAATATGTGCTAAAAGAGAGAGAGAGAGAGAGAGGGGAGAGTTTGTTGTGTGTGTGTGAGAGGACACGCAGGCATTTACACACACAAACAGAGGAGGATTGTGCAGCAGTCCCCCTCTGCTAAGCAGAGCAGCTGCATAAGGAGGCCAGTGTGTTGAACACACCACACCCCTCGTTCTGTCAACACTTCTTTGGCCGTTATAGCTTGTTGTACATCCTCTTTTTACCCAGGCAGGATGCTTACCTTATAGGAAATTATACAACCATTTTATGATAAGGCTCAGTGGACTTTGTCTCTAAGTGTGTCAGTAATAGCGAAAACACATTTACAGACTCTCCAACACGTTATTTTCACTAAGTAACTAGACAATTATGCTTTAACAGCAAGGAAATTCACACTGAAAAAGGCTGTATTATAGTCAGTCAGATCCAGCAGGGGTCATTTAATAACCGTACATTGCATACAATCCTCCTGAGCCAATCCCACTCTGGAGTTCTACTTCGTAAAAACCAGGAAACGTCTCTCTCGTCCCATCACATGAAAGGGGGCAATAGCAGACTCTGTTTCACAAGCTGGAAGTGACATTACTGCAGGAGTTTAATATGGTTTGCCCCTTAGACTATCTTGCCTTCTGAGCAGAAGGATTTTAAACATTTTGGAGCATGTGTCATTGAGGTTGAAGTGACGAAGAGAAGTGAAAGTAACGGCTCAGAGATAAGATGCTTCAGTCAGGAAATGTGACACCAGAAAGGGAAGAATGTCTGTTACCAAATCCTCAGGACAGCGGAGATATGAGACCGGTAATAACGCAACACATGACAATGCGCTTTCTTCTTGGTGTTTTGCTAAGGGGCTAGAAGATTAGATTTACAAGTTTTGTGAAAATTGCCACAAACTTGTTGACTACTGATGGTTAAATATGTCCAAGGTGAGCCTTGACATCTTATGGCACGTGTGTGTTTGTGTGTGTGCTTCAGGACATGCATTTTTTCATTAGTGATAGTCATAATCAAATGTTACAAATACAGAAAATACACGTTTAAATCTAATCTACAGTTTTGTCATTCAGATTTTACACATTTTCATTTTGCTATTCTTGTCTTTTCTGCACACACATCTACTGCAGTTTTGTATGTTTTACAGATTTTAAAGCGCCTTGAAGTGAATTTATGATATTTTTAGTGCATCTGAAGCTCATATGAGGCATCAGTCATCCAAGTTAGACAAATCAAGTGGATATCTTCCAAAGTTACTGTGTCACCATCCTTCCACTGCAGCTCAACAGGGAAACGCAAAAAGTGAATTTTACACTAAAAAGACAGAAACTAACTCAGACTGCTGAAGCTTCATATCAGCTTCAGGTAAACATAACAAGGAATTTTCTTATCATAAATTCAAAATCGACTTTTGTTTAAATCTAAAGTGAAGGTGTGGCTGATAAACTATTAGCTGCTGTTTGTGCTTCACTAATGATTCACCAGTGCCTGCCCCTGAATTGCTTCTGTTGGTGCAGGACATATTTTCATACTAAGCAAGTATAGAATAACATTAACTTTGAGTTGTACTGTAAAATACATGCTCTGTTCCCAATCTTTACACCTAATTCTTACTGCTAATCCGATGCTCATGCTTTATGCTCCAAGACTGCAGTAAAGATGACAGGAATGCCCTACATTGCCTCAGGCTGGACTCTCAGCTCTAACTTTAACTACCCTTTAACTACTGACCGGCATTCCTGATCATTCTTCACTCTCTCTACATAGATTTGCCACTCTCTTCCTGTCAACTTTACCTCACTAACTATTCCTGTATTCTCAGCTGCACAACAGCAACCTTGGCAATGTTAGCAGGCTGGTGTCTTGATTAAGGACACTTTAGCAGCCTTGTTTTTATCTGGTAGGGATTTATGATTAGAGTTGTTTCTCCTTTCTCAGACTAAACCAGATATTCATTCCGTCTGCCTCTCTAACCATGTGTCTCTTTTTCTTTATGTCCATCCTAAAGGATCTCTCGTTGTCCTCTGACTCCCAGGAAGAGTCCTCCACGATGGTCTTGTCGTCCACACACTCCTTGAGGCTGAAGTATATGTCTCTGGGGGTGCTGGTGTTGCAGACCACTTCACTGGTGCTCACCATGCGCTACTCCCGTACCCTGAAGGAAGATGGCCCCCGCTACCTGGCTTCCTCCGCTGTGGTGTCAGCCGAGGTGCTAAAGATCCTTGCCTGCACCCTCCTCGTCTTATCGGAGAACAGTGAGTAGAGAATCTGGTAGCACGTGTTGAGACTTGAGGTCTTTTTCTCAGTTTTTCTCTTTCTTCTCAGTTGATTTATTTGTCAGTTGTAGATTAGGCACTAGTAGGCACAACATGTTCCCTCATCTTCCTCATACCTGACTCTTCAGATGTCTGTGTCTTTGTCTCTTCACTCCATTGGTGGTCCCCACGTTCCCTGTCTGACAACACACTCTCTGTCTCCACCAGATTTCAGTTTGCGGGCAATGAACCAGCTGCTGAAGGAGGAGATTGTGAACAAGTCTGTGGAGACCATGAAGTTGGCCATTCCTGCAGGGATCTACACACTGCAGAACAATCTGCTCTATGTTGCCTTATCCAACCTGGACGCAGCCACCTATCAGGTTACACATGAATGTGCTGGTTCAAGTTCGCTGCATCTGTCTGTGTGTGTGTGTGTCTGCTCGTGTGCCTGCATTTTTGTTACCTCACTGGGACCTTTTCCGGTATAAACACCAATCTTCTCAAGGCCAGTAGTCCTCGTGGGGACCAAAGCCTGGACCTAATGAGGCGAAACCTATTTCTGAGGTCGCTGCGCAAATTCCATGAAAGCCATGGAAATTCACAAAGAAAGCAATGAACTCATGTACAATTCAGAAAATGGAACCTTTTGTTTGATAAGGTATGTTTGTGGATTTCTCAGTGTGTGTGTAACTGAACTGAGTTGAATTTAGTTTGGCTGTAACCTCACTGTGTAAATTCACACAATTTAGTGACATACTGTATTTACAACTGGAGAATGGTATCAAATTTAACTCTCTAAGCAAATAAGCATATTTCCCAAAACGTTGTACTTTTCCTTTAAAATGTCGGAGCCTATGGTTACCAAGTTGCTCTTTTGTTTAACAAAATAACTGCATAAATTATTGCGGTTATCTACCCTGCTCTAGTTCCTAGCATGAGACTGAAATGCAACAAAAACAAAACCATTCATTTTTGAAAAAACGAAAATAAAACAAGGGCCACGCCACTTCCATTTTTATTGTCAGTCACATGAAGCGTTCTCACAACTTAAAACCAAGATTATTGAGCTCTCACCTTTTTAAAAACACCTCATAAATTTATTTTGAAAGCAGCGAAACTTCTCAAGTTCTGCCACCCTTCCTAGCTAACCATAAAACTAAGTGTTTTTCCCATAGACTAAGGTTTTCTGTCCATACTATAAGCCAAATTGGTATCTACTACTGAGCACTGCATGATTTTAACCAAGATAAAATGATGATAATATTTAGCATTCAACAACTGAAGCTATCCTTAAGTGTTGACAAAGTACGGCTAAGATCGATGGGCTGCTGAATGCTAACAAAATAATGCTGTTTTTTCTTGGGTAAGATGAGGAGGTATCAACATTTTACTAACTAGTACATAAGTAGGTGCTCATTTATCTTCCAGCACAGAAAAGTACATACAGTGTCATGTTTCAGATTTTCAGAAAGAAATGAGAAGTGAGTGTGACAGGAGCTAACTAGGCGAGGGGCAGGACTTTGGCTCCGTATATTGACCTTTCCGCGTCTGTATTGGATCATATTTGATGTGGCTGATGTTCTGTCATATTTACGTACCTGTCAACCTCTTTGTGTTTTTATGTGCAGTGAATGAATCATCTACTCTCTTTCTTGGTGGTGGTGTTTTTTCTGCGTTTCATGCAGGTCACGTACCAGTTAAAGATCCTCACCACAGCGCTTTTCTCCGTCTCCATGCTGGGGAAGAAGCTGGGTCTCTACCAGTGGCTCTCCCTGCTCTTTCTTATGGCTGGAGTCACTCTAGTGCAGGTACCAGCAAATATATATTGAATGTGCTGTTTGCAAATACACAGGTTTAGCTGCTTTGTGGTTTCTAGTGTTGATTAGTGTATGACTTCATTCAAACATCAGACATTTAAGTCACAGATTAATAATACTACTCTAATTGACCGGACAGGTTTTAAGTATTCTCCCTGTGTTTTAACCTCCACAGTGGCCCACAGAGTCTGAAGTTGACTCGGAGCAGAAAGTCCTGTCTGCAGGCTCTCAGTTTGTGGGACTGATGGCTGTGCTGATGGCCTGTGTGTCCAGCGGCTTCGCTGGTGTTTACTTTGAGAAAATCCTCAAGGAGACAAAACAGAGCGTGTGGGTTCGTAACATACAGCTGGGTGAGTGACTGTGGCCTCTCTTTGTGTAGCAGAGTGAGTGGTGAGTGAATAATGATGTGTTTGTGTGTGTGTGTGTGCTCACAACTTTTTGTCGACAGGTGCCCTGCCTATTTTCATGACTCCAACCCCTCCACGTCTTACTTATACGTTTAGTTGTAGTTCATTGACTCAGCAAAATAGTTTCTTAAATGTCATGCATAAAAAACACATTGAATGGAGAAGTTAAAGGGATCTTTTGTAATTTTTGTGTCTTATCAATGGGTTGTTACAGACCTACGTATTAAGCATTAGTGAATGATTTATTAACACTAGTAAAGCTGTTAGTCACAACTTATATGTATTTATAAACCATGCTTCATTAGAAAGTTGTGCCAGAAAGAATAAATAATCACTCTAATACTAAAATTGGAGTAGTGTGTTGTGTTAAAGGAGGACTCCACATATTTTATACATAAAATTCAGTTTACTTGTCATGCGAAGCACTGCTCAGCCTGTGAAAACAGTTGTATAGTGTCTTCTATGGCTCTGGAGGGAACTTTCCAAAGTTTGAAATAATATCCCTGATGACATCCATGACACCAGTGTAATCTAGTAACAAAGAAGATAAACTTCAATTTAACAGACCACACTGTTTTATTGAGAAACCTAATGCTGATATATGTGAAGAGTTTGATATGTCCAGCCTGAAAAACAGAAGCACTCCCTTGAAACAGCCTTAAAATCCATAACTGGGTTTCTTTTGCAACAAGGTTCGTCTTATCTCTAGCTGCAGGCCTCTGTTGTACGTTTCTTCTTTAGTCATGTCACTTGATTGCATCATCACCTCAAGTAGCTTCACACTCCCATCCACTTGTAATTAACACTGAACAACTCGTACTTGTGAAGATGCAAATTTATATTGTTTATGATATAACACATTGTCAACTCAAGTGGAAATAAGGCTTCTTTCCCTGAGTGGAGATTATAGTATTTATGCTGAATTAGCATTCATTATTCAGTCATAAACACTTCAGATGTTGTTCAGAGTGTAACTGCTTCATGTTCTTTACATCAGTATTGCAGGAGAGTTATAGAGGATATCAAACAGTAACTGAGAAAAAACAAAACTCTCCACTGAACAAATTAATATTCAAGTGGCCAACATGCTGTATTTCTCATGAATACCAACGATCTGTTGGCAACTGCTGCTGCCCTGTGATAAAACACATCATGCCGCATTGAGACATAAACCAGAAATAATGTTGTGCATGAACTGAAGGATAGAAATAAATTGGCATAACTTAATAAAAGTATGTTTTCACTGTGTTCAGATATACCTGTGGTTGTTTGTCATTAGGGTTGGACAGCACACTGTAGTTTGAGCTGCTGGTGCGACAAACTTACTACTTGATAAAAGAATGGGTGTTAACTATGACTTTATTGTTTGAAATGGTCGGCTCATAGCTGATAAAATGATTGTGAAATAATTTATCAGCTTTTTAGTTTAGTGTCCCTTCCTTACTTTGGAGAATAAGGAGACAAGAGGAGCCATGTTACCAAAGTGACCCAATTGCACTTTTTCGGTTATATCAAAATTCAAAAGTGTAATATATCATCTGCCCACCCAACACTATATTTTAAAAGAAAACTGTGTGGTTTGGTTTGACAAACCTCACTCACTCATTAAGGTTTGTCTTAATGAGATTTTGTTTTATTTTATGAGACAGAGCAGAGGGCAGGGGGTCAAAACGTTACAGAACGACACTTTTTCTTCTTCTCTCCCTCAATTGAAACTTTTAAGTAGAATAAGCTTTCAAAGCCTCAAAAATTCACAGACAAATCAATCAACTGATGTATAATTGAGAAAATGAAACCTTGTGTTTCGCAGGGTGTGTTTGTGGATTTCTCACTGTGAGTGTGTGTGTTTGAATGTGCACACATACAGCTCCAATTCATCCATTCATTTCACTTTGAAGTAAGAAAAGAGATGAAGGCAGCTAGTCGTTCCAGCATAAATGCTGCTGGGCAAGGGGGGGGGGGGGATTAAAGGCAGGGCACCTCTCAAACGTGACGAAACTATCGTGTGTGTTTGTGTGTGTCTGTGTGTGCGCTAAAATGATATAAAACCTTATACTAGTTTACACGCTCACACCATATGTGCAGCAGGTTTGGCTTAAACTTTGGTTACAGTGTTTTCTTGTGGCAGCTAAGAGTAGTTACAAAGCCTCTGAAGACAGCAATCGGATTTAAAATGTGAGACTTAACCATTTGCTCCTGACAAAACTAGTCTAAACTCATTCTAAACTAAAGCTGTTTTCCTTTGTTTCGCCTCCAGGTTTGTTCGGCTTTGTGTTTGGCTTCTTAGGAATGATAATATATGACGGTCAGAGAGTGAGGGAGTCGGGAATGTTTCAAGGCTACAACACAATCACCTGCACAGTCGTTGTCTTACAGGTTTGACCGTTATGTTTCTTATTTTTTCATTTGGGTCCCCTGATTGCTTATTTACAGCCGTATTTGTGATGCTGTGTGTTTGGTGCACAGACACACACACACATGTTCTTGGTATCTCCACATCACACGAGTGCTCACAAGGTGGTTTCAAACACTGTTTTCTCTGCCTGCAGGCTTTGGGCGGTTTGGTCATAGCAGTGGTCATTAAATATGCGGACAACATCCTCAAAGGATTTGCTACCTCTCTGTCCATCATCTTGTCTACACTCATTTCATATTTTCTGTTGGAGGACTTTAACCCCACTAGGTAAACGAACGCTTGCTTGTGCACACTCCCACAAGGCTGGACTCTGATTTGTAAATTATTACTCAAGAAAAATACATTTCTGCCTGTCTTTTTTTAACATGACATGAATGTTTGATTATTTTTTTTTTATATATTTAACTCATTTTACATCATCACCTCTTTTTCTCCTGCTCCTGCCTGTCTCTCAGCATGTTTTTCTTAGGGGCAATGCTGGTTATTGCTGCCACATTTCTTTACGGTTACAAGGGCAAACCCACCAGCGGCAGCGCCATCAAAGTATAGACAGGAGACGTCTGTGGACTGTACTGCCTGACAGAGGAGACGACAGACGGAGCAGGACTCTATGAAGTGTGACAGCGAGTTTGGCATGCTTACATTAAGAATGCGGGAAATGTGGAAGTGATAGTCACAACAAACCTGCCATGACTCTGATGAATGTTTCCCATCGCTACTCTGGTAAAATGCTGCTTTGCACAAAAGGTGTGGGTCAATAATGAAATACATTTGCTTTGTAAATGTATGTTTTTCTTATAAAATACAAACAGGAGAACAGTGGAGCTTGTACAGTGTTGCATTAACACAAGTATACACCGTATGACCAAATTGTCTGCAAGTGCAATTTAGAGGGACTAAGAGGAGATGGAAACCATGACCTCACTGAAATGTGGAAACTGATATTTTAAAGGTCTATATTTCAGTCATTTATTTATGTATTGTGGGATATGGGGAAAGGGATGTATTTACAAAACAAAAAGGGTGTTAATGGTGCTGAGAGCACCCGCCTCAAAGAGAGGAAAATCCTTGACAGAGCTTCCATCTAGTGGTGGAATGAAGAGCAAACTTGCTGCAAAGAGGAGGGGTTACCTCTGTTCAAAGATGCTGAATGTCCTTTTTTATATGTGATGAGATAAGATGGGATGTGACTGCTTCGACCTTGCTGCTCACAGTCTGAGGATTTATATCAAAAGCACACATTCTACTGTTATTTAAATGCAAAATAAAGGTCTTTGTGCAGGAACAAATGAATAAATTACGGCATCTTTTATGCTGGAACAACTAGCTCTGCCTTCATCTTTTTTTTTTACTTCAAAGTGAAATGAATGGACACACACACACACACACACTAATGCATACACACAGAGCTTGGCACACCCATGAATATTTTGAACCTTTTTTTTTTTTTTTTTCAGTTCCAGTTGCAGTGCACTCAGAAAAACCAAACCAGTCTCTATAGCAACAGATGGCTGAATGAGCTGCGGTGCAGCAACAAATGTAGACACACTGAATTAATAAAACCTATTTTAACCTCATTGAGTAATTACATGGTAGTAACAGCCATTTTATTCAACAAAGACCCTGACAAATAAATGAAGATAAAAACAGAATTGAGACATTTAAAAGAAATCTCTCTTATTTTGCCAGTTTTTCTCCCTCTGTTTTTTTTTTTGTTTGTTTGTTTTGTTATACAGTCACAGACAATCTTTGCATAGTTGTGGATTTAAGAGCAAAATGAGCATTCTGGGATGGAGGTAGTGTATGTGATGAGGTGGACAGACAGGGCAGATAGAGGCAGATGGTAAGGTGAGGTGTGAACCTGGAGAGAAGCACAGATGGAGGATGAGTCATGTGACTCGTGTTTGGAGTGGCAGGCAGGGACTTGGACAGAGCCCAGGACCATAACCATGACACAGGAATACCTTCATCTGTGATTATCTGCAGAAACCTACTACTAAATAGTACATATTCATGAAATGAGGAGATGCTGTGATGTGACCTCATACAACCAGTGTTAAAAAATGGCACTTATCCAAATCAATTCTTTTTCAAAATGTGGTCTGGTTAAAGTCCACGCTAGAGAAACTGTTAAGGGTACATTTAGAATCCCTGATTGTCAGAAAATGTATGAAACTTTGTCACGATATTACAAGATGGCCTGATTACTGCCACATTAAATCTACCCTTGGTCTGAGTTCAGTTCGGCCCCATTCCAGCTATGATATATGTGGCTCTGACTGCTATCACCCTCTTGATTTCAATTTGTTGTATGGCACCATTCCAAGTCATTTCACCGCACTTATTGAAAGCATAGCTGACATTATTTATTACAATGTGGTAACAGGTCGAGCTCATCTCTCTGATGGTTTGTCACCCGTCTGAATACAGTATCAGCTGCACTACTGAGGCTACGGAGTTGAAAAATGTGAGTGAATTAGCAAAACTCCAGTGAAAACTACAGCAGATTTGTTTTTCTTCCAGACTTTTATGCTGAGTGGGTGCTCTTAATACAATCTGACTGATGCATGAGTTTAATCTTAACCTAAAAAGATTCATATAATACTTTTTTGTCTCTTTTAAATTATCTGAATACATCCTTTAACTCTGGTACTGAGTGTGCTGAAGGCCTTTATTGGCACATACGAGGTTTAACCAGCCCGCAGGGTTTTTTGTTGTTGGTTTTTTTTTTTTTTTTTGGCTGATGCGACTTCTCAATCACAATGTCTTCAGGTATCAAGTTATACAAAACAAATGCTATTCTTATTCTTCTCAAAGGACAGTTTTTGTCTCTTTCACTCTCATCTCATGCAATAAGATCTACATAAGGATGCAGGATGCAGTTCTTGTTGTGGTCTAATACCTCTGTGGTACATCTAAAAACAGTGTTCCTTCTTTACTAAAAGGCAGGCAGAACTCTCGAATGCAGTCCAAAACTTGTCGAGGGCCAAAAAAGCCGTGATGCATCTCCGGGCCATTGACACTAGTTCGTTGTAGACTCCCATTCTGACATCGAACTGTGTCAGATCCAAGATGTAACATCCTCTCTGGCTTGTTATAATGGTCCGCTTAAATCTTTCAAGAATAATGAGCTATTGGCATCTTCAGCGCAGGGAAACCATCAGTCCTCTAATCTCTGATGGGCTTCACAACTTCACCAATTGCATCCCCCACTCTTCTGCAAGAGGGAACGATTATACTTTTGTCTGTGGAACCATCCAAGCCTCCTATTTTGGCGGTATGACCACTAGTGGTGCCCCTCTCCGTGGCCTCCACATTAGCACTTGGGCGTCGTTGGCGTTCGGCCTCCCCAGCGCATTGGGAGGAATGGGCTCCTGGTAGTTGAGGATGTGCGGTTGCTCCTGGTAGGGACGACCCACCAATGAGGCCCGTGAGCCCAGAGGCATGTCTGGGTCCACGGCGATGTCCACCCGCATCCGCCACCGCACCGTCTGCAACACGATACGCTCCTGGAAGAAGAGAGAGGCATAAAGTTAATATAGTCAATACTGTATATGTGATACTGTACTGTGTGTATGAACGATGCCGTCTATTTTAAGTGCATGAGGAGTTAATTGTGCATTATATTGTTCACTATTAAAAGATGCTTAGTTAATGTGCATCATAATAAATCGTTATATATTATATTTTTCACAGACAAATGTTTTAATGCCATTTTTACTTCACTAAAATATGAATTTCTACATTTTCTAAAAAAAACAAAGACAGGTGTGCTCTGCTTCTATTCTTAACTGGTGAACCACCAATGTGTAAAAGTACTTTCTCTATGATAGCCTGGAGGGAAGGAAGGAATATAACTCTTTTACAGAGACAATGAATAAATACTGTGTGCATTTTGATACACAGTTTAAGCTAGACTGACTTTTTTTATTCAGGAGAGTTGAAGGCAATGACGTGATACTTTGCAACTTTACACCAGAAAGGAAAGTGAAGGAAGAGCAAATTACATCACAGTCAGTCTGTGTGTAATGCAAGTTTTTAAAGATGTAAAGCTGATGTTTTTCACTCAAACCGAACAGCATATATCAGCATGAATGTGTCTTTAGGGTGTAAAAACCTCTCAACAGTTTTATGCATAAGGGAACAAACAGCTTCATCTAAATGAGTGGCAGGTCTGCTGTTGCTCTGCGTTTTTGTCCTACCTTGGTGATAGAGTTCATGGCCACCAGCCAGGTGATGAAGCTCTGGTCCCTGGTGATGTGGGTCAGCATGGGGGTGTTGCTGTTGCTGATGGGCACAGCCCACGTCACGCTGGGGTAAAAGTTGTCGTTCATGCTGACCGTCAGGCGGGACGGTTTGGATGTTGGGCCAGTCAGGGTGACCGTCTCAGTGGTGTTGCCGTACCAGGGGTAGCTGACTCCATCTGAGTCGCTGATGGCCTTGACCCGACCCTCTCTCAGCTCTGGTAACTCCCAGCTGGACCTGCGGCAGTGGACGGAGGAGGACAGAGAGAAAGAGAGGGGATGAGGGGGTTATTTTTGGCAGCGCCAGGTGCAGGATTGTGGTCTAGATGTTCTGAGTATGTGACAGGGTGAAAGAAAAAGAAAGAGGTGTGCATATCCAAACACCTTCCCAGACACACACATACTGAGCTCAGTGAGGGCCGAAAAGGCTAAGTCCTGATGATATCTTCCAAACACTTACATGCCAATATCACCATAGGTGTTGTAGAACTCCATCTGGGTGCAAGCTTGGATCCAGCCCACCACCCAGGTTTCGTTTCGGGGCACTGGCGGCATCACTACTCCTGCTGAGGCCCTGAAGTAAGGCGTCTTGTAACGGAGCACAATTGGTGAGTTCTCCTCAATGATGGTGGGACACTGGTCGATAGAGGCTGACACCTCATACACCACAATGTTCTCCCGTCTGATGCGGGGCTTGCATGCGATGCTCTGAATACAGCCCATAGTGCAGGCGACAAGCAAAATGAGCAAAACCAGAGAAGAAGGGAGCAAATGATACCTGGCCAGTATGCACATCAGTCCCCTCCGGGTTCCACCCTTGCCTGAAGAGCAGATCAATCTTTTAATATCCCATCATCACTGCTTGTTTGGGAGGAAAAAGGAGGACAAAATGATGGGAAGTAACACAGTCACCAATCATCAAACATAAAAGCGTCCACCAGCATATTTTCGGGATGATATGGAGGTGAGAGCGCAGTGGGGGACTGGAGGCGAAGTATCACAGATCTCTGCAGCCTCCTCCCCCCGGTCTGCCTGCTGACTGCCGCACTGCCCTTGGCGCTCGTCCCCAGAAACTGCAATCCGGCCTCCCCTGGGCTGCTGCTGCTTCTCCGCCGCGCGTCCGGAGGCTCCTCTGTTCCTTGTCGAGTCCACACGTCCGGCTGCACGTCGGTGCCCCTTGATCCTGCTGCTCTGCTCCCGGCTCTGAGCTGTCATGTCAAGTGGCGACAGGGCAGCCAGGTGCGTCAGAGGAGGGGGGCTGGATGCCTTTTGTTCGCTTGGCTTTCCTGCGTTAGCCCTACATTCGCGCGGCGCCCTCAAAAGATAAAACCAGGCTCTTCATCACTTTGACCTACATGAGAAGAAGATTCATCAAACGAGCGAGAAAAGTGTCTTGTGGAGGAGCGACAACAGGGCTGTAGCGGGCTATTTTAATGTGTGCTTCCATTCTCGGGGATGCATGAATGGTGCATCATGAATGGAGGCAGCGGAGCGGCATAAACAGTGCAGAAAACAGTGACTATACCCCGCCGTCTCTCCGGTTAGCCGTCTCATCGTCTTGACTCGTCGAGCTTTGGGGCATCACGGACCGGAGAGCATCCTCTTCCAGCCGCGGTTCGCCTCGCTCGGCTTGGGGGTGCTGATGCTGGTGATGGAGAGGCAGGGGAGGGGCGTCACCCGACCTCTGCACTGTAAAAAATAACAAGTGCATGGCAGGCGTGGCTAGAGGCTACGTCACGACCGTGCGACGCTCCTATTGGTCAGTGAAGTCGATAGCGGATGTAGTGTCGCTGAGCTCACTGACTTCCTACCACTGACACTGACACGCATCCACCGGCCAGCTCTGCTCGTTGCTTTCTGTCCCGCCGCCGCCGCCTGTTCACGTCTGTAGGGAGGCGCCGCTGGTTTATGATCGGCCGTGTGTTCGGCACCGTGTCTCAGAGGGTGTGCAGCTTGTATAACCAGGTGTCGCTGATGATGAAGCCGCAGGTTGTGTTCGTGTTGGGCGGGCCGGGCGCCGGCAAAGGCACCCAGTGCGCCAGGATCGTGGAGGTAAGCAGCGAGAGAAAGGACAATGAAAAACAGCCGTCTTTGAAAGCGTGTAGTATCATATACACAGTATTTGGTGGATTTCAGGATGCTTGTTCTTTTTATTAGCCTTCTTTTTTATGAGGTAATATCTAAATGTCGTTAGCTTCCGGTTGTCCTCTAAAAATGAACATAGCCAGCGAGCTAGTTAGTTAGCCACACAGGGTAACATAGTGCATATACTAGCCTGTGTTGGCATGTAGAGGCTACAAAGCACAATTTAAATGTTTTTCATCAGAATAATGAGAAATCTTAGTGTCTGAAAATGTTCATCTACCGTTAAATTTTGTCTGAATGAGCGTAATGTCCTGCCTGTGAGCTACACAGAGTGAAAACAGCCAGCAGGAGATATCCTATTGACATCTGCTCCATGTTGTAACCTTATCATTGACTTATCTATGCTATGAGTTATGTAATGGTCAGTGTAAGTCTGGACAAATAGAACAAGCGGAAACAGTTGGTGATGAAGACCTTTATTCACTGATGAACTTCTACCCTGATCATCCCATACAAGTGTTACAGGATTAAGGGTCAACACACTTCCACTGATATTATTCACCTCAACTTAGACTGTAAAATTAAGAAATAAATACTTATAAACCTATAAACTTTTCATTACTGACATGCCATCAAGGCTCTGTGAATGACTGCAGTAACATCTGTTATGATGTTATTGATAATTAAACTTAAATCAAAGGTGAATCAGTCCAGCAGTTAAGATGTCTTGTATGTTGTATGGTGAGCTTTCTCTAATGTATAATTAATTTGTTCACTGACTTGTGCACCATCTTGGAAAAGCAGCAAGTCTTTGACTCAGAGAGTTTCTGTAAGGGAGACTTTATGACTACTTCTGTTCATGGGTGTTGGCTGCTGTGCTTCAAGTGTGGTGGTTAGGCTTGAATGGCACCTATGTATAGACACTCCTTTCATTCAGTACACAAGGACGGACTTCTTCCTGGACTGTGAGTGAGAAGGATTTAGCCTGTCTGCAAAGTTTTAGTAGAAAACTACAAACTTTCTTTAAATAACTGTCACTCTCTTCTCAGCAGTAATTGACTCTTGATGAGTAGGTAGACTCATCACATTCAAAAAAAAAAAAAAAGTCCTTTCATTTGTCTCTCAGAACTACAACTACACCCATCTGTCAGCGGGGGACTTGCTGAGGGCAGAGCGAGCTAGAGAGGGCTCAGAGTTTGGACAGCTCATTGCCAACTACATCAAGGAAGGCAAAATTGTCCCTGTGGAGATCACCATCAACTTACTCAAAAAGGTATTTACCAAATATGGGCTGTGAATCAGGTTTTTGGTTGCCTAGCGAGAGGCAACTCCTGATTCGTCTGTCAGGAGTCAGACTATTTACTCAGGACCTGTGTGCAACTCCAGTTTCATTTCCAGGACCTGAGAAGATCATTTTATGCTGGAACTAACTTGAAAAATTTTCACAAAAATGTATTGAATTTTATTCTGCTCTCAGGCAGAACCTCTTTTGTTTAGTGCAGAAACAACAAAGTCAATTTACAGCATATTTAATAGTGACGATCAACACATTTTTTAAGTAATTTTTAAGGTAAACAAAACATTTGCTTCTCCTAGCGTCACAAATGTGAGGATTTTCTTTTTTTTTTCTTTTACATTTAGATGAAAATGTTTTGGATTTTGGTCAGATGACTCTGGTAACTTGTGATTGATTTTTGGCATGTTGATCTTTTTATAATGATTATAAAAGAGACAAATCATTATTTTCTGCTCCACTTTTTGTTTTTGACAAAACAATTGATATAATCAGTCACAGTTCAAAACCATGTGCAACATGGATCAATGCAAATGTTTGAATTTCGATATGACGTCAATGTGTTTTGAAATAGTTTTCTATTTGTTTATGTTTGTCAGCATGATAAGAGAGCTTGATTTCATGCAGACACGTAGGAAGCATTTTGAATAAGGTTTGCGTGTCACTGCTCCTTTAATTGGTTTGTCTAAATATCTGAAAACAGGTCCTTGTTTGTCATTCGAATAAACAGCTTTGGCAGTAAAATCACATCAAAAGACACATTTTTTTCCAATTTTGTTTTTGTTCCTGCTCTTTAAGGCAATGGAGGAGACCATGCAGCAAGATGAGAAAAAGTTCCGTTTCCTCATAGACGGTTTCCCCCGCAACGAGGACAACCTTCAGGGCTGGAACACTGTTATGGATGAGAAAGCAGATGTCAAATTTGTGCTTTTCTTTGATTGTGGCAATGAGGTACGTCATGGAAACCCTTTGAGCTTTTATTAGATACATGCAGCGTACTGAGCTGATCTCCTGGGAGCTGTTTTACACTGAGGACATGATCTCTGTCTTCCCTGTCCACAGGTTTGCATCAACAGATGTCTAGAAAGAGGGAAGAGCAGTGGACGCACAGATGACAACAGGGAAAGCCTGGAGAAAAGGTACAGTCCTGAACCAAAGCCAAAACACTCGATTTTAACAGTATTGATTTTAGAACACACTTTGCTTTTGAACAAGTAGTATCTGCAAAAATGTACTGCTGCTTTTGACCATTTAATGATTTCGTATACTGATTTTCTTCTCATAACAAAGTACAACAAGCCTATCTGATCAGTATAGATTTCTGCGACCCATTTAGCTGACTGTTGGATGCCTTCATGTGTGTTTTTGACCTAATTTATGAGTCCTTTGAGTCCCCTGTGTCATCTGACCCCAATAACCAGGCATCTCTTTCTTTGATGCAGAATCCAAACCTACCTGCAGTCTACACGACCAATCATTGAGCTGTACGAAAAACTCGGCAAGGTGCGCACTGTAGACGCCTCTCGTTCTGTGGATGAGGTGAGTAAATGTCATGACATGACATGAACAGCTATAAATATCACTCATAGATCTCTGAAGGGACATTTTGGGTGGAGGTGAAATAAGAAAGTGACAACTACCACAGCTGAGTTTGATAGGTCGAAAAACGGGTCAATCAAGGCCAAAAAAAAAAAAAACTCTTAAACACAGCCCTCTTAAAGTATGATGTTAACAAATGAAATAATTGAAACCCAAATGTCATGAAGAAATAGTTTGACTTGAAGGGTGATGTGAGTGGCTTCCCGCCAATTTACACAGTCTGATCATCGTTTTTTGACACCAGCTTCTAGTAGCAGTTGGAAGAAGTAGAGCTTAACCCCGTGTCTAGACAGCAAACATAGCATGAGCAGCACGTCAGCAGAGCAGTAGCGGCAGCGAGTGCTCCGTCTGTGTATCTACACTGGAGGCGTTCAGGTGCAGTGTTGAGCGTAGGTCGCCTGTGTTGGAAGCGCTCAGATCCCAAAACATATGACTGTAGTGATGCGCATAAATCGGAGGAAAATAGACTTGATTTGTAAATGAACACTTCAGGTCGGGGTTACACCCGTGAGATGTGGCATGCCTGCACGGAGCCAATGCAGACAGTTCAATAGATTAAAATGAGAGCGTATCTGTTGTGTCTGACATGCGTGTAAAAAAACGCGTCTGACACACTGGCTGTCTAGACATGGGGTAAGGCAGTTCCACATTGGCTTGAAGACTTGAGTCATGGTGTGAGAGATTTCAGTGAAAACAGCCCAAATAATCAAAAAACACAAAAACGGAGGATTAGTTTATCAGATTGCAATTTGTCCAGTCCTATATTAGAGGAGGAAACTGAGTCACTGTCACATGACTGAATGTGGAAATCCTTCACTTGGGCAGAGGGGAAAACCTCCCCAGATGGAGTTAGAGGCACAGTTCACCTGATGGCCACTAGATGCTGTCTTTAAAACAGTAACTCAAACTTTATAGAGGTGGACTGGAAAACTGGAGTCAGTAAAGTTTTCAGCAGAAAAATATGCCTCAATTTGAAGTGCCAGCCAAACTGCTTTAAAATTCTGATATTGTGGCGCTACCAAAAAAGTAATCCATCACCTCAGAAACAAGGATGGCATCAAAGACGCTACGTTGTTGTGCCGTCACAGAGCACAGACGACAGCTGGCTGACAGACCAGTTTTGTTTTTGTTTTTTACAATCTGGGTGTGATTTAGAGGTTTTGCTCGTCATTCCTACCATTAATTGCTGGCATTGCTGAGATCTGGGGACAATGTGACTCTGTGCTTTAGGAAAAGCAGCAACACGTCAGGTTTCTCCGTTCTTTCCTTCATTCTTTCCTTCCCTCCCTTCTTTTTGTTTCTTCCCTTGGATGTTGGACTTGGACTTTCACTGTGCAGAATGATTTATATGCAGAGTTTCACACTAGAAGGTTGTTTTCACATTCATCTGCTGAATGAGGAAAGTTTCTCTGTGCTCACATTAAATCTGAGTTTAAGTCGTGCACCTATGAGCATGATTTGTGACATCACAACTAATTTGGAAGCTAATCATGGTCCAATATACAACTTCACAAGTGTGTGATGTAAAATCTTGAAGCCTCCAGTGCACATAAACTGAGAATTGACTTTCCGGTGAAGTAGGAGGCATCTTGTCTCTAGATTTTTCAATATTTTTATAGTTTAAAACATGCCTGATGGGAATTTTTAAGCAAATACACATTTTAATTTTACTGGAAGTGAAAACTGAGGCAGATACTAAAATTATTACCCAAACTCATAGTTGTAAAGATCCATTAGATTTTGAGAAACTTCCTAGTTTAACATTCACCTCACATAGTTTTCAGTCTTGTATGCGCATTCACACATTTAATTGGATGATCATGATCATTTTCAGTATTTCCATTTATTTTTTCACTTCCAGATGGGTACTTTAAATTATATCCTTGAACTGGGAATTCAATTAAAACCTGTGATTATCTCATCACTGGCGTTTTTTACCCTGTTGGAGTCCGTTGTGTGCCAGCTGTTTGTAGCATCACCACCGTCTTAGATCTCAGCAATGAAGCTAATGAGTAAAATATTATAACCAGTATGAGTGATACTATGAGATATAAATATGTGCTGCACCTCAAGTACTTAGAGTTGTGAAATTACTCAGCTGGAAATGAAATGTAGACTCAGTTTCTTTGAGTCACGACAAGCCAAAGTACACTCGCCTGTTTTTCTCTTCCAGGTGTTTGCTGATGTGAAAGCCATCCTAGACAAAGAGGGTTGAGTTTCTCCAGCTGCCAACAACATTCATTTTACCTTTTAGTTTTTCTTTTTATCAACTGCAAGTACACTATAATAAGTTTATATGTCCATCCATATGACTTTTTACTTTTGGTTACTTTTTTTGTTGTTGTTTTCCATCTCTTTTGTAAATGCTGTTTGTTTGTGAGTGTGTGTACAATATGTATTGGTGTGAATGAGAAGTAGAGATGCCTAGCAGCTACTTGTGATTAACTAGTTTATGTTCTGAAGAGCTCACAGCTCATGTACACAGTTATTCATCATAGTTTGAGGCCTTTGAGTAGGAACATCATTTTGTTAGCTTTAGAGAGACACTTTGTTGGTAAATCAAAGACACCCGTAATACTGGAAGTCTGTACAAAAATGGTATATATCACTAATGTCTTCAGAGTATCATGTCATTGGAAGCAGACATACTGTAACGCTTCAGACCAAATAGTTGTTTGACCTGATGACAACAGACTGGGATCCATGTCAGACTTCAACAGCCAATAGCCTGTCTGGCATTCAAATAAAATGCATAAAACAACAGCCTCATATTTAATGGACAGTGACCAGACCAACCAGTCCAAGTTGCTTTTGTGCCGTTTAGAGTCATCAGGTTTACACTGTTTCTGTGGCTCATTCTTCGATTATTTTAATCTGTATCAGAACACCTCCATGTGCTTCATCACAGCTATGACACCAGGGACTAGTCATAGAGAAAACACAGAGAGGTCAAAATGAACGTTTTGTTAAATCTGTACTGTATCTGCTTGAAGGAAGAGGATAAAACTGAAAAGTAAACGCACTGATTTTTGTTTTGCTCAATGTTCTTTCAATGTCTTTCTTTAATAGTATTTGGGAAGATTTTTTTCTTGTAGTTATTTGCTTCTGTTTATCTTATTATATGTATAATACAGTAGTATATTACTTAACAAGACTTTGATAAATTTACTGCTGAAGATTTTTCAAATTCACAAAACCTCGTGGATCAGCCAGAAGAGGGCGCCTGACATCACAGAAGTTGAGTTCCAGTTTCATTCATTCATGCTGAGTTGGGATTTATGTAGGATGAAAAATAAATAAATGCTACAACAAGTATATTTTAATCAATAAATCAAATAGTAAATATATAAATAAAAGCTGAAATGAAAACCAAAATACCAACATGTAATAAAATGAAGGAACAAATAAATGTTGATAATTAGCAGCAACTTGGGATCAACTAGTTGTTCAGAACTAATTTGAAGAATTAATCCATACAAGTGAACATCAGTGTAGTTGAACTACACAGCGAGATCTTATTCATACCATCTATAACTACTTGAATTTTAAAAAATACCTGTGTAATGGTTTCTGTCCTACAGATAACCGATACCCCCTGCCGGTGTGGATAAGGCACCGACAGACGGCTGTCCTCTACCTCTGACCTAGGTATGGAACGTAGTTCCCAAAATCTACACACACGACCATCCTAGCCTTGCTTAGGGAACCAGAATTCAGCCTGTCTATTTCTGCTGAGAAGCGCCGCAGCAGACACGCTTCCAGTGTGGACGCTGCAAGCGTGAGAGACGCAGCAGTTCAGCGACACACACGCACACGCGCTGCTCACGCATCCACTGTGTCCCAGGCGTAACAGTTAGTCAATTAGACTCCTAATTATAAACCCTCAACCCAATATTGTACTGGAATCCTACCTCTAACACATGTACAACTGTATATTAGCATTAGTCACTGAACCTGAACCATTATTACACTATCATTTAATACACAGCACTAATTTTTAACTTAACAGGAGTCAATAATTTTTTAATCTAATCAATTTCAAAAACTACTGTCAGCCTATCCCAAGGGAGGCGTCTTTTCTTACCTTAAAGGAACACCAGAGAACCTCACAGATGTGCACAAGTCAGGAACTTTGGTTGGAGTGTGTAAGAATACAAACCAGTTTTATTTGGTTTTACAAAGCAAGCGATCTAAAACTACGAAAATAGTAAAATACAAAAAACAAAAATTAAAGAGAGTCTCTAGGGGATCTCTTACAAGGAAAAAGCCTCCTCCTCTTCTCCCAAGGAATCCAGGATCCTCGCCCCTTTCTGCACATCTCTAGGCTTTACTTTTTATATCTCTGCAACCCCCTCATTTTAATATTACCACATAGCATCTATCTACAAAACATCCAACAAGTTCATACTGATGTTAGCATGACTTTGCACAAACTAGTGAGCTTTACCTCATCTGTCACTTACATCTGAGTACAAGGAACTTTTGAACTTCTTCTTTTTCTTTTTTTTTCTTTTGAGGTTGTTATCAAAGGATTTCTGCAAGATGCCTGAGCACAGCTCCTGTATTGCCTCCGAATTTCAGGTGGTTGCCTAAGTTTTGTGGTGTTTATTTGTATTTGCATAAACATTCTCGAGGGTTCAGTTCCCATTAAGTACATGTTGCACAAGGTGTGCAAATTCCTCAGAAACTGGTGCAACACACTAATTCATGTTAATTTGTCTCCAATTTTAATTAAATAAAATAGTTAAAAGTAGGCCTGAAGAGGCCACATATAGTGGAACTTTCAACACCTGCCATCTTTTCTTCCTCATGCCATCACCTGATTCCACTTTATCCATGTTTGCTTATTGATTCGCTGCAGGTCTGGATACCCACCTAGCTTAAACATTTTGGACAAGGTGGGATATCACTGAAATTAGGTTTCTGCAAAGATACACAAATGATGAAAAGTGTGGAAAAGCTCATTTTTACCATAACAGTCCAATCAGAACTGGTAACACAAAGGTTGTCTGTGTAATACTTTCATACATTAAAGCATCCAGGTCAGATTTACCTGCATTATCACAACACATCAGTGTGCCTACTTTTTACATGTAAGGTCATGAATATGAATATGAATAATGGACACCACTCTTGCAATGTATGCTACATAATATACATTTTATTTTCATGTCATATATATATATATCATATATATATAATCTGCAGTTACAAAGACATTTGCTGACATACTACTAATATTCCTGAGCATTTTTTAGCTTGAGGCCTGGTGTATCTGCATTTTAAGAGCTACACACAACAATGATCAGCTTTCGCAACGACAGCATCTGACATGCATACACATGACAACAGGACAATGTACCAAATGTGAAATACATCACAAAAGCAGTTCATAAGTACAGGGGCTTTCATATTGACAAACTTATAACGTATTAATAGTTAGTCTGGGAGGAGAGCCAATAGAAAAGTGTGAATGTAAGGCACTATGAATATACTGGTTCGTACGAGTGCACTATAATACATAAGGTTTGATAAAATACAATCCAAGTTTAATGATCCCCCTGGGGGAAACTGGATCATTGCAGCACCAAATGTGATAGAATACAGCAAAGAAAAGTTTGAATATAAATAAGAATATAGCAAGTGCCGGGCACAGGGTTTAACAAACTGTGTCAACACACTGTTTCAACATGTTGAGGACATTTTAAGAAATATTTGAATGAAAAGTATGAAAATATATGAATTACAGCATTATGAGTATGTGCAAAATACCAACAGGCCTAAAAATTATTGAAAAAAAAAAGAAAATATGTACACAGCAATTTTTTTAATGAATAACAATCTGTACATATACGTACAATACGTACCACAATCTATGAAATGGCAAAATAGCAAGCCCTTGTATGACTGACATTCAGTGAAGCTCACTGCACGTAAGAAAAACAAATGTAACGTGAATATATTCGTACTCTGCCAGCAGACGGCAATCTGAAAATATATATTATCTTATTTACAAAAAAGCCTGACGATTTCAAAGGACTAAATGTTACCACATTAGCGGGCAAATTCATACCAATATCAGAAGCAAAAAATGTAACAGTGATTCTCAATCTGAAAGAGAAAGAGGACTGTCCTTCAATGCTGACATTCTGCTAAGGAACCGTGAAATAGAGAAATACCTGCTCAAATTCACATTCAAAATGTACATTCTGTTGTTAGACATTCACAACGAAAACTTAAACTTCTACAATCTTTGAAATACCAAAGAGCTTACATCAAGTAATGTGCATCATTTACAAATGCATAAAGGGCAAATATATATAATATTTATGTTTCTGTTCGTATTTAGAAAAAATAAAAGATCTTTTGACAGCATGGTGGCAGACACAAAAAGAAAATGACACACAACCGGACTGCAGCAGGCTCAGCAGGAGTTCACCAGGCCCGCCAGTAGGTTGCTGGGAGTCCTGCGATACTGAGCCTTGGTGTTAGTGACGGCGCCGTGCTTCTGTCGGAGATGGAGTCTCAGCTGACTCTTGTGTCTGAAGTGGAGGTCACATTTTTCACACTGAAGAAAAAGAAGAAAATACCTCATTTAGAATAGCTTTTTTTTAAATGGACAGTTTCATCCCCCAACTCCATCTATTAGTTCATAGCTCTCTTGGATTACGACTCCAGACTCATAACTATTGATAGGCACATGGGTCATAGGGGAGAGAGGATTACTCTCTTTTTAGCCAGTAGTGGATAAGGAAGTGAGATTGACTAGGGAGCTTACATGATAAGGCTTCTCTCCGGTATGGATGCGCATGTGGCTCTTGAGTGTCTGAAGGTGGCGGAAGTGCGTTCCACAGATCTCACAAGGGTACGGTTTTTCTCCTGTGTGAATTAACACATGGGCACGAAGATGGGCCACCTGGAGGAAAAAATAATATTAAATACCTACACATAGAGGCAGCGGCTTGACATTTACATAGCTTTTTTCCCCCCCTTTTCTAAATAGGTATTGCTCTCACCTGGACAAATCTGGAACCGCATGTCTCACACTTGTATGGCTTCTCTCCAGAGTGGATGCGGGTATGGGTCTTGAGGTTGGCTGGTCGGTTGAATTGGGCACCGCAGATGTTGCAGCGGTATGGCTTTGCACCTACAAGGTTAGATACAGCAGGTTGGGCAATGAATAAATCAGTCACACCCACAACGTCGGTATAATGATACATCAAAAAGCTAACCGGGCATATTTAATCTTACCAGTGTGAACGGTCTTGTGGCTGGCCAGGTTGCCCTTGTAGCGGAAGGCAGCCTGGCAGCAGTCACACTTGTATGGCTTGTCACTGTGGACCTGGACCATGTGGTCTTTCAGGGAATCTTCCTCTGTGAATTTGGAGTCACATCCGCTGCAGAAAAAGGTGTTCTCTGTAGAAACACAGCAAAAACAATCAACGCGTGACTCAGTACACCTCTGTGGTTTTGTTTAAAATAATCCTGACAAATCATTTGTAGTAATTCAAATGTATTACAGAACTTACCACAGCTGGAGGAGGAATACTCTGAGTGTAGTTTGTTGGTGTCCTCTCTGCTGTATGAGTCTGGAGAAAGGTGACCGGCCTCCAGGTGCTGAGGGCTGTCACAGCCGCAGGAGGAGCATCTGCGGTGGCTGCACGAAGGAAGAAGACCACAGAGTTAACAGAAAGTTGACCTCTGCTCTTGAACCAATTTGCATTAAGTTCTACTTTACTGTTCTGACAGTGAGATGTAGTTTTACCTGATGCTGCTGCAGGTGCTGCTGCTGCAACTGTCAACAGTCATGGGCATTTCTTCTCTGTGCTCGCTGGCTCCCTCCTCACCCTGGAGTTCATTGTGTCCACCTGCTCCACCACTCCTGCAGGGGCTGTGTGTGGGGGATCCGGCTTCAGCGCTGCATCTCTGAGCCTCCTTTTCTTCCTCATGAGGAGTTTGGTTCATAACGATGAATTTGTACTTCTTCCAGTTGCGGGCCTTGGTGTCTTTGGGGCAGTCCGAGGGTTGTTTGAGGCTCAGGGTCGCATTTCTGCTGCTGCTGGACTCTGTGGGCGAGTTGGGCTGGCAGTCAGATCTGAGGGGGCTTTGAGGGCTACAAATCACACCTTTACTAAAACCTGGAGACAATCTAAGGCAGCTGGTTTGTGGGTGCTGAATGCTGTCTTCCTCCATGGGAGCGGCAGGCCCCTGAAGGCTCCCATGGGCTCCTGCCGGTCGGATAGTAGCGGTGGGAAAACTGGGGTGGGATGGCATGGGGTGGGAGATGATGGACTCATTGTGAGCCATGTTGGTGTTGGGTACCTGTGAGCATTGTTTCTGGGACAAAGCCCCTCCTCTGGGAAGGGCGCTGATCTTATGGGAACCTTCCAACTTCCCTGCAGGGATATGGAGGTCACCATACACATGATAGGAGCCAGAGGTGTTGATGCCCCTGAAAATATTGGGGATATAGCCCCTGTACTCCTGCAGAGAGGATGAGGTTGATGTGTGGTTGTTTCTAAAGTCTGGATCTTTTGTGTCCACAGACCTCAAAGCAGGGATTTCCTCAGCCAGATGTACTGAGTTGATCTGTACCTCTTCATTCTGCATATTCAGAGACTGATGCCTGGAGAAACATATGATTCAATGTTATAACCTCCAACTCAGATCCCTTCCATGTTCACCTACACTTGTCACGTTTTCGGTTATCCTTACCTGGACTTGATGAACCTGTGGCAGGTGTCCGCCACATGTTCCATCTGGAGGTAGAGGGCTGCGTTCATGGTGCCCACTACAAGACTATCCATCAGGTTCAGACAAGATGTGTACATAAAGTCCAGCAGGATGGAGAAACTCTTGGGGTCCACTTTGGGGTCTAAGCTGATGGCACTAAGGTTTGCGTTCTCAGGATCCATGAACACAGAATAAAAGAAACCACTGTAAGAAAGAAAGCAAGAGAGAGGGATGTTTTAATAAACATCTGGACGGTGAATTCAACAGTTACGGGCAAAAAAAATATTGTTCATCACATCTGATGGTGGTGCATACCTGCAGGCCACCAAGATGGCTTTATGAGCATGAAACTGTTGTCCTTCCACCTGAATGGTGACGTCAGTCAGGATGTTCCTGCTGCGGAGGCGGTTGAAGTTGAGCAGGACGTCGCCTGCATGGCGTGTGAATTGAATGCAGCCATCTGTAGTCATGGCCATGCTGTCAGAATCTGAGCAGGGACAAAATTAATAAATTGTTTGTTCATTATCACTGACTAAAAAAGCTAAATGAGGGCAGACACAGAGAAGAGGTACACATTCTGTATGTTGACTGAGTGAAAACATAAGGGTGGTCACCTCTTGGGCAACTGTGAGCACAACTCAATCATATCTTCAGAAAAATATATTTAACTTAAGTTACATCTCATTACTACTAAATAATAATTGATGCACAATGAAAATGTATCTTCTGACAATATGCTGGTACACAGAAATCATCTTATATCCCAAAATACAAGCAAAATCGCAATCTAAGCCTTAACTGGAATTTGAAAAATTAACCAAGTAACACACGTTATTTATTAAATAACACTCTTATTATATCATAAGATGATAAATTCTCGTAGTATGTATATTACCATCCTCTAACACAAGCCACCTGCTCTAAGACCTTATAATCAAAACAAGCTTTGACCCCCAACACGTGTCTTGACTGTGTATGAACAGCAGGCGGCGCCATTGCAACGAGAAAAGTAAAAAGGGACGTTCACCAAACCTTTTCAGCCATGCTTACTTCATATTTGGCCGTAACGACGTTGTTATTACACATGATCAGTTTTTTTTTGTTTTTACACAGTGTATTATTGAAAACGGTTATATTTTCTAAGTGAACCAACACCTATAGTTTATAACTTATTAGAACATGCTTCATTTTGAGACAACAATAAACCATAATACCGATAATACTTTTATAAACTAGACACAATCTGAACTTTGAAGTTGATATGGTCAGTCTGTCCGTGTCCCCGAGCAGTTTTACAGCCTCTCACAGGCCAGACTCCCGCTGGCAGCCTGCAGCCTGTCGGTTGTAAACGTGTTTGACGTTGAGCACATTCCGTCCTGGCTGCTCAGGCTCAGATTAGGTTGCCAGTACACAGAGAGGTTTCCTGTCCCCCGATATAAGTAGAACTCATCTCATTTAACTCATTAGTATTTACTCCCCTCCTGCTATTTATTCCTATTAGAGTTATTTCTAAGCCTCACATATTGGACTAAACTGAGACAGCGTGATTTCGTAGGATGTGATTTCGAGGAGTGGTCTTTTTCTTTTCTTTTCTTTTTTTTTTGTTCTTCTTTGCTGCGTAACTTCGTCTAAAAAAGCACCGAGCAGGCCGACACAAGCAAGTCCGTTCAAGTTCAGAAATAGTGATAGCTGTCATGTCTGGGGACTGTTTCCTAGTTTATTATGTTTTTAAAAATCGTTCGCTCGATGAAAACTGATGCTGGGAATCGTCTGCCATGCGTTAGATACATTTAGTGAGATGAAAAGATTGTTTGGCGACAAAAAAAAATGCGCAGAGAAAATTAGACTGAACCAGACAGACCGGTCCTATTGCGCCACTTTTGATAGCAGGTAAACAACTATGGTGTATCAAATATAAAAGCCTAAATAAAATAGCTATAACTAAATTAACTGCCGTCTGAGCTCAAGATTCACGTCGTAAAACAGCGCGTTGTTTTCACTCTAAAACCAGCTACTTGGAGCACAAGTGATACAATTAAATCTGCACACACACAGCCTACAGCCGCACTTCCGTCTGAAACACAGACTGCAGCTGTCAAAACCCAACTCTCATGATTTACATCTGCTAGTTCACTTCTAGCTGAAAGGAATCACAAATAAGTTAAAATGCTGAAAAAGAAATCCAGCCCCGGAGCATACGAGGTGGCCACATGAGCCTCCGCTACTTCACTAACACTTCTGACCCAATGCTGAGAAATAGGAAAGGAAAAAAAGTCACCTTGTAAAAGTTTCCTCGAAACTCTGTGCATCACCAGTTCTGAGAATCCAGTTCTAAGAAACACAGCAGCTCAATTCTCGGAATTTCAACAGAGGACCGTACCACTTCCCCCGGGGCGGGGCGGCCGCTCACCGCCGTCTGCCTCATTTTAACACTTTACTATAAATACGGTACAGTATAACACGTGGGTACTCAACAAACAATGGCCATTAAATTACCTTTGTAGGTTTAGTCTAAAATATTTGAAAGATTTTAGTTGTTAATTCGTAATTTTCCTGGGGTGACTTGATCTCCCCGCGTAGTGGATTAGTCCAAGTGCACGGTCAGCTGACCGAGTTATAAATACCGTGGGGAATATGAGAGCATGTTGTCGCTGTAAACCTGCCCGAGGTGCAACGAAGTGTCGAGAAAAGTCAGTCATCTCCTTTTTCTAATAATTAACAATTTGCTGTCCCACCCTCCTCTCCTCTACGTTTTAGTTACATGACTTTCCCGCCACATTGCCTGCCTTTGATTTTTTTTTCTTGAACCGAGAGACTGCATTTGCATGTCAAAGTTGCAATGATGATTTAAGTGTTTGCTTTGGCCAGGCGCCATGTGTTCAATCTGTTTAAGAAGAACAGAGGAAAGCAACACATTTCTGTCAATACTTAAAGCTGTGAGTAAGTTTTATATCAGTGTATGTTGGGCTTTTTATGGGCCTTCACTGAAATTCTGCATACTGATCATTTATTATCTCATACAAAGCTGATCTAAGAGTTTATGTGTGGCCTTTTTTTGGATACAGAAACTGCTATTAAGCCCTATTTTGAATGTCAGATAGACTATAGATAGCAGTGCGTGTGTGTGTTTGTGCGTAAAGTCCTCAACTCTCCAATTGCAGTTGTCTGTGTTCCCACCACTTCCTGTCTCACATCACAGTTGTATATTAATCTGAGTAGGTGTAATAACGTACAAAGAAAATCCTGTGTACTTACCAATGAATGAGTCAACAAACCAGGTGGTAACTGCTCTTTAATGAAGAACTAACAAAAAGTTAAGTACACAATATAAACAAAATAATATCATGATAAGATAATTAAGAAGGGACTGCTGTATACTGAAGTATATTAATGAACCAGTGTGTAATGACGTGTTCCTGTATATCTCACCACTTTCTAAATTAATCTGTAAAGATTAAATGAGTCAGCTGCTAAGTGCCACAAAACCAGTGACAAATCACTATTCCCTTATTACATATCTTGTACTATATTGTTTCTCCTCACATAAAGAGCTGCATCAGTAGTTTTGTGAATCTGAGAGATGATAAAACTGTATATAATGATGACATTTCACTCACTCAGTATTAACATTTTCACTTTCGTCTAAGAGAGAAAACATTATTTATTTGTTACTTCTCCAAATGAAATGATCTTTGTGTTGGAATATGACTCATTAGTTGTGAGCGGGCACATTCAACATGATCATTTTTCCCTTTTTTCACCCTCTCCCGTCCAGTCAAATCTAAAGTTGTGTTTGAATATATAGAATTGCCTTCTGACGGCATCACCTTTCACTCTCACCAGTGAGCTGCATACAGTGAGGCTTTGCTGAGCAAACATTCGGTCAGGTCGGACCGTTCAGTGGGAGGAAACTGAACTACAGTAATTGAGAACTAGAGCGAGTAATTGTGACCTTACTGAGGACTGTGCCCGTCACAGAAATAAAACCTTTAGACTTGATCGTAGACTGAGGATATGATGCACCGTTTTATGCACCGTTTTCATTTTTGCTTGCACTTGGTGCGTAAGATCTTATCCTCATTATCAACAGCAGTCTTCCTCATTCATATTTTAAAATGCTCTCATCAGCACTGCAAACAGCTCATAATCAATAAATCTCAATGAAAACTTGAATCTTGTAATGGACATCATCATGGTAAGGAGAGGGTAGATTATAAGCAACACATTACAATTTAAAAGTCACATTGTTATTCATTTTTGTCAACATTAAACACTACAAATTGTCTTAAATTGTTAACAAAGTCTTGTATAAATATTATTTTACTGCTAACATGATCACCCATCATTCCACCCACACATAGAGCAGTGCAAAATAAGCATTTAGAGATTAAAAAAACAAAAAACAGCAAAGTTTCTGATTATTATCTTTGTATGCAGCAGGAAAGATTAACTCTGAAGACTGAATCTTTCCCCATGAAATAAATGTGAAGTGCAGCTCAACAGGTCTAAATTACAGCTGTTCAGGTGGCTATGGCAACAAAGAGGTCTATTTCTAGTTAATGTTTTCAGTCTAGATGTTTTTTCCCCTGCGGTTATCTTTAGTGGCCCAAGTTTCTGTGGGTTGTTCATCTTCACATCCTTTGAAAGAAGCGATGTTTTCTGGTCTGAATGAGAAGAGACAGAACGTTCAGTCAGTCAGAGAGCCTTGGCAGAAATTGAACATCTGATTTCCTGGTTTAGTTGTTTATTCACAGGCAAGAGGATGCATAGATTTGATAAGTCAGCCTTTTCCTTGCATATATCGTGCAGCATCTTTAACTTCACATCAGGGGTTTTGCTGCAGTGCAAGAGCAGATAAGCTTGAGCCGATCAGAAACACAGAAACTGCTGTATGAGGTAGATATCAGTACATTTAAGAATCTAATCAACATTAATTGCACAGACACAGTGCTTCTGTTTGTTTTTGCAGGATAAATGTCTGCCTTTTTCTGTTTTTCTTGCAAGGAAACCAGATTTTGCTTCACCACAAATACATGCCTCCACAACACCTCAATCTTGTGAAAGCTAGAAAAAAAAGTCTTGTTTTGCTACATAAAAGGGTTCATGTTGTGGAGCTTGCAGGAGACTGAATAAAAAAGTCAGGTCAAAGTCAAAGCATCAGAGGTTGAGATATCCTGACTTTTACTCTCTGGAATGGATCAAGTTTTCAGAAATACAATCCTGCATGTCCCATAACCCTGATTACATCATTATGTCATCATCAGGGTTATTTTCTAAAACTTTATATAGCTCCCACCAGAGTCGCAGACGACACATGATGAGTAAACTGATCTTCATGTGTAAAGGTTTGTGGAGTGTCCCTTTAAACTACAGGAACTGCAGGATGATCAACAACAAAACACGGTATTTGTTTGCGATTATGTGAGCCTGTTCTGTTTTGTCCCTATACATCCAATAGATGTCTTTTTTTAATTTTCTGCAAGGCTGCTCTGAAGAATGCATGTCATAAAAACAACACTGCATGGGATTTCACCAGCCAACCCTGGAACAAATATGCCGCTGCTCCTCTCTTGCTCGGCCAGTTAAAGAGCCTGTGCTATGTGTTAACAAGCGTTCCCAACCCCCCTCTCGTGAACTCAACTGACCCCAGGGCCAAGAAGCAGACGGATATCAACGTGCCTGTCCCAAAACATGACCCAGGCACATGGTTGCCTGACAGGGATCAAAGGTCACGTCGGTAAAATATGACTCTAAAACTAGTTCAGTCCTCACAGACACGCAGCCTGAGGGGGAAAAGAGGCAAGTATTCATTTTTGTCGAACCAGGAGCATGCACTTGAATTTGGGGAGTAGCGATCTTGCATGATCTATCTGTGCTTACATGCATTTTTAGACTACAGTCTTAAATTCTGTACCACCGAAAGGTAACAAACAGCTTGCTACGCTCAAAATGTGCAACACTTAAAATACCGCACTCATTTATTTATAGCACAAAGTTCAGTGTCATTTTTCAGCAGCTGTTGATGAAGTATACACTGCTCACAGCCCATGAAAGACTAACGTCTATGTGAGCTATATATTGAACTTTGAGCTACTTTCATGCTAACTGCGTAGGAATTACAGAAAGTATATATTTAAACTGCAGGTGTTATGCAGTCTTTGCGTAATAATTGTTGAACTTGAGAGGACCCTGGTGAGTGGAGCATACTGCAGTGTCAAACTGCCAATAATGTGTTTGTCCTACACAGATAAGGTGGGTCAGCTCTATATCTCTATGTTTAATCTAAGTGTGAATGCTGCTTGTGTGATTGTCTGACCATAAATTCTCAGGTCACTGACACACTAGCTGATAAAATAAATTTACCAAGTGTGCACAATCTGACGTAAAATACAACACGAGACACTGCAGAGTTCAAACAATGAGTCAGTTAGTTGATAAGTAAATCAACAGAAAATTAATCAGCAACTATTTTGAGAACCTATGGATTGTTTAAGTCAATGTCAAGCAAAAATACCAAAAATTGTTGTTGCAGCTTCTTTATTGAGGTAGTTTGTTATCTCGGTTTTTTTTTTTGTTGTTTTTTTTTGACAGGACAAATTAAGCTATTTGAAGACATGGCCTTGAGCTTTAGGAAATTGTAGCAAGCATTTAAACTATTTTCTGACATTTCGATTAATCAAGAAAATAATTGTCAGATAATAAATGATAATGATAATGAAAATAATCATTAGCTGCAGCCCTGCAGACACTGTAAAATTGGCTTAAAAATAGAAAATGGTTTCTGCCGAATTGCATTTCAAGCTATCACGTCAGTGCTTGTTTAAAGGTACAATGTCAGACTGCTACCATTAAACCTGACGACATTTGTGTTTTGGTTAAGTCACCAGTTTGGTATGAATTTTTGCAGAAAGCATGTTGACGTTCATCTATTTTTGTACAGCAAACCTCATGTGATGATTTGATGATCACAATGCTCTCAGATCTGGAGGCTGGCAACCTTTTGTCATTTAAAACATGGTTAACTAGATCTCTCAATATGTCACAACACGTCTTCTGATGTGGTGCATTAGGGTTGAAGATAAGTTTCATATTTGAATAAAGAAAAGTACAGTTTGCTCCTTCGACATCAAACAGGAACCCTGCTCTTCATTACATTCATATCTGTGGTTTCCTCAGCCTGGCTCTGCACCAGAGAAGAGGATGTGCTTCTGAGTTTCATATTAGCCTATTGAGTTTCCCCTCAGCAATAGTGATATAAATCTTATAAATCTTGTGTTTTCTATTGCTTTTCTTATTTACAATGTATTGGCATGTTTTTCTTTACTGTTAAGAGTGTCCACCTCATTGTTTTTTTCTTTCTGAGCAGCAGCTTTTGTTGTTACAGGTGCACAGAGAATTTAAACACTGGAAGGAATTCAGAGCATTGCTGTTTCATCCTGGTTCACCTGAGCACAAGGTAATAACAGCAATAATTTGACAACAGCTAAAGTTAATTAATTATGTTACATTAAGCAATTAAAAGTAACTATTCATTAACATTTAAAACATTCATTTGCATTTAAGATTTTCACTGTTCCATGAGTCTCTGAGAGTGTGTTTGCTGAAGCAAAAACAGGCCAATTTGCAATGTTTTTCAAGACCAACCAGATTATAAATCACAATATTTGGATCATCTTTTTGGTTTCGGATCATCTGGGGACAGCGACTCATGTCCTTGTGGTCCAACCTCGAATAAAATGCTTAGAGGGGATACATGAATGGTGGCTTTGTTGCACGAAACCAAAGAATGCATCCTCAGTTGTAACTGGCTAAATGGATTGTACATGCAGAAGAGTGGTCAGCTCTGAGGACCACTCTGTGCATCAAGACATAGAAAGTAATGTGTCACTCTGTGGGACTCCTCAGCAGCGGTTAACTGAAAATGTATTAATGGACAGGCAAAAATTTGTCACCATAAAACTGTCAGCCTGACGAGATGAAGCTCGCTGTTCTTATTCTTTCATTATATCAGTTTATCCTTTTGCATTCATAGCTTTTAAATCTTTATTTTATTGGCTTTACCTTATATTGGTTTATCCTGCAAAAGATTTTGTAACTCTTTTTGAGTATGTGCTGTGCAAATAAAGATTATGATACCAAGAGTGGAGAAGTTCAGATGTTGGTCAGCAGCCAATTCATATTTGGGAAAAGAACAAATAAAAGGATTCACTAAAGGGAAAATTGAGTGTCGTCTGCCTGTTTTTGTAATTCAAATCTGTATTGCTTTTTTATTTGGTACATGACGGTACAAATACAAAAAATACAATATAAATGAAATCGGTAGTATAAGGGACATACTGATAATAACATAACTAGGAATAATATCCATGCAACAGTTTTTAATATTAATTACTATCAGGAGACAGAATTCATACTACAGGACTATCAGTCAGTGTGATATGAGTTTAATAAAGATCCAAACTGGTGCCTTTCTCGTTTCTGCTATTCATTTTGTTTAACATAAGCTCATATGAAAAAGTTTTTGTTATGGTGTTTGCCCGTTCTTTTAATTCTGGAGAATTGGGTGTTTTCCAGTATCTGAGTAATGTCCTAGCAGCTACTGTCATGCCTACCATGATTACCAAAAGTTCTCCACCTCATATGTTGTGTATTTGGGTTTTGTCCCCTAATAAACATAATATTTGGAGAATCTTCTGTGGTAATTTCCTTCCCAACCAATTCCTCAAATATTCCAAAGTTGTTGTCCAGAAGGGTTGCATAATTGGGCATTCCCAAATGCAGTGTAACAAACTGCCTGTGTCTTTCTGACATTTCCAACACAAATTGCTATTTATTAATCCCATACTATTGAGTCTTGTGGTGTCCAATAATATCTGTGTATTATTTTATATCAGGTGGATTTCCCATTAGCTTCTCTTATGTATTTCCCACTGTTGGATATAATTTTCAGCTGTTCCTCTCCCTCCATTACACATCCCACATCTTTCTCCCTCAGTGTGTTTAAGCTCTTACAGTCAGTTGTTGTATTACAGTTGTTCTGTAAAATACAAAAGCTTCATATAAATCAACAGTATTACATAGCCCACTTCTCCAATATACTGGTGTCTTTCCGATGCTAGTCATAGAGTTACGCTGTAAGGAGGAATATAATTGTTTACAATGTGATAATTTATACATTTTGTCTATTTTGGTCCAGATCTCTTTTGAGTGAGACATGATGGGATTCAATACATTATGTGAACACTGACATAATCTATCAATAGGGGGAATGGTAATGACAACTTATTTTCAATAGTAACCCATTCTAACTGGTTATGTAATCTCGAACGTGGTAACCCAGGGCCTCCTTTGTCCCCAGCACAACACATTTTACTAAGTCTAATACTGTTTTTTTCCCCCTTTCCATAAAAGGTCTTTAATCATTGTATCATATTGTTTAAAAATCTGAGATATAGTCAATGGTAACATCGTAGGCGCCCTATGTTGACAAAGCTTTGTCTAATTTAAAGGCAGATGATTTTTGGCTATTCAAAAGGCCCTAATTAAACTTAGGCATGTATTAAATCCAGATAGGCCTAATTACACACTCTTCACCAGATCCGAAATAAATAAATCCTCCAGGTTTTACTATTAGTATAATATCTGGGGCTCAAATTAAAAAAGTCCCATCTTATAATTACCTTTGTATCTGGTTAGATGAAAAATTAACTTTTAAAACTCAAAAAAATTAAATGAGGTTTCTTTTTTATAAATAAGCAGTGCCTCTCTTTTAACGGTAGGTTGCAGATTGTATGACAACATTTTTATCGGTGCTTGACTATGCAAATGTAATTTCCATGCATGCTGTGTATCACAGGGCAACGACTGGGTCTTTTTCTGTCTGTTTCAACCAAATCAAATGTAATAGTCTTCTCATGTTGTCCGTTGATGACCTATTTTTCATAAATCCTACTTGATCAGGATGTATAATGCTTGGTAATGTCTTTTCCAGGCGTCGGGCCAAGATCTTGCAATCCAGGTTAATCAGATTTAAAGGTCAAAAATTAGAGGGGTTTGTTGCGTCTCTATCTTTGTTAGACATCACTTAAGGCCTTGTTTAATGTTGCGGGGAGAGATTCTAATGTAAAAGCCTCATTATGTATCTCTTGTAGTACTTGTGCCAGGACATCTATATACTGCTTATAGTACTCCACTGGAAATCCGTCAAGGCCAGGTGACTTCCCTGCTTTCATGTATGACACAGCATTCCTGGTTTCATTCGGTGTTATGGGGCTTTCTAATAATTCCACCTGTTCGGATGACAGTCCAGACAGATTAATGTTGGCAAAAAAAACCCCTGTCAGTTCCTCCTGTTTGGGATTGATGTCTGATGTGTGTGGCTCTTACTAAACTGTTGTAGAATTTTGTTTATGTGCTTTGTTGAAGAAACTATAATATCACCTTTCTTAATTGCTGGTATTACATTATAGGGGTTTTGTTGCTTCAGTTGTCCAGCAAGTATCTTACCTGTTTTCTCCCCCCTTCATAGAAAGTTGACCTGAGCCTAAATAAGGTGTATTCCACTTTTTTATTATAAATTCCCTGCAATTGAAACTTAAGCTTACATATACAGTATCTTGATATAACTTATCAGAAAAATGTTTTCATAGTTCTATTTCCTGATTTCTAATTTCAGTTTCCAATTCCTTTGAGTGTTGTCTACCTTGACTGTATGGAATGTGAAGTAATAAATGCGCACAGTCAATATAAACACATTGCAACACTGTATCTCTCACTGCATGTTATCTGTGGAAAAGTACCAGGGCACACCATGTCACCATGGCGGATTCCCCTGTTGTTTTACAGCAAAGCCTGTGGGAGGTGTGGTGTGTATGTGTGTGTGTGTGTGTGTGTGTGTGTGTGTGTGTGTGTGTGTGTGTATGTGTGTATTTTCGTGTGTATGTGTGTGAGAGAATGAGGGTAGTTATCCTGGGTGCCTCACCAGTGGTTGAAGTTCGGAAATCTACCTTCACCAAAGAGCAGCTGGGAAAATTTGGATGAGGAAAATGAATGAAAAATGATATTTTACAGTAAAGGCATATAAACAGCACTGAGTGTGTGTGTGTGCGTGTGTGTGTGTGTGTGTGTGTGTGCGTGTGTGTGTGCGTGTGTGTGTGTGTGTGTATGTATCTGCCTGCAGCATGTTAGTCTATGTTTCCATGTTTACTATAATAAATACTGCACCCCTATACATGTCCTTATCTGCCGCATGCCAGGAAATGCCAGCAGCCAACTAACCAATCAGATGCACGTTCAATGCGTATCATCTTGGTTGATTTGAAAAGATATCTTGCGGTAAAGAGCTTTAAAAAGCAGAATATAACTTTATAATTATTATTTCTCATTAGAAATTTAAAGTCTTAAACTACAATCACTTGTTTCTCTGCTCTGTTGATTCCCCAACAAATCTGATGTTGTGCCAATTGACACAGCCAGAACCTGTTTGGTTTGTCCTCCTCTTTCCCAGAGATACTGTAGAAACAGCACACAAACTTGAAGTGGGCAGTTGTGAGAATGTGACTGAAATATAAACAGTGGCTCGGGATGATGCTGGAAGGCAGCCGGCTGTTTTTTTTTCTTGAACACGCTTGCTCAACATTTTGTAAACAATGCAGGAGAAAGGCTAAAGTGGGAGTGCAGAAGAAAAAAAAAATCCTAGAAATAAAAATCCAAGGTTCAGTTTGAAACTCTTATGAATGAGGTGGAAATATATATAGAACTGAATGCAGAGTGTGAGTGTTTTTGTTCAGACGGCATTTAAGAATCACTCGGCTCAGAAAACAGATGAGCTTGATTAAAGTCACGTCTTCATTTATATATTCAACAGACTAGAATACTGTATTTGTGGAATGAGATGCTTCTGTTTGGCATACATGTTTGGCATTATGTAACTAAAAAGGCAATTGCATTATACCCAGGTCTTAACAGGTATTACATAATTCATTCATCTTGTGCAGCTGAAGTTGGCTTTTACCACAGAGCAAAACATGACAACATGATGATTCATTAACAACAACAACTACAGACTAAGGTATTAACTCGTCTCTGACTCAGTGTGGACAAAAGGTGAACATTGTCACCTCACAGAGGGAAGACTATATTCCCTGCATTATATTGGTGTGATGTTTTTATTGTGTGCACTCTGAATAGTGCAAATGAACACACCTTTTGTGTCTGTAACTTTAGTCAGGAGGCCTCCTTTGGGACATTCATATAAAATATTTACACCCATTCACTTCGAACATTTCCCCTCAGACATTTTGATTCACGGTGCAGCTGCATGTAATAGTAACGTTATTTCTATTTTGTTTTGTTTAGTATTTGTAATTTTGCAAGTAGCACCTGTAGTTGAAATTATGATGAATTCAGATGGCTCCAAAAAAAAAAAAAATCCACAAGATCAAAAGTGAGTACTCTCAAACTTGCAATAGTCAGATAAATTGAGGATTGTACTTTTGAGCTTAGCAGATCAGGCTCAGCAAGAGCAGGGACATAATACCATTAGTTGTAGTCTGGACGCCAGCTGCTCTTGTGACCAACACGCTGATTAGCAGTTAATCCGGATGCGATGTGTGAATTAGATAACTTGGTGATTTCTGAAGAAGCCAGAGGTTCATGCTCGTCCCATGCTGTAAAGTCTGTGGAAAAAAAACAACAAAAAAACCCTCTTTCATAGCAAACAATATAAATGGAATTGGCAGCAGGAGGATTTGACTGAAGATGCCAGAAGTCTGCATACCAAAGAAGAGGGAAAGTGGGAGCACAGAGCTCTGCAGGCAGGCAAACGTCGTTGCTAGATTTGCACAAGTTTTATGATTTTTCAACAGCAATTTTTGCTATTGTTGAGGCCAGGACCAAGATTACTGCAGGTGTTTTCAACTAAGGGACTGTGTGAAAATTATTGGGGCGAGAGGAGAAAAAAAATGCAATACCCTCCCCATAATATCACAAAGTAATCTAACACTATTGTATTAGTATAATTAATTTCGTCAGTAATAACTAAAATAATTTAAGATAGTCTACTCCAATTTAAATCTTAAATAGCATAATAATTGTCACAGCAAATCTTTTTGTTGCCACAGACAAATTTACATATTTTTGAAACATTTAACTTTCTGTTTCCTATTAAGATGCAGAATGAAGTGAAGGTGGGAGCTGCTGTAAAATAGTGACAAATGACACAACAGAGTTAACTTTCAGTCGCTAAAGACCCTTCCCACCCTAGACTACCCTCCCTTCAGCAAAAAGGAAAAATACATACCTGCTCCCCAGTCCCTAATGTAAAGTTTCAATACACCTTGCTCTCTGGATTCAAAAAAGTAAATATAACCCAAAATAATTTGTTGATTTTCAAAAACATGAAAGTATTGCATAAATGACAAATGTAAGATGATTGCAGATCTTGATGAGGAAGAGGAAATCACGATAACCGTAATCACCAAGTAATGATAATCTTTTTTTTTTTAAATGTTAAGAGGAGAGCAAAGCACAACTGAATTACATAGTAACCATAGCAATGGTTCCCCCAGCACTTCCTCTTTATGATGTCTGACATTTCCACTTCTAATCTTTCATCTTGCCAACAACATCTCCCCTGTTCTTGTTTTCAGTGCAAATCACTGTCAGGTTCGGCTGCCTCCTTGTAAAGGAAAGTATTTCATGCATGTTCATGCCACAGAGCCGACCTTAAGCAGGGGGTTTTGCATTTGAAGCAGCCATCCACAGCGCAAACATCACTGCATGCAAGTAATATGCAAGTTATCCAGTGACTGTCATTGGACGTCTCCAGGAGACAAACCCAGCAGCATGTTAATGGTAGACAAGGACATCATTAAGGCTCTCTTAGTTACCGCTGCTGTTATCTATCACTGTGTAACCTGATCGCTGGGGACACATGTGATTCATTGTGCCCAGCTGGGTGCAAAATGACTCATTGCTATTGTGATGGGGGTAACATTATTTCATTTCTAAAGCATGATCCTTAAAAAAAAAAACCTTCACATCAGCTACGAGCAAAGACGTCCAAAGGTTTTGACGGAGTTTTCAGCTTCCAGACTTTCTCCCTCTCAGTTTGGTGCAAGCAGCACTGAGGAGCAGAGCCGGGGAGTCAGCGAGCGAGATGGTGCATTATCCTCTCGTTAAAGCATATTTGGAATATGAGTGTTGTTTGGTTTTCTAACCTTTTCAGTCTCTCCAAAAACTTTTGATTTATTGCTGTATGAATTACACATTCCAAAAGGGAAAACTCTGCCCTCAAAAAGGAGGTGAGGGAACTGGTGGTTCTGCTGTGGAGGTATTTGAGTTAATGTGTAACCTGTGTTAATGTTTTTTCTCTTTTGTTTTTGTTAACCAGTGTTCAGAAAATATGGTATCCCGCAGCAGTGGATATCTGCCGCTCTCCGAAGGGTTGTGCGGCTTGGCGTGTTTTATGTCTGACAGTTAAAATATATGTGCTGTTAGTTTCAGGAATGCTGGTGTAACATGGAAACATGGGAGTGTCACTCACAGAGCAGATGTTTTGCTTTTAATCATTCATATTAAGCTGAAGCTTTTTGGTGTTTCGGTGCTTTGATTCTTCCTTACAAAACCAATGCCATTATGTTTTTCTGTGTCCCACTTGTTTTAAGGAAATAGCTTATAGAAAAAAAACGAGTGCAGTGACTGTGATCATAAGGAGAAATCCGCACTGAGTTTATTTTTATTTTTCACTTATGCATATTTTCCTTTATTCACAAGCTTCTTGATGTAATATCCTAAATATTGAGATAAAATGTTGTTCTCTTGCAGTTTGTTGAACATTTGTTTAATTTCTCGTAATTAAACTGTGGACCCAAAACTATATTACTGTTCTCCAGTATTTTATAATCACTTCATCATAAAAACGCAGCTATTTTATAGCTATAGCAATGAAGAAACTCTCTTTTTCCTACATGTAGCCCTATGTTTTGTTCCCCAGCAACAACCATAACGTACACTATGTTAAGATTGATAAGTACTCCCTATTTAAGATAGATAGATAGATAGATAGATAGATAGATAGATAGGTAGATAGATAGATAGATAGATAGATACATAGATAGATAGGTAGATAGATAGATAGATAGATAGATAGATAGATAGATAGATAGATAGATAGATAGATAGATAGATAGATAGATACATAGATAGATAGATAGATAGGTAGGTAGATAGATAGATAGATACATAGATAGATAGATAGGTAGGTAGATAGATAGATAGATAGATAGATAGATAGATAGGTAGATAGATAGATAGATAGATAGATAGATAGATAGATAGATAGATAGATAGATAGATAGCAATATATAAACATATAACTACTTTTTTGGAAAGACTCAATACTCTCAGTAAATATTATATTAGCTGGTTGCATTCAAGAATTCATTTTCAGCAAACTATTATCAGACTTCAGCGCTTGAAGCTGTTTTGCAGTGATGTGATTTAGTTGAGTCCAAAATTACAATCATGTGTCAGCACAATTTGCATCTACAAAGGAAATCTATGCTAGGTCCATGAGATCCAGGAAAATCTGAAGAGAGAGAATCCATGGATAACAACACAGCACTTTGAGGAATTGGATCCTAGCGAGCAAAAACCTCAACGAAGCAAAAACCCAACCAAAAAAATTCAACTTGTGCAGCATGCAGGCTCTGGTCCAATGTTGTGGCACGGGAGGCGCAGCCCATTAAGTTATTGTTTAGTCCAAAATGACATTTACTTGTAGTTTGAGTCTAATCTGAATAAAAAGTTGAAATAACTGACAAAACAACTGCATTTATGTCAGATAAACTTATGTTTAATGTTGCATCTTGCAGGGAGGAAGCTTGACTTCTTGTTCTTTAACTTTTTGTCACTGTTCACTCTGTACAGAGCAACTCCTGCTTTACTATACACACACACACACACAGCAATGAGTCTATTTTTATTGCTCTGTGAAGTAACTGGAAGGTGCTATTATTGCCACTTCTACTGTTGTGGTCATAAAAATTTTAAAAGTTACATCTTTTTCTCTGTTATCTGTTGCTTTCTGTGCACTCTTTTTATGTAGCGGGTTGTTTATTGTGCCGTAAACAAGCTTTTTATGTAACTTCGATAACACTTGGCTCAGAGGCAGCCATGTTTCTGAGTGATATGCACTCTGTTTGCCTTGTGTCAACTAAGGCTACGTTCCCACCATTCAAGGTCGGGCTATACACCGAGGTGGTAAATCCAGTTTGAGAAGTGTGACCTGAAACATGATGCTGTGTACGACGTGCGGCAGTGCTATGCCTCAGAGTGTTGGTTGAAGGAATGCTTATTAATTACACAGATGTCTGTGGTATCGAATATTGTAGGGATTGGTTCATATTGTAGGCAGTGTTGATTTTGTAATGTCTCTCTTGCACGCTAATAATTTCAGACTTGTCTGACAATGATGTTTGTATTACAGTTTGGGGGATTTTGAGAAAGAAAGAAAGAAAGCAAGAAAGAAAGAAAGAAAGAAAGAAAGCAAGAAAGAAAGAAAGAAAGAAAGAAAGAAAGAAAGAAAGAAAGAAAGAAAGAAAGAAGGAGACCAATCATGTGAGTGCTGCCTCGTCACAAGAGTACCTTTCACACAGGGGTTAAAGGATAGAATTCCAGGTCATCTCTTTGGTTCCACAAGACTCGCCAAGGCACAACCACGAGTGTAACCCGAGCCAGAGGTAAACAACTGTTCCACACGGAAGCGCTGGGGAGGTGTGAAAGGGGGGCAGCGCTGCACATGAGACAAATCATCAGGGTTATTTGGGAACCCGCCATGTCATAGAAGGGCCTGCTGTCTCGGGCCTTGCATCTGACACCTGCAGGTGACAGATTTCCAGGACTAGTCAGTGTCCTCTGCCTGGATCAGTTTGCTCCAAGGTGCGGTAACACTGACAGGAGACAAGAGGGAGGAAACATAATAACATCACACATCTGCTATAGGGATACTGTTAGCATTGGAGAGGCCCCTTGCTATAATTTATGTATGTATGTATGTTCCTAAATAGTGAGTGCACCAGGAAAGCTGAAATTTCCCAGTATTCATCCTTTATTTCCTAATTGCAAATATTGATGAAAATATTACTGACACATGTAGAAGTGTACTCAAAGAGATTCCTTTTTCGATGTGCAACCTGAGCTTTGAATCTTTTATGCGCATGTAAACAGGTAACAGCAATCCTCATCGAAGTATGGGCTTCAAGGGCCATACTTGGTCCATATCTGACCTGTGGGAGTTGATGATCCTCATCCAGGTCCAACAGTTCACGCACAGTTCACAGACTACCACAGGAGATCTGGGTGGATTGAGAGATCACATTCCTCTGCCAGGACACAGGAGAGGATGGAAACCACCACATATAGTCCTGCTTTGTTGAGCCAACTTTAGTTATACTGGCATTTTTGCTGGTTGTATATGTATTTTTGAGGGCTATGTTGCTACAAGAAAATTATTTCATTAAAGCTTGTTGCTTTACAGCGTGGACAGGTAAAGACAGAGAGGAGGGATGAGGCAAGAGTAAGTAAAAAAGAGAGAGAGAGGTTAGGCAGTCAGAGTCTGGGAAACAACATTTCTATCAGGACCTCCCAAAAAACTGGTCTGACTGGAGTAGTGGACTAAAGGAAAATGTACTTAACATACAGTCCAGTTTTCCTCGAAGGAAAGATCTGCTTAATAATTTGTCTCACAAGAGGAATACTGCCATCAGCAACACTGACTTAAGATCAGAGTTCAGCTCAGTGTATTTACTGTGCTGTTCACCGTTCATTATCAAAACTGATTATTATCAGGACTCATTATATTTGCTTGGTGACTAATTCAGTGGTCACCGTTGACGCACACTGTGATGTGAAAATAAGGTGCTAAGTGAGAGGAAGGTAGTTGGTAGACCACATGGACGGTTCACAGCAGCTTTCAGTTAGGTGCTCACCGCTCGCTGTATGACTAAAAGATGCTGCACAACACTTTCTTAGTTCTATTGTTTCCATTCACATTCATACCCCAGTGGAATTACCCTTTTATACCCACTTGCACACCACAGGTATCAGAGAAAACATTAATTACATTAGTGTGAGATCACAGAAAGTGATCGTTACTGCTACAAGACTAGTTAAGCTAATACTTGTAGGGTCTTTTGGTTGGTGTGGTCCATTAAAACTACACTCTGTTTGGCGACTTTCATATTAACAGAAAAAAAAGTAATTTCCTGTTTGGATAGTCCTCATTACTCAGACCAGTCTAGCATGAAGAGTGAGAGATTTACCTGGCTGTGATCCAACGATCCTAATCTGCCTTTAGAAAGCCAGTGAGACTTATATACGAGCACTATATGTTTTACTACATTATATGCATTACTACATTACAATATGTGACAACTAAGCAAACACTACTTCTGGAAAGGGGCAAGCAAAACAATGATTATCCCAGTTTTTCTCTATAGCACCTCAATAATACTATGGTTTTTAATGCAGCCATACACTTCAGATGTTTTTATGTTTTGTCTGTGTTCAAAAATATTTCATTCATCTGTATTTTCAATGGTTGAAATGACAATAAACCTGAATTTGAACTTGAACAGCTACACACTAGCCACACTTAGCATTTAGCGTCAATAAATAATATATATATAGCTACATATCTGACCATTTTAAATGTATGGTACTTTTGTTACTGTTGGACTTGTTTCTTTCAGTTTGTCTTTGAAGAAACTTTCAAACCTTCTGATGTCACCTCACAACAGAAACCAGCAATACAAGTGCCAGTGAAACTTACTGCAGCATAGTGGTAATGTACCACTAATACCAACCACAACCAAGTCACTATGAAGATAAAGTCAAAGCTGACTTTTGGAAGCTTTGATTTTATCTTCTCAGTTAGCAGTGCTGTTGCAAGCTTCTCTTGATCAAACAAGATTCATTGTAATGACAAGAACTGAATTTTTCATTCTTACAGAGGAGGTTAGGTTGAGTTTAAGGGGACTTTGTCACTAAAGACTGTTATTTGCATCCGAGTTCCTACCAACAGTCGGTGTTTGTTCATGACTATGATCTTGCTGCCAAACTTTCCTTGAACTAAGTGCATGTAACATCTCCTGTCTTCGCTCCACTGTCTTACCCTTGAAGAATATGTTAAGTATGGTGATATTCTACATTCTATTTTTTGACAACAAATCCCACAAAAAGATCAAAATCAACAATGAATTGATGTTACTAACAAGTATTGCCAGTATAGCCAAAGCCTAATATACTTCAGCTTATTCTTCTGTGTTACAGAGCTCCATTGTTGTCCAAAAACTATTGAGTAACAAGGTTTGCGCTCTCACACTAACACATTGTTGGTTTTACTCATTTGTTGTTGCCAATAACAAAAATATTAAATATCACCAGTCCTGTCCTGTACATTTGTTTAGTATAAGGTGAACAACTTCAACTTCAACTATAAAGGACCTCACACATGAAAAGTTAATTATTTCTGAAGATATTTCTACAAACGTTCATCACACAGCACTTCATGGATATGTGTCTCCAGTGAGAAATCCAGAGACCGTTTGGATCTGTCAGGACCTGAGGATGGATGTCTAGCATTTCAAATGTGGGAGTTAAGACACCATCTCATCTCAACGGGCTCATAGATTTTCATTAACCACCCCTCAAAGTGAGCTGTTGGCTTTGTAGCTTTAAATGGTTGTGGGTATTGCTTTACACAAGTTCTATCCGAGACCAGTCAGTGTGTCATACGTGGTTCCTTAATGTGGTATCTCCACTGGCTCTGCAAAACCAGCACAACAGACTGCCAGCACAGCAGCAACCACTTTTATTTTTCCATAGAAGGATGAATCACTCTCGAATGAACACTTAGTGACCCATGACTTAAAGGCCAAGATTAGCCCTAGCAACTGAAGCTCTCTGGGGTCCATAATCGATGCTGAGGGCTAAACACCCTGCTGTTTGCCTGAGCTCTCTCCCCTTGTCGTCCTATCCGAGTTACAGCAAAGGAGAAGCAATCAGTAGCCAACACAAATTTGTACAGTCAGATGAGAACACATAGAAGACAACTGTATCTTAAAGGATATTGCTGCCGATTTTCTATATTTTTCTTATTATCAACAAATGTCAATCATCATCATTAGCTTGTTGTGCTTGTTGTCACAACCTCCTGACTTTGTGCTACATTGTAAATTTCTCAAGTAACTTCAGCACAAAGTCAAGAGGTTGTGATATGTAGCACAACATGCCAGCAAAGCTGTAAACGGAGCTGCATTCCCACACATGCTCAGTAGCGTCTGCTGTCCAAGGAACTACTCTCCAGAGACTGAAAACCTTTTATTAGTCTTTGGAGCTGTTTCTAAACAAACTACCGTAACTGGAATCTTTGTAATGAAGAAACATATAACCCACTGCAATGGTGTGGCTGAACAACAGAGGTTTACGGCAGAGAAGAATCAGATATATCAGGCTTTGGATAGACACACAATACTTGTAGGTAGGATGATTTCATTGTTGGTTTGTCTCTGCACATGAGACTTGTTGACAATAAGAAAAACAAAGATAATCGCCAGGCTTATCCTTTAGAAGGAATACTTTGACATTTTGGAAAATGTCTTTTCGTTTTCTTGCTGAGAGTTAGATAAGAAGATTGATTCCACTCTAGTTCTGTACGCTAAATATTAAGCTACCACCAAATGCTGGTTAGCTTAGTTTAGTATATAAACTGGAAACAAGGGGAACAGGTAGCCTGGCTCTGTCTGAAGTTAATAAAATCCACCTGCCAGCACCTCTAAAACTTACAATATAACACATTATATCCTGTTTGTTTGATCTGTATAAAAACCCAAATGTAGAAAAGGTTCAGTTTTGAGTCTCCACCGGTTGAGAGGCACATAACTGCCATTAAACCAGTACTTGTTGTTTTGACACTTCAGTTTTGTACAGATTAAACAAATGAGATATAACATCTTAATGAGAGTGATATCAATCTTCTCATCTAACTCTCAGCAAGAAAGCAAATTAGCATATCTCCCAAAATGTCAAAATTTTCCATTCATTCTATTTTTTTTGAGCTTGCCTCAAACATATTTATACAGTACATACAGAATGTCCCCTGAAGACATATTCGGGGTGGAGGAAGTCAAATCAAAGCGTCCAATCAGACATTTTGGCCAATTTCAGACTTAAAAAAAAAACAGCAGCAGCAGCACGCTCACAGCTTCCTGTTGTCATCTTCCTGTACTTTTTTGTTTGTCCTCTGAGTGACACTCACATGTTCCTTGTAAATTGAATCAGATGGGAACACTGTGTACACACCGTGCCTGCCTTGAATCAAGACCCCATGACCTTCCCACATGACTACTTGAGGACTAATTGCAATTGATGGTCTTGTCTATAGTGTTCTTTTCATTAGCAGCAGCCTTGTAAAAGCCTGTGTGTTCACAGGAGGACCATCAATTCTTATTTGTTGCATGACGCCACGGGAAGGATTGATTTAGACACTTATGTATGCTACATTAAGCATTTTACGTAAGCTTTACAGTGTAATTTGTTGAATTTGCTGTGGAATGTAAGAGGAATCATATTATCTGTATTAGGCAATCTTTCTCTAATCTCTCAGTTACCAGAACATGCTTATTTGACCTATGAGTGACTATGCAGAAATTTCACTATTGTTGTGTTTTTTGAAACTGACAGGATTTTACATTCATTGTGCTTGAACATTACAAATTACAGTCTGCTAAAAACCACCCTGTGAATGTTAAAGGCCAGCGAACATCCCAACTGAGGGTGTTTTTTATTCTCTTGGGCAGTTTCCCTAGAGCGAATGATATCTCAAACACTATAAAGTGCAATAAAATGCTGGAGGAACACACAGTATTTTTTTAATGCGATTATCTGCTCAAAATAATTTTCATACATCTTTGTCACACAAGTTACACAAGTTAGAGGACACGATAAGCCAACACAAACAGCTGGTACAGTAGAAGTTTATTAACTTCTTTCACAGGTTCTTGGACAGCACCCTCATCTTTTTCTCTCAGGAGTCACTTTATATTTTCAAGACAGAATGAGAGTTGAAGTTGGCCAAATTAGCAGACAGCTAATAAAATAATTCATACATTGTTAAAATATTTGTTAAAACTCAACAAGGGGTGGAAATCTAGCTCAAGCATATCATCTTACAAAACGTTGACTGGACGGAATTTATTTGGTTCAGACCCCTGAAACAAAGGAATCCTTTATATTTATATAATAGTATCTTTTCATTGTGAATGGCCTTAGGGTGCCTCTTCATGCCCAGAGGTCAGGCCAGGTCATTACAAACAACATGCGCTTCACTGTTTGGCAAACAGTTTGTTCACACTATGTGGGATGTAAAAGCCATCAGCAAGTCTTTCAACCTCAGACAAATTTGTTGCAGTCGTTTTAGGGCGCTGAAATTGGTTTGGTTTTTTTCATGAAAATGAAATAAATGTTTTTTAAATATTTAATTGTCAGCGAATGCTCAAAAAGGGTTAAATAATGTAAGGAGGGAAGCTATTATCTATTACTTTTAATGTTTTCACTAACAGCCAATAAGCTTATTATGGTTCCCCTTTCATTTTCAAAACCAGAATATGTTAGGAGTTGTTCTACATTCATATGGAGGCAAACAAACCACACCAGTGTGTAAAGTTGCATGTAAATACCATATTGGTATTCATATTTGTTATATTATAAACATATTTGTCACATATCTAGTGCTTTATCTCACCCATCTAAGACAATGGTACTCAAAGTGGGGTGTGGGGACCCCTAGAGGTCCTTGAAGGGGTTCCAGGGGGTCCCCAGCAAAAAGGGGAATCGTTTATTTTCACTATAATTCCATCCATAAGTAACACAATGACAGACTGTGTGACTGTTTTGGTCATGAGTTTCATACACTTTTTGTAATAAAACATCTAAAAGCAAAAATCTTATCAGATGGGGGTCCATGGTCTAATTTGTGCCAGTTAAGGGGTCCTTGATGTGAAAAAGTTTGAGAACCACTGGGCTAAGACACCTCTGGCTTTACTTTGGCAACTGATAGCTGTCCTAAAGTGAAACATGATAAAATAACTGAGCAAAAGTTTGAATAGATTTTTCTATGGGTCTAATAAAATACTCTTAAGGGAAAGGAAGTGCTTTCTTTATAGGGAGGAGAATGAAGAATACACTTAAATAAAAGAAATCCTTCAGTAATTAAGACACATACTGAGTTAATTTTCATCCTTACTGATGCCAGGTATGTCCAGCAGACCCAATGAATGAATTGAATGAATTAATGAATCTCAGATGACCGCACAGATCAGAACTAAAATCTAATTATGGGCCAGTTTTCTCTTATATAGTTTTTTTTTTTTTTTTTCAGAAAAATTCTCTCCCTTTTCTCTCTAATTTGAAAGGCCAGCTCCACTGCACTGTGGTCCATGTCACTGCTGACTCCCTCTGTTGGCCTGGTGAGGGTGTAGACAGCCATGTTTCCTCCAATGCACATACTGTTACCAGACACTTCCTTTCCCTTTCACTGAGAAGCTTTAAGCTTTTTGTTATTCTCCCCAGTTTACAATTTAGTCATCAGTCAATTCTCCATGTGTGCTACGGCCCCTGTTACTGCCAACCCCCTCTGACATTTTAAAAAACATCAATACACTGAAAACTGCTGCTTGTTGCTGCTGGAAACATTTTTGTTGAAAGCAGTGGGCCTGAAGCATGCAGTTATTGTGTCTGGCAATGCCTTTTGTCTTATAGCACCTGTTAGGACAGAACAAATTACACAACTCTCCGCAAAATACCTTCCAAAGTCAACTTAAGAAGAGGTTAAATCAGCCAGAGTAACTGGAAACATGGAGTGAAGAGATTTTAACCGACAGTTTGAAGTTTCATTGGGGCTTAATGTTCCCAGAGATTCATAATATTTCAACCAGCCCCCCCAAGTAGGAGTTTCTAGCACAGGGAGATAACACACTGCCCCGCTGGCTTCTCACCTGTGGACACTGCCACTTATTGAACCTATGTCTATGTGAGACATAGGTGTAGGACAACTGCAGTATTCAGATCAACAATATTCCAAATTTGGACCAATAGTCAAATTCTGAACACAATATTTAAATCCGACTTGTATGCTATGAAGCAGCAATCATTAAAAAATACTAAATAATGTTTTTAATCCATGGCAGCCGGCTGTTTCTTGGATAAGGCACAACAGTGAAAGCAGTAAAGTCAGCGTGTGTTTGGAACAGAGAATTATTTCTGGCTTCTCATGTCTCATGATCAGAACCATGTGTCCGCCACGTGGAGGGTTTGCTTTATTTGTTTAAGGCTTAAGGAGAAACATTTCAATGTTTCTTTGAGGACAAAAGACGGAGAGATGAGTAATACTCCATGTTAAAATGTTTAAGAAAAACATTGCCTTTGGTTGCAAAACTGTCTGTCTGCGGTTCTGACTTGGGAAACTGATAAGAGAAATGAGTTCTATTTATGACACTGTTGGCATTGAAAACAAACCTCAGAGAACTGCGATAAATTGAAGTGAAAGCACAAAAAAAATGACAGAAAATAAAGCAATTAATGTGGTTAATAAATCAGATCAATTAATGGCAGGGATAGTTTATCAGTTTGCTTTTTTAACCAAGGTCACACATGGAAAGCTTTTATCATTTTAGATATAGTGTATGTTTCATTACAGTTATAGTACAAAAAAGGGCAAAGAAAAAATTGCAACAAATATGATTTTAACCACATTTTCACCAGCAGGCATTTTTAAAAATCATATTAGGGCCATTTTACTTTGGCTAGTTGTACCATATTTATGAGAAAGTTTAAGTGTTGACATTTTCAGAGATTTGAACCAAACTCTTCTGAAAACCAAAGGCAGTGAAAAACAAAAGTATCACATATTTGTAAGAACACTTGAGGGCCACAAAATGCACATTTGTTCAGATACTTTTGGGGCCCTAAAGGCATTAAACGGTCAATTTAAGGGCATAATACACTGAATGTTTTAGCAAAATATTACCCCAGAGGCCCTTATTTACCTAACTCTAATACATGTCTGTAGGGAGGGTGTGGTGTTACTGTGTGTGCACTGGAAGGCAGAGGTGAAGGGTTTTGAATTCAATTGGCTCCCGCTCTCTCTTCGGATGGGAGGAGGCAGGGAGCCAGTGCAGCGACGCCTGGCAATGTCTTTGCGTTTAAATCACTTACACCCAGATCCTGGCCGTGCTGTTCAGGATATTGTGGAGCTTCTGTGAGACTCCTGCCAGGGATCCATAATCTGAATCTGCCAGAGTGAGCAAGACTTTGGAAATGCTCTTGAGACACAAGGAGATGGAAGCTCGCAAAACAGTTTTATCTAGCAATTGAAAGTCAAGTGAGGGTCGACTGCTGGTCGGTAGGGCAGAGGGCTTTGTTGTGCAACAGAGCGAAGATTATATGTAAATGTTGGACTCTGATTGTGGTGCAACCAACTAGGATGTCCCTGGTGTTGTTGTTGCTGAACTAAAGGAAGTTGTGTCTCATCTTTAAAGTGTCAAAGCAGATGCAGAGATATGATGAAGCAGCAGAGAGCAATACACAGTGAACATGGGATACTTTTTTGTATATGTTTGTTTACAGTATTCATGTTTATCTTTTACAGTTTTGCAATTTGCACGTTTTAACTATTTGAAGAAGTATACCCTATCGTATAACTGTCACTGTGTTGTATCACCAAACTTTATCAAGCATTACATAATGTGGACTTAAAATTGTAGCATGTGTTGAAACAAAATAATGTCTGTTATCACTGTGAAGCAGAATATTTGGGATTAATTTTGAAGATATACTGTATGTGCATCACAAGAATGCATTTCCGAAAGATTTATCCGTCCTGTTCTCTATGTGGTGCCATGGAGGGAGACATGGCACCACATGCTGTTTACTCCTGACAAATATAGAGGCGGAGAACCTGGTTCCCATGGAGACATTCATCTGTTTTGTTCTGGTGTGCACAAAGTGATCCAGGTGTTGGAGGGGGTCAGCAGAGTCTGAATAAGTGTTAATGAACTGAGCTGAGGGCTGCAGTGCTATGAGTTGCAATGGGAGTCAATTAAGACCCGCATAATATGATCGCACACACACACACACACACACACAGAAACACACACCAAGGCATGGATGCAGCCGCAAACACACACATTAAAGTTCCTGCCAAGTTAAATGAAAAATCTCTACGTCAAGCTGATCTCATTAGTTAAGCTTCAAGGATCATCTATATATACAGTTTATCACCATATGTGTGTGTGTGTGTGTGTGTGTGTGTGTAGATGACTTGCCTTCATGTGAATCCTCTCAATCAGTTAAAATCTGTGCTATTATTCTAATGAAGTGCCAAATTTTAAGATTTAACAAGGAGAAAGAGGCTGATCAGGATAATAAATTCACAGGAAAGTCCTTCCAAGCACTGAGCTTGATAGTTTCACCAGGCGGCCAGTTACTCATGTCCTTTTCAAGATGAGCTCCCACAGAGGACTCATATTTTACAGAAAATATTCCTAAGTACTAATCCTAACAACTCTGTCAGCAGGCAGGTTGTTTTTCTGTTATCTACTGTATCCAGCAGTGGGACCCCTGAGTTGAACCCCCACAGATTACATCAGTGGAGAAAAAAACACTGAGAAGCTGTTCTTATGGTGTATTTAATATGTCAGAAACACATCTAAAATCTCCATATCTTGATATATTATGAAAAAAGAATACCACAAAATCACATCGACAACAATCAGACAAAACACTTCCAAACTGAAAACAAAAGTTTCAGTCACTAATTCTGTTTTAATCACACAGAATTTTGTAAAATTATAAGATGATGCGATGGCCACAGACTGTCGCCGCAGCCCTCCTGGTTACAAGCAGCTTGTCTGTATGTGTAGGGTACCTGCTCCTGAGTCCTGAGTGGATTAACAGATCAGGTTAATATGATCCTTTCAGTGGAGATCACTGTCTTGACTGAGCCTCGAGGCATTACTCTGACAGCCTGGGAGTTTAAAATCGGGTAAAAGTGCACCTGCGCTGGTCAGCCTCAGAAAAACCTTTGCTCTGATAATCAAAGGTGGAAGAAGTGTTAATGAAATAATGTGGAAGTAGCATTTACCAATGTCTATTATTAAAGTTGATCTAGCTGAAGGTAATTTAACTACATTATATACTGCTGTGTAGTTTTATCGGTAACAATGTCATATTTTATGAAATTGTCAAATGTTTTCTTTGCAAATCATTAATCCACAAATTAACTAGTAAGTATAACTTTGAAATAAATGCAGTGCGGTAAAAAATACAAAATTTCCCTCTGAAATGTAGTGGAGTAGAAGTAGAAAGTAGCATAAAATGCAGTGTATTACAAGTACCTCAAAATTGCACAAGTAGCTGAGTAAATGTGCTTAGTTATATTCCACCACTGCTAATACGAATAAATACATAATGTTGTTTTACAATGTACATTAAAGGCTACTTAAAGTAGATGAAAGGAGCAGAATTTCCTGTTTTTCTTCCAATTAAAGCTTTAACTCGATCAATGCAGCATGTTAGCAACCAAATATACCTGATAGTATTCACATGCAATTATTAATCATTTTATTTTATTGTATTACATTGTATTTTATATACACCTTTGATCTTTATTAGTCATTTACTGAAATGAATTAAAGCAGATACAATATTAATTGTGGAACACAATGAAACAAGACACCAACAAATTATACTTCAGAATGTCACCCTTTTAAAAAAAAAAAATATTTACATTATAATCTGCAATACTTCAGAGAACAGGCAGTGGTGATTACACTTCTATCCAGGAACATGTCTATATAATCCACTTAATGCTGCAAAAATCTTCAAGCCATTATTATACCGCACTCTGAGAGTGTTGATCTTTTCTAGGAGGACACAGCTGTTGTTATTTCTAACAAACATCTGCTATAGGGAAGCTAGAGGGAAGTCAGACTTCACTTTATTATGATATGCTTTCTGGCAATATGTTAATCTGTTTCATAAATTATATCAATGGCTGTAAAATTCTGGACCATTTAAGTCAATATTTCACAGATGTCATGTCAGACTTTAAAGCACAGTCAGCAGAAATTCTTCTCTCTGAAAAACATCCCTGATCATTAGTTGAATAAAGTTGATGAAGAAAATCAGAACGAAGACTTCGCACTGATCATAGCTGTCACGTTATCTTAAGACTCTCAGGATAGTTTGTAATATCCAAGAGGCCACAAACAAGACTGCAGGACAGAAATGATTTTAACAGCAGTTGAGTTCCCAGTTTGATTCTGTACCCACTCATTGATTTCTCTTTTTTTTCTCTCTCTCTCTGGCAGCTGCACTCTGCTGATTACAGCAGTTTGAGTTAGAGTTTGGATCAGCTCCAGATCCAATACAGCACTGAAGAGAGGGGAAGCCCTCCAGTTAAGTGCTGCTCTGTCGATGCACTTCATCAGTCTAAATGCCGAGTTGCTGTATACAGATCATAAAACATTTCATTCTAAAAGGGTTTTACTGCAGTGTATCGTCATATTTTATGTGTTATTTGCAGAAATACAGGTCAAATATTATCATGGATAACTATGCAAACCTGCCTTTAGTGTATTATATGTAGAGCAGCTGTGTATACCGTAACTTTGGAGAAATAGGATTTGGGCAATTAGCTCACATTCATTTAAGATGGTTCTGTCTGACAGTAAGCTGTGCAGAAGGTCAAAGGTCAGATCTGAGTACATGTGAAGGTTTGTATACATCAGCCTCTTTGACCTAATAGCCTACTTCTCTAAGAATCCTAAACATTTACATTTAAGATGCAACAGCTGACCAAGAGTCAGAGACATATTGCAGTGTAAATGGTAATGTTAATAAAATAGGAAGGTTATAATTAAGAGGTAAAAAAAAGAGGTTTACAATACGTAGTTTCTCATATTAGTCATAATAATGTTGAGAAGTGGTCACCAGATGTTCTTCCCTCTGTTTATCCGTCTGATTTTGTTCTTCTTGAGAGCATTTTCAGTGTGTCATTTCTTTAATCCTTCTTTCAGTTTTACATTTTCTTATGTAGAGGTAGTAGCATTAGTAGCCAATTATTGTCTGTTTCTTGATTTTTTATTATTGAATGATTTCCATTGCTGATTAATGTGAAGTAAAAATGTTCACAAAGTGTATTTTACGGTCTTTACTTACACATTTTAAATACTCCATCAACCAACTCATAATAATCCTCATAACTTCACACTCATTCTCTTCCAGTGTTTCAAGTAATTAAATTCTTCTCCAATAGTAGTAAATGATCATGTGATAATTATTATGATAAATCGAACTCTTAATAGAGTTTTAGACAATCCATAAAGTACATATGTTACTGGTATCTCTGCTTTCATTTCTAGTCAAAGAGTTTCAGGTTTGGTGTTGGCAAAGGAAAGTGAACCAAAGCTTGATCTCTGTTGTCCTCTAGTGGCCACTCACTGTCACTGCTTCAATGTTTTCACACATTTTATTGTACTAAAAAATGTTTTATGTAAGATTTTGGGCTGAAAATCATTCCAGATACTGTATTCCATCGACCTGTAAGGTAAAATGTGTTAAAAATCAAAACTGGAAAGATCTAGTCTATCAAAGCATCTGGCTGTGTTTCCTTCATTTCAATTCATCTTTTTTATTGGTACCATCACTGCATTCACTAACTTAATTTTTGGTGTATGTCCAAATGACACAATGCTTTAGTCAACAGTTGTATAAATACTGTTGATAGAGTAACAGAGTAGTCATCGTCTTCCCATCACTGTGTTTAAACCGCAGGACTTTAACTGTGTGAGCACTTCCTCTTCTCAAATTCTGTTCCCCAATTCAGGAAGTTAGCCTTGAAAAGGCTTCGCTGCAACATTGTCGGTACTTAAAGGTTATTGAGGATGTCCAGATGATTCATTTATGCTCACTGTATTTTTCTCTGACTTCTCAGAAAGTGAACGTGGGAGATGTCCCTCTTTTCTGTGGAATCAGACTCATGTCCTGAACTTTCAATGAGATGCATTTAGAAGGAACAGAATGTAGCTATGAGCTCATTCATCCAAATGAGCCAAAAAAAAGAGTCTGATACCTCCAACTCTCAATTTAATGATACCTCAAGGTATTGAGGTATCAAGATGTAAATTCACTTGGTGGGTTCTTTATAATCCACAGTTTTTCTTTGAGTGTATTATCAAAAATTCAACTCAGTGTGAGACACAGAAGGCCTTAAGTTCAGGGTTTTACTGTAAGACACTGACAATGTAATTGTAACAGAGCTGGTTCAAGGCCGGCCAGAGACCTTTATTGGATGGCTTACTTCTTGTCTCTGTGTTGTCTCTCTTACTTTTCTATTATCTCTCTAATATATCTAATAAAAGCAAGATATGAAGAAAAGAAACATTAAAGATATGTTATTCAAGGAAAGGTGAACTGTAAAACACTGATAAATTTTGGTAGATGAATACATAATTTCTATATTTAATGTATCATGTTAATCTCAATCCATAGAATTATTATTGAGCACTTCTCAATCATTTTCTATTTAATTTTTGATCAGATGTACTGCATCCTAAATCAGTGGTTCCCAACCTGAGGACAAGATATATTTGAGGGTTTGTAAGATGACTAACAAGATAAGAAAGAAGAATTAAACACATCTCTGATTTACATGATCTGTGCCTTTTTTATTCTGAGATATTGCACCTCTTCAGACCTCTAAAATTGAAGCAATTTGAGAGCAGAACATCATTTTTTGGTTGAACAGCTTACAACTCATAAACATATGGAGCCTGTGATGAGAGTATTCTCGGCTTTAAAGCATCAAAAAACAAAAGTGTATTTACTGTCAGACATTCAACATTACTCATAGTACTCAAACTGTGGCAGCTTCTCTGTTTAGAGCAGCAGACTCGAGGTTTACCAGATGGTGGAGCTCTCTGCTACAGGTTCACTTAACACTGTGAGTTGGAGCTGACACAGTGAACACCTCGTTATCATCCATCACCACAGCAGATAAAATAATGTTTGTCTGTGTGAGTGTGTTTGTTTGTTGGAGGAGGAGAGGAAGAGCGTGGATTTCTCTGACATGTATAGAGCTCAGTGTGATAATGTGCCAGACAAAGGTGGGTATAAAGACTTTGTGTGGGACCTGTTTTCCATGAACTCTGATGCCTAAAGTCCTGTGAACAGACGTGTTGAGGCAGGAGCAGGTGGTCTGAGGTATGCCTGTCAGGAGCCGCTCCCCGGCTTCTTCTCTCCCTGTGTGGATAAGTTTTCCCTCCCTGAGGCAGCACATTTCTGCAGCACTCACAGCTACATGTAGGACAATGAAAACACATTTTTAAAAATGTTTTCAGGGATTCTTTTAACTTACTTTTCAAAACTCAAGTTTTTTAAACCCTAAACCGTTTTTAAACCAGACATTTAAATCCTCTTTGCCACTGAGGGGGATGTGTGTAATGATCTGTGTTTCTCTCAGAGCTGATAGTCACATAATTGCTCCTGAAACATTATACATACATTTTATTTACAGACTCCTTCCCTCCTTGGACGGCAATGACACAGTGTCTGCAGCCTGGCCTTTGTATTGTGGGGACTTGCTGTGATGCAGCCATATGAGAAACATGGGGGGAGTAAGGGCGGGATTTTTTTTCCTCCCCCACACATATGCACATGCTCGCACACACTCAGATACACTGATGACTACTCCTTTACCTATGTGTATGTTTAAAGCATAAGGCAATATTCAGTATTTTTCTTGTTGTTAACAAATTCTATGAAAAGACCAAAACCAACTATGAATTATCCTCTTCAGTATTGCATCTGTAGCCAAAGTTTGATATATTTTATACCTCAAATGCATTATTTACTGCTGTTTGTGTAATATTTACTAATAGAGATAATTAGATAAAACTCCACTCTGGCTCTCTATCTCTCTAGCTTTCAGCCAGAATCTACAAAATTACTGGAGATCGTCTTTATCTACTTTCGATGTCCTACCTGCTAATGTTTGTGTCTCCATCTTATTCTTGTCTGTAAACTTCTGTTTGATGGGTTTTGGTCTGATGAAGCTGCGGATGTTAGAGTTTGACCCTGCTTCTTTATTATCTACATGTATGTGTTACAGATCAAACAAAACCAAACCTCAAAACAAAAAAAAACATAGCTAAGAAATGAGGATTTTATTTTACATAATATGAATGAATAGTGGCAAAATCCCAAACAAAGCAAAGTAACAGGTGCAAAACAGTGTCAACGTCAGCAGACTGTAATAAGTTATTATTCAGACACTGTGTAAAAATCCTGAATGTCCTGAACATGTTGAATCTTTAATTTGAAAAATAATTCAAGCTTTAATACATATTTATCGTACTTGTGTTCTTAGTCACAGTTATCATACATGTTATTTAATTTCAAAGTGACATTTACTGTCGATGATTTGTGTAGATCCTTGTTTTTTTTTTTTTTATTTATGTGTGTGATCTATGTTGGCTACCAAAAACCCCCAACAAATATAAACATACACCAACACAACACCTGCAAATGTACATGCTGCAAAACATTAAACCATACTGAATCATATATGAAAGACAACGGGAAGATATATCCACTGTAAAGACAGTTCTCTTCCATTAGCAGAGGCTGGATGGAGTTACAATCCACCTAGACGTAGTCCCTGCCCGGGTCTGCAGAGCGGGTTGGTGGGTAGCGTGGAGATTTCCCTGAGCCTTTGCTGGAGCAGTTGCAGCAGAGGAAGCCTCCCCCTATAATGATGAGACATGCAGCTCCCCATCCGACGTACAGGGCACTTCCAAATTCAAACCTGTGAATGATGCACAATGAGTTGAGATATTGAGAGTTTTTTTTCCCACATTTACCTGCATCAATTCAGTAAGATTCATATCAGTGACTCACAATCATTACAATGTTTTGATTCAAGCTGTTACATAAAAAAGTGTAGAGGGGGAAAAGTCTGCACTTCTAAATTATAAAAAGGAGAACAACAGCATGATAAACATGTGAGTGTGTCCGTCCCTTGAGTCATCACACACAACCACAGTGATACCTGATAATTAGTGTGAAATGACAGAAGGAAAGTGTGACCTCACCTTGAGTTAGTCGGAGTGAATGGGTTGTAGAAATCTTGTGCTATCCTGTGGCCGTACCAAGATGTTCCCACCAGAGCAAGCAAACCTGGAAAACCACAAGAGGCAAAAACATTTCACTACAAGCTAAATCATGTCCAAACATCATTGCTTTATAAAGGTCAAAACTAAACAAACAGGTGTGGTGCATTTTTGCAGTTTTGATGTTCAAACAGTGTGTGTTCTCACATGTGTGCATCTGAATGAACTCTGACCTGCAATAATGAAGATAACTCCTCCAGCTAGAGCCACTTTGTCCTTCTGCTGCGGCTCCTCTGCCATACAGGTGGTGCACTTCATGCCCACCGTCGCCACCAAGATGGCAATAAAGCACAGCAAGATGGAGGACAACATCAGCCCTCGTGTGCCCTGTACAATCCCTGGAGACCAAGACATAGGATCATTTCATTTAAGCAGGTTTTAAAATGAATTTGTAAAGTTCTTTTCCTGATGTCTCTGTCCCTCTACACTTTCTAAATGCACACATAAATATGAATCACAGACAATGATAACACCCCTCTTTCTTTAAAAAAAAAATAAATAAATAAAAAGCTTAAATAAAACCATCTGGGTGGCCACAATTAATTCAGACTTATTTTCATAATGTACATAAATAGTAAAGCACTTAGCAAATAGTTAATAATTGGCCACACGAGTCTCTGTTTTCATTCTCAGTGTTCTTCTTCTTGTTTACAGCAGGCAGGGATTCAGATAACATGAGTCACATCCAGCTGAGTGATACTCAAAACATTCCTTTGAATGCTCATTCATCAGAATGATGAATGAGTATCTTATTATATCTAAGTCATAAATTCATTTGTAAAGATATATTTACATTTGACATCTCACACTATCAAGCACAGTGTGAAAACTTATATTCCTTCTTGTTCTTTTTATTTCCCTTTTTTCAGACTGTTTCTCTTTGATCAGCCAGCTGCTGGTATTTGACTGACATGTCTCTGCATGCATGAGGTCTTGTGGAGAGAGGAGGACACTTTCTTAGACCTCTAGGGAGGTTTGTATGACCACAGAACTTTACACATTCCTGTTTTACAATTATTTTTAAACTCTAAACATGAGGCATTTCATAAATCAATTGCATGAATTCACTATTGATCCAATTCTAAATATTGTTTAAGTGATGTACCATTCATGGTGCTATGATTTTCTTCCTACTTCCTACTTGAAAAGGAAGAAAATTTACTTTGGAAATAATGATTATAGGCTCAGTATACTCTGATGAGATGGTATATATGTTGATAGTTGTAAAGTTGTCTCATTGTTGAAGACATGACATGTAAAACAACATTACCTGGTAGTTGAAGAAGTGAATCATACACTTTACACTGAATTTGACCCGTGCTCTGTGACGCACAGGTCTTCCACAGCCCTTCATACAACGCCTGAGCTGTTATGATGTTGTCTCCTGCATAGGACGAAGCTTTCCACTCCACCATGACTGTGGATGCTATTGAGCCGATGAAGCCCAGGAAGGCCAGCGTGAAGCCAAGAAGCTGTATTCCACCATTGGCCATTGTTAAACTAAGCAAAGTAAAATGGCAAAAGATTTTTAAAAAATCCCTCTAGTTATGTAGAGATTGAAAAATTCCAAAATTAGCTTCCTTGACGTAGTTCCTGATGGTTTTTGGCGTTGGATCTTTTCCCAAGCGGTGTTGTCTCCTGTGCATCCTCAAGGAGTAACCTGGAGGGGAGGGAGGATCAAGGAATACCATCACCGCTGTCTGAGGTTGGGAGGAAGAGTACGACACCTGGTGGAGGTGATGGTCTGCTGCAGAAACTCTGATGACTCCTGAACCTCCAGATTTATGGTAAATTCTCAGTGTAAAATGCAAAGTTGCGTACAGTTAAACGACATAATCTTCACATTTTGTATTTACACCAGGTGCCAGTTTCTGTTTATATAAAGTCTGCTGTACTTGAAGAGCAAAATAAATAATAGATGCAACTGTTATTACATATAAGGCTGCAACTAAAGATTATTTTCACTATCGATTAATCTGTTGTTTATTTTCTTGATTAATTAATTAGTTGTTTGGTCCATAAAATGTCATAAAAAGTCATAACATGGTGAAAAATGTCCATCACTGTTTCCAAAATGTGTATATATGTGAATATTGTAGATTAATGCTTCATGTCACTCTGTGTTAACTACTCTACACTACTACTACTGCGCTGCCATTTTGGCCAGGTCTATGTCAAGAGACTTCCTGGTTAAATAAATAAAATAAGCAAATTCATCAGTAGAGATAGGAGTAGTTGTAATAGTATTTGTTATTTCTGACTCAAAAAAAAACAACATTTAACTGGGAAGAGTGATGAAAGCAAAGATCTGTTTGTTTTGTTTTGGTAAACAGTGACTCAACTCTGACAGACTTTTGCTCAAACTAACATAAAAAACCAAAAGAAAGCATTTCTTTCTTCTACAAGTGTATACTGTAGATGTGTATTATAATGTGGCAACAAATAAAAGTCAACTACATTGTTCTTATTGCGTTCTGATTTGTTGATTTGCTGAATCACAGGAACATCAGCTGATCTCAGGAGGACCTTTTCTGTTGAGAGCAAATGAAAGCATGGCAGGAGTTGGCCACTGACCAAAGGTTTTGTCTTGCCTAATTCAGGCTTCTTTTTTTTTTTTTTTGCACTCTCAGTCAGCTGGCTCATAGATCCAGAGGTAAATTGATTTCAATGCTGCGTGAACCCTGTCACACAAAGGTATGTAGAATTTCATTTATTCAAATAGGATAATACAGTTGTTTCTACTGTTGAATGTCACTCATTCTTCTTTCTGTGAATATTTGAGTTTGTCCGCTCTTATATCACAACCATGTCGACTTCAATTTACTTTAATTCTTGTAAACTTATTTCATGTTTTGACAGTGAAAAATGGACAAAGAACCGCGCCTGACTCTGCTCCTGCTGCTGCTTCTCTGTCACAATGGCAACACAGAGTCACAATACTCTTGTCCATACAGATGCCAGTGTTTCACTCCGGTCCAAGTACTGTGTGCTGATGAACGGATGACATCCTTACCCAGTAACATGTCCAAGCAGGTCAAGGACTTTATCATAATGACATCAGCCGTGGCGTACCTGTTCCCGCATACCTTAGAGGAGAGCCCCCAGCTCAACAAGCTTATCTTTTTAAACAATGCCCTGCGAAGCATTCACGCTCAGGCTTTTGAGCCTCTGACTGAGCTGCAGGAGCTGGAGATCAGTGGGAACCCCTGGCTGGAGCACTTATTTGTGGGGACATTTTCGAAGCAGGGAAACCTGACGAAACTGCTGCTCAACTACAACAGGTTTGAAACCATGCTTCATGGCATGTTTGACTCCCTTAAAAATCTACAGACTCTGCAGATGAAGGGCAACATCCTATCAAATTTGCCCACATTTCTTTTCCTGAACCTGCACAATCTGCGCATCCTGGATTTGTCCCAAAATAAGCTTGAAGAGGTGAAAAGAGAGACTTTTTCTGGTCTGGTTAGACTGGAGATCCTGAAAATTAACAACAACCTCATAAGCAATATTTCGTCAAACACATTCGACAACATTTCTCAGCTGATAGAGCTTAACTTGGAGGGGAACAAGATATCAGAACTTGCTGACAATATCTTCTCTGTGTTAACCAAACTGAGGGTGCTGAACCTCCGTGGAAACCTTCTTACAACCTTCAGCGATAAAGTGTTTGGATTCGAGGCTTCAAATTTAAAGGAGCTGAACCTGAAAGGCAACAGGCTGACACAGCTGTCCTCTCTAAGCAGTTTGACGTCTCTTACTGACCTTATCTTGTCCTCCAATGAGCTCACAAACCTTCCTGAGGACATTTTCACAAATGTTACAGCCCTGGAGAATCTGGACCTCTCTGAAAACCAGCTCACCTCGCTGCCAGAAATGATCTTCATTGATCTCCTTGGCATCAAGGCGATCCACCTCCAAAAGAACAACCTGAGCAAGCTGGACGCCAAACTGTTTGAGGACCAGATGCTCATTCAGCAGCTCTACCTGTCTGACAACCAGCTGGAGAGTCTCCCACTGGGCCTCTTGGACCCGTTTGTCCTCCAGAGCACAGTGAGACTGCACGGGAACCCCTGGAAATGTGACTGCCACTTGTGGTATCTGCATGACTGGGTGCTGAAAAACAGCCAAGACGTCGAGATGCTGGACAGGATGCTCTGCGAGAGCCCAGGCTTTCTGAGGAAACGGACAGTCATCTCCATTGACAAGGACCAGCTGGTGTGTCAGGTGTCTAAAGATGAGATGTCTGATCTCAGCAGCTGCAGCCTGCAAGTTTCCAGTGACACCATGACCATCAAGTGTAAAGTGGATAAATGTTCTCCACTGACTGTGAAAGTACAGTTTCAGGAGGATGATGGTAGTGTTGAGGAGCATATTTTGAAGAGTGAGTTGGCTGAACATTTTCAATGCAACAACGAGACAACGATTGAGAGTCCCATTGAGTAGATTTCCACTTTTATCCAAATTTATCAGAATTTATTCACGTGCATTTAGTCTTTCCTCATACTAAGAGTCGCATTATATGTTCTGACTGTCAGAGTCAATACTGTAAACAAACCTCTAACTCAGCAGCTGATAACCAGTAAACATGAATGCTGCTGAATGATAACAGGGGTGAATGAACCTTTTCTTGCAAGGTTCAAAGTTCAACTCACTACTTTTTAAGATCCTGTCAGCGCTAAAAGGAACTGTGAGTAACATGTTAATCATCTGCCAACATATGTTTAGACTGTAGTGTGTTTAATGCCCAGAAGACACCTCTGGTTCTCCTCTTTATGTACACAGTAGACTAGACTGTCCACAGCCTTCTTGATAACAAGTAGGTCGCAGAGGACACTGAAGTATCATCAAGACAGTGCAGAATGCTTCTGACTATTTGAACACAGGCTATTTTGAAACCATCAATAAGTTTTGGAAAAGCAGTGCATGTTAAAAAATGTCAATAAATTCACTTTTACCATTTTGAAAAGACAGGATACATTGTCTTTCCTAAAGGCAAAAATATACATAATTCTTACATAATGTGATCACAAGGTTTTAGCTGGGAGACTTACCCTCTTTCATCTGGAGCTTTTTTTAAACTTTTGTACAAAGCAATGAAAGGTTCACAAGTTTTTTTCATCTTAACATTTAACATAAACTTAACCACCCCATCACCCCTTCATCATCCATTTCTCCCACAGTGTTATCCAAAATGAATGTCAAATGAAGCAGGAGTCTGGACTAATGCAAAAAAGTAGGTAAACACACAAATGTCAGTACATTGTAAAATACCTCATCTCTCAAATTTTCAAACTTAGATCTCATCAGATGAGATCATAATCTCTAAAATAGATTATGGGTTGCCAGTAGGAGTATAATTTAGCTGCTGATCCTCCTGCAGGTGGCAGACCAAAGTTTGCAATTTCAGGTGACAGGGGTACATTTCTGTTGAGTACTGTTTTGAAGAATGACTCACAAAATCTTGCCAGCTTGGGGCAAGACCAGCACGTTCTGTATGTGTAAGAGAGTTCGACATAGAGTTTAGTAGCATTTGTCAAAGCTGTCAGCAACATCAGGGTAAATTCTGGCCTTGCTTAAATTTACTGTGAAGGTCTGTGAAGACCAAGCCTTGGACATGAAGATGAAGAGTTGACTGCTTCTAAGGCATCATCTCACCAAGCGTCAGAGAAAATCTTCCCCAATTCCTGCTCCTAATGTAATCTAATCTTCTGAGTTCCAGAGGTTTTATCTACTGCAATCAGGTTACACAGATATGAAAAGTGGCCTTTTGCCAGGTCTAAAACATGGAGGAGATTGTCAATACAAGGGTGGAAGGGGAAAATTAGTGGTGTATTTATTTTTTAAGGTTTCTAACTTGAAAATATCTGAACAGATCAAGCTGCAGCGAGTTATAAAAGGTGCTAATTTCCAGTAAAGCTGCCAAATATACCATTTATATACAGATCCTTGAATGTGCAAAGTCTTTTTCATCTAATTCAGAGGATGGGAAAAGATGATTATTACTAAGTGGAGTTGCAAGAATTATGAAGGCATTTAAAGCTTTTTTAAAAGTTGATCGAGACCAGGCAGTCATCATCCCCTGAGACTCCTCTGATCACCCCAATGCTCCTGAATACTGAGAGGGATGATAAAGAGCGAGAGACCAGAGCAGGGAGGAGGGAAGCCTCGACACAACAAGGCACACAGATGGCTACACCTTGAATGCAGCACTCTAACCCACGGTTAATAAGGGTCAAAGGCCAGAGGGTCGATTGGGTCCTCGGTCCGAGTTGAATGACATCACAGTTCACATGACAAAAAGTGGTGGCTGTCTTACTTCCAGAGTTTGGAGGGATGGCCTCAAGAGGAGGTAATCCTCACTTGACCAAAACTGTAGGGTAAACTGGACATTTAACATTTAACAGCTAATGAGCACCAAGACGTGGAAGTCGTTAAATGCATGTTTTTATTCAGTAAGAGCAGAAGGGTTCAAAGTTAATAACATATAAATTATGTAGAACAGCTAAAAGAGCAAATAGTATAGCAGTTTCCAAATTTCTAAATACACTCTGGTGGGGAAAACACCAACTGTAGAATTACAGATATGAAATGTAACTTCAAATTTGTTCTTAAACGGCTACTCTAATCAATAGTTTTATATTAACAATGGATCAAAATGACTATGTATAATGTGAAAGGTGTCACTCTTAGTGACAAACCCTCAGAGAATTGTTAGCCAACTACATTTCTGCTCAGCTCTACTGAGCATTTTAGTCTCCATTATTAGCAAATTGTTTTGGCTCAGCCTCACCACTCTCATCAACTTTGTGTTTTCAACAAAAAAGCTGTCATAATGTTAGCAACTAGTTTGTGAACATAGTTTAGCATTTAGCAGCTATTTTTCTAGGAAGTTGGTAGATACTAAAACAGAGTTAAAAGGAGAGGAAATATTGGACTTCAAACCATCAGGTGGCCAAGAACTTGACTCCAAATGAAAGATAATGTTTCTTTGTATCTGCTGGATGTAAAAATAAGCAACTGTTTGCTAACCGGTTGGCCATATGAACTTTATAAGGGGATACTATGTCAATGTTGTGTTTAAAACAAAATTAATTAATGTAGGTTTAAGTTTAAGTTTTAAGGGGACTTTATGAGGAACTTTATTCATAATATTCTGTATCTTATCCATGTTTTTATAGCTGCACAGTTAAATCAAATGAAAATATGTTAGCTGTTTTATGCCAAATTTTGTACTCATTTAGCTAAATGTCAGCCCAGTATTTGGTACCTTTTTTTTTTTTTTTTTTTAGAAAATTGTCATTTCTACCAGTTTAAAGTTTAAACTAAAAGTTAACTAATGTTCTGTGGGTTTGAGCAAAGCCTGGTCACAGAACATGTATTTGTATAACTGAAATCACTGAAGGGTCCAACATAGTTTCAGAGGTTAACGGAGTTATCTTCAGCACTCAAATCACCTGTCAACATCCTTAACTGCCAATTACTCTCATTGCCTGGCAAACTTACAGCCACAGGGTCTGAGTGCTGTCCTGAGAGGTGGGATGAAAAGCAGCTCTTAACCCCCTGGTCAGATCCCATCTCTCTGTCCCGCTTAGTGGGCAGTTAGCGCCGGACACCACGCTCCACACAGCAGCTCTTCAGACAGGAGAGGAAAGAAACAGAGGGGAGGACACATTATCTGGTGAGACGCACAATGTCCAAAACAACACAAAGCACTGGGGGGTTTCCCACAGAGTTTAGAGTGGCCAGTGAGGAGGGAGGTGGCGAGGGCAGGGCAGGGTCCTCAGGACAAAGAGCAGAGGTCATCTGAGACTCAGTGCCTGGGGCAAGAATTCAAGAGGAAGTTTTAATCTGAAAATGTTAACTAATTTCAGATCTAGTTGTCGTGTGGGTGTTCGCCACCAGTTTGATCATTCATAATGTTATATAGTATTAAAAACAAGGGGCAAAAAACATAAAAGTAAATGGAATATTTCTCTCTCCTCTAATTATCATGCTCATTGTTTTTTTTCAGCATCACATAAATGAGTTCAGCCAGTCGTGAAATGATAACCAACACCAGTTGCTATTATGCGGACAGGTGTCTATTAGATCCTCTCTCTCAGCCTATGAGAGGGTGACACACATCCTCCATGATACGATGACCCAAACATTTCAAGAACACAAATAGGCCATTTTGCACGCTCAAAATGTGAGCCTTGCCTACAAACAAGAGTCAATATTTACCCCTCAGTGCACCCAGACCCCCGGGTGGAGGCTAAATTGGTGTTGCTGACCAAATTAAGAACAGCTGACCTGATGTGAGTGTTAAGTGGACGGGGAGATGTCACCAGAATGGTAATCTTTTAGCATACTGGTACATTGCCCTTTGTCTTATCCGTCCCTATTGGAGGATAACAAGAGGCTATAAGCTCCTTATCATCACATTACAATTATCGAGCATGAATCAGGAACTATGGCCCTCTGGACCCTGCTCTCATACAGCTATACTTGTTTTGTTCCCAGCTCCCCAGATGGAGAGGTTTTTATTATGCATGCATTCAGTCCTTCATTGTATATTACTAATCTTTCTAGTATCTAGAGTCACTGCATGACCAAGCAGTTAGCTGCTGCAGGACAATTGAAATACCTCCCACACTCCAACTTCCAGCAGCAGAAGTAATTTCTGAAGTGGCGTTTGTTTCACAATGGGAAGATATGCTTAAACTATCAGTAAGTGCATCTTACAAATTATGGTTTAGTACAGAATTTCATTGGTACCTTCATGTAAAAACCTTGCAGTGTCAGATCTTGCCTCCATGTATTAACAGTAAATCTGTAAGTAGCCTGAATGCTAAAGTGTCAAAATTATAGTATTGCAGTTTTGCTTAGCAAAATAGCAATGATATGTATGCAGTTATAAATGTTAACAAGTTGTTAATAGATTTTTGGTCCAGATGCACTGCAGCTTTTTTCCAGAGGGTAAGTGGTCAAACAACCTGTTAAGGGTTCTTCCTGATCAATTCAAGATCCAGGTCAAGACCAAACTTTTTAAAGGATTGGTCATTTTCTATATTTTCTATATTTTTCCTACTGTCAACAAACCTCATGTGCAGAACCAAACCAACAATGAACTCATACTACTTACAAGTATTGTGTGTCTATCCAAAGCCTGATATATCATATTCCTCTGTGCAGTAGACCTCTGTTGTTGTCCAAACCATTGCACTGAGTGACATGTTCCTTTGCCCTGAAGATTACGGTCATGGTAGTTTGTTCAGAAATGCTTCCAAAAACAAATAACAGCAATCACGTTTTGAATCTCTGGAGGGTAGTTCCTTGGACAGCAGACGCCACTGTGCATGTGTGGGAACATGGCTCCGTTTACAGAGCTTCAATAGCTTGTTGTGCTACATATCACAACCTCTTGACTACTACATTTGAAATTTCTCAAAGAACTTGAGTACAAAGTCAAGAGGTTGTGATATGTAGCACAACCAGCTAGCAAAGCTCTGTAAACGGACACATGTTCCTGTGCATGTGCTGTGGCCTCTGCCTTACACAGAACTACTCTCTGAGTAATTGCGGATTGCTGTTATTAGTCTAGGAGCCGTTTCTGAACCAACATGTCACCCAGTGCAATGGTGTGCCTCATTGGTGTGTTTTTAATAGTTTTTGGACATCATTGGAGATCTACAACACAAAGGAATGAGATGTATTAGTGTATGGATACACACACAATACTTGTCAGCAGGATGAGTTCATTGTTGGTTTGGCTCTGCACATGAGATTTTTTGATTTTTTTAAGAGGTAAATAAGCATCAGCCAAATGGGTTTTCACAAACTGGCAACACCAAATTTGTCATTAAGGGTAAGACTGATGATATTATGTAAATATTTTTTATTCTATTTTGGAAACACAGACAATACAAACAAGTATTGCACCTCTCAACTGATCAAACCATTTGTGACCAGGCCAACAGTTTAACCAGATATTCCAAATAATATCAACAGCATGTGGAGGTAAAACCAAATGTAATGTCAGAAATAGTCCTTCCTCGCACAAGAAAACTGTGTAAGTCAAGACAGTAAGTCAGAAACTGATGGACGTTTGAATAATAATTTGTTTGCCTTTATTGTCTCTTGCAAATAAGGTTTATTTAAAACCTGTATGATCAACTGACTGCTCCAACTTCTTGCCCTAGTGGACCTTTCTTTAGCAATGTTCCTAGATCTCAACAATTAACTTGGTGAGTTATTAGTACCAATACAAAAATACAAAAATAAGACCCAAGTTGTAACAAACTGGAATAATCCCTTAAACTTCCCTTGATCTTCTCCAGGCTGTCATGTTCACTCATTTGATGCCTCACACATGTTTTTTTCAGTTTTGCAGGGTTGGCCAGACCAGAAAGTTACAGCTGTAATTGGAGCATCCGTATTATGGGATGCCTGACTTTGAAAGGACTCCTGCAGTGAAAGTGTATCTTTATGGCCCTCTTCATAAGCCTTCATGGGCATATGGCCAAGAACCGCATGAAGCCAGAGAAAACAAGACCCCCACCCCTGTCCCCGACATTCAATACAACATCTCCTTTGAAGATGCGATGACTCATGATGTATTACCAGTGTTACTTGGTTTTAATGCCACACCATCACCACTCTGAGTGGGTCCAAAGTGATAAATTTTGCACTACCAGTGTAATGGTGTCATGCTGATACTAAATCCAACCCCGGAAACTACACTTCCACCAGTATGTTGTTTGGTTTTTCCAAAACAACGAGCTAAATCAAAAAGGGAGGCAAAGGGACAAAGAGCATTGTTCATTCACCATTGATATCGAGTGCATAATCTATTCATTAGCCTTGATGTGAACCGCTGTGGACTACTTCGACCCCCATCAAGCACCATAACAACTCTAAAGAAGAATACTACGCCGATTCACCCACAGAGGCGGAGGAGGTGGAGGTTTTCCGGTGTGTGTCAGAGGGAACCTGTCACTGTTGTCACTGTGTTTGTGAGAGGACGCCATCAATCATGGAGCACAGCGAAGGGGCAGACCCTACCCAGCTTCATGTTTACCAATCTCTGCTTTACAAGGTTTGGGATAACTGGGCATCTTAACTGATTGGGGAGGGGCAGGGAGTGGGGATAACAAACCTTTGGACAAAAGATGGAGGAAGGGGGCCAACACCAGTAAACACTGCAAATTTCCTCAAGAATGGCCGTCATCTGTTGAAGCTGCTCCATCCAAACCCACTCCAGGTTCTTCATCATATATAGGTACTGATAGAGGCAACTTGTCAGCACTTCACAGATCCTCTTATCTGAAGAGCACAGCCTGGCCTAAAGAGTTCTCCAAAGCCTTTAAAACCAGGACCTTTGGGAGCAGCCAACAATAAGCCTTCTTTCGCACGGTGAAAGTGACAGCACGGTCCTCTCTCCCCCCTCCTCCCAGCTATTAAACCTCTTCCTGGATAAACAAGGGGAAGGCTCTTTATGAAGATGAAGAGGGTCACAAAGAGAGGAGCCATTGAGCCACTGAGGGGCCCGTCTTTGTTTTTGTGTTTCGGAGGGTCTTCTCAAAGGATGCTCTGATAGGAGGGGGAGCACTATTTTGTCTTTTAGTCCTCCTTAGTGCCAGTCTTCCCTCAGCTGTGCCAAAACAGAGATGTAAACTTAATCGACTGTATCATTTGCACAAAGTGAGGAGTTCTAATGACTTCTGGAGTGACAGAGAGATGAGTACAATGACTTGAATTTCTATGTTGAAAGCCAGAATTAAAAACCATTTTAGCATTTGCTCCTTGATAGATTTGCCACATAAAAACACTATATAGTGCAGAATAATGTGCACCTGTTACTCTGTTCTTCAAAGAAACTTAGAAACATATTGATTACTGCTTTTTCTATCATTATCTAATCCTTTAAATTCCATGAATTTTAAATTAGGAACAAATGGTCATGGATTGTGTGAGTCTGTTTGGCTCCGGAGGTGCCACTGTTTGATGCTGTCAAAGGGAGGCCCTGTCTTCTGGTGATGGACTGCCAGGTCTGTTGATGGGTTGCCAGATATAGGGCAACATGCTGTTGAAGCTGCGTTGTCTCAGCAGTGTGAATGAGGGGCACCTGTGACCTCCGGTCACGCTCCGCTTGTGGCCTGCTGTGTGAGCACCACGCTCAGGACACACGCTGGGGCCGTCAGCTCGTCAACTGTCCACTAAATGGACAACGATATGACTGCACTCACGGGGCTGCTGCTGCTGCTGATAAAAGCGAGGATTCAAATCATTTTTAATCTGATTTACAGTCTGCTGTGTAAAAAATTGGGATAAAACTCTCTTCAAGGAGCAGTTATTGCAGGGAAAATACCTTAAGAAGTAACAACATGTTTGTTTCAAACAGCACTTCATCCCTGAGTAATACCAGTGTCTTATTCAGTCTAGTCTTCATTTAGCCCTGTCAGTTGGTTCACAATCATGCCATATCTATTTCAACACGATTTCCCATCTGGCAGGACGGGAGGCAGGCCTGCACGTGTCGACAGACCAGCCCCGCCCTCCTCACTGGGCTGGCAGCATGCCATTTGGGCCCAACACAACCTCTCAGGTTCCTTACCTCATTAAGGGGGTATTTATTTCCAGCTAGAAAACAGATTTCCTGTGTACTGCGAAAGGGATGATCAGGTGTGAACAAGACACACACGAGGGGGGCTATGTTTGAATGGCCGCTGTACAAGAGATGTTAGTTACTGGACAGGTTCACCTGTCTCTAAATGAATGAACACCAGCATGACTACCTGATGGATGAAACTTTTGAGGCAGAGAAATGACAAATAGTGTAGTAAACATCATAGAAACATTTTATTAATCTCAAAAAATACAGTGCTTTTCAAGAGCTTTTCAAGGAATTTGTTGACTGCATGAGGCAAACAAATTGTGCCATATCAAAAACAGACAAAATCACAGCAAGCATCGAGTCCATAGACATCTCCCACAGTCCGTATAACAAAAACACAAATGTGTGTAAACATCACTCTCTCAAAAACATTTACAAAATGTACAAAAATATGTATCATTGTGTGATAGTCCTTTTTTCACCCAAAATCAGGTTGAGCTGAGCTCCTACCACGGTCTCCACACAGAGTCTGAGGTGGCCGGTGGTGCAACAGGTGACATGTGATGACTGTTTTGTGCACTCAGAGGTGTGAGAGCTGCACTGGGAACAAGAAAGGCAAACTGTCCATCCGGTGTTGGCACAACCTGGAAGCCACCATACAGCTTCATCGCTTCTGGGGGGGCTTGCATCAGTGAGCCACTTTTGCAAGGCATCTGTGGGGCAGAAGAAGCAGGAATCTGTGTCCCGGTTTGTCCGAGTCCCAGTGGGCCTGGATGAGGTGTGTAGAAGTTCACAGCATTGATCTGGGTCACGCAGGCCGCCAGGTGGCTGAGGAGGCGAGTCCTCACCTCTGTGTTCACACCTTCACAAGTGGACAGGAAACGGGTGACCTCTCCTACACACTCACTGAAGCCGGCTCTGTATTTACCCAAGACGGACGGGTCTGTGTTCACAGCAGCTGTAGAGGAAAATACAAATACACATAAATACACAGATAAATAGATAGATAGATAGATAGATAGATAGATTGATTGATTGATAGACAGATAGATAGATAGGTACATATTCTATACTGAAAAAGAATATTAAAAGATAAAGAAATTCAGAATATAAGAAATATTATTGAATATTTAACAAATTGGTTAATTTAAATAATATTCATTTGCCAGCTGAGTCTTGTGAAATCTTTTTCTTAAGAGTAAACACGTCAGCTGTGGGTCGGCAATAAATCTTGGGAGACCGTGGGAACATATTTACCATCTAAAGTTAGACATCCAAGAATTACTGCGCACACATCAACATGATGAATCCAGAAATGGTGTTCACATACCGGTCATCTGAAGTCGCTGCAGGTTCCTGAGGTGCTTCACAGTCATCTCAAGGATGTCCGCCTTCTCCAGTTTGGAGTGTCTGGAGCTCTAAATATGACAAGAGTGATTTTAGATTTTTTTTTCAGTATTTTTTCCTACATACAAGATGTACGTAATATATCAAGTATAAAAAAAGGTTAGTATCTGTGCATCTCCTTACATCTTTCTTGAGTGCGTCCAGGATCAGGGTCTTCAGCTGGCTCAGACTCTCATTGATCCGCGCACGTCTCCGCTTTTCCATGATTGGTTTAGACGACTTAAAATAGAAAAAAATGTTTTATTTATATGTTTTACTCTATTTTTAACGTTAAACAAACAGTTGCTAAACAATATAAGAAAACCAAAGGCTCAGGTACCTTTCTGCTCTCTGTCTGGGTCCGGGGTTTTTCGGGTGTGGAGTCGCCACTTGCCGGAGTGGCAGCCACAGCGGATGGAGATGTTCTTTCTAAAGTTCCGGCTGGCATCTTCAGATTTACAATTTCCAAGAGTGAAACAGTAAAATAATAACAATAAATAGCAGAAATGCTGCAGATCAGTAAATGAAAAAAGTCCCGCCTTCTCCTGACAAACCACAGCAGCAGTTTGCTGATAACAAATGTCCGAAGTGACTTCTGTCTTCACGCCAAGATGACATCCAGTCCTGTTTCCAGCTCCTCAGGTTTTATTTATAGAGGCCGAGCCTGCACGCGAGCGGCTCGTGTGCGAGTTCCCTGGGTTCCATCAGTCTGCCCAATGGGCGCGCGGGACACGGCGCACGGGAGGCGGTGGGCTCGTGCTACAAGGCGCTCCCATTGGCTACCTGTCGGGATGCAGAAAGTCTGTGTCACAAAGAGAAGTTACTCCGAGTTTAAATATTAGTAGAAGCGGTTCTGCTCAGGTGTGAGTTCACTCAGATCAGATAATTGATTAATTACTGCAGTGAATGTGCAGCGTGTATTGGATTACTGGAATATTTAATGTAATAGATAGGATATTTTGCTCTAATTTTATTTTATTTTTTATTCTTGGAAGGGTAGTTCAAAGTTTTGTTTTGTTTTGTTTTATTTATACCTCTCAGCAGTTGTGTATCCAGTAAATAAATGTATTATTTATTCTTTTAAAAATGCTTGACGCCTTTTTATCATTTCAGATTGAACTGTTTGATTTCATGTCAGACATCACTTTGGGCTCTTACACCCTGTGATGCAGGCATATCTCATTATTTTATTGGGTAAATTATTAATACAAAAAGTTAAGCAATTGATAAATTTCTTGACTGTTGGACATTGTCTCTGTGCAATAAACTGGGAAATGATTAATATAATTATTTTACCCCAGTTGTAATCAGTAATCCAAACAGACATTTTACAGCACTTGCAGATGTTTCACAGATTAATTCTTCATCCCGGTGTAGAAGAAGCAAGACAGACCAGACAAGGTTGTTGTTCTCAAAAACAAACCATCACAAAAAGAGTTTTTTTTTATTTTTGCATGTCATCATTTGACATTTTTTACTTTAAACAAAACAGATGTAGATATTGTGACAGAAAAGAAAGAAGCTGTTCAGATGTTCTTTTAGTGGCTTTCACTTGACAAAAACTGACAGGATTGTGACTTTCAGAGCTGATAAAGTTAGAGCTGTCTGTCTAAAAGGTAAAACTGATGGGTGTTAATTAACACTCACATCATTTGAATTTTTACAGCCTCATAGTTCAGTTAAATTGAAAATTGTGCTGCGTCATCTGCAGCATATTGATTTTCCCCTCCATCATGTTGAGATCAAATATTTTAAGTTGTTTAGAGAAATTAGTTCAGTGTGTATCCAGAGTGTTTCTCTCAGTGGGTCTCTCTTTTGCACACACACACACACACACACACACACACACACACACACACACACACACACACACACACACTGCATTTTGAAGGGGTCGATGAGTGCTTCAGAGTTTCGGTGCAGACCTCATCCTCTGACACACTCCAGGCCTGATGTCCAGTGAAGAAGAAAATCTCTGACACACTCAGCTGTCCACTCACTGCCGTGAACTCTGACATCTCCTGTCTGTTATCAGAGAACTGAGAGCAGAAAACAAAGCTGAAGAGTTACTTCAAACCCTGTGAAGTTCAATAATAATAACATGAATTTAAAGAATTCATCTCCAAAATGTTTTGGGTGACTATCTGTCAATTTGTTTTCTTTCATTTGTCTACCAATGACTAAATTGATTCATGTCCTTTGTAAAAACTGTTCAAATGTTGTGTTTTTTATAACAATATATAATAATAACAAACTCTAAACAAAGACACATCTACAGTGCAAATTCTGTGGAAAAGAGTTCAGCATATGGATCTTATATATAATATAATGTATGTATCTGATATAAAACTGATATTTAGTTTTGTCTTCAGGAAACTGTGGCAGTATTTCAACCCTAATTTTATCATTTTTATAGCTATTTTTCTTTTTTTCTTACTGTTTACAAACAGTCCTCTAATTCATCCAAGAGACTCAGTATATAAGTTGTTTTTTATTGTAATATCACTCTAAATATTACCAAAAAGTTTCATTATGCACATGAGATTGTAATACAGAGTCAACTACATGTGAGTCACAAGTGCTACACAACAACATAAGATTGTTTCATGATGGAAATTAATGGAAAGTGTAGAAAATCTTCTATAAACATAATAAAGAACACAAGAGTTAGAAAGTCAAGTCAAGTCAAATTTATTTATATAGCACATTTCATACGGCAAGCGTAAACTCAATGTGCTTAAAAACAAATAAAGATCATACATAACGAATATATTACATTAACATTACATAAAACAAATAAGATAAAACACGAAGAAAAGCACAAAAGTCATTTTTTATTTTCAAGTAGATTCATCTTATTTTACTGCTCGTGTTTGCTTAATTAAATTCACAATTGCACACATTTTTAAGGTTGATGTGGTTGTTTCGTGCAAGAATTTATTATTTCACCAACACTAAAAGTTTTCTTTTCCAAGAACAATACATTTGTTGAGATAGAATAAAACAGAATAAAACCTCTCTGCCTCTCTATGTTACAGTAACTTTTCTCTCACTCTGTGGAATCTTTCAAATCTTTTTGGCCCTGATTTTATACATAATAAAGTTTATGTTTATGTTAAACTTGTTTTTTAAAATAGTTTTTTCTCTTCCGGCTTCCTAATTTTAAAATAATTTCATTTAGTTGTAAAGCTCATTTTATTGCTTTTCATATAAAGTATAAAGTGCACTAAAGTAAAGCGATTCTGATGTTAATTATTAGTCGTCATAGGAGTAGTGTGACAATTAAATGTCATACAATGAAATATTAAAACTTTTTCAGAAAATACAAGAAACCTCTTCTAGTCTCACTAATAACCATGTTCAACATCAGTGCATTGAACCAGTCAAATCCCAGCATCAGGGCATATTATGCTGCTGTAACACAGCTTCATTGATATATTTATTGACAGACTCTGTCTGGTTTATCTTCAGACTTCTCTATCCTCCCCGATAGACTTCAAACACTCTCTGTAAAGCTCCTAAACCCTCAGAGGTGAAATGACCCCAAAAGCCAGGTCAGTGTTTGCATCCTCCCTGTTTGATCAGGACAACTTCAAGCACCACTGGCTTCTTGACCCGAGTCTATATTAAGTTAAGTCAAATTCAATCAAGCCAAAATGAGTTTGACCAGTTATGTAACTAATTGTGGCATCAGTCAGAGTGAGAAATAAGATATTTTCTTCAGTGTGATCTTAAAGGGGTTTCATGTTGTGATATGATGACTGTGATGCTTTCATTGGTAATAACCAATAAAGACATTCCTATACAAGACAAAAAAAGCTTTTTAAATTTTACCAAGTAAGGATTTGAGCACGTAAGAGGAGCTAGAATTAGTTTTTGTGTTCATGTTGAACACACATTAAAAATGAAAACCTTCTCTGTTTCCCACTAATGCACTTAACTCATATACAGTCAGCACCACAGACTGTTCAATCACTCGCCTGGGATCACATTAAGTGCTCAGTTAATCTTCTAACTGGATGTTTTAAGAAGATGCTACTTTAAGATAACCCGAGGTCCCGCTCACAGCAGATGAGGGGGCCATGCAACAATAAATTACGTCCTATCAGTTCTGTTTTCAGTGATCCTGCTGCTCTGCCACAAACAACCCTTTATTGTGCGGGTGGTGATCTACACATGAGCTTTACAGCACAATCCTGATCTGTATCAGTGTGGGAACCCTGGGATGGGAGGCACCAGCGGAGGAAGGGTTAGAAAGCTATCAAGGTCCAACATGTGACTGATAGTTGAGGGAAACGGGGGCTGGAAGACATAAATTATTGTGGATGAGAAGAGCTTATACTTCAGCTCATGTAGTGGAGACAAATGAGAAATTTTGAGGTAGAATTGACAAAAAAATAAAGGAAGTCTGGATAAATCTCTTGGCAGTAAGAACACTTGCCGGTCGCTACTCTTTTCCATCTTCACCTGGTCTGAAAGCTGCAGGCCCTGCTTTCTCCTCCACCCCAGTCTCCACCAATGTGGGCAGTGAAATGGCCATCCTCATCATCAAATACTGCGAAGGTTCCCTTTCAACTGCTGGTATGAAAACATCTCAGGCCAGGAGGGGAGGGCACAGACAGAGGGGATCACTTAAACATCTCATCCAGCGCTCCACTCGCTCTCCGTCCCCCCCTTCTCCCTTTGAATTCCCCCTTAAAGAGGGAAGGGGGGCCCTCCCATAGCAACTCCCAGCCCCCGGCTCTGCCCGCCTTTTGTCCCCCTCCCCAACAGCAGTTTCTGCTCCAGAAGCCTTAGACAAGGCCTCCATTAATTGCGGGCCTGTGTGGAATACACGTGGGACAATGGGCCCAACAGAGTGTCCGGCCCCCAGACAAGGCTGGAAACAAGTGGTACAGGAATCCGGCAGAATAGAATCGTCCTGGCTGATGTCACTGAATACATTTACCTACCTCAGAGCGCATTCACTCCACGCTTTGTTTTATTTGGACAAAAAAAAGAAGGGGTAGGGGGAGGTAGCGGTATCAATGGAGAAGAGGAGCTGGAGGGGGGGCTCAAGGATGGGAAATAACTGGTTGTCATGGTGACGCGCTGAATCAAAAATATGGTCGAATTTAGTGGAGGCAGAGATGTAAAAAGGGTAGAGGGCATTAGATTAAACCCTGCATGAGATAAGAGAAGGCTGAAAACAGAGGTTTAGTTTTTTTGGTTTATTCAGCCCTGTTTATACGGCAATAAAGAGCGGATAAAGAAGCGGGAGATTAGGAGAATCATCTAGGCTCATGTTTGTCAACAACAACCTGAGCAGTTTCAAGTCAGCTTATTCCAAGTCAGCACACCGGCCTCGGAGGGGATGCTTAGCTATGGCAAGTGAGGCTGCGGAGGAAAAGGGGACCATAGCAACTGGTATTTCTCCGCTCCTAGCAGCATAACAACCTGCCATCTGTCACCTAACGTGGGCTCTTTCTTAAAAAGCCAGCATTTAGATCTTCAACTTGGAGGCAAAGGCAATGAGACTGAAGTCTTATTGAACTCTGGGTCTCCCTCTTTGAAAAGGGAGCCCAGTCATCGCCTTATCCCTCATCAAATTGAAAAACGCTTTTAGAGATTCTAAGAGAGGCCTCACATTTAATTTTTAAAACCCAGACATGAAAGTGTTCCTAAAGCACATTCAGCAGTGGAAACTCTTTAAAGGACTAGTTAGCATGTAGATTATATGCATTTCAGTGCATTGTCAAAGTATCTAAGTGTATTTACATGTTAATATGTTCAGGGATACTATCGTCTTGAAAAGGTGTTGGGGGAGGTTGGTTAACTGTGTATTTTCTCTCTTTGCACCATGGGAATGTGATTTCTTTGTGCCATCAAGGTTCAAACACATTCCTGTAAGGCCATGGATATTATGAGCATTGATTCCCTGCAGCAAAACAACCTATGAACCTGTTGATTCTGGCTATAAATGCAGGCTGTTGTCCATAAATACACTGTATAAAGTTAAAGTTCGAAGTTAAAGCTGTTTCTTTCTGATGAATTAAGATCATAGAATCAGTTCTTTTATATCAACGTCAAGCCAAAAGAGGCCTGCGGATGCACCACCATGTGGTGCTTATCCTTATTCAAGCTTAGTCCATATCCATGAGTGTGTTTGCGTTGGGATTTATGAATGTGAAGATGGCCCATTCTTGCCACTCAAGATGACTCACAAGACCGGCGTTTTGGCCACTTACGCTGTGAAAGCAGCCTGGGGGATGCCCTTTCAGCACTTGAGGACCTCTGGCTGAGTCCCCTTCACATGGGAGATCAGCCTCACTTGGGAAAAAGTCCCTGCTCTTTACGGGGAGCTGTCCAGAGGGATGGCGTGCTCCTTGTCCCAGGGCCTCTCTTCTTCACCTGCCGGCTTAGTGCTCATCACTTATGCACATAATCCCTGGTTAGTGCATGTGATCCACCAGCCCGGGCCCAAGCCCCTGGCCCCGAGCCTCCCCTACTCACATGCTTGCTGGGTGGCTCCTGGGTGGCCATGGCAACTCTCATCTTCTCATGACAGTTAGACTTCAGTCATGGCTCTAAGTCCCTCTTCAGTCTCTGTGCGTCTTTTTCTGTCCGCTGCTTTCTGTCTCCTAAAGCCCTCCTCTGTTTGTGCATTTCTCTATCTATGGCTTTCTGTGTCTCCTTTCTCCCAGTGTGGCTGTTCCCATGCTTTAGCCCAGCTGAGCCTGAGAAACCGGCTATAACTCGGCAACAGTGCGGCAACTTTAGGGGCCACAAAAGTGAATCGGTGATATTCTTATCCCAAATTTAAAGACTGGATCTACCATCACTGTAGATTGTTGACCAAATGAAGGCCTGACCTCATTTTTATTGTGAGTCTGATCTGTAAACTGAGATTGTAAGATACACTTGTGAACTTCTTTTCAGCCTGGTCGCTGCAGGCCTCTGAGTGCAGATCATCTTACCCCAACGCAACCCTGCAACCTCAACCATTAGTTTGTTTAAAGTGCTGGATATCGCACAGGCCCTCGGGGAGAGCGAGAGAGGCAGCCCAGCGATGTTGTGTGGCCCCACACTAACAAGTGTCACAGTGATCCGAACTGGTCCTCCCCCTGTGTGAATGCCATGTGAGAGGCGGCTCCATCCATGCCCCTGCCACCTCCGCACAAGGCCCTCCATTGACTTCTAACCTGTTGAGGGACCACAGGAGACAAAGAGCCTCGGGGCGGGGCCCGTCCCTCCGACAAGCCTGTGAACAAACGTTAACACGGCTGCAACTGTCCACCCCCTGAATCACTGAATTTATTGACCAACCACAGAGCCCATTCAGGCCCGGAGGCACTGATAAAGGAAGGGGACAGGGACGCCACGAAGGCCCAGGGAAGGAGCCCATGCTTAGGGGACAGGAGGGAGGAGAAGGGCTTTGTGACCGTCTGGTGGGTCACAGACCTTTTACCAGACGTGGGTGCCTTTGTGTCATCTGTAAAATGAAGTGAACCGTAAGTGAGCATCAGGTTGGCCTTGTGTCCTGACTATTAATCAAGACGAGGGCCTTATGAGCGTCCAACAACCTTTAGAGAAGCTGCAGCAGATCGGCGTCTGCCTGCAGACTACAAATATACAAAAGCATGTGTGTGTGTGTGTTTTTGTATAGTTACTGTGTATGTGTTACCTTGAAAAAGTGCCTGAAATAACAACTCTGATGCAGAAAAGTGTGCTACAGTGGCTGCCACTCTACAAAATAGTCTGAGCAGGCCTGATTGCTCTGTGGGAACCATTGTTAGTAAAGAAACAGTAAACAAAGACTGTGTGGATAGTCCCAAATCTTGAAAGTACACAACTCAAACAAAAAACGTATGGGCAAAAGAGAAAGGAGATGAAGTCCAAAATGTTTGAAATAGCACACGTCTGAGCACAAGCTTGAGAAAATCTTTTTCACCAAGTAGCTAGCTGTGAGGAAGAAAGGCTGTGTGTTTTAGCTTCTTTATGTCTTTCCACCAGTCTCCATCTGTTGCTCCGCCGATACAAAAGGAATACAGCAGAGTGTACACAAAAACCCATATTGCTTTGTGGAGAGGCAACACTATCCACGAAACTACATCGCAAACACAGATCGAAAGCAAGACATCTTGGCTCTGTACACATCAGTGTTTACTGAAAAGATGATCCGTGCAAGTTGGAGACACACATGAATTCATGATGCCTCCTCATCCTCATCATGAATATTCCCAAAAAGGCTCTTCCCTGATCTGTGGGAGATTCTTTTCTTTTGGTACAACCAAGGACCCCCTATCCCTCATTCACAGTCCCCCCTAAATCCACCCATTCACTGCCTATAGGCCCTGATCTCCACATGAAATGATACCCCTCTTTCTCCTCCACTCTCGCGCCTTTAAGCGCCCATATGCCAGGCAGCGAGGAGGCTGGGAAAGCCCATAATTGATCAGTAAGTCTTGGCTGAAAAAGTGTGACCAAGGTCAGCCCCCCACGAAGCACGCAAGAGTGGTTTAATATACAGATTTATTAGGAAATGTAATGGGAGTTCTGCAGAGCAAACAACAGAGATATTTGTTGACACATACTGAAACATTTTTATCACTTTGAAGAAATAAGAAAATAAAAAGAAATGCTGTATTACAACTTTCAAGAACACATTCCCTTGAAAAAAGCTGCTCTTTTTTATTGTAATAAAGGGGAAATTTTGGTGATTAATTTACATATTTTCACATTTATTTCATTTTGCACCTAGAAAAATATACATAAAACAGCTGTAAACAAAGTTACATAAAAATATTATATATAAAAATCATATGTTAAAATCAACTGTTATAAAATTATCACAGCAGCAAGTGTCTCACTGATTTGTTTCGATTATTGTAATTGCTTTAATCGATTAATTCAAACATGATCAGTTATGTACAGTACCTTAGTGATTTTAACTGATGCAATTAGTGTTACTTATTAATTCCTTGCAATATATTGAGTAAAAGAACATTTTATAATGCAACCGAGGGACACTGAAATGGTAAAGTTGGAGTCTCTTATTCATTATCCTCAGTCTTGGTCTCTCTCTCTCTCTCTCTCACACACACACACACACACACACACGCACACACACACGCACACACACACGCACGCACGCACGCACGCACGCACGCACACGCTGGGGGACTGATGATGAAAATTTAAAAAGGGTCCCAGAAATTTCTGTCTCTCTTCCACAGGAAGAATCAGATAGCAAACCGTTTTCTGTCTTATAAAATACAACAGTACCAGTCACGTTCATAAACTTGCAAACAGACTTAAGACTCTCATGTTTCTTTGAATCCATGTGGTCCATCTATTGTGGTTTTTTAAACTTTCACATTTTAGCAGCAGATAATATTAGCGGAAGACTGGGTTTTCACTTTCATCCAGTGCTTTTAGACCCCAACAGAGAAACTATCAGCCAATTTCATCAACAGTGAGTACAATGTGGTTACTAAGACATCCAGTCATCTTAACAGAGGCCTCTTGCTCAAGTATCACCAGGTTGATGTGACAGTACAGGTGAAATCCAGTTGTAGGGTGTCTGTGCATTTTGATGAGGTGAAATGTAAGAGAACTTTATGTTTGAGCAGCTCACAGTGTCAGTCAGTTGTTACAGTTTGAGGCCTCGTCATCCGTTACATCTCTGGGCTCAATTCAAGCTAAGTCAGCACACATTTGTTGGGGGCTTTAGGTTTAGTCTGTGCAGGTTTGGTTGGTGGTCACATTGATGTCAAAGTGGGGCAGAGATGTGGGACTGAGGAGCGCTGGCATAGGTGACAGCGGAGGGTCTGGGGGGCCACTCAGCGTCGTCCTGCAGCTCCAGGGCCAGAAGCTTGTAGAGGACCCTGGGGGGCTTGTTTTTCCTACAGAACAACCAGGAGAGGCAGGCTGAGCCCCAGCGGTCATTGGCCATCTGAGAAAGTACACGTTCAGTGTGAACGTAGGACACAGAAAGAGTTCGTTAGTGAGCCAGCTTCATAGATATTTTCACAACATCTCTTCAGGAACTAATTTCCTGTAATCATGTGACCAAATCACCTCTATTTTGGTTCTTTTTTCAAATTGCAAATTGAATCACAATATGTTCTTTGAATTTACAGGAAAACATGAGAGTGGCTGACGATTGTAAGATGACGTTGAATTTTTGCAACATTATTGCAACATTTTTATTTTTCAAGCATAACAAGTGTTTGATGACAAATGTGCAGCAACTTGCAGGTTTGCAGCATCTGTAACTTGTCAAACAACAGTCAGTCACACTGTACAATGTATTTCTTACTTTGCACTCCCTTCTGGCCGTCATAGATAATTGAACAGAGTTGAGAAATAAATATAAATCTGTGAAAAGACTGTGATGGATTCATAAGATCAGCCAGAACTGGTTTAATACACTTTTCAACTCAAACAATCTGATAAAATGTAGTCAAATGAAAGATGACCTGTTGAGTAATACAAAGTTTAACATTATTCACTAATAATTTATGCATTCACAACATGTAAATGGAAAATACAAAGCAAGGAAGCAAGAGAAGCAAAAAGCATTACTATCTAGACAGTGACAGACAAAAATAAAAACTGAGTGAAGTCAAAAGCTTGCCAACCTGAGGTGTGTCAGCGGGGGGGGACTTGACGGGCTGATTTACCCCCCGATTGTCTCTGAAAACTAGCTTCCACAAGATGATGTCAACGATCAAAATCTACGGGAGATTTCAGTGGGAACTTGAGAATCAGCTGATCATGAAGATTGAGTTACAGCCACAGAAATGCACCAAAAATAGAAATAACTCTGGAGATTAAATGGAAAATTGAAAAAAATGATTTGTTGATTTCATTCATTAGGAAGTGATTTATCGTGAATCGGTGGGAACAATGAACGCATGCAAATCACAGCTTTTCAAAAGGAAAAAGAGAGAGATCAGTTAAATTTGCTAAAAGAGAGCAGAGAGCTTGTAGGGTGTGATGTCTCTAAAGCGTACCTCCAGCACGAAAGACACGGCCGCATTCATTATGATAATGATGACCAGTGTAATGCGCCAGTCATGAGGAACACACACAATCTGAAGGGAGGCAGAGCAACAGGATGAGCACTGAATACACCACACACACGGTTTCCATCGCTTCATGCAACATCTCAACTGCTTTCCGCAAACAGCGTCGTTTCTTTATCTTTTCTGAGTCTAAAATCAGCATGTTAAACACTACATAATTCAGAGCAACCTGTGCAAAAACATCCAGAAAAACAAGTTTTACCTCCAGGAAGCTGTCGATGGCAGGAATAGGATACAGCATGATAAAGAAGAGAAAAGAATACAGACTGACGCTGGACAGCATGAACGGCCCTTATGACACAAAAACACAGGAATTTAGTGGAACAACAGAACAAATGGTTGTTTTCAACTTGCAAGCACATGACACACACATATATGGAAAGAGATTAGTGTCAGTAAAGATTGTAATTGTAAACATTTATATTTTATGCTCATATTAATGTGATCAATCAACCGATTTAGAGAAGCCTCTCAGTTGTCATTCTGGGAATTACATAATATTATCATTTCCAGGAAACTCAATTCAAAGTTGGAGAACTTAATTTAAAATGAATGCTAAATGTAAATAAAAAGTAATGTATGTTCACTTTTCGATCAGCTGACTTAAAAATATGTCTTATAAATCTAAATGGGTTTTTTTTTTTAGCATTTTTAAAAAACTCAGCAGTTCAAAATGTGCCTGACAAATTCCAACTCATTCTGTGCTGATACTGAGCTCTTTCCATACACATCACGTCAATCACTCAGCGCTTCAACAATACAAACTAAGTCCTACAGTTTTTGTAGCTGGGCTGTCTGAAGGGCTTTCCTTTGGAGAAGACGATGGCCACAACCAAGTACTGGAAGGAGGAGACGTAGAACAGGGTGGTGTTTTCGTAGTTCCTGATGTTTTTGTGGTCGTGAGAGGTTGTTACATTGAGCCTGTGAGGGAGACTGTAGCTGGAAACATTACAGGCACTGCGGGAGAAGAGAGGAGAGTAAATGCAGAGATTAAATAGACATTTCTGTTTTAATAAGTCAGCAATGTAGAGAAAAACAAGCTGAAGGCTAGAATGTGAGTATTAGTGGTCATATTTTCCAGACCTTTTTCTGATTTGTGTTTTTCTCCGTTCTTGTCTATAACCAGCTTACATTGTGCAAAAAGTGCATGAATAACATTTGACTGGCTGGCTAATTGATCCCCATTTCAGAGTTATGTTGTGTCAAGAAGGAGAAGACTAAAAACAAGAGAAAATTCAGAGATTTTGTTTAAAATTCACTCTTTTTTTTCTTTATCCACATTTTTTCTTTTTTGCTGGATTCATCTAATATTAGCCAGATTAACCAGGCAGCACACTGTGTAGCCAATCAGCACACAGCTCGACATGTCTGCCATGTGCACGTGACTGACCCATTGTTTTAGTCAGATTTTCTCAGTGTTAGAAATTGCATACAGAAGTCCACAAGAGCCAAACAACAAGACAAGAAAAAAGACATTTACAGCTTGTCTTGACAAATCAGGTGTTTCATTTCAGAGCTTATTTAGTAATAATCTATGTTACTCACTCTGAGAGGGGCGTCCATGTCTCGTACCAGCTCTGCTGTCGTACTAAGAGGAAAGCCAGGACCTGGAAGACCATGCAGGTGAGGATCTGGGTCAAAACCGAGCAGAGCAGCGGGCCAGAGATGAGACTGGACGGGGGGCGTTGGCACACCAGCTCCTTCCACGCCGGGTTCAGGCTCACTAAACACAGACACAAACCAGTCAGCAAGTTGTTTTCCAAGAATGGAAATGACTGCATGTCAGTACTGTATATCATGAGCTTGGCTTCGACTTCAAGCACAGATTAAAAGCTTTCCAGTGCACGTCGTCATGCTACTCACTTGTAAAGGCAATGATAAGAATGATGGTAAGGTCAATAAAGAGGAACTGGAAGTCTCCCAAGTTGCTGAGAATCTGTAGAAGAGATTAATGATAAATTCAAAATATATTCACAACAGTCACACAGCAGCAGACGACTCAGTAGACAATCTCTTAATCTATAATAGACAGACAGCTCATTCATTTCTGCTCTGATGTACTATGTACTATGTCGCATGATATATTTAACTGATGGCCTTCACTGACACTTTTCCCAGGAAAAAAAAACAATTGACATCTGACATGTCACTTTGCAGTCGCTGCCTTTGTTTCACTGAATGGAAAACTCCCACATCTTTTAAATTCAGCACTGCTTCTACTTGCTTCTCACGTCTACGCTGCTCATGAAGCCTCTGTATCTCATGTGGGAACCATATCAACGTTTGTGACTCACTGGCTTTAACTGTGCAACAATAACATGATGAGTTCATGTTGCTTTGCCTGCTAGCTGTCGTCAAACCTAAAAGATGCAAACATATCTAATTCTTAATCATTTTTATACACACCTCAAATCCCATTTTATTCATAGCCACTCGAATAATAGTATATTATTCCTCACTCAGTGCTAAAAAAGAAACACAAGTGTACAAACAAGAAAGAACGGTGTATTTACCGAGTAGAGCAGCGTGACACTGAGGTACTGGATGATGCTATAGAGAGCCATGAACTTGAACACGCAGAATGATGTAATGAGGGCAGCTCGACCCTCCCTGTGAAAGGTCAAAACATCAAAAACAAACCAGAGTTGACCAGCAGTTTGTGCAGCTATTTAACTTCTGTGACCACAATGTAAATTCATACAATATTTCACATTTTGAAACTCAGAACAATGCGTCAGTTCATCCAGTTGGCACCAAAATTGAACAGGAAAAACCAAGAACGCATATTAAAGTTCAAGTTAAGGAGATATAAAAATTATTTTTTGAACTGTCAGACCTCTGAGTGAGTTATGAGTGCATCAAACTGAGAATCCTGTATTGTGTATCGTAACACTTCTATACAAATGGAACTGCTGTGGAGAATTTGGCAAACAATGATCATTAAAAAAAAGTTAAAGGAGTATTTTTGGATTATTTCTGCCATGTAAAATTCTCTTTTCTTCAATGACTCCTCCATGGACATGTCCTGATCTTCCTCTCTGCAGCACACCTTTCAAAACTATTCCTAAAATCCCACAACCTCTGCAAATCTTGTGTCAGAGTGTAAGTATCACAGTGAGCGGCTACCTGATGAGGTTTGGGACACAGGAGATGTTTGAGGTGGAGGAGGTGAAGGGAGATGCTACAGAGGCCTCCAGCTCAGACAGAGAGATCCCACTGTGAGCTCTCTTCAGAGCCTGACAGAGAGAGAGAGAGACAGAGAGAGAGAGAGAGAGAGAGATTCATTACTATAATGCTTTAATGGTATTATTAACCAGAACAGAGATAGATTTATTCTAATAAGAAACTTGAGTTAAGGATTTCAGTACTTTTTCCATCTCATAGACATTATTGCCATTCTGAACACACACACACAGGTATTTAGAGAAGTTCTTGGCACAGAATGAGCTGATCTCCACCCTTACAATCAGGAACAGATTATACAGAAACTGTTGTGATTTGCGCATATAAATAAATCTTCTTCGTCAGTACTTACTCCACAGTCATTAGCACCATCACCACACATCCCAACAGTGTAACTGGAAGGTAAACGAATTGGGTGAATGAAACAAATGCTGCAGATGCTATGAAATCATCTTGAAATGAAGCTCATCAGCTAAACTAAAACAAGTGAATTCAACAACTAAATGAGACGCTCACTCGATGCTCTGCAGGACTTCTACCAGCTGAGTCTTCTGGTCAGGAGCCATTCGGGCGAACACGGTGGCTCTAAGCACGAGCTGCAGTGCCCCCATGTGGAGAGACAAAGGATTACAGGAACATCCAGTCAGCATGAAGCCACACAGAAATCAACTTAAACTTCACCTGTCATCTTTTTACCTTCTGGACTAGTTGAGGGAAGTGCTCAGTGATGACAGCAAAGTCTCGGCCACTCACAGCGAAGTGATAGCTTTGGTCCTGCTGAGCCAGCTGCTCATCATACAGCCCTTCCTCCAGACTGATCTCCACAGTCTGAAAGCAAGAGGAAAGACGTAAAAAGAAAAACAATGAAGCAGTTCTTACAAGAACATCACACTTAAAGGCTTCAGATTTAACTTGAGAAATGTTGCTTTCAGCCCTCGTTGCAGACACCTTCCTGTGAATTCAATCAAAGATACTTGCATGTTTGAGTGGTTTCTTTTAACACTGCAGTTTTAATTCCTTTAGTTTGTTCAGACATTTGAAAACATTTTAATTTGAACTTGAGTGGCACAAACAACTGCAAAAAGCCTGAACATGCAGTTCTTCGGTGTAGCAAAGTGCAGAGCAGTTTAGCAGGAGTAAGTACACTCTCTGAAACAGCCACAGGCAGGAAACAGCCCCAAATACAAGGCATTATTGGTCTGATAAGACAGATGATGACATCATATGAGTATCTGCAGATGCTAAGAGAGCAGAACTGAACAAAACGAACTGCAGTTTTCACCACAGTGTACCAGATACACAGTGTCTGTAGCTGGTGTAATTACCAGAGAGAGTAAATTATGGGAAAGAGCACAGACTATACAGATTTTCCAGAGCCACCAAAATCTCTATTCCTGATTGATGGTGGGTTACAAACATTCTACCTGTAACTTTCTGTCTTACCTGAGCGTCCTTGACAGTCTGAACAGGGTTTTCAGTGTAATGCCATGTGATACTAGCAGGGTGGAAATCCTTTGGAGGCACAGCATCTGCTATGATGACTTTCTCATGTGGACGGATCATCCCGCAGTCTCGAGCCACTGATATCGCTGTCAACATGTTGTCACCTAACAAAAACAAAAACAAAGACAGAGTGAAGGGAAGGAGGAATGCACTGATTCTACACGAACATTCATGATTTTAGTCATTAATAGCAGACTTTACTGCTAAAACCACAGAGAAAACAAGTGAAATAAGTGAGTGAATTCACTAAGCTGGGTTACCTGTAACCATCAAGGTGCGAATGTTAGCTTGTCGCAAGTCACGTAAAACCCCGGCAGTCTCTTCTTTTATTTTGTTCTGCATGATGATCAAGCCAAGGAACTCCATGTTGGTCTCTATCAGGTCCCTGAAAGGCACAGATCATACATCTCAGCGTTTCACCACCATTTGTTTGTCACAAATACTCAAATATGTTTCACGTCACTTTACAGAATCAGAGTTCAGAGGGTAAAAAACAATGAAGAACTTAACTTTTGCTTATTAGACCTCATAAATCCATAATGCCCACTGCATCATATGAGTTGAAGAGTTGTAATTCACTTTTCTGACATCCTGCCTTCCTGCTAATCTGCCTTGTCCACATTAGTTAATGATTTCCTACATTTATCAGACAAACATCCAGAGACAGCCATGAATTTGTTGCTTTCAATCGAGTGGTCATGTGGGCTTGTAAATCTAGCAAAAGTAATTCACTAATTTTGTGGTGAGTGAGTCTATAATCACATTCACTCCTTTTGACCCAAATTGCACCCAGTGTTTGAGTTACACTGGCTTTCAGGTCTCTGTATTTTTTCAAAATTCTAATTATTTAAAAAAAGCGATCATTCATTTCAGCATTTGAAATGCTATTAGATAATCGTTGATTATGTATTTTTTGGATTTGACAATGTTAATGGAGAAGTGTAGAGAAGGTCAGAAGGAGTTGTATTGTGTCTTTGTGGATCTAGAGAAAGTATATGACAGAGTACCAAGAGAGGAAGTGTAGTATTGTATGAGGAATGATTGGCTCTGAGCCCTTTCTTGTTTGCAATGGTGATGGACAGGTTGACGGACAAGATCAGGCAGGAGTCTCTGTGGACTATGATGTTTGCAGATGAAATTGTGATCTGTAGTAAGAGTAGGGAGCAGGTTGAGGAGAGCCTGGAGAGGTGGAGGTATACAGTGGAGAGAGGAGGAATGCAAGTCAGTAGGACAAAGACGGAACACATGTGCGTGAATCGGAGGGAGGACAGCGCAACGGTGAGGATGCAAGGAGTAGAGGTGGTGAAGGTGGATGATTTTAATATATGAGGTCAACTGTTCAAAGTAACGTGGAGTGTAGAGGGGAGGTGATGAAGAGAGTGCAGGCAGGGTGGAGTGCGAGAGAAGAGTACCAGCAAGAGTGAAAGAGAAGGTTTACAAGAGGGTTGAGAGACCAACTATGTTGTTTGGTTTGGAGGCACTGACGAAAAGACAGGAGGCAGAGCTGGAGGTGGCAGAGTTGAAGATGCTAGAATTGATGAGGGTAGACAGATTAGGAATGAGTATATTAGAGGCACAGCTCAGGTTGGACAGTTTGGAGACAAACTGAGAGAGGTGAGATTGAGATGGTTTGGACATGTGCGGAGGAAGGATGCTGGTTATGTTGGAAGAAAGAGGATGAAGATGGAGTTGCCAGGCAAGAGGAAAAGAGGAAGACCAAAGAGGAGGTTTATGGATATGGTGAGTGAAGACATGTTGGTGGTTGGTGCGACAGAAGAAGCTGCAGAGGACAGGAAGAGATGGAAATGGATGATCTGCTGTGGTGACCCCTAAGAGGAACAGCTGAAAGAGGAAGATTTATTTTTTTGGAGATCCACCCATTCCCGAACTTTTGACCTTTTCGGGGTAGCTCAAGTCTCTTCTTGGGGAGCTGCACTATAAACAGAATACTGTGGCTGCATTGCACATGAAAGACAGAGACTTATGTCTTTAGTGTTTTTCCTTTAATGGATTTCTCCCTGTACTATATTGTTGCAAAATAGTGAGTCTAGCAAATAGCTTAGAGGTTCATCCTGAGGGCCTGACACCAAAACCTGATATTTGTTCATGTTTTACACAGCTGGAACATTTTCTGCTCTCACACTGTTTTGAAGCAGGACTGCAAATATTTGAACTTCATGTCATATGATCTATGTTTGTCCCATTATCAGATGAACTAAGCCCTCCAGACATCAAAATGGGAAATACAAGCTACACGAGCAATTACATTCTTTTAAAGATTTACCACATTCCAAGGCGGGATGTTTTTATACCCACATGTACTGACATGACGTGTAACAGTGCAACAGTGCAACAGTTTTATCTGTGAAGGGAAGCGTACCTGCCAAGGCTCTGGACTTTGTGCCAAGAGAGTTTGGACTCCAGCTGTCGATATGCCAGGGCAATAACCCTGAAGCCCTGTCTGGTGTAGGTCTCCAGAGTTTCTGTGAAACTCTGCGGGACTGAAGAGAGTCAAACACAGCAGAGGTCATCTGCTAGGTTAGCAAGTCTGGCCTTTATTAGCTGAGAGCATTATTTATTTTATAGGCAGGGAGGAGAGGCAGGAAGTACCCACCCTGACCTTTAAGATACAGGACAAGAGTGTCTGACCTGTGTGCTGTTTGCAGAGGCTGGCCACAATCTCTGGTGCCCCTTTCAGGTAGGCATCCATGTGTTTTTCCCCCAGCCTCCTGACCACCACACTCATTCTCTGCAGTGCTGAGGAGAAGGGGAACTGGCGCACAATACCGATCTCACAGGACTAAGGAGTAAAAGTCGCATGTTGTCAGAATCAACTAAACTTTCAAGTCGGTTTTTCTTTCACATTTTGAATTGAAGAATTACGTTTTGGAAGAGAAATGCCAAACATAGTTTAAAAAGACAACTTACTGATAATTCAGACAGCTCCTGCACAAAAAGAAGGATTGAATGACAACTTAATTCTTAACACAAGTTCACAAGCATAAACAAATGCACTGATCAGTAAATAGTAACTACCAGATTCTGAGTTAGTGGATTGTTCTGATTGGCTTCAGGGACGACTTGCTTCGGAGGTCGCACAACGGTGGGCATTATGGGATTGTGGAGTGCAGTCTCTTCTTCTGTGGGCTCCTCCAGGATCTGAACAAAAAATAACAAAGATTTATTGTGATATCTTAAAAAACGTATTGAGCTTATTTACTCTAGTACACTGTGTCTGGTGTGACAGAAACTGAGCTTCAGTTCCAAAGGCATTTGCTGCCTTTCAGGGGTCTCCATGATACCACGCTTGGACCATATTAGCCAAGAGGAGCTTGCTCTGCCAAGGCGACAAGCAGGGTGCTGCATAATTCATGTACAGACTGGTATCCGTGCTGCTTAAAGGTGCCTGTGTCTAAGCATGTTGGGTGTAGACACTCTCTGTTCCTTACCCAGCCGGTGGCGCTGAACATCTTGAGGTCTAAAGGGTCTCCAGAAAGTTCACCCTCTATCTTGGTCAGTGAGTGGCAGGCGGCCATGCAGGCCACAAATGTAGTGTTCACCAGACTCTCTTTAGCTGCCTCAGACTCCGGAGGAGAAAAGCTGTAATGAAGAGGGAGGAACAAACTCAACAACTAGACTGTTTGTGAGTATGAAAAGAGCAAATTGCCAACAATAATTAAATATACGATTATATAAGTGCTTATGTGGTTACTAATGACATCATGTGGAAACCCCATAAAAATATTATTTTCCAGACAAACAAGAATCCATTTTCCAAAGAGAGATAAGAATCAAAACATCCAGTGGGAATAAATGATGATAGCAACTCCAGAGGACAAAATAGTGCTTTTATATCCATTTCTGTAAACAGACCTCTTGGAAATTTAGACTTTGGTGAATATATTTTTCTCTCCAGTTGTTGCAGTTTGTGTTGTGGAGTTGCAGTCGTCGTATCTCAGCTTTACAGCAACACATCAATTTTATTAAAAGACTATTAGATATCCTGAAAAAAATAAAGGTCCATGTGGCTAAAAATTTGTTTTTTTATGAAAATGATCTGAAAAACAGATGCTTGGGGAATGTCTCCTCTACACAAAGGTGGTTAAAAGGTAAAAGATATCCTCTAACACATCCACACCTATACATGTGATGGATGAAAACAGATGGACAAAAATACACTTTTGAGGAATTTAAAAGGAAAAAGTAACCTAGTAATGGTATGAAAATTCCTTTTCAGATCTAAAAATCCAAAAATCTGGTTTCTTCTAATCGATTACACTACAACTATTGCACTACAACAATATTTGCCTACCTGCCATCTTCTGCTCTCTGAATACCCCACAAGTCCAAACCATCCTCTGTGAGAGTACCAGTCTGAAGGAAAAATACAGACCATTAACAATGCACATTAAGATGTATCAACCCTGGCCGTATTAATTACGCCTCAGAGGAGGAATACTAGCCCAAATAAATCCCTCTAAAAGCCCAAAACGATTAGAGGGATGGAAATTTAGACCTATTTTTACATCATGAAGCTAAAAGGATTTAATGAACTTATTTGACATCTTTTATTCATCTATACCAGTAATCAGAGAGAGTTCTCTCTCAGTTCTGACATGTTAATGCAACAACATGCACACATACTGTATTTATAACCTGACCACAAAATAAATCAACTGTCAACTATGCAAAGACAAGTTAAAACAACACATTCAAGATGTAAGGAGTTTAGACACACAGCCAACCATCTGAACAATTACAAACCTAAACTTTAATTTATGGCTGCAACTAATGATTATTTTCATTTTAAATTAATCTGCAAATTACATTCTCGGTTAACCATTGGCTCTACAAAATGTCAGAAAGTAGTGAAGAATGTCTGACACAAGTTTCCAGCAGTGTTGGCAGATTTCCACTTAACTGGGCTACTTTTTATTTAATTGGGCGGGTAAAAATTCTCTTGCGGGTCGTGATAATTTTGGCTACTTTTTGTACCATTTGGGGCGGTTTCCACCAACAAAAGATCTAGGCTCTATTCCAATAAATCAGCCCCTCCTGTCATTCGAGTAGATTGAGACCGACAGTGCACTGAGTTCAGTAGGTTGAAGCTGTGTTCATGTCAAATCAGTTATTTTAATTACAAGCTTTAAACTTGTTTATAGCTTTCACATCAACATCCAAGTAACAATTGCAAATGGGAAAGTCAGACTTGTGAAAGCTCTGATTTATATATTGACTGTAAACCAAACAAACACATCAGTTCAGAAACTTTTTTTTCCTTTTCCAATTATTATTCAGAGTCAGAGTTCTGTGATAAAACACATGTAACAGCTGTTTATATGAGTGAAAATATTTAAAAGTTTAATGGAACATTATCTAAAATCTAAAAATATCAAGGTTTCTGTGGCTTTGAGTTTGTTTTGTTTTAGTATGTTAGCATGCCAACATTTTCTAATCAGCACTAAATACAAAGTCCAGCTGAGGCTGATGGGAATAGTTTTACAAGTATAGTATTGGTGCTGAGCACAAGTCAGAGAATCACCTACATCAGTAAACCTTATCCACTTGGGACCATAAATGTCTAATAGTTGTTGACATATTTCAGTCTGGGCCAAAATGGTGGACCATAACCAACTGACCAACCAAGTGACATTACAGCTTCCCCACTAGCATGGCTATAAATGATTTAAATGATTAACTGATAAAAATTATTACAAATTAATTTTATGTTGTATACTCATTTACTTTGATTGCTCTTATTACCCTAACAAAATCAAACTTAACTCCCTGCTCACTAGATGTGATATTATGAAAAGAACATTTAATGCTACAGGCAGCTTCCTCTGATATTTCAAAGACATGGATAACAGTATCATTGCTGGAACTATAGATTAGGATGTTTTCTAAGTAAATCAATACTACAGCATTTACGTCTTAAATGCATGCGAGCAGATCCACAGAACTGTCATAAACCGTGAAATTAAGTCAAACAAGAACTTGTTCTTGAACTGGGAAGTGGGTTTGGATGCTTCCTAACTAATTTTCACGCAGTCTGAGTCAAGATTTTATTCAGTCAAAGTCAAGCAGAGTTCGGTGAGATGCTTGATTAATACTGACCCTGAAATTCATCTTCATAAATTGCATTTCTTAAATTCCTAAGTAGCAAATACGATCACATTTTATGAACTGATAGCTGTGGATTAAACTACCTTGTCAAAGCAAACCAGGTTAAGCTGACCACACATGTTGATCCTCTGAGGGCTGATGCAAAAGATGCCAACTTGCTTCAGACGCCGCTGCGCGTACACAATACCAGCTGTCATGGCTGCCGGTAAGGCAGGGGGCACAGTGATGGTGATGATGTCCAGAGATTCAATGATGATGGTGTGAGCTGGAACCTGGACGGGATTGAGAAGAAACCAAAAACTGACATGTGACACAGAGCAGATTTAAAAAATAATTTCTGAAATGTTAGACACTAAATAACTGGGAGAAACAGCCAAAAAAAAATCCACATTTTTATTCTAAAAAAGCTTACTCACATTCATAAAAAATAAAAATGTTGCCTCTATTAGAGAAGTGATACCTTGTTCATGATACTGAGGACGATGGTGTAGATAAAGCCAATCCCTGCCACCCCAACCAGACACAGCAGGAACAGATAAGCATCCCGGTACAGTTTGAAGTCTGTGGGTTTGGGGTAGAGGATGGAGCGCACAAGCTGGCCTTTCTCTGTACTAAACCCTGTGGGAACATGTAAATGAAGAATGTTACACTTTTAACAAATCACATTTGATTATATAGCATTTTGTAAAGCAGGCAGATTTATTTATAGAGCACTTTTCATTACAAAGAAACTCAATGTGCTTTACATTTAAAAAGAGACAAAAACATCAAGCATATGCAATGCAGTGGTATAACAACAACAACAACAACAACAATAATAATAATAATAATAAAACAACTTATATTTATACATACCGACAATACATACACACACACACACACACCCTAACTGTGTTCATAGGCCTGAGAAAGGTTTTGAGCTGAGCTTTAAATGTAGATACAGTTTTTATAGATCACAGCTCATCAGGCAGATCATTTCAGAGGGCAGGTCCACAGTAACTAAATGCACCTTTACCAGCTCCTGATCTCACTCTGAGTACAACCAGAAGCCACCGTCTGAAGACCAGCAAGGTCTGATGGGGGTATAGTCAGTGAGCAGGTCAGAAATATACTGGGAAGCTGAACCATGTAGTGCCCTAAAAACCAATAGGAAGATTTTAAGCCAACGAAGTAATGGAGTAATGTGATGATGTTTTCTTCTACCGATAGGAACTCTGGCAGCTGAATTCTGTATGAGTTGAAGTCTTTGTATTGAATGTTTTGATAATTCAGTGAAAAGAGCATTGCAGTAATCTAATCTGTTCAAAATGAATGCGTGGCCCAGTTTCTCAGAGTTGGTTTGTCATATGAATCTTTTTACTTTTGATATATGATTGATGATATATATGATGATATATAATTTTGATATGTGATTTTCGAAGTTAAGGTCAGCATCCAGGGTGACACGCAGGTTTTCTCACCTGTTCACTAGCTTTTAGGGTGCATGATAAAAGGTAGGAGTAAGAATTTTTTTGCCATCCAATAATCTATGTCTGTAATGCACTTTATCAGGTTGTCAATTGGGCTAAGGTCATTGGGAGAAAGAGAGATATAGAGCTGTGTGTCGTCTGCATATGAATGATTGGATATGTTATGATTCTTAATGATATTGCTAAATGAGATCAGGTATAGATTAAAAGGTAGAGGGCCGAGGATTGATCCTTGTGGAACTCCAGAGAGAATTTGGAACTCTTGTGATTTAAATTGTGAATGGACACAAAGAAACTCCTGTGTTTGATGTAGGAGGGGAACCAGTTTAAAACAGAGCCTGATAATCTGATAGTGTCATGGAGCCTGTCAAGCCTGTGTAGCGGCTGAATATGTGCAACCCAGGATGGTGAGTCTGTACACTAGAGCTGAACTGTCAAAACTATTCACCAACAACACAACCAGCTGTAATTCACTCCCTCACCTGTTCTGACCACGACAGCCTTCACCAGTTCACCTGCGTAGAAGCGGGTCTGGATAACGTGTGTACCACAGAACAGGGTGTGTCTCTTGTGCTCCTCCATATTGTAGATCATGGCTGCCTCCTCGCCTGAACTGGGCAGACTGGTCTTAGTAACCGGCACACTCTCCCCTGAAGATAAAGGAAGAACAAACAGACACTCAATAAAAAAAACAAACAAGACTAGGTCGAAACCTAGCATATAGTTTGACTAAAGCTAATTTGACATAGGGCCTTTCTCAATACAGCAAGTTCAGACTTGCTAACTTGCTAGTTTGGACTTGGCAAGTTTGACTCGAGAGTGCAAACTGCCAAAGATGGGAGGACGCAGTCCGGTCATTCTTCAGTTGGAACAGCAGCGTACTTGTTGACAGCAGCAGCTCAGCTTCAACACAACTACCTGACTGCACTGTGACAAAATATCTCAACTCAAAGCTCAACTAACACTTTTTTCTCACAAAAAATGACCTCACTGAATGAGAGATGCAGTAAATTGTTATTCAGTCTATAATGTAGCTAAAATAAAAATCCAAACTGTTATATAGCTTAATAAAATAAAACAAAATTTAATATAGACTTTTCTGTTCATTTTAATACATTTATATTTATTGAAATGTGGTGATACCTATCAGTATACATATAGAACCTCAGAGGCAGCGCTGTTGTTCTGTCCAGTAAAAACATGAAGCTTCACTTTACATTCAGACAAACTAATGTGGCAGCTACAATTGTTAGATTTCATCTGTGAGACCAACATTTATCTTCCAAAAGGAATTATATCATATATCAAAATGCTACAGAGACATTAGCGCCAGTGGTAAATCACCAACAAGCTGCACGGATCAGCTCTTTTCATGCTCTTTTTTATCAACTTTGATTCGGCAGTTTTGGTTTAATTCTGTGTGGAAGCCCTGATGCTCTATTCCTCTCATCAGTATGTTCTGTATGGATGGTCTACGTTACAATAACACACAGAGATAGTCCACTGTGACTTTAATAACATAGTTGACTGTTAGTAGTAGAAGTAGTAGTAGAAGTACTAAGACACATCAGCTGGCTATAGTGATAAAGACGCAAGTCAAAAGTACAATCTGGGTGTGATGTGAACTGAGGACAAGATTAAAAAAATTATTAAATGATTGAAAAAACGGAGCTTTCAATCAAAAAAAAAAAATCAGACCGCTGATGAAAACTATGAGTTGCACTGAAAAGCTCCGGAAAAAGCTAGTAAGTACATGTTTACTTACGATTTGTTTGTCAAATAAATAAAACTGCTTCTTGTAAAGTATAAGCTGGAACTACAACCTGTCAACATGCTCTCGTTGACAATGCAGGTTCCATGGACGAGCACGGCATCGCAGGGCATGATCATCCCATTCCCTGGAATAACGATGACATCACCAGGCACAAGCTCAGTCGACATGGCCTGTTCAACATCTGTGATCAAGATCAAGAAAGAGGACACTGAAAACTATATCAAACACACCGTCTCTGCAGAGATCAATAGTCCAATTATTCTATTACTGAATAATAAAAAAGTAAAGAGGGACAGTCTAGTAATATGACATAATACTATTTACTCTACACACGTCATAATTTAATGATATAAACATTATAACACTAATGTGGTCTGTAGCGCTGCATTATAATCAAAAAGGAAAACATGCCTTTATCTCCTCTGCACACTGAAACACGAACCACGCTGTGCGCTGCCACCATGTCATGTAGCATCACATATTGCTGAAATAAAACAGACAAAGAGTGAGAAAAATACATCTGGAAATACACACCAAAATGTCACTAGACAATACAAAACATCCCGCTGAAGAAATGACACCCTAAAACCAAAGAAATGATAACAGGAAACATTTAATTTTCATTTCAACAGGCAGAATAAACACTATAAGAGGAAGGGAATTACACCAAAAGCTGCCATTATGTTTTTTGTATCTCCTCACTTCACACTTTTTTTTCTGGGATCAAACATGACTCACCTTTTTAATTGTATACAGTGAGGTAGCTATTGAAATGACAGACATGAAAACTATGGCTGTAGCGTAATAGTAGTAGTCCTCCGCACTCCACAGAATAACACTGAAGAGCTGGAAGATGTAGAAAGGATTCAACACCTGATGGAGGAAGAGAAAGAAACATACTGTTGAATGTTTAACAGACAGCAATGATGACTTTATTGGTACGCTAAGAGAAACGGTGTCAGAACTGATATTACAAGAAGAGCTCAACACTCACCTCCTTTATGAGGAGCTTGAATAAAGAAGGCACTCTTACTGCGATCTCATTCTCCCCAAAAAACAACCTCCTGTTGAGAAATAATTTAAAGCAGCTTTTAACATTAATATGACCACATACCTGTGGGCAAGCACGCATCACCAGACTTAACACCTTACTGCAGCTTGTAAGACCTGGTACTTCCTCTTCAATTCATTTGAGAAACTAAGTTTTATAAATTAGCGAGTGAAATAAGAAAACAAAAGCATGTGTGTACCTGTAGTCCTCCAGTGTTTTAGAAAGTCCGGCACTGTGGTCGGAGTGGACGTTTTCACAGCTCACCTTCACATCCTCCAAGCCTCTAGAAAGGTCACACACATTTATTTCTACTCTAGTTGTGCAGAGCAACAGTCAGAAATGAACTGTACCAAGTATTTTGGTCAAATTAATAGAAGTTATACAAATTATCAATACATTTTTTTAATAGAAGACAGTTAATAGCACAGTGATTTCCCGTGAGGCTCTTACTTGTACAATTCAAAGTTGTGTATCACATCATTCCAGTAGTATTTAGTGCTATGGTGGGTGAAGTAGTGGATCTAGAGGAGAAGAAAGGAGAGGAGAGGAGGCGGTTAGATTCCGACTGATGATTCAAAATAAGCCAATCACTGATCTAGACTCTCAACTTAAATTGTGTGTCTTTGCTCAAATCAGCCATTTATGATCAAGAAAATTAATCCGGAATCGAGATGATGATGAAAACCAGATTCCCATAGATATACCTGAACAGGCTCACTATATGCAAATTTCCCATGATGCTCGTCATCTACAGCACCAACGCTGTGGTCTCCATCTCCATTTGGTAGGTGAGCCATGGACTGCAGATCCACACTGTCGAACGGTGTCTTCCCTGGAGCAAACATCACATGTACTTTGGCCCGAAACCACTGCTTGAACTCATCCTGTGAGAACCATATAGAGAATTACTTTATTTCCTTGGATGTGAGAAGAGACTGAATTTATCATTCATGATGTAATATTACTGTACGTGTGCCAAAGAATGTAACAAATGTCAGGACGATTTGTGTGCAGCGGAGTGGTTCACTTCACGAGAGTGAACTCATAATTCTTAGAAGGAGGCGATAGAGTCACGTGTGTGTGTACTCAGAGAGAAAGTGAATTAAATCTTTAACGTTTTAGTTTGCTAGTGTCGTGGCTCTATGGGTGTTGGTTTGTCGGTTGAACCACCACTTTGGTTCAGACTGAAATATTTCAACAACTGTAGGATGGATTTTACAGGCATTCATTGTCCCCAGAGGATAAATCCTACTGACTTTGATGGTCCCCTGACTTTTCCTCTATCACCACCAGCAGCTTCACAATTTTGATTTTTAGTGAAACATCTCAACAACTATTGGATGGATTGCGTGCTACAGACATTCATGTGCTTCTCAGGATGAATTCTTGTGATCCCCTGACATTTCATTCATTGTCACGTGCCTCATCGACAAATATGTACGTATAATTTTCTAGTATGGAAACAGTGTATGACAGAAATAACCAACAAGTCAAATGTGTGAGAAGGAAAGTAAGGTCTGCTGTTTCTCTACCGTGGTCCTGAGCAGAAGTGTGTGTGCGTCCCTCAGCGAAGTGTGTGTGCAGGTGCCTTTGACGCCCCATTCGGGCAGCCAGTAGAGCAGCAGCAGCAGGAGACCACCGGAGCAAACAGAGCCAACACCTACTAGGATCATCTTCCACAGACAGGGCCGGTACCCCCACACCTCCTGCACAGAAACACACTCACATGAACAGACGAACACACTGCTGTGTGGTTTGATACAGAAGGTAGATTTTAAAAAAAGCAGAAATGTAATGTGACAGTGACAATGCTTTTCCTCTTACATCGGCCTCAGACCAGTCAATCTAAACTTTTACGCTAGTTTTTTTATTTGTGTAGTGACATGATTGAGTTAATTCAAATCTCCAAAAGGTTGAGCATTGTGACACATGGTCCCAACAATTTACTTACAAATTAAGTTATTTCATCGGTCTATCAACCATGTCACTTTGAATTCTCCACTGTTCCTTTTTGTGATGTTTCCACCAGAAGTGAACCAGGAATGAACATTAAATAATAATACATAATAACATAGTTAATTAACATCTCGAAATGATTTCGTTATTGACAGCCAGCCTCTGTTTCCCTCCAAAAACTTCATTACACTTGCATTGCAAAATAAGTGGTGATGAATTCTCCAGCAGAACAGAAATGAACACGTGGAGGGTGGCGCTAAAATGGGAAGTGATATTTACCATCTCATCCTCCAGGCCCTGGTTGATGATCTTCACCTCTCTGATCTTCATTCTGTCTTAAGTGCAACAACTACAAAGAAAAAGAAAGACAGAACACATCATACACTATATTTCCAACAGGTGTTTTAACTGCAGAAACTTTCTTATCACAGAAGGAAGTCTTCAACGCCATGTGGTCAGCGAAGGTGTTGCAACTTCAATCTTGGTCAAGGTGCTTCACGGGATTTAGTTTTATGGTTTCTGAAGCAAAAAACGCTCAAACAGGTAAAGGCTGTCGGTGATTCATTTACTTTTCTGTCATACAAGTTAATATTCAGGAGAAGTGGAATGTGAGATTACATTTTTTATTATAACATGCACCTCCGAGTATAGCAGCAACAATCCTTACCTTATCCTAACCTACTTAGTAAATATTGAGCTGCCTATAAGGAAGAAAGGTCTCTCTGGCAAGTAACAACCTGTCTGAACCGCAACACGTACCTGCCTCATGGAAGCCACATAAACAGACAGCGTTCAAAGCCTCTGCTGACTATCCGTCACCTACCTTCTTCCTTCTTACGCTCTTGTTCCTGATATTGTTGACTCATGAACTTCCAAGGACATTCGCTGACGGGGAAAAGTGAAATACTAAAATGCTACTGTATCATTTGGTTACTGCAAATATTAATCCAGTCCACATCAGTTTTTCTCAGGGTTCTCAGGTTCAAAACTCCACATATTTCAAATATTTCTCCACAAATACAACTGAATTAGCTTCACTTTCACTTGATTGCAGTTGATTTCTTTTTTTCATCGTATCAAAAAAGCTGATTATCAAGTTGTATTCACTCTAGTTTAAATCCTACACTTTACCATGTCGTGCTGAATGTATTAAAAACATCTGATCTGCAAAATGTGGCGACTCTATTGACAACTTTAGTGACGGCTTTAATTGATGTTGCACAATAAATGTGACCACTATGTGATATATTGTTGTGGTGTTAAACAATGACCCAGTGCAGTGTAGGCTGTAATATGTAAGAACCTTTGCACCATGCACACAAGATCATGTCCAATAACAGTTACACCCACAGTAACCTTTGACTGACAGTCCATCTGATCTGACCGCTCAATAAGCACCGTCATTTGTGAACACAAAGACAATCCTGCAAATCTGACAAAGACACCAGACAGAAGAAAGTAAAGCACTCTACTTTTTAACATCTCTGACATATTTTATGACATTTACAGCCCCTTTGGACTCTCGTGTTCTGTTTTACAACTGAATCAGTTACTTGTTGACACTTAGAAGAGAAAAATACTACTTAAATAATGCCAAAGTGAAAACAAATGGATCTAAATGAAGTATAATCATATAATATAATAATCATAGAATCATATAATCATATAACACATAAGCACTCACACCATTTACAATGACACACCGAAAATATGATGATTTTATGGGCTGATGAGACCAAAACTGAGACTTTTATCTGTTATACTATGTTCAGTTTAGGCTTCAACATCACCAGACACACACCATCCCCACTATGAACCCAGGTGGTTGCAGCATCAAGCTGTTTCTTTGAAGCAGGACTTGATGGTAGAGGGTGACATGAATATAACAAGATACAGAGAAAAGAGGAAAAGGTGCTGCAGTCTGCAGGAGAAACTTGGGATAAGAATTATTTTTCCAGCAAGACAAAGATCCCAAACATAAAGCCAAAGCTACAAAGGAATGACTGCAACACAACAATGTTTAAGTCTTGGAGCAGCCAAATCTAAGTCCAGACCTTAATCCATCCAGAATTTGTGGCTGGACTTCAGAATTGTTATTCAGGCAGGGAGGCCACGCAGCTGACAGAAGTTTACACAGACATTTTGGGAAAAAAAACAAAAAAAAAAAACAAGGTGGAAAATTTGCAGCAAATTTGCAAAGCTGATAGACCCTATCCTCCAGGCTGTAACGGCTGTACTGTGTCTCTAACTAAATATTGACTTGAAGGGTGTCAATACTTATGCAATTTTATGTTTGTGTACTAATTTGAACTTTAATATCATTATTAACAATTATATAATGAAAGTTATTGTGTCATAAAATAATTCAAAGTTGAAAAATAATAAAACAAAAAGTTCAAGGTGGTGGATATTTACGTTAAGACACTGAACAATCATATATTCAGTAACAAACAGAGGTGGAAGAAGTATTCAGATCCTTTACTTAAGTAAAAGCACCAATACAGTAACGTAAAATACTCCATTACAAGTAAAAGTCCTGCATGAAAAATCCTACTTAAGTAAAAGTACATAAGTATTATCAGCTTGATGTAGTTAAAGTATTGCAGTAAAAGTAGTGATTTGGTTCCTCTGACTGATATGTTATTATATATGACATCATTAGATTATTAATGCTGAAGCATCAGTGTGTAAGCAACATGATACTGTTGTAGCTGCTGGAGGTGGAGCTAGTTTCAACTACTTTATATACAGTTAGCTAGTTTAGTCCAGTGGTTCCTAACCTAGGGGTTGGGCCCCTCTAAAGGGTCACCAGATAAATCTGAGGGGTCGTGAGATGATTAATGGGAGAGAAAAGAAGAGAAAACCAAGTTCTGATACACAAATTGTTTCAGTTTTTGGACTTTTTCTCTAATCTTTGATTTTTGGTGAAATATTGGATTATTTGAACATTTATTGAAATGAAACCATGTGAGAAGTTTAGAGGGAAAAATCATTATTTGGTGGAGCTGTTAACAACTCATAGACATGTGAAATGTGACCCCGACTACACACTGCTTTATGTAAGACGTCAAAAGCCAAAAAGGTTGTAAACCACTGGTTTCATCTTTAACAATATGTTGTATTTTAAAAGCTTATTATATTATCCATTATGTCAAATCTTCATCTGAAAAGTAACTAAAGCTGTCAGATAAATACAGTGGAGTAGAAAGTAGAAAGGAGCATAAAATGGAAATACTCAAGTAAAGTACAAGTACCTCAAAACTGTACTTATACACAGTACTTGAGTAAATGTGCTTAGTTATTTTCTACCACCGGTTACAAATGTGTTACTTTTAAGAAACCCTACAACTTATACAAACTACACGTGAATACAGCCTAAAGCTACTTTTAGTAGAAGTCTGTAACTTTTACCAACATAATACACTCATAAAATCGTCTCACAAGTTGCTGTTGAGCTGAGATGGAGCGTCTTTACTTTACCTGCCAGTAAAACCACCACAAACACCATAATCACCGAGTAAACTAACACAAATTGACGCACAGCAAAAAGCTTACCGATGTCTCTTCTCTTCTTTACCAACACGTCAGACGTTTCATAGTTGGGTAAGTAAAATCGTTGAAACTGTCCGCATTCACAGCCTGCTTGCTGCCCTCTGCAGCCTGCTGAACAGCGCGGATCTAACAGCATGTGTCTGCAGAAACGCGCCGACACAACAGAGATCCACGCTGCGCTGTGGCAGGACCGTCCCAAACCGGTCCATTCAGAAGGAAGTGCGGAAAACAGGATGTGAGGTCATTGGAGGACACTAGCTGAGTCTGGGCTGAATTTCTACAACTTGGAACAAATCGGGGAACTCAAGCGACGTGTGCAGGCAGCAGTGAACATGCCGTATTAATGTGTGTAGGCCCTTCACTGTTTTCTCCGTCCAGATGTTGGAGAATATGTCATGTTTAGTTGAGACACTGGTGTTACTGCAGGTCAGTGGTAGAGAAGAAATCCTTCCTTTGGCTGAGAATTCAGGAAGTCCTGGAATAACCTTTTGCATCTTTATCACTTATAATAAAACAATAAAAAGACATCCGGTTTGGTTTTTAAATAAAATTTATCTTCACATTACAAAGTTATATTGTCTGATTTAATCTTTCACATAACAATAATGCATAATGTGAAAACAAACCAGGGTTTCTTGTAATTATTTTCATATAGTTATGAAATTAACAGGTCAAAGTACAAAACATGACAACTAAAATGACAAGAAGTCACATGAACCATTAATTAGGAATAATGAACACATTTTCACAACCTGTACATTCAACCAGATTGTAAAAAGTCTCAAGAGCTCATACAAGCTTTCAGGATTAAAAAAAAATCTCTCTCTCTCTCTCTCTCTCTCTCTATATATATATATATATATGATAGCTCTTCAAGTGAGAGACAAGCAAGTGTTTATTTTTTCACTTTTTTAACACCATCCTTCGACTTGCCAGCTCCACGTCCTCTTCCTGAAAGAAAAAAAAACAAAGTTTTATTTTTTTACTCAAAAATTATCGACTTCAAACAAAAGCAGTCAAAAGCAATGAGAAGGAATGAAAAGGAAATGAAAAGGATACCCGCATTGAAGCAGCCCTCTAATGACAATAATTAAGACTTTACCCCACAAAGCTCTGAGTTAAAGGCTATAAGCAACGTCATTTGAAAATAGAAGTTAAAGGTCCCCTTCAGACGTGTAAAAGTATTTTGCTTGGAACAATAATGTGTGTCTGATATGGTTTTTCCACAAAAAAAGTTCAAATTACCATGTTGAAGTCCTTAAAATTACATCTCCTCCTTCTCCCTTGTACATAATTCCAGAGTCTATAAATATGTAAATATATTTCATTTCAGAAGTTCAACTGCTGGACACAAGATGTTTGCTACTTCACTGTAAAGTTCATTCTCTGTGTTTGTGTGCTGGAGGCTTCAAGTTTCCACGTCACACTTGTGTAAGTTGTCTACTGGATTGGCTCTAAACTAGTTGTGATGTCACAAATCCTGCTCGTAGGTTCACATCTTAAACTCTGATTTTCAGTGAGCTCAGAGAAACGTTCCACTTTCGGCAGATAGAGCAATATTTCTTTAATATAAATACATTTATCAGTGCTGCTTTAAATTTACTCTGAAATCAAATCATAATCTTTGTCATCTTGTCATGAAGAAAAGAACTACAATGAGCCTTTAATAGACCAGCATCAACAGTCCGTTACCTCCTCTGTTGGCTTTTCCACGCCCGCCTCCACCGACCCCCCGCCCTGCAGGCTTTCCACCAGGACGCCCCGCCGAGCCTCCTCTAGCAACCGGACGGCCTCGTTCACCCTTTTGTTTGGCATAAGCCACGGTTACTTTGCTGCCATCTATCTCACAGTCCTCCATGGCTTCTTTGGCGGCTTTACAGCTTTCTTCGCTCTCAAAGTCCACAAAACCAAACCTGAGAAAAATCAGACTTTTAGAATAAGTGAAAAACGATATTTAACATTTTTAGAAATAATTATGCCATAAAAAAGAAAACTTAATGCACCCTTTAGAAACTCCTGTCTCTTTATCTACAGTGACTCTTGCACTGAGAGCCTCCTCAAAGACACTTTTAAGAGTCTCAGCAGTCGTCTTCTTAGCGAGGCCCATCACAATCAGGGTTTTTAATAGGACTGAGGAGGAAAAAAAAACACAAAAGTATTATCCCTGTTTTCATCGTTCATCATCACTCAAACAGACTTCAGAAACACTTCACATTGATGATTTGCTATCAATAAACAATTTGGCCTAATCAAGCTGCCTGCAAGACAACAGGTGACACCTTTGTGAATAATTTGACACACACAATCTCACGTACCTTTTCCCTTCTCCAGCTTTTCTCTCCCTTCACGGAATTGTACTCTGACCTCTCTTTTGCAGATCTGAATGTTTTGCGATGACTGCAGGGCTTTTTCAGCGTCTGCCACGGTTGAGAACTCGACGAACGCAAATCTGCAGGGAATTAAAACATCAGATGTTTCTTGAAAATATTTAAATACTTTCTTCGAAAACAGAGTAGGCCGGCGTACATGTACATACCCTCTTGATTTGCCTTTGTTTTGAGGTATATTGATAGTGACAGCGCTCTGAAAGACTTTCCTGAGGTTTTTTTCTTTCACGTTGGAGGACAGGTTGCTCACAAACAACATGTTGTTTGGAGGAGCTGCAGCTGTTAGAAACAACAAAAAAATCTTTCAAATGTTCAACTTCCAAGTTTAGATTCAATTTAGGTGAATTTAACGGGTTGATTGGTTGATTTTGCATCAGAGAAAAAGGAACTTAAGCTCTGCAGCTACAGACAGTAAACAAAGGCCACTTTTGATTATATTCCTAAATGTCCAGTGTTTTACCTTTTGTTTTGTTGTTGTTGTCATTAGCTTTGCTGACTTTAGACATGTGAGTTTCTCCTACATGGTCCACAATCAAAACCCGGTCTTGGATCTTGGCGCCTTGTTTGTGCTGCCTTACTTTATTAGCAATGGCTTCACTTTTAAACTCCAAAAAGGCAATACTGTCAAAGAATAAGCAGATTTTATTCATTTATTTTCATACAACCATCACATCACTAAATATAACCAATAATGCATTTCCTCTATATATGACAACAAAGACAGTGAGTCTTAATGCAGATTTTTAAAACTCTCACCCTTTGTCTGGGCTCTCAGCTCCACCAGGAAACCTGACAGCGATCGCCTTCGGGAAAACTTTCAGAATGTCTGTCTCTGTTGCATCGTACGGGACGTTCTTCAGAAACAAACATTTAGCATCTCTGGCCGCTGAAAACAAGACAGTCCTCAAATCAGACGAAAATGTCTTCACACATCTCTTCTGGACTTCCCAGATCATCACATCATAAATCCATTATTAAAGCAAAGGCATATTTGTTTTTAAAACTCAATGATGGATGCCCTCTTGTGGTTTGAAGACAGAAACACCGCACCTGTATCTAAAATGGCAGGAAACACAGACTTTATACCAACTTTTTACCTTTTTTGTCCTCCGGTGTAGCTTTCACCTTTTCCTCACTTTTGACCTTTGCTTTGGCGATCCTCATTGGCTTATCAAGGATCATCTCTCCATTTAATGTCAAGGCTTTAGTCAAGTCCATCTCTGAGGCCAAATCCACAAACGCATGTTTTCTACAACAGAAAAACTTTGATTTAGTATTTTTAGTAGCAGCAGTTTTCATTTTAAGTGGATTAGACAATCAATGTCAAATCCACCATCCGCTACAGGTTCCTGCCGGCCCCCCAAAAAACTGAAAATAAAAGTTAAGTTTAAAAAAACCCACAGACTTACCTGGACCGGTCTAGTCTGATGTCTTGAACCAGGAGACTTTGTATGTTGAAGTAATTTGCTAATGAATTTTTGACATCTTCAGATTTTTTGGAGTTATTCAGATTGCCGACAAAAAGACAAAAACCTAAAACAAAATAAAACAAACATGTGAGGACACCTTTCCAGGAGCCAAAAGATCAGATACTTTGACAGAGAAAAGAATTCAGTCTTATTTTGAGTTCGTACCATCGTTGATGAGTTTAGTTTTCTTGGAAGGGGACGTCTCAGCAGTGGATTCTGCTTTCCGTTTCCCTTTTACTGCAACAGATGCACAATGACAGCAGCATAACTATAGTGACTGACAATATGAAGGATTTCTCTCTCTCTCTCTATCACAAGTCATCCAATACCACTTATACTTAAGTCGTCTGCATGTTAATTTGATTTTCTTTGTGAAGTTAATTTCACAAAGATTATATAAATACTGCCTTAGATATGAGGAATAAAGTTTAAAGGGCTTAAGGAGAGATAAAGGCTTTTATTAGTTTTACAATTCTTGATCAAATCAGAGTGATGGACTTAATAGTTTCCAAAGGTTGCAGTGTGCATAAGAGTGAATTTAATACATTTAGAAAGTTTTGAGTTTCTGGTGTGTTGTTAAAGTGCCACAATCAGGAGAATCAAACACATTTTGGGTTTACTATACGTTATGTCAGTCTGTGATGATTCAGCAGTTTATATTCATGAGAAAGCAACTTTAGAAAGAAAGAACAAAAGAAAGAAAGAAAAAATACTAGTAAAAAAAGAACAAATTACTTTCAGACACGTCCTCACCTGCCTTCTCTTTGTCAATCATCTGTTCGCTTTCCTCTTTAATATTGCTGCACTTTCCTTCCTCAATCTTCTTCTCCCAGGTTACAGTTACTGTAGCCGTACTTTCGTTTTCTTCAGTGACAGTGTTCATCTGAGATTCTGGAGACAAAGCTTCATTACTGGCACAGCTCAGTATTTCACTCAGATAAATCTTGTTATGTTGTTTTTTCAGTACCTTGTTTATCTTCCACATCCTCCATCTTTGTCTCAGTACTCTGGCTGGGAGCGTCCTCTGTGGAACGCACTGCATCACTTACAGAGACGGTCTGAGCCGGTTCTCCTGAAAAAAAAAAAACAGTTAAAATAATATATGATTTAAAAGCAGAGAAAATATGTAACTGTTAGAAACAATTGTAACCCTTGTGAATGCAGCTTTTTGTGGCCTCTGTTTAAGTCTATAAAAACTGTTTCATGTTGAAAAGAGATTATTGAGTGGATTATCACTTTAAACCTGAACAATGAGTGGCTCCTTTTGGTTCCTTAACCTGAACCCAAATATAAATAAACACTAACATTACATCTGCAACTTGAATGACAAAGAACACAACATTTCATTCATAAATATGAAGAGTTGGGATTTAAAGACAGTGCTGTCATTCTGCCTAAACAGTTATTTTTGTGCGACGCTGAAGTCATGAAGTCTTCAGATTCAAAGGCTAAAGTTGAGAGAAATATAAATGAGGTTTAGCAGCAGATTATCTTTTTTATACTACTTTTAGTTATGAAACAGAATTACACATCATAGTTTTTTTTTTATTTTACCAGGAAAGCCTCATTTCAGGGCCTCAGGGCGATTTTACTGATATTCCTCCATTCAGACAACATAAGACCTGAGGCTATATTTATCACTCCTAACTGGCCAAAAATCCTCAGTGATGCATTTCAGTCGGATTTTTAGGACAATGAATGAAAGCATCTTATGAACTTTCTTAACTTAGGAAATAACTCCTTTCTCTGCCAATATTTTGGAGAGCACCAGAGGAGTCTGAACCTGTTAGGAGTCACCAGGAGATGGCATTCAGGCAGAAATATTCCATGAGAGGAGAGATGTTTTGACAACACTTCATGGCAATAAGCTTATTGAAAGATCGTTCTGGCAGAAAAAAAAAAGTGCTCACGCTACATTTTATTATAACAGGGGACATGCAGGTTTGCAACAGTGATGATTCTGTCAGAACCGACAATTTCTGCAGACATAAATCAAACTTTGATCGTGCTTATGGTCGTCGTAAAGATAATGTGCATGCCGAAGTTCCTCAGTGAAAGCAGACTGAAATTTATGGACACAATCTTGTCCTCCTGGCTGGATGTCAGCTGCATAATGAGGAATATCTCAACTTCATTACAACAGGTAAAATATTTTTATATGGTCTTTTATGTCTTTATCGTTTTTTTATAGTAGTGTAGGCTGTAATATTTTAGAGCGATGTTAATATTGTTATGGTGCATTTCCCAAGACGTGTTTGACAGAAACAACTGTTTCCCCTTCATGTAGGGAACATAAGTTAACAAAGGTTGTATGGATGCTGGATGAGGCAAATGAGTCAAATTACCTTCTATATAGGCTATTTTTTTTTTTAGCCATTGAGTGGCTTTGTTTACAGTCTGCTATGTAGGCTAAATGTAAATATCATTTTGCAATCTAATTTTAACATAATATTTTTGCATATATAACCTTGGTAGGTACCTTGGTTATTTACCTAGACAAATAGAACCTCCACTCAATAAAAGTGGTGTTTTTCGCACTTCAAATTGTAGCAGTGTAATATTTCGAACAGAGACTGTTAGAGAACTATGACACGTCATAATAATTTTGTTTTGCAGAGTGTCATAAAATAACAACGTCACACCCTCAGCTGCTAAATCTCATCATTTATGTTTCACTTAAAAAGGACAGGTTCACAATTTTTCAAGTCTGTCTTAAAACTGTAATCATTCCTCCTGTTCATACTGGCTGTTAAAGATCCTCTTCAAATGTGCTTTCAGCGTTAGTGATGCATTTAAAAGTTGATCTGAAGCTTATATGAGACTTCAGCAGTCTGAGTTAGTCATATCAAGTGGATATCTGCCACATTTACAGTCTTTTTAGCATCAAATTCCCTCTTTGTGTTTCCCTGTTGAGCTGTGGTGGAAGTATAGTAACAAAAAGAGGGACTTTGGCACTAAAAAGACTTTAACATTGAAAGATATCTACTTGATCGGACTCATTTGGATGCTGAAGCTTCATATTAGCTTCAGATAAACTTTTAAAAAACATTTTTGCACAGATGGAGAACTGTGGATTTTGTCCCCCATCACTTACATTGTGAGTGCATCATGAAGGGATCTTCTAATGGTTTGTATGAACAGGAGGAATGATTACAGCAAGAAAAACATGTTTCAATGTTCATTTGGGCTCCTGACTGTTGTTTTAGGACAGACTTTAAAAATTGTGAACCTGTCCTCCTATCCTTTAACTCTCCTCGTCAACCTCCGAATCAGAAACTGCGAATTGGAAGCCAACTTCAGCGTTATTTTGTTTGCAATGTTTAAAACTCATAGACCATATCTCACTTGTATGAGAGATATGGTCTTAGCAATAAGTCTTCCAGATCTTATGATTATGTCTTGTATTTTTTTCAAAACTGAGTCACATTTTTTGGTTTCATATGAGAAGACTTTAAGTGATAAACACAGTTCAGTGGAGGAAAAACCCTCCTGTCCTAAAAATAAAAAGTAATGCAATAATAAATTGTTCAGATACTTACCATCAGCCATTTCTTTGTGAGTCATCTGATCACTTGTATTTGTTCTCTTTTCAGCATCTTCACTCTCTTGTTCCTCATTCTTCTTCTCCCATGACACAGTTACCGTGGTCGTGCTTCCTTTTATTTCGATCGTGTCCATTTGAGAATCTGAGGAGGCAGCTTCATTACTGACACAGTTCAGACTTTCAGTCAGTCATAATATGTGATGTATTTGCAGTATTGTACCATTGTTATCTCCTACTTCCTCCATCGCCTGATTCATCTCCACATCTTTACTCTCCTCTGTTCCAACTATTTCTTTGGCTGGAGAGACAGTAATTGTGAGATTTAAAGTTACTGTCATATTCAGCCTGAACTGTCGTGTTAATTGTACATTTCCAGGTGTTTAAAGAGTAATGACTTACTAGTGGTGGTGTTGTCCTCTTCTTCTGCAGCCTCACTGATGACAACTTTGCTTTGTCTTTTTCTACGTCTTGTAGCCTGAAAGAAACACACATTCAAAACATCATAAATGACACTGTGCTACAGCATGTTATTAAGAACAGAGTGGTAACTATCACTTATTTAGTTTAATTTAAACTATCAATCATATAGTAAAAATTGAAAACTACAAATACCCCATTTACAACAAAACAAAACAGAAAAATTAAGCATTAAGAGGCTTGAACAAGGTAAAGTTTGGAATTTGTTAGTGATAAATGACTTCAACTATTACTATCAATTATCAAAACTGCTGCAAATCTGTCCTGCTTGAGTTAGATTCAATACTATGAATTAACCACTTAAAATAGTGTTTGCAGGTATTAGAGGTAACCAACTGTTAGCTAGTTTCTGAAGCTAACAAGAGCAACACAACAATAGTTTAAAACAATCTAATTGGTGCACATTGAAGCCTGACCAATGTTAATGTAATGTAACGCAACTCTTACTTCTGTCTTTGACATATTTGGTATTACAGCGGCACAAAACCACAAGATGGGGTGTCTAGTTGCAGCCGGTAGCACACGTGTGTTGAGCTAAAAACATCCACATGCGACACATTTTTGAAGCGACGCACTGCGCATGTGTACGCTTCACTACGGGTGCCCACAGAGAAGGAAATGTTACGTTAACGCGATTCTATATAAACTAGTTTCGGAATCTCTCGCCTCAACACCCACGTTATTGTGTCCGCTTCACTGCTTTGAGCACATATTGGGTAAATGTTGGATTTTAGTTTGACATATTTAGAGAGTTAAAAGGTATATGTTGTTTTTTTCAAAGCTCAACTGTTATTTTCTGACAACTAACGTTAGCTAATCTAATAGGCAGTTAGCTTAACACTTGAGTTGGTCAATTCTTACTTTACGTTACCTCATTCACCAAGACTCAAGTGAAGAGAAACTGATTTTGATATATTTATCTGTAATTCTGAGTCAAATAATAGCTGAACTTCATTTTTCACACAGTGTGTATTTTTTATTCGGCGTGAGGACTAAAGTGTACTGATTGTAAGTATCGTTATGGACTCAAAACAGGTTGAACTGGAATTGGATCTGGATTTCGTAGAAAATAAGGTACGAAGGTCGAGTTACAGCCTCAGTCGGTGCACATATTAGGAAATATCGGATCACACCAACCATTCAGGCTACACAACAAGACCAATATGAGCTGACCTACATGGTCTAGGTCAGTTCATATTGGTCTGACACCACAATGGGGAGTCAGAGGAACGGTTTCAAGAAGGAAAGCTTCATTTTGTCGGTGGACGTCGGTACAACGTCTATCAGGTGTCACGTCTATGACAAGGAGGCAAAAATCCGAGGATCATGCACCACCAAGGTACTCATCTGCTTCTCTCTGCCCTTTCAGGTTGATATTACTCACATACGCCCACTTACAACAGTCTCCTTTGAAATGCTGCATAATTTTAACTCTTCAGGCCTCTAAAACTATTCTGTGAAGGAAAAAATCACTCTTCAATTAAACTGTTCACAACTCTGCATACACCCTGTGTCAAAGAAAATAGGTTTGTTTTTTTTTGTTTTTTTATGAAGGGGTCGCAAGCAAAAAAAAAAAGATAGGGAACCACTGCTGTCTGATTGGACAAGTCAGATTTAATGTCATACAAAACATACATGTGGAAAGCAACATTTACTGGAAATTTCCATTCATGACTGTTAATGATCTCTTAATTAAGACAGTTGGTTTTGTTAAAACTATAGTCTACATGCATGTGTTTGTTTTTCTGTTATTTAGGTAGTTCCCCTGTATCCAGAGGTGGGACACGTGGAGATGGACCCAGATGCACTATGGAAGGGGTTTATTACAGTGGTCAAGGGAGCTGTTCAAGGTACAGTCACGCCAGCTATCTGTTCTCGCAGCTCTTTCCACAACCATACTAGTTTCAAATTCAAGCTGCTTTTATCAGTTAGAACAAATTCACTCAGGAAGTTAAAGACTGATTATCATGCACTGAGATGTCAGTTTTTTTGACACTCTTACATTCAATGATAGCCCAGCAGCCCTGCCATAAATGACACCTTTCAAATAAGTATGGCATATTCAGTTTATGCTCAGACTTCAGCTCCATGCTCATTTTGGGGCCTGGATGTTGAGTTGTTTTTTTGGGCTAGAATATACTGACAGGTAAACAGTTCTAATGTTTTGACCTCAACTCACTAGAAACACTTTGTGTGTAATCCTGTCATAAAAAAACTATTCTTTGCATGCAAATTTGAACAGTTGACTGGACTGGTGATTATATCCCCACTAGAAGCACAGAACAGGTCGTGAATTTACATGAGACAGTTGTCTGCACACAATCATTTGTGAGTCCCAGTTTCAGTTTCTCACTATTTTAATGTGTGTGTGCTTTTGCTGCTGTTCTTGTGATATAGATACAGGAGTACACATGCATCAAATAGAGGCCCTTGGCATCTCTACTCAACGAAGCACCTTCACAACATGGGATAGGTAATCAGATTACCTTTCTTTATCTCTACTTTATCTTTTATTTTCCTCCCAGTCTGGTTCCATTCTCAGTTCATTTAGCTTCATCTCTTTCCCTTTGACAGGAGAACTGGGGTTCCTTTCCATAATTTCATCAGCTGGCAGGACCAGAGAGCTGCAGACCTGGTGAAGTCCTGGAACAGATCATGCACCATGAAAGTGAGTCTGTTGCTGCCCAGCATATCTACTTTCCATGCACTATTTCCTTAAGTGAAAAAATGATGTACTACAGAGAAGAGGGACTAAATAATCTATATTATTTTAAATCAGCCTTGAATAGATGTCACTTCATACAGAAAATGTTTGTTTGTTTGTTTTTACGACAATCTTAGGCAATCCATGGCGTGATGAAGGTGCTTTACTTCCTGACCAGGCAGAAACGGTCCCTTGCAGCGAGTCTTATTGTCTTCACCACCCAACATGTCACCTTCCGCCTCGTTTGGGCCCTTACACACTACAAGCAGGTGTGTTTGTTTTTTTGCATGTGTGTGTAAGCTTTACCTTTAAACCAGTGACCTAAAACAGCAGTGATGCACTTTGACCTGCTCGGTAAACACACTGCTATCGAACCACTGTTTGATGTCAAAACAGCATTTCTACAGTGAAGAAATACAATAAAGGAAAACGGAAATAGTGAACACTGAAAAGCAAAGTAAAGTTGTCTCATCTGATTGCAGAAGTTGTGCAGTTTAATTTCAAGACTTCACATTTAACCTTTTACTAGGCCTGCAACTCATGACTAATTAATTTCATTCTCGATCAATTTCTCTGGTCTATAAAGTGTCAGGAAATAGTGATAAATGTTCGTCACAATTTCCTAAAGCTCGAGGTGACGTCTTTAAAACGAAACAGAGAAAAGCATAATCACACTTGTCAATAGATTCGAATTTTCAGTAATTGTGGTCATTCTCAAAAACAATTGTCCTGACATGGGTGTTAATGCATTAAATACCATTTAAGAGGATAATAAAAGCATTTAATGACATCAAACTGGGAGAGGCCGCGTTATCATTTACCACACAACAACACAGCCTTCACTCAATCACTTCTCTTTTCAGCCTCATCATGTTTCTTTCTTCTCTCAGGTTCGTCAAGCAGTAGCTGAAGGCAACTGCTGCTTTGGAACAATGGACACCTGGCTCCTGTTCAAACTCACAAAAGGTGTGTTTGGATTTTGTTAAGCTCATGTAAATAGCAGCTCCCTAGTATGTGCACAGCCTCTTTTGAAAATAGTCCTGCAATAAGTATATTTTGTCCAGTGGATTCTGTTTCATACAACAGGATTTTAAGAGTTAGACAAAATGTTCTCTGTGTCTTGAGTCCTATTGCACCACAGATGCAACTAAAATTCCTCCAAAATGTATTAGCTAACTCCTGTGGGAGGGGATTTGAAAAATGACCAGGAGCTCAAACAAGTTTTGTAACCCTCTGCAAAGGAAAATTTTGATAACATCTGTTTGTAATCGAATCTGTTTCAGGATTTGTCCATGCTACAGACTACTCTAATGCCAGTGCAACAGGGATCTTTGACTCTTACCAGGTCTGTTATGTCATGTTTGTTCTGTGTTTGTTAGTCTTATTCCGTGGCTGCTTTTCATTTCATACCTCTGTATTATTACTCTGTTCACAGATGTGTTGGAGTAGCTTCCTCTGCTCTCTTGTTTCTCTGCCTCTCTCTATTTTCCCCAAAGTAGAAAATACAGGGTGAGTCAACTATTTCCTTCAAACTCCAAGTTACATTTTAAACATGCCCAAGCCAGTGACAGTCTTTTAATTAGAAAAGCGTTAATCATGTTCTCAATAAGTGGATTTCTCTCAGTATTTAACTGTTACCCAAATGCCAGAGGTCCACTCAAGACTATTATTAATCATCTTGTATTTATTACAGTTGGTTTTGTTTAAACCTTTAAATCATGTCAACACCGCCACACTGCTTTAATATCACTGCACCTCAGTATGAATGTTGTTGTGAAACACAATCCTGGCCTGCAGTTGGCCTGTAGAGGACTGATGAAGAGCGAGAGATGATTGTCATTGTTTCTGATATCTCTGGTTTCTCCTTCATGATGCACCAGTCATCACTTTGGTTCCATAGACCCGTCTATCTTCGGAGTATCCATTCCCATCATGTCAGTGGTGAGTTGTCAAGGTCTTGGCATTGCAATCTCTGTTACTGTATCTGTGTGATTATGATTGGAAGCATTTATTTCAACCCTCTCTGTTCATGCCAGTGTGTCAAAACCATGATGTTGTAACAAGGGAAGTTAGTTATTAGAGTTGTTTAGTTAATCAGCCGCAGGAAACAACTGGTTCCTGCTTCTGATTCAGTTCAACTGGAAATGACAAAATGAATACATCTCTTCATCCTCACATATGAAATTATGCTAATCATTACTTTGTGGGAAAAGTTTAAAACAGACGAGACAGGATTTGATGTTTTTACAGCATACGAATGACTTCCTCTGTCCTCCTGCTGTAGATGGCGGACCAGCAGGCAGCCATGTTTGGAGAGTGCTGCTTTGATGTAGGTGATGTCAAGATCACCATGGGAACAGGTACCTTCATGAACATCAACACCGGCAACAAACCGCACACGTCTGTAACAGGTAAAGTAAAATAGATGCACATTAAGATGATTATATCTAAACTTGTCCATATTGGCCCATTACAACACTGTGTTTCCTCTCTGCAGGTCTGTATCCTGTGGTTGGGTGGAAGATCGGCTCAGAGGTGGTGTATCTGGCTGAGGGCAACGCAGCAGACACTGGCACTGCCATCAAATGGGCAGAGAAGCTGGGTGAGTGATGAGGTGCTCACAGTAGGCTACCTGCATAGGTGGACCAAACATCACACATAGTTAGTGACTAGCTGGTGAACATAGTGGAACATCTATCAGCCAGATATTTTTCTGGGAAGTTGGTGGAGATAAAAATAGAGTTAGAAAGAGAGTGAATGTTGGCAAAGTGTCAGGAAAACACCTCCAAATGAATGTTAATGTTGCTCAGTGTTTGCAGCTGCTGGAAATGTTAGTAAGCAATTGTTTTTTAACATGTTCGGCATAACGACTTTATAAGTTGACTATACGTCAGTGTTGGTGTTTTCTGCTTGCTCAGCTACCCCCCTGAGTGGCCAATGAATGCAGTGAATACCTTCGTTATATGAATGGTCAGTGACTGACAGATTCAAACATGATGTGTGTGTGTTTTTGCAGAGCTCTTCTCTGATGTCCGGGATACCAGCGCTATGGCTTACAGTGTCAGTGACTCAGACGGAGTGTGTTTTGTCCCTTCATTCAGTGGCCTGCAGGTAGAAGTGAACTTAATGCATGTGAGCGTGTCTATGTCAAAACAAACCTGTTTCTTTTTTAATATACAGTTTGCATTTGGCACAATGTGTCATCACCAATGATATCAAAGCAAAACAATATGTGTATCTAGTGTTTTAGCACATGTAGGTGGATATTGATTGATAGTATAGATTGATCTTTAGCCATTTATTTCTGTTTTTGTCCCTCTGTAACATTGTTATGTGGTCTTTATTTTTCTCTGCTCCCATTGTGAACTGGCCTTTGTAAGTGTGTGTCTTGAATGTTTATATTTTTATGCAAAGATATTATTTCTCAATCTTTTTTTTGTTCTTATAGCTTATAGCTGTTGAGTTTCGCTTCTAGCATAAGACATCAGGACCATTTCATATATTTTTTTTAATCAGCTCAGTTTTTCACCTCCAGACCGTTGACATGTTATTCTCTATACATCCAAAGGCTCCTCTAAACGACCCTAAAGCTTGTGCTTCCCTCATGGGCCTCAAACCCTCCACCACCAAATGTCATCTGGTCCGTGCCATTCTGGAGTCTGTCGCCTTCAGGTGAGTCATTTTGAAAAGATACTGTAGTTTCCATCTAACTTATTAGATGTTTCCTTGTTCATGATGACTGACATTCTTTCCTTGCTCTTTATTCTTTACAGAAACATGCAGCTGTATGAGACGATGCTAAAAGAAACTCACATTCCTATCACAAAGATCAGGTACAGTTTGTTTCATGCACTGTGCTAGTCAAACAATCCCTGATTATAGTATTGTAAGTTCTGCAGATGAGAAAGACTTAATGTAGGCATTTAACTCACGTCTGGCCAGGAGGGGCCTCTCTTTAATATTCCAGCTTAGAGGCCAATATCCAAATGTAGGATTTGGTTTCTAGCCAGCAAACAGAGTGTAACAGAATGAACTCATGTGCACCCTGCCTCTACTAATGCAGTTCAGCTTTTATTGGCAATGCATTATAGGTGTATGTTTCTCTAATACTGTTACAGTAAAGTAATTGAGTAATCCTTCTTTCTTTCCTTTCTTCCTTCGTTCTTTCTTACTTTCTTTCTTTTCTTTCTTTCTTTCTTTCTTTCTTTCTTTCTTTCTTTCTCAGGGTGGATGGGGGGGTTTCTTCAAATGACTTCATCATGCAGCTCACTGCAGACCTTTTTGGTAGAAAGGTAGCCAGACCACAGCATAATGAAATGTCGTGTCTGGGGGCTGCTTTTGTTGCTGGACTTGGAGTGGGTACGCAGACACACACACACTCTCTCATACAAACACGTCTATCTGAAGAAGATGTACGTTGTATGCATTTTTAAAATTAATATTATTTTGGGGGGCATTTTATGCCTTTTTATTAGATCATGATAATGGATAAAAGCCAGGGATCAAGGGAAAAAGGAATGCAACAAAATTCGTTGGCCAGATGCATGGTCATCGTCTTAACCTCTAAGCCACGGGGGAGCTCCTGTGTATGCGTTTGAGATTCTGATCCATGTCTGACATATGAGAAGCATTGATAGCACAGTTTCCCAATGTTGGTTGTTGTAATGGAAAATGAATTTATACTGACTACACTTACAGCGTATGAATTGGGCAGGAAGGATAGTCTTCAGAGCAGCAGTTCTTTGAGATTGCTGCAGCAAACCGCCAGCTGGGTAAAGCTTAGAGAAGCTGTTCATTACAAATTCTGTAATGTGCAGATGAGATGAGACGATGATCTGTCAAGCAGTCAGAAAGACGCTTCAATGTGACTTTTTACTTTTCATGCTACATCACAAACTTCATGAACTTCATTTGAAAGGTTCTGATGAAAAGTCCTATTTTTATTCCTGCACTGGCAGAAAAAGCTAAATGAAATGCTGCTGCTTGTTATATAAACTGTTTTTCATTATTCACATTATGTAATTATATTGTTATACATTAGTCAGTCCTTAATCAGATCAAACACAGAAGATGGATTTGCTTGTTTGTTTTATAACAAGTCAAAAGCAGGTGTTGCTGATGAGTGAATAATAATATGAATCACTGGTTTCAGAAGCATCAGTTCTTAGTGAAACAGGAGCCTGTAATGTTTGGAGATTAGTCACCCTTTCAACCATCGATTGGCAGTGTATTTGGGGGTGTGGGTGGAGGGCCCTCCCTCAAATCATTGGCCTTTTAATATCCAGCTTGTCAGACTACAGCAGTAAAAGACTAGAATAGACTAGAGCACATGACCCCTGACAGCTGCACAACTTTCATTGTTGGTCTCTGACTCAGAAATAGAGTCTGTCCAGTCTGCAACAGCGTCTATGAATGGATGTGTCCAGTATGAGGCAATGCACTAATAATGACTCCTCTATACATGGCTGACTTAAAAAAAAAAAAGCAGCAGTGTCCTAGCTCCTTGGCATATTTTCTTTTTTCTTTCCCAAAATAATCAGTTTCTCAAAATTCTGCATTTATAGGACGTCCTGTATTATACACAGGATGTTAAAAAATAGCTTTAAGGTAACTGTGTTAATATTGTTTCCCAAAGTCTTCTCTCTTACTACTGCTGTCACCGCAGGCTTCTGGAGAACCCGGGAAGAGTTGAAGAAACTGCAGAGCAGCGACGAGTTGTTCACCCCCCGTGAAGTACACAAGGAAGATGCTGGTAGCCCAAGACGGGAGTACACCGCCGTCCTCCAGAGCTGGGAGAGAGCTCTCCGACGATCCATGAATTGGTATAAGCCTTAACACTGGACGCACACTGGACAGAGGATGAAGACATGACTTCTGAGTACATGTGAAAGCAGATGGTCCTTTTTCAAGCACAATGACGGTTTAAAGACACAACAAGCATCAGTTGTGTTTCTGAATCAATTTTTAATGAATTGTTTAATTTTTTTGTGAATCCAAAATGAATCCTCGTCCAGTTGCTAAAAAAACGTGATGTAAATCTTTTGGTGAGGGTAACTTGGTCTGCTGCGTAAGCTTTACCAGCAGCCACTGAAGTCTTTCAAGGGGAAGTGACAGCCATTTTGTTCCTACTGTTTAATGAAATACAGCTGAAGGTCAAACGCACTGACATTATGATACTGCACTGTTAACTACGGTTGAAAGTTGGATTGTGGGAAAGGTCCAGCATAGGACTGATCCGGGCCGTCAGCTGCCTTCACTACATTCACAGCCCTGACGAGGCATGACATGGTGAACACAAATAGTTACTATACCTTTTACTTGATTTCTGCTCAGTGTAGCAGCCTGATCAGAAGTGTCTTTCATTTATTTACATACCTCAAGTCATTGGTGCCTCCTCATATTACTGTATTTTATCCAGAGGGAGGATTTGTACATTTTCCCACATGGGGGCACTAATGACTGGCTTTACAGCTTTCATTTATGAATTCGCCATAGCAACCACATATCATATTTTAATAAGGAGCCACAGATTCAAATCGTTATCCCAGATTGATCCTCTGTGGGGGGAAAATAGATAACACTTGACCCTTCTTTTTACGATGCCTGAAGATTTTCCGGGCTACAAATAGGAAACAGAATTTCAAGATTTTTTTACTTGCCAATATGTCTTTTTTATGTGCCTGTATCTTCTTGAGTTAACATAGTGTTTTAAATATGTCAAAAACATTCTAAACTAAGTCATACATGTTGGAAATGTGGAGCAGCTTCATTTTTCCAATCATGAACTCTAAGTGGGATGTGCCAGTAAATTTTCCTGCTATGATTATTGTGGCCAAAATGATCACGGTAAATAGTATTATCACAAAAATCATCAAAATTTTCTAAATTACAACTTGTAGAACTAGAATATACTCTAGTAAAATTACTTCACACCATGGTTGCCTTGGATTTAATCAAACCAAACAAACTGAACTGTATAAAGCTGCATCAAAAAACATCAAAAACACCACAAACAAAAGCAGGATGGTTGTTTAATATTAAGGCAGTTGACTGGAAACTGCTTTAAATACATTGTTCTGATTTGTATTGGTTGTTATTGTTCTGCACATGATTGCTCCTCAGACTTCCATCAGATAAGATTCATGAATTTGGAATTCGAATTTTACTTTTGTTTATTATCAGACTACTTGTCATTAAGTGTGTTTCCATCCACCTGTTTTTATTTGCCTTTTCAATTTGCACATAAAAAAGCTGAGTGGAAACACTGAAAATTCAAAAACATCTCTAACTATCTCAAAAAGAGGTTTTTTAAAAAACTTTTTTTTCCCTCTAAACTTCCAAAATTTAACCAAAAATCAAAGATTAGAGAAAAAACTCAAAAACTGAAAACAGATTTGTATGTCAGAAATTTGTTTTTTCTTATTTTCTCTCCCATTAATCCGCTTTAGAGGGGCCCGACTGGGCTAAACTAGCTAACTGTACATAAAGTAGTTAAAACTAGCTCCACCTCCAGCAGCTACAACAGTATCATGCTGCTCTAACACTGATGCTTCAGTATTAATAATCTAATGATGTCATATATAATAATATATCAGTCAGAGGGACCAAACTACTACTGCATTAGTTTAACTACTTCAAGCTGCTAATACTGTACTTTTAATTAAGTGGGATTATTTATGAAGGACTTTTACTTGTAATGGAGTTTTTATAGGATCTGAATACTTCTTCCACCACTGCTGCTTTGTCTCTTTGACTGGTTAAAAAAAAAGTGTTTTCTTGTGGTGTATCAAAATGAAAGTGCTAATAAAGACAGGACAGCTGTGTTGTGTTCACGGTACCCACTGAAAACGGTTAGAATCACAGTCATGCCTGTAATGGAAATGGTGTTTCACCAGGTATAGAGTACAAAAAGGTTTACTGGCACATCTCTACTTCTTACATTGCACTTAAACTAAATACATCACTTGTGATACACGATGATGATGATGATGTTATAGTTTAAATACTGTGACTGGAACAAAATCTAATTGTATAGGTTTTGTTCATATTAAGGGATTCCCACTGGATTTTAATATTTAACTGTTTTCCTCTTCTTTAAATGTGGAACATGTCAGTCCTGTCCATCCCTGTGAATCTCATTCCTGATCTATTTGCTGAGTATTGTTAATTTTTTTGCCCTATTCAATACTGTAATATTTTTCTTTATATATGACAAAGGTTTGTTATGCAAAGTGACACTGTGCATAATGCTGACATCAATGATATTCCAAGTCGTTAAATGTGAGATTTTCTAATACTTATACTTCATTCAGTTCTTGAATGGCAAATGTTGACATCCCAAGCTGCTGGGAAATAACTGATACACTTGTGTAATCATACATTTTGTTACTAAATTGCATAATAATATCAAGTGCTGCATATAGTGCGAAAGGCTGAGTATTAAAGATATTAATTATCAGTAGTTGCTTGTGGTGATTGGAGTGTCTCATGCGTACAGTATTGTAGGTGTCGCTGTCTAAAGCGTTTTACCTCCACCAGGACTCCTGCCTGGGGGAATGATCAGAAACACAGGCTGTTAGATGATTGTAGGGTTTGCTTCCCATTGATGTGACCAGTCTCGCTGTGAGGGTTGCTATGGCAGCTTGCTGATGGAGTGACTGAGAACAAATGGGGTGTGTATTCCTGCTCATGGTATGCTGGTATGGTGAAGGGGGCGCTAATTGAGTGCACAGAAAGGGGCTTTTCCTAAACAATGGGAGGATTGTGTGCTCGCTCACTCAGAGGAAGAGAAGAAATGAGTTTTGGGGTATGTCGCAGATCCATAGTTTTTCTCTATCAAGTCGCCCCCCCTCCCACAGCCGAACACTTCCTCTGGTGTGGCTGTCAATCTCAGCTTTCTCCCTCAAACGCAGGCAGTTTTTTTGCCAGTGGGCTTGGCTTGCAGTGGGATGCCTTCACGGAGAAAAATGTGCTAGAGTGAGTGAGACAGACAGGACTAGCCTATGAATCAGTGCTTGCGGCTCTCACACTAATCAGTAAAATGGTTGTGTGGGTGTGTATGTGTGCTAGTATTGTGCTCAGTGCCGCATTGTATGAGTTGTGGTGGACCCTGCCTTGCAACAAATTCAATCTGACAGCACGAACTGGATGCACTGTGACCACCACTCCAGTCCCTCCCTCCCCCCATATGAGCTGAACCCTGCATCAAGGGTCATTATATAACTCCCTCTTCTCCTATTCTCTCTCTCTCTCTCTGTGACACACTGGGATTGTTTGGTGGAGTGTCAGGGGGTTGGAAGTTAAGCTTTTGTCTTTTTTTTTGTTGCTGTCAGTGCCTCAGCCTCTCCCCCCTGCTGCCAAGGCACCAAACTCCTTCTCTTGTCAGTTCAGTGAATTTCAGTCATTGGCACCGCATACATGTGCAAGGAAGAAAATTTGTTTTTTTTTTTCTATATTTGTAGCTGATGTGAATATTAAAATAATGTTGGAACAAGACAACATCCTAGCCACACACCACAGTCATATGTTCTGTTAACTTTGACACATCTGTTTACAATTATGCTCTCTGTGTACTCTCCCTCTCTTTCTATGTGCCTCTCTCTCTCTCTCTCTCTCTCATACACACATACACACATGCACATTCCAGTTTCAGTAGTGCTCAATTGCCATAGCAACAAGGATTGGCAAATGCCCCAAATATCTATGCTCAAGCAGTCAGTCACAAATAGCATCCTCGTCGGCTTCAAATATGCTGATCACTGTATACTTACTACTTATGTATAGGTGTGTGTGTGTGTGTGTGTGTGTGTGTGTGTGTGTGTGTGTGTGTGTGTGTGCACTAAACCAGAGCCTACTGATAAAGTATGTGTCCATTCCTGTCGAAATACACCGCAGCCTATAGGATTGGTTATTGGTTTGGTGACTCAAGCGTACGACTTGTGCGCAGAGGAGCTGTAGTGAGGCAAAAAAAAAAATCTTATATAGACCCATAGCTTCACTATTGAGTACCACAGACATCCTTTTCTTTACTTAATGACCCCACAGCCTGCAGATACTTCACATACGATGAAGATGAAGGTGTATATACCGCTGTAATGTAATTGATGATAAGAAAGATAGTGTGTGCTATATTTATAATTTGTGCGCGTAACGGTGCGTCTCCGTGCGTCTCTCCGTCATTAGCCAATGTACATCCATCTGGTCGCACTGCATCAGCTGCCACGACGGGGCTTGTGTGGACGTCACTGATTTTTTTTTCTCTTCCCTTTCCTCACCTTCCCCTTCTCGTTTTTTTTGTTCCACCAGAGCATCTCTCCTTCTGCTCTCTCCCTCTTTCTACACCGCCCACTCCTTCCCAACCATTGATCCGACCACTCACCGCCGCCTCGCCGGCTTCTTCGCCTCATTACATCGCCTGCTGCGCTTTTCTGCATTTTTTTAAGAACAGGGGGAAAGAAGAAACCGCACATTTTGGACCACAAAGAAAAAATCACCATGGCGAGCACCGAGGACAAACCGGCCAACAAGGAGAACACGTCCAGCTGGAAGGACTCCTTCTACAACCCGAGAACCGGGGAGGTGCTGGGTCGCACGGCCAGCAGCTGGGGTAAGGATCCCCGTTACACAGCAGTCAATTAGTAGATGTGATTTGACATTCACGGGGCTTACACCTAATCTGGTGTTTTCCTCTTTCCATTTTCAAAGCGTTAATATATGCGCGCCTCTTGAAGATGCAGCCTACTGTAGTCTATATTTCTGTGTATGGGTGGATTAAAATGACAGCCATGTACATTTTGGATTAGCTTGAGGAGCCATCATAGGCCTACATGAAGGTGTAAAGGAGAAGCCTGTACCGATAGGGCTCACCAAGATGAATGATGCTTCCAAAAAGGCGTGTATCAGCCTCTCTGCTGCATAGGCACAAATAACCAATAAAGTGATGATCAATGATAACAGCAGATATATATATATATATATTTTATTATTATTATTATTATTAATGTTCATCATCTGCTTAAATAGGATTGTCAGGAAATTCTATTCCTAGTTGCAGACCCCAGCTGATAAAGCAGCCCATTACCTAATCACGTCTTGAGGAGTGTGCCACAGCATTCCTGGGCTGAATCTATAGCTGATCAGGCCATACATTTTATGTAATGATACCCCAGTTATTTCCAGGGTGAGGTAGTGACACACCACCCTCCCTCCAGCAGCCAGCTCCTATAGGCTAGCGCGGGCTGTCAGGCTGCCTGGGCCCCTGTGCTGCTGTGCAGTGGGATGCTCCATTGCAGTTGCATGGCCGCCCACATTAGCATGCCTGTCAAGGTCAAATGGGATTCCCTCTCTCCTCTTTCTCTCTCTTTCACGCACTAGGCAGGTGCATTGTGGGATACTGTTGGAGAGGAATGAGGGAAAGGAGGGGAGGGGGGGTGTATACAGCAAGAAGCTGAGGGGTCCATCCTTATTTTTTTTTTTTTTTTTTGTCAACTTAGAGGGCATCTGTGCTGTGTGAGCTGGATGGTGGTGAACCATTTTGAGTCAGATGTTTCCATTACTGTGCCCCCTTCCTCTCCCTCCCTCCCCCGTTAGATAAATGAGGCAGCAGATGCTATGAGCTCTGCAGCGTCATCTCCCTAAATCTTGTGGGTGCGATTTGAAAACTGTGGGTCTCACTCTCCGATAAAAAAATGGCCTCACGTTTATTAGCATTTAGTATGCAGCATCCCCCCCACACACACACCTCGATCCAAAATGGTTTCTCTCAAAGGGATAGTGCACTCAAATGACAATTTTCTTCAGGCTGCAGATGAGATGAGGAGACATGCAGGAAATCAGAGGGCGTTTGTCCGAGCTTAAGTGAGGTTGAAGCTCGTACATTATACATGACCACCTCTCTGTCTCCTTCACTCATTATGTCTCCTTTCTCTTTGTGTTTGTCCCAGCCCTCATCCTGCTCTTCTACTTGGTTTTCTACTGTTTCCTGGCTGGCATGTTTGCCCTGACCATGTGGGTGATGCTGCTCACTCTGGATGACTATGTGCCGAGGTACAGAGACCGTGTTCCTCATCCAGGTTAGTGTCTTTTCATCATCCACTGCTTGGAAGGGCTTTCAGCTAACTGGCAGGGTTTCTCGTCCAGCCATTCATTAGTCATAGGCTATTTGCACCAATGAGATGCTGTCACAATAATGTGCTACAATCTAGCCGCTTTCTGTATTGATCTGTTTTGAAATCTCTTCCTGTGCGATGTCAGTCGTGGAGTTTGTTTTCCTGTATCAAGGATGTGTTTTCTGCTCAGCTGTAATTCGAGACAAACCCTGTTGATGGCTGAGCATCACTGTCCTCCTGTTACGATCGTTTGTGCCGCTGCTTTTACTACTTCACTCTATGTTTACTTTGTGCTGCAGGGTTGGTGATCCGTCCAAATTCACTGGACATCTCATTCAACAAATCTGACCCACTCAAGTACTCACAGTATGTCCAACACCTGGAGTCCTTCCTGCAAAGTAAGTGCACTTCGCCCTGATGAATTTGTATTAAAAAGGGATCGAAAGAAAGATGTAATAAATTGAATTCCACTCTCCTCCTCCTGGATCTTTTCTCCACTCATTGACACCTGAATATATATCTCTCTTTCTTTTCCTAGGTTATAACGATACAGAGCAGGAGAAGAACGAGGAATGCCTTTCAGGAGTCTATTTCCTGCAGGACGACAGTGAGAACATGAATAAGAAGACTTGTCGCTTCAAGAGGAGCGTCCTGAGTTTCTGCTCTGGTCTTTCTGACATCAACTTCGGATACTCTGAGGGAAAACCGTGCATTCTCCTGAAAATGAACAGGGTAACTCTTACTCGTCTGTCTTGGTTTGTCTGCGAATTTCTTTAGAAGCTTAAAAAACAGCTTTACAAATGTACAATTTCATCCTCTCATCCCTCCCTCTTTCGACCTTTTCTTCCTTCCCAGCCAGCTTCTAATCTACCTACGTTTGCTGTCAGGAAATAAACGATTAATCTTCTTATTCTGGTTCCACACATGCAGCAGCCTTTCTTCATATGTTTCTCTTAACAGTCTCAACCTCTCACGTTTCCTTCACCTTACAGATCATTGGCCTGATGCCCCGTGGGGATCCCTATATCAACTGCACAGTAAAAGTAAACTTTTTTTTTTTCCAAACTATACATGTGCTACTTGCTTGTATGTGTATTTTTTTCATTTCTCTCATAAAAAAAGAACTGATGACCATAACAGTCTGAATACTTTCTTTTTGTTGATCTTGTTTTCATTTTTTCCTTCCTTTTTTTGTTTGTTTTGTGTCTGATTTCTTTCTGCATGCTGTCACTGACGGCTTTAGGGTAAGATGATATGTAAATAATCAGGATTAGGCCAGTAAGGGTGTTTAACACATTTTATTATGTAACAAGTCATTATGCAGGTGCCTCTAAACCCATCCTAGCGCCATTTTTCCAAGTCTTTTTAATCTAATCAGCCACAAATGTCTTTTTGCAGATTAAAGCAGAACACGTCATGTTTTCCACTTCATTAAAATCTCCTCACCTAACAACAGAGGGTCATTGCTTTTCCTTTTTTCATGTCCTGTCTCATGTGATCTGTAAAAAAAACTCTCCTTTGTTATAATTGAACCTAATAAAATGTATTTCATTTAATATCAAATCCACATAGACTAACACATCTTCTTCTTTGCAGAGAGACAACCCAGTCCAGATGCAGTATTTCCCCAGTGAGGGGCGTATTGATAAGATGTATTTCCCCTACTATGGCAAGAAAGCCCATGTAAGTATTTATCTCCAGTCGGATTGTGTCCGCCAACATCCTGACATTGATGTGTTATTGACGGGCAGCTGTCAATCCTCTGATGCAGGAGAGTTACGTGCAGCCTCTGGTGGCTGTGAAGCTGCTGCTCACCAAGGAGGACTACAACAAGGAGCTGCCGGTGGAGTGCAGGGTAGAGGGCTCTGACCTTCGCAACAACGACGAAAGGGATAAGTTCCTGGGCCGCGTCACCTTCAGGATCAAGGTGGTCGAGTAAAAGAGTAAAAAGAGAAAAAAAAAACGGCTGGTTAAAGGAGCTAGATGCAGAGGCTGCCCACATTCCCTAAGGATTTATATTTAAGAATAAAAAAAAAGGAAGGAAGTGTCAAATCCATCACAAAGACAGCATTTGGGATGTGGCCAAACAGTCTAATGCAGATTAGTTTGGCTTCCAGTAGGAGGGCCAGTTAGATGATGAACGTTGCTTTTGATGATATTTTTTTGACCCTTCTTTCCTTCAAAATTCCTTGCTGACCTCCTCAAAGATCCCGAGAGACCAAGACACAGGCTCTGCTCCTGATCTGCAGCAGAGTGCACCAGCTGAGCGGAAAAAAGGAGGTCTGAACTCTTACACCGGTGTTACACCGTATTTGATGACCCATTAGATTCTGTGACCTGCAATGTTGGAAGGAGTACTCAGATCCTTTACTTAAAGTAAAGGTATCCTATCAATACCGAGTGTGAAAATACAAGTAGAAATCCTGCATTTAATATCATACTTAAATAAAAGTATAGAAATATTATCAGCTAAATTTACTCAAAGTAAAAGTAGTAATTTTGCAGAAAATCAGGCTGTGACTGATATATTAAAATGCTGCTTATGCATTGACTCGGTCGTATTAATGATGCACTTTGTTAAATGTATTTAATATATCAGATCATTTTACTTAAGTAATAGATCAGAGTATTTCTTCCAACACTGCAGGTCACAGAATATGATGGGTCACCAAATACGGTGTAACACCGGTCTTAGCTCCGTCCGACTTTGTGATTTGAACTTACACCGCGTGCACCCAGCCTGACTGACCACGGTCGGAGCTGCCCCTGCTCTTTATGATGCGCGTCCACGTGATGATTGTTGCCAAGCAACACACTTCTATCCAAAGCGCAGCCTAACTTCTCCCTTCAAACAAGCTATGGAAGATCTGGATAAACCAAAAGAAAAAGGGAAAATACATTTTACTGTAGAGAAAAAGAAAAAGTATACAACAGCCCCAATACTGCAAACAAAGACAAAACTGTCAGTATGGAAATCGATCACCAGTGCAATTCATAAAGTATGAGATGGCAGCTGAAGAGGTCAGAGAGAAATAGAAAGATCTTTTATCAAAAGCCAAAAAGGATTCATTGGCTCTTAAAAATCTGCCGAGAACATAAGAACTAAACCTATTGAGAGAATCAGTTCAGATATGACTTAATGTGCCATTCACCATTCTTTAGTGAAAACAACGGATCATTTGTTTCTTGGATTAGTTCATACAGCTCTTGCCTGCCAAACAAAGACTCTCAATCATCTCACTGTCTGAGATGTCCAGCGGGTTTGTCCGATCACGGAGGCCTCTTCCTCGTCTTGATGCCTGTAAACAAGACACACTGCCATCGCTGTTTTTCTTTTCTGGTTGTGTGATGTGATTTTTTGTTACCATGGTTACTAGTCTCTAGACGGTATCCTGCAGCCGGCTTATTCAGTTATCATCTGACCGGGACCAAATAAACGAGGATGTTACAAGTTATCTAAAGTTACGGACCAAAATATCGATAAGGAAGTTTAGTGAAAGCTACAATCTCCATGGCGACGCTAGCACTAACCAATCACACTTCGCGACAAAAGATGACGGTGTCCGCGACATGACAAGCTTCTCCAGGTGCGCGACACTTTTTTTTTTCTTTCATTTGAAGATACGTCATTTCTGTCGAGTGACACTTATCAAAAGCGCTCCAGTTATACCCAGGCACAAAACATACATCAGTCTAAATGGTGCACTAGTCATGACCTTACATTGGTCATAACTTTCAGGTCTAAGTCGGACGTTATGTCACACCAAGGCTACGCCCAGCTGGTGCACTCTGCTCCTCATCCATCCATCCACCCATCCATCCATCCATCCATCCATTCACCTGTTGCACTGTTCATTCTTCACTCATTTGATTTTTTTATTTTAGTATTGATGTGATTAGGTAATTTATAGCCATTGCAAGCAAGCTATTTGGAGCTGTTGTGTTATTGCTGATACAACTTTTTAATTTTTTTTTATAGATCTTCCTGCTATCAGGAAGAGAGTGTTGTTTTCATCTCTCCAAACAGTATGAACGACTGTATTATTGCCGGTGCTGGGAGGATTTTTATCTTGCTGTATTGTACAATTGAGAAAGTAGAATCGTTTCCAACACATCTCCAGAATACTCACATATCACATCACAAAGACTTCATAGGAACGTATGTTGATAATCAAGTATAGCCACTGTATCCCTGTATATGAAATGCCAATTACAAAGTCCCTTTCTACATATAAATACATTGTGATCCTTACCATATTTAGGGAATTATAGATAGATCTTTGTGTTGTGGTCCACGTTGCCACAACCAAGTCTTGTGCTGTCTGTCCGTCTGTCTGCATGTCTGTCTGTCTGTCTGTCTGTCTTCCTGTTTACTCACCTCTCCAGTGCAATAGCCAACAATGTGGGTGAGGCCTCCAGGACTAGGTTAGTTGTCTCGCTCCACCTTGCGGGGTGCTGCATATTGATGGTGGCTGAGGCGACACACACACACATAAAGTACAGTGTAAAATTGCAAAGGGGAGAGGCACTGGAAAAGCATTGCAAAAATAAAAAGTTCACTGTAACTATGTACTGTATATCTTTATGTGAAACTGTATATCTATCTGGGTCTCAAAGATTGTTTGTTAGTTTTCTCTCTTCTTCAGCCTGTTGATCTGATTGTCTGCCAATCTATTACTCTTCAATGTATATATATACACTATCTACCATATTTACTTAATTCACACTGTATTTTTGTCACAAAACACAATGTCTGTGCACTGTAAAGAAATAATTTAAGCAAAGATTTACAGGAAATTATCTTATTCAAAGCTATGTTTACACAGTCTTAAAAGGAACCCGCATTTAAAAGAACAACTTGTAACATCTCTTCAGGGTGCCTTAAGACCTGATGAAATAAATTGTGGAATAAAAGTGATTTTGAAGAAAATAATTCTCCTGTCTTTTTTTAATCATTATCTTAATTTCTTAATCATTTACTTAAGTAAAACACTCCTTTACTTTGCAAAACACTCCTGCAATCTTTTTTAAAAAACTTTAAAAACTTGTTTTTATATCAAATCTTAATCTGTGAAATAACTGGTAACTATAGCTGTCAGATAAATGTAGTGGAAAAAGTTTTCCCTTGAATTGTATTGTAGAAATATAAAAGTAGAATCCAATGGAAATACTCAAGTGAAGAGGAAATGTCTAAAATCAAGTAAATGTACTAGTTAATTTTCACCGCTGCTCTTTGTTAGATTTTTAGCCTGGTTCGCTGTTTATCTCTCTGTTTCTAAAGAAAGTCACCTGAACATCCAGACACAGGCTTTAATTTGAGCCCGATGAAGAATCTTCACATGTATAAATAGATGTGAAATGATATTACGTAATGCACTGAATTTGAATTGAAAGCTTTTATGTGCTTTATAATGTGGCGGTAGAGAGAAATTAGTAAGGCTGAATGAGATTGCTGAGATTGTGTTTTGGTCCAGTAATCTTTCACCTTCAGTCAGTAACAGACTGTATACTCAATATCAGTCTCACTATCATTGTAGCACTAACCTGCTGCCACACGAGGGAGCCAGAAACAAGACGGGCAGAGCAGGCTGCTGGTGAAAGTGTGCTGCCTGAAGGACTGAGGGTGAGAGAAGAATAGTGAGGTATGTTACATTTCTCATTTCTGCATCTTGTGCTTTTCTTTCCACACAGATTGATGTTGAAAAATCCACATAATCAACCAACCTAGGATCCTAGTTTACTTTCCTGCATGTCTAGTTGTAATCTTAATTATTTTGATGTCTGCTGAAACATGGACTATAGCCTTATCATTGTTTGAATAGTTGTACCTGTACCCACAGAGACTGCACTGGCTGTTGAGGTCAAAAAATATCAAGTCAGTATTAAAAGGAGTCAGATCACATCTGTCCGCTCTCATTTAACATCACCTCCATCCGTCCAGCTCTCCCTGTGCCTTGAGGCAGCAGCAGCAGTTCTGTCCTTCACTGTCCACAGCAGTCTGTACCCAAGTCCTGTTATATGTGAGATAATCTCTCGGGGTTTAGCCGGAGCAAGAATCCACCTTAGTGTCCCCTAAGCTCTTACTGTCCTTGAGTTGGACTGCTGTAAAAAAAAAAAAAAACTGGTGTTGTAATGTTGGAGGCAAAAGAAAATATATAACTGATCATCTCATCAGTCCAGTTTTCCCTCTTCCGCACTCATTGGATGACTTTTATAATTGTTTTGGGGGTTTTTTTTCATACTGATTTATTGCTCACCAAAAAAATCAAATATTAAAATGTGCTGAAATACCGTTTTTCAGCTCAGCACTGTAGCTGCTGGCCTCTGCTCGGACTTGTCATTTGGCAGTTGCATTGAGCTGCTTCAGAACCGAGGGGATTTGAAGCTGATTTAAGTAAAGAAGACACAAGGATAACACTGGTTATCGCCTTATCAGCTAAGAGTTGAACTTGCCAATTTGCGGCGGCCTGGAGCACAGCCTGGCTGTAGTCAGTATCCTGAAATGGATTAATGCAACTGATATTTTTAGGTTTTACTCCAGCGTCCCCTGGTTATATATAGCCTAGAGAACATGCGTAACATGGCACAATTTAAAATGTTCTCTGACGCTGGTGGTAGATGTGTTCTCATTGTGTTCTAAAGCCTCAAGATTCCCAGAGATCATAGAAAAGACAACAGAAGTTTTAAAAGACATAAATTTTACTTTATTCAAATGATTAAAGATTCAAGGAAATTCCTGCTTTACATCTGACATTTCTATAGTAGCATGCATCGCAATTCCTCTCATGTTATATTTACAATTACATATAATATCATATATATTTATATCTTATTAGCATTACCAGTAAAAACTCAACTCTGCTCAAGATCTGGACATTTCAAAACTTTAATAATTACCCTGAGACAAGAAATAATTTTTGGTTTTTTTACTAACCCAAGTTTCTACTCAGCTTAATCTTTTTCAGGATCTGGCTAGTTTGAGTTATTCACTCGCATCTCAAACTAAGAGCCCTGAATTATCGAGCCTGTCCTCCCAAGAAAAACAACCCTAATGGGTCGTTCTGGAGTGCAGGTACAAACCACCTATGTGGTCATTCAATTTGGAGGACTTGTTAGGGCTATCACAGTGTTTTGGGGCCGTGGAAAGGGCAACCTGCAAATTCCTGGTACAGGAATTTATTGCCCAACTCCTCTAAAATTTCCTCCTCCATACACAGCAATTAACTGCAGCTCCTGCACTCAGCTTTCTTTCCCAGCATCCCAGGGCAACAGAGTCCATATCTCACTAAGTTGAGCCTCATAGCACCAACATAAGAACGACTCAGTGAAGAGGTCTTCAGTATTCATTTTCCTTAAACTAAATCCTTATTTTAAATTACTTACATCTCTCCCTTTCTCTTTGTGCATAGATATAGATATTTTTCTTTATATACATTACATACAATTGCTTTTTATAGTTTTTATAAAACTAAACTGTTGGGCAGAAGGAAAACCACCTGGATGTAAATGCAGTGATCAGCCTCAATAATGAGGTTTAGGATCACAGCACATAATATTAAGCACTACAACTGTCTGTCACATGTGGTTAAAAAGCACTTTTCATCGTAGAAACAGTGTGACCTAATGATGGCATCAATATAGGGAATGAGGTGCTATAAAATGCTGTAATTGTTGCGCAAACCACAGGAACCAAACAGTTTCAAGGTCTAGGAGACCATTCAAATTTCTACAGATGTGTCTCAGTACCAATTTAAGTTTAATGCTGAACTGCACCATTTCAGCAAGAAGTTATACTGCAAATAAGAAAAAATAATTCTCAGACAGCTCAGATTTAGACAGTTTCTTCATAAACTAATACAGTATTTCTGGCACAAAAGCCTTTGACTTACTCCTCTAACACTAGTATTCTTAGGGAGGTTGTATAAATTACTCAGAGCAATCATTCCTGATCAACATGGTTGCAAGTCTACATGATTAGATACAAATATAAGCAAGAGAAGCTGTGAAGCAGAGAGATGATGCTCAAAAAACATCATCACACCCTCCATATTTTATTGAACTTTGCCTCAAGAGCGGTAGATCTCTAAACCTTGAGCATCCTTACAAGAGGGGGATCTTTCTCAATCTGTCATCAATAAAGATGCTCACCTCTTTTGTAAAACATGATCCATCTTTTACAACAGTGTTAGTGTGCATCTGACTGAGAAAACAAACAAATTATTGAGCATTGTGACTGGTATATGACATCAAACATTTGGCTGCTCACAGCAATATACACGTGCCAGACTTCTTATCGCCATCAGGATCTCCTCCTCCCTCTTTCCTGTTGGGATCATTGAGCTCGTCAAACAGTCCAGTGTCAATCATCTCCTGCTGCCACTGAATGGGCACAGCACCTGTGCTAAACTCTTTGAAGAATTTATCATCCTTGGCGTCAAACTCGATGCCCTTGATCTCGGAGAACTCCGCAATGTCGCCTGTGTCCTTGGCATAGACGACATTGGGCTTGGGCACCCACGGAGGATCCACCAGCCCAGCCTCCAGACGGGGGAAGTTGATGCTCTTGAACCAATCATGCTTCCTTGGATCCTCCATGTTGTTCCTAATGAGGAGGAAAGAAATATACTTCTCCATCAGAGTTTCAAAACAGTGATGTTGTGTTAAGGTGAAGGTTTCTTCACCCAGGGTTAAGGTTAGGGTTAGCATTAGGGGTTAGGGGTTAGGGCTGCCTAACATCCATTGCACCAGTTTACCAGTATAAAACAGTAAATCACACTCTGCATTGCTGTTAGATCTCTGGGACTAATTTCAAATATAAAAAAACAAATGAATAAATTAGAAAAGAATAAGTCAAATAAAATCAACACAGTATGTTGCAAAACTTCCAAATAATTAAGCTGCTGTTTGAAAATACTTATCAGCCACAGCTTGCTTATGGCTGTACAGTAAGAAGAACCTCTTACTTCATGCCCAGACGCTCTTCTATTTTCTTCTTGAGGAACTGCTGGATGATGTCCTTGGTGACAGCATCAAAGAATTTGTGCTCCCACTTGGGTTCCTCATTTTGAATGCGGCGCTGTACCTCCTCCTTCTCCACCTTCTCCTTCTTGCTCTCAGGGCCTTTGAAAGGCGTATAGCCAGCCACCATCTCATAGATACTGCAGCCCAGGGCCCACCAGTCCACTGATGTCCTGTATGGAGTTTTGGTCAGGAGCTCTGGGGCCATGTATGCTCCAGTACCAGCCTGGCGGGGAGAAAGAAGAGAAGGGGGTAGATTGAGAGGAGCAGTGAAACAGGTGAATATGAGGTATCTGTAATTCTTTATTTTTATTTTCTAGAAAGCATGACATGTTTTCTATGTCTTAAACATCGAGATCTCTCCTGTGTTCAAGTGCTGTGGATGAAAACAATGCTTCTACAGTCTAATTTACGAGATGATGTGATAGCAAAGTAAGATGAACAGGGAAGACAGGGCTGCTCAAAAGAAGTAGAGAACAGAAAGAGATTATTGTGGAATGACAGACTGGTAGAGAACAACGTTCTAACTTGGAGATATAATCCTTATAGATCTCCATTGACAAGTGTTAAATAGGTCAATTGCAGGCATTACTCAAAGCCATAATCTGGTGTTCGCCATCTTTCCCCTGTCTTTAACTTTCACCTTTCTCTCTCTTGCTCCTCTGTCCCCCTCCCTCACCGTCTATCCCTCCCTCCCTCCCTCTCCCTGTATGACCTCCCCTGCAGCCTCTGACCAAGAGCTTAATCCTAATGCTAAGCCTACTACCTGTCAAGAGTCATGTGTTTCTACACACTGACAGAGTTCTCCAGCCTCTTATATAAAGGCTGGCCATTTCTGGATGCTATAGCCACCAGCAGAAATACGTAACATCCAGACAACACGTAGCTATGCCTAATGTATAATTAATGCATGCACAACATAAACTGGCAAATATCCGAGTGCTTACTATGCTACTGCAAGGAAGTCCTGAAGAAAGCCTGTTGCAAAATTCTTCATTTGGTTTTTCAGGTCATCTATAGGTTAGTGCAGATGAGATGTCATAAAGGTATTATGAAGACTTCAAAATGCAATTTAATATAGTAAAACCTATATATAAAACCTAAAAGACAGTTCACATGAGCTTGAAGAATTCCTATTAATCTTTTGCATCGGTATGTATCAGACACTGCATCATTTAACAAGTTCTTTACAACTTTTGCTACAATTTAAATTATAAAATAGTTGTACTTTTTGCATGACAGGTTCTGATCACCAGATGCACCTGGTACATCCACGTGTGTCCTTTAACAACTACTATAGATGTGCCAGTTTGACTAATATTAGCAGCCCACTGACCAAGCCAAAGGTTTTCATGCAAAACATACTTAGTAGCATGTCAGTTATCATGCAAATCTATTGAACTCCTGCATTATTATCAACTTCTCACTGTGGTTTGTAACTATGCTCTGTGCATCTGACATGTGTCTGTTAGCAATCAATATAACTTGACAGAACCTGCAAACTCTGGTTTATCAAGGAGCAAAACTGTTCCACATATGATCATGTAGACTATAAAATGATCACCTATAATACTAGTCAAAAGTTTGGAGATATCGTGACAGTGTTAACTGATCTTAGTTCATGCAAAGAACCAATCTCTTGACACTTTTCAGTCAAGGTAAAGTCACCTTGTTTGCAAACTAACATGTCTAAACATATTATACGTTTTTATCTGGATCTGTCAATCTAATCAGGGACAGACTTGTGTAATGCCCGCTAAGAGGATTAGGAGACCAAAGCCAGCCTTGCCTGTAGGAGGTTAGCAGTCACTTTGGCTGGCTGAGGAGCATCAGAGTACTGGATAATGAGCTTACTAGACTTTCATAGAGCCGAGAGCTTACTCTTTGCTACTGCTAGTAAGTCCTAAAGAAACCCTGTTGCAAATTTTTTCATCTTTTTCAGGTCATCAATAGGTCAGTACAGGTGAGGTGTAGCATACTGTAGGTTTTATTAGATGAACATAGAAGAAAAAATGAAAGAAAAAAAAGTGTCCACTGGGTCATCCTTAGATTCTTTTAACAGTAATTCTATAGGGTTGTGGTTGTGTCCTATCTGCATAATACCTGTTTTTGTTGGGAACAAACACATTTTTAGAGCTCAGTGATTGATCTGACAGGTCATCACGATGTTCTGGCACACTGACAACCTTTTTTTTGCATATCATCAAGTGAGCCTCAACAAGATTCAATAATCACTCCTGTGCAACCAATGGGTGTAACAACAAGTTGAGCTCATTTGTTACATGGTATCTGAGTTACTCTTCCTCCAGGCAAGAAGAAGTGTTATAGGTTTCATAAAGCATTGTGGATAGAAAATGCAGCACGGCTGAGGCTGGTCTCTCAATGTAAAGACTACAGAAATAACTAAATCTCTGTGACCAAGTTGCTGAGGGAAACCTTCTTACGCTTATTGACATGCCCTGGACCTCCAAGGTTTCTAAGAGAGCCCCTACACAAAATGGTGGCCTATAAATGGCTGGGCTATAATCTGACTCCTAAAGGATTAAATGAGTTATATAATGGATTCAGAGACTCTCATTGCACAGATCTTTAAGCATTCCAGTAATCCCTGTCCGAATTTAAAGTAAAAACCCCACCTAGATTGACAGCCTGTCCAAGAACTTGAGCACAGTTTTTAGGTACAGCCTCATTTTCAGATAAGTCAACACAGACAGGGTGGAGATGAAGCATCACTCAGCGACCAGTGTTCATCTACATGGTTTCTTTGTTATTTTTTTCTGCAGCAGTTTGTGTGGACTTAGTTATTCCACCCATGTAGATGAAGACTGTTTGTAAAGCATGTCAATCTTAGATCAACTACACATATCCAAACAGGAGAGGATTCCTTGCCTGCTCTTTGGTGTATAAGCCTAGACTGCCCTTTGGTGTATTAACTTCAAAGGCTTTGAATAATAGATGCAATTGCCCCTTTAAGGTTGACATCTTTCATCATGATGTAAAATTATGATTCCTATCATCATTGCTGAAATCATCCAGCAACATCCTCTCATGGTAACAGCACCATAATGACTTTGAGTGGGCAACTTGGTATACTTTGTGCAAGTTTTTAACACATTTCAAAAGTGAACAGACCAGCATAACAACTGTTCAACCTATAAATAACTGTTGTGATTATATCTGCTCACCATCTGGGTCACGGTCTTCCCTGGAGCAATCTCTATGGCCAGACCCAAATCTGAAAGTCGGCACTGGCCTTGGCTATCCAGCAACACATTCTCTGGCTTCATGTCACGGTATACGATATCCATTTCATGCAGATGCAGAATGCCAGTGGTGATTTGCGCTGTATAGTGGACGATGCGCTTCATCTCAATGCCCTGGTCTGCACCCTTGCCGTCATAGCCAATGTTGTAAATGTGGTACTTCAGGTCTCCTCCATTCATCAGGGTCATCACAAGGCACAGGTGGGTCTTGGTGTCATAAGCGTAAGCCAAGTTGACCAGAAACAGGCTGTTAACCTTCTCCAAGATCTTCTTCTCCAACAGGGCCATCTTCTCACCACCCTTCTTCTTCAGGCGCTTTTTACACAGCTTCTTGCAGGCATACATCTGGCCTGTGTTCTTCACCTGGACAGCACATACCTGGAAAAAGACAAATTATTTGTTAAAAAGAAGGATCACCACAGTGTGATTTTATTATTTTATTTATATATCAAACATTCCACCGGTTATTTTTCAAGTAAATAATATTTGCCACAGAGACAAAGCATGGTCTACTGGTACCAGACTGACAAGCAGACCTCCAGACAGCTATACTGATGGTTGATGTAAATCTGACTACTTTTTGATTAGAAATGTAGGTTTCTAGAAACTAACATTGTTTGGAAACTGTAAAATTAAAAAAGGCTCCTCTTCTCTTCTATCCTCATTTTATTATCTGAGATTTTGTCCTACAGTATACCAACAGCACATATATTATGACAAAAGTTAGTTTATAATTTAACTACTAACATAATCACAAATAATCCATCTTCTAAACCAGCAGAGGAAGATTTGTTTGCTTTGTCTCAGTTTATAAGCATCAACATTTCTCTGATTAATGGGTTAAAGAAGTCAACCTAACTTGACCTTTGCCACTTGTGTCACACACATCTTTATCTCAACATTTACTATTGTTTAGTTGCTCTATAGACAGTGGGTAAGGTTTGCCCACTGCTAAATGACATTATATAACAGTTAAAACATGATTGTCCAGCAGCAAAGTTATTTTGTCAAACCTAATTATTTGAATCACGGTTTAACTCTCAAACACTGTATGTGATTTTTTAAATGGAAACAGTATATTACACTCACAGCAGGTTTCAGACCCATTCATAGTAGTAACCCTAAAATGACATACTGTTAAAAACATTACCGTAATACTTTTTGGCATTTCTACACTCCTGTCATAGTATTTACCTCAATAAGTTGCCTTATTTTTGTATACTCAAGCTTGTTGTTAAAGCCTTAACTTAGTTTCTCTTTGAATCAGTAAAGGTGCTCCTCAAGGATCAATTCTGGGACCTGCCTTATTTATATGATATGGATATCAGTACTGTTGTTTTTAAATATTTAATTTAGATTATACTATCTCATATGCATCTGACCCTATCACTAAGCCATGACAAGGCAGCAATGTACCTTTGATTTTCTTCAGACATTTCATACATCTCACAAGAAGGCATTTCTTTGGCAAGAAGTCAGACTCCTGCTATTTTATATCCCTGCAATTTACAGTTACTGGTAGAGAAATTTAGGCATGTTCAAATTTGTAAATACCTAGGAATGTGTTTACATAGCAGTTTGTCTTTTAAAACAGAACCTTGAAACAAAGCTCTTATTGAGTAATCTTACATTTAGTTCCTGACTTGTTATTTTAATATATATTCTATGGTCACCCTCAGGTCTGCATTGAAAAAGAGATTTTGACTTCAATAATACAATAAAGGTTTCCATCAATCAATATTTGATGCATCATAGCACTTTCTCACTTCTATCAAGCTTTGTATTTGTCATTATCTGAAAGATTTGGCCCCTTTTTTATAAACTTTAACAGCTACATCTGTATGCCTCATAACTTCATGGTCACCTTGAGACAAGGTAAATCCTCACGATTATGTATGGTATGATCTCCAGCCCTAGAATATCCTTTCTTATGCTTCAACCCAAATTCACCTCTGTTCCCATTTAAGATTTTTCTTAAAACACTGAAGTATAATACACCATCATTACAATTCTAAAAAATGCTGAATGTATATTATCTTGCAATTTTGGCATACATTATGCAAAATAGTGGTAATACACAATTCACCCCTGTTCCCATTTAAGATTTTTCTTAAAACACTGAAGTATAATACACCATCATTACAATTCCAAAAAAATGCTGAATGTATATTATCTTGCAATTTTGGCATACATTATACAAAATAGTGGTAATACACAATTCTGAAATTGATATCATCATATCCAGGACGTTTGAGCAGACCCCTGCAACCTACAGCAGAGTCAAAATAGATATTATTTTACCATAACACATATTTCAACACACTTTTACAATATCATATGTAGATGTGTTTGCATGCTTACCTCTCCGAAGCCTCCCTTTCCCAGAGTTCTGAACTCATAGAAGTATTTGTCACTGATGGGCTGTTTCTCATACTCTTTCCACTGGAGGAATTTATCAAAGAATGGGCTGGCCTGGTAATCTGTGAAGGGTTTGTTTTTCAGAAAATCTCTTACACCTTCCTGGACTTTGCCTTTCATCACCTCATCAAAGTTGGCATCTGTCACAGACTTGCATTTGTCAGAAGCCTCCCCAGTAAGAAAGGTCAGGAAATTCTTGGAGTCAGCTTTGCAATACTTATTGATGATGTTCTGCCGTGCCTTGTCTTTTGCTGCACCTTCAGCGAGATCCCAGTCATAAAGCTCATCCAGGAAGTCAGCAGCGAGCTTAAACTCAGCATTATTTGCCAGGAAGTCACGGAAAAACTTTTTGCCAACAGGCTGCCTTTCACAAATTGATGTAAAGTCCTTGTCAATGGAAGCTCTTACTGAAGCACATTGCTCAGGCTTGGGGAGAGACAAGCTTCGACGGCGCTTTTTCATCTCCTTGTCATCACCACCCTGGGCTTTTAGGTAGGCCGTGTTGGCCACCAGGTTATCCAGTCCCCCCATGTCACACATCTTGGCGGCTGTATGTGGTCTGTCCCCCCTAAGTGACTGGGTTCTTCAGCGGCTCCCCAGGGATACCCTCTTACAACCAGTGCGGTGTCTTTCAGAATGTTGCCTGTGTGAAAGTGCAATTCGCTCCAGAGTCAGCATACAAATGAGCACTTTCACCCAACCTACCTGCAAACCTAAGACACACTGACACACCCAGTAATTACTCATTTAGAATTAAATACCAGGGAGGGATTTGGGCTTAAGGATCTTTGTGTGGTCTATTCAAGGATGCTGTGCACGGAAAGGGAATCGTAAGCGGGCTCTGTACTAAGAGGCTTTGTAGCCCTCTATATTTGTTCATGGTGTTCAGCAGTCACTAATAGTGGTCCGATGGTTTCTGTTGACTATGCATTTAATGGTGAAAGACAGTAAAAGACTCAGAAAGGAGCGGAAAATGCTCTGGAAAGAGCTTTTAAAAAACTGTCAGAGTAGTTTTTGGAGAATACTGTGTTCTTGTGAATGAAACTGTAATAAATAACAAAGTAATGTTTGGTTGGATATTTACATATTATATTGCATGGATAGAAAATCCCCCTTCATCGTCACCATCTTCTCTTTTCTTCTCCCCGTCTCAACAGAGCGGGTACTTCAGAGAGCTTACATCTAATCTGTCTGCTGTCTCACTGTCATTCTCATAATTCACCCACATTTATCATTGACCACTACTATTTTCCGGACCATTTGCACAATTCTACTTAACATTATTATTATTTCTTGTTAAAACAAAAATTATATACCATACACACAATGTAAAGACCATTATCACAGTGTCAACTGTAGGTAAGCAGAAAGCTTTGGTTTAATAATAAGTAAGATAATGTTCATGATGTAAGCTAAAATACCTAAGCTAAAATACATCACTGAGTTTTTTGAAAGACATACGGTGTAGAACCATCCAAACTAAAATGTGGCATTTGGAAATCACATGCTTTTTTTGATATTGAGAAGTCTGTGCATTTTTATATGTTTTAATGTATTTTAATATAAGATTATTTGTGTTGTAACTGCTAAAACATAGACATGCCCACTGTATTACATTAAGTGGTCAGTGGGATGCAGTGAGACATTCACAAGTAAAAAAATGAGTGCACATTGTTTGCGTTTTCATTTGTCCACTAAACAACAGTGCAAAAAAAGAAGAAAAGAAAACAAAAACTGTGATATATTTTAACTTAATAAAATAAAAACTCCACATGTTACAAAATTTCTCTATTCATGCACATCTTCCAATAGTGTCTGGCATAAGTTGGTAAAAGCAAGAGTCAACACAGACTTAGAGGATCAGATCAATGTGGCTCCAGAGCTTCTTTCTACTGGTCCATTTATAAAAAGCCTGAGAAGTATGACCTCAGTCATGTGACAGAGCTCAGGTTAAGACCTCTGATACAGCTGATACCTAACAATGATACTGCAAACACAAGCCAAAGCCAAAAGGTTTTAGGCAAGGTTTTTCCGATTGAGGTACAACATACATAAGCCTACCCAAATCTGTAGTATAGCGTCATCTTACAACAATTCTGGTATTATACGGTATATATTACAGTATATATACTGTATGCCAAGATTTGATTTTTACTGTCACAGCACTTTATTCAAACCAATCAGTTTGTCTTAATTTTTACTATTGATGAATTTGCATTTTCTATCCTTTGTTGCTGTAGGCAGTAACCCTACATCGCAGCTAGGCTGATGCAGGCTAATTCAGTACGGTAAACCTTGGATAATATTAGTTAATCCTTTCTCAAATGGTCTCAAGCTGTCAGTGCTCTAGACAAGATCAAGGGCTTTGCTTGCCGTCAGAGAGCTCCAGACTCAGACCGTTTGACTTACAAAAGGCCAGGAAGACACCCACACAGGGCAACCAGTAAAGAAGTGGGTAAAATGTTTTTGTTTTGTTTTGTGTTTAATCAGAACAATCAATGAAATTAGATAATGTTTTCCTGAGCAAATTGTTGCTTTTGGCTGGATTTATTCCAAAAGGTAAAAAATAGAGTCAATAGTGTCAGTATTTACATTGAGGAAAGAAACTAATGAAATATATTTTTTAAAACAAGCAGCGAAGACGAACTTGAACTTAATTGAACTTTTTAAAGAGAGAAAGAGGCATCTTGCCAGTGAAAGAGACCTGCCATAGATATCAAATATGTAAAATGTCAATCATATTGTAAATGGATCATAGTGTCAGTAAAGCACTTAAGCCTCCTGAGAGGATGAAAAGAGGCCATGGGTCTCATCTTCTACCAGGTCAAGTAAGGCGGAGAAAGGTAAGCTGAGAGCTCACACGTCACTCTCTGGATTTCCCATTTACTCTACGGAGAATCCCAGCTGAGCCATATAACTCTCATTGAGGGCCCAACACAAATTAATGCATTCATTCTAAAAACATGTGTTTGGCACCAGACTTACACAAACTGTGGTAAAAAGAAACCAAGATGTTGCAAAAAAGAGAGATTAAGAGAGAATAGAGAAATCATGATGAGGTACATTCACACATAAAAAACAGATTGCTATTACTCTTCGTCTCCACTCTGTTTTAGATGTTTGATCCTTTCTGATTTAGATGTTTGATCTTTGACAAGCCTGTCCCTTTAACCTTGGGAGGATTAGCCTGGTCTGACGAGGGAATAAAGGTTAAGATGCGCAGAGCATACTCATCCTATCTCCCACATGGTCCACTACGTGTTCTTTAAGTGGTCTGACTCCATCCTCTTATGGCTTCTCTCAAGCTCTCCACCAAAGAGGGAGTGGACAGAGAGTGTTCCAAGTAGAGCAGTGAGAACTGAGTAGAAGATCGAGAGAACACAATAAACAGCACTGTGTTTCAAGATTTCTCAATCAGCAGCTAAAAAAGTATGTTATAATGTCACTTTAAATGGGGTAAAGGAGGATATGGCATAACCATACATGTAAATACAAGACAGCCACATGAAAAGATAAATAGTTGGAAGTGACCCTCATGACTGAGCCATGCACAATCAAAAACCTCAATGTAGGACATCTTCATTTCATACATCTACTTTTCTACATACTCATCTCATGCAAGGTAAAGTATAGTCAGAAGAAAAGTACTAGGCCCAGCTCAGGCCTATTTCGAGGCTTAAGAAGAATTTGAGGTTTAGGATGGCTTCTCCTCCTTTCAGGTGAGGTGCGTTACACGGTGAGAGGCAGCAGCCGGGTGTGGAATTACTCTCTATGTGAAGCAGCTACATAGAGAGTAAGGAAAATTCTGATAGTTTGTTTGCACATAGAAGGCCACAACAGCAAAGCAGGTAAGTTGCAGAGAAAGGCTTGATCTGCCGACTCCACAGTTAGATTGGACTGAAGCACCTGGAGGGGTGTGATCGCGAGGAATTGCCTCTGTGATTGAAAGATAATGGTGAGTTGTTGTAGGACTCCTCTGCCAGCTACTGACTCTCCATACAAAAGAGGGCATCTGGGCCATCTTGGGCCAAAGGTCAGTGATTCACTACATAGATGTTTTATCAGATCTGAGGCCATATGCTGAAATGAGCTCACTACCAGATTGTCATCTGGCAGTGAGTTGGATCAGATAGCCTGTAAGGCTGGACTTACCAAGTATAGACTTGGTAGATGCCAACATGTCATGAAATATCTGATTTAGAGGGCTCTGTCCGTAATGATTTCAACTATTATGAAGTGGAGTCACTTCTTTTCCTCTGCAATCAATCATTCACTTGGCAGAACAATGTCCCAGTTATTTTAAAAAGGGAGGGGAACTGCTGCCCCTAGCTGGGAATATTTGTCAGAGGCAGTACAAGCACTTTGAGGCAGAGCTGAAGAAATTCAAAGTCTACCCACAGTCAGAATGAGTGATGACATGTCTCTCTGAGGAGACATGGTGCAGGCCAGTGGCACAGGTGGCTGCTACCCACGCCTGGCTAATCCCTGCTCCAACTGCTCCAAGCTCTCAGAGTTCTGTCTAAAACCATCTGTGTTTCAGATACAGGTGCAGGTCCCCAGCTGATTCTGGGATATTTCTGGGTCAACTGTCAGAGTCCAGTTTTCCTTTTTGTCTTTGATTAATGTTTTTCTAGCATTTAGGAAAATATACTCAACTTAGATTTTATTTTCAACCTAACAGAAATCAAAATCTCATCAAGAAATAAACACACAGAAAAAAATCACTTCCATTTCACATATTTGCCAAACTGTTTAGCAGAGCAAGACAAACAGGGAGGCAGAAGGTGATGGCAGTGATGATGTCAGAATGGGAAAGACACAGGATAGACCATTAGCACTGGCAGCTTGTGCCCCCTAGGGGACTGTTTTCTCTTGTGTGCACAGCACTTACTGTATAATCCTATCAAAACTCACAGACGTTATCTGCGTCTTCTAGGAATCCAGATCATGATGTAACTGTATGTGACCTGCTTGTCAAATAGATAGCAATGCCTGCAAATAGAAATTACAGTTGTATGTGTTTTATTTTCACAGGCAAATGGTCTTTTTTTTTTACAGCAACATTAACAGTGTTATTGCACATTTTAAAACATTAGCGTGTACCCTTATGTTTACTGTGGTTTTTGTAACTTTAAAATTATAATTATATCAAACATGTATAATAACAAAAATGCGTAGGGTTAATCCAACTAAACATAAGTTTATTTATGTTTGGGCAGTCGTTCAACTCTTTATGATATAGATTAATAATAGCCTATATAATTAGAGCAATTTATACTTTGTTCTGGTCTAACACTTTTTTCTAATTGGTCAGAAAGTGTGCATTCAATACTGAATCTGGATTATCCTTAACTATTGCACTGCTGGTACTGGGCTGGGTTACCTCTTACTTGTATCAAACTGATATCAGTTATTAGCATACCTGTGGAAACTACATTAATGACTCTCGTTCCCTTACTGGGATCACCAGTTGGATGTCATATTTTAAGTACTTTATACTTGTTGGTTGTTAAATATTCATTAGTTGGGAAAGCTACATCCTTGACGATGTAATACATAAGATCAAAAAATTAAATTGCAGCCAGTTAAACCTCAGATTCAGTTGCATGTCTGATTTAAATATAAAGCTTTACTTTAGAAAACAGAAAACACACAGAAGAATCACAGAGATCCATCGTATTCCAATGAATCAGTTGTCATGTGACATTAATATTTTACTAAATACTCAAACTGGTTCACATTGATAACTTCCATTTCAACTGTGCAAACAAACCTTTTACAAAATGGCCCTTCCATTTAGAACAATTGCATTGCTTCAATTTAAATGTTTAAAAACTTAAAAGTACAACTAAAATGTCTTTACTCTCTGTTTTAAAGTGGGATTCCATAACTCTAAAAGCAGCTAGATGAAGTAGCTTGGGTACCTGACAAGGATGGCATGGCACCTCTCCTCTGCAGAGTTGTGGGTGCTAGCTGATGGGAGAACTGGGGACTACATCTCCTGACACCTTGCCAGCTCATAGGAGGAGCTGGAGGAGCTCCTGCTTGTTCAAGATACAACCTTGACCTGTTTAACAGACATGTAAATGGGAAGATGGATGAGTAATCAAATTTCATAATAAGGCACACATAATCTTGACTAGTTGTAAAGGAACAAGGAACAATTCAGGAATTAACTGCTAATTAATGACTTGTAGATCCTGAATAACTGATGATGTTATTTGAAAAGACTGCTAGATATTAATGAGGCACTATTTATGGATTAATTTCCCCAGATACTGTGTCTGTGAATCTGCATACTGACTTACTTTAATGACCTGTTCCTGGTTTACTCTGAATCACCTGCCAAATGGAACAAAAACAATAACTTATCATTACTTCCTTATTACAGTATATACATATCAGTTACTGAAAGTCTACCAATTAAAGTGAAGCATTATATTGGGTTGTTACGATGAACTATCTCATGATTCCCTCACCATTACTTACAGTGTTTGTGTCCCCTCAGGTAAAGCTGAGCCTCATCCTACCAGAGCAGCAAGTAGCAACTGAGGTTTTACTCAGAATTAGTTCATGAATGACATCATCCAGAGGCAGTAGAACTGTATATTGTATGTTAAATTCACAACTTACAAAATTAAAACTTCTATATTATAATGAACAATTGATAGAATCTACTATATCATGTTATATCTCTTATTCTCTTATTAATATATTCTAGGTCTGAAAAGTCATGGCACAACTAATGAAAATCTCCCCAAATATCCATTGACAACTAATTAATGGCATATCAATACAACAGTAAGCCTGAAACATGGGCAACACAAGTTGACAAAAAGCTTAACTCTGTGTCTTTTCTGGCTCTGCACTGCAGTCCCCTCTAGCATTGCTAAGTTCACTGCTCAGAGCTGGTGCCGCCACCCCACCGTGCTTAAGTTCCTCCAACAATCTTTCAGGCACAGCCACATTGGAATCAGAGCCAAGCTCGGGTTCAGGGTTACGGTCAGGATCAACATCACAGCAAGAGCTGGTGTCAACGCCAATGCCAGTGCCAGTGCCAAGGCTTAGATCAGGGATAATACCAGGGCGAGATTCCTCCTCAGAACTGGACGTGTGCTCTGTCTCTGAACTTTCACCAGGAGATTCCTCTGCCTTTGTATCTGGGTCAGCGACCTGTTCTTCCTGTTGCTCCTCAGTCCTCAGTCTCCTGCGGCTGATCATCTTCTGCAGCTGCAGCTTGCTGGTGAAGAAGATGCTGCGCCAGCCTATCTCTAGTGCCAGAGAGGAAACCTCAACCGAAACTGTGTTGCAGCGCCGCCGTAGTGCCTGCTCCCAGAACTCCTCTGACCCACATAGCTGAGGAGCAAAAATTACAAGTATAATGAATATATATAATTTTTTTGTTACAGTGAAAAGAAGAGCTGATTTTGTTGCCCTGATGTAGTCTAGGTCCCATGATTTTAATGATATAGTAAGTTATTTTATGCTATGTTTAACAATGTAGTCACATGAGAGTTGAACAAAATGCAAAATGTGTCAAAGTTAATCTTAGATAATACACTAAATATTTTATATCAGGACACAGTTTATTTTTGGCAGCATCTTTTTTATGTGTCTATCTGTAGAACTCACCCGCCTGAACCTGCGTGACGTTCGTCCAAGCTGACCTACATCTTCTAGCTCCAGATAATTTATTATCCGAAGAAGTAAGGAGTCAGACAGGTGTTCCAGATAATCATAATGGCCTTGGCACAATCCCTTGGTGTACTGCAAGATTCGTCGGCCAAAAACCATACTGACCTCACCTGGGAAGAAGCCCATTACTTTTACTGTCATCCAGATTCAAACATTTGTTTTGTTCTTATAAACAACATACACAAGACATACAGTAATCTGAATATACAGTGGTATTCACCTAAAGCCCAGTGTAAAAAACATGCTTTCTGTACTTGACAGAACATCTGTCCTTTTTAAACACCATTTTACAAAACAAACACACCTGTAGGTTCCCAGCAATTACTGGCAGAGAACCACTGTGGAGGCGCCACCAAGGGTCAACAGGATTTTTTGAGGGTACTCAACAGCGGTTGTGAATGGGGTGAGTGGTCCCTGCTTTTATTACCATCACTACTAAATACAAATGGGTGGCCACACAAACATCAAAATTTACAGATAATGATAATTCTCACTGTTCTTGCCTTGCCCACATGATGAGAGCAGTGGATTGTTCTCAAGAGCTTGTTGATTCAACTCTCCAGTTATGAGTGGCTACATCGCAACTACATGAGAGCCCAAGCTTTCACTGCCACCTGTTCCCAGTTTTAACTAAGGTGTTATTAATTATTATTACTTATATGCTAGAACCTGTGTGGTGGGTTGTAGACATTGTCCTAATGAATGAAGTCCTTACTCTGCAACCAGCTGTCATCCAAGAAGTCCTGATGAGACTCCCTCAGCTCCCCTGGCTTTGAGTATCTGTCTACAGTCCTCAGAGAAATCTTCCACCACCTCCATATCACCTGGAAATGACCACTGGAAGTATTAGTGGCGTTATAGCTCAGAAAAACACACAACTTTCTTCTTGAATGCAATTCATGTGATTGTGTGAGGTTTCTTACGCGACAAAACAATTATTTACAGGTAAAAAAGAAAAGATGGTTTAGTTAAACAGTTCTTTTCATGTGTTCTGCCAATGCAATTCTGTTTTCTGTTGTTTTTTCTCTTGTACAAGCTACATTTCATTGTTAATACTGGTTATTGGTTTCTATTCAAAGCACTCCTGAACTTATTTCCAAAATACAAGAGGAGGAAGAAAGACATGGCTAAAGTATAGCGTTAGCAGCAAACAGAAATGGCGTTAGACTGCCAGCTCATCCATTGTCTGTGGTTGTGGCAAGATGCCGTTAATACCGTTAATGTTAACGTTAACGTTAGATAGTTTAGGCTAGCGACGCTAAGGGAAGTAGCAGCATTCTGCTTAGATTAAATGGCAAAAACGTCGTTTTTAACCAGAAAATTACAGTTCCTAGTAAAGTACCTATACTCACATCTGACTTGGTGACAGCAAAATGATAAAAGTTCTTATTTGGTGGAGGACCCCCTCCAGAGATTTCAAACAACGGGTCTGTCAAAAGCGACGCCATGTTAAAGTTTGCCTGTTGTCATGGCAACAACGCTTTCTTGGCTGGAGGTTTTGATGTGCAAATAAAAGTTTAGCATTCTGAAAATATATATTTTTTAAAACCGTACGTAACACAGCTGTAAACATACATCATACAAACACTTACATAGGGATATCACTCAGTTGCTCAGTTGTTTATTAGTAATCAGTAAGTAATGCAGTCTAACCTGCCATGTAACAAATTGCACCTTTAATGAAAGTTAGTGCTTATTTTTGCTGTTGATTCAACTTTATGTTCATTTTAGTTTCTATTATTTAGTCTAATGAGATGGAGAAGATATTAGAAACAAAAACTGATTATAACCTTTATAAAGGTAAGATATTACATTGCTGTTGTATTAGACTTCAGTTTGAGTTGAGTATATTTAGCCGTCTTTCTGTTGGAATAGAGAATAAAACATTTAAAATAGACTCAAAACTGTAGTTAAAAATCTTTTAATTTATTTATACATATATTTATATATGTACACATTTACTTACCTATTCTTGTAAAGAAACACATTGTCAAATTCATTGTTAGTCATTGGTGGCACAACTGGTACCCCAGTTCTCCAGAGTCACAGTCTGATCCAGTAATGAGATAAACCCTAGATTCATCTGTCCTTTCCCTCTGCACCATTTTAAAGCAAACTGTACCCTGTTCTTCCCCCCCCCTTAAGCTTTTTAATAAGAAGGCAAAGAAGACAGATTTCAAGGGAGTGTGGTGAATACAATATAACATTTCAAAGTTATTTTGTTCAAATGTTTTTTCCCCTGTCAGAACAGGGTCTGGTAAACCTGTCATTCCCTGTCAAGAGGACTACCTCACCTGTTATTTTGAGGTACACTCACAACCCTGAAGCTTACATCTTTACCATACATTTAAAATAAAGTAAATATCTGAAATTTGCTCCTGTGACATGTACAACCAGCAGGAGAGAGGTTACTTAGGGTATTTTGAACAATTTCACCAGTGTTTTATAGACTAGGTCGGGTTAGGGCACAAAGAAATACTCAAGAAATCTTGATGCCTGCACTCCTTGTGACTTTCCTCCATTTGTGCTCTAGCAGACATGCCTGTCCCCTTTACCTAAATCTAAAAACATCTGAAGTCTCTGCTGGCCTCATATCAAGGAGCTTCCCTTGGTTTCAAGCTAAAATCTACTGTTTTCAACAATTTTACAGGTATTGGAAATATTTAAAAGAATAACTGATCGTCCATTTTACAGTGTCACATCCAATTGCTTAAGATGTTACACTGATTTAAAAATATGTGGGTTTGGTTGCTTTCGGTTATAGGCAACTGTTGACTCTGGATCTAAACGTTATCAAGGACAATTTGGGCCTTAGTGCCAGTATAGTAGCAGTTATGCTAAAATAATAAAAAGAGATCCCTTTTGAAAATGAAATACCTGCATCTCCATGGTTGCTTCAAACCACAGACCATGGATTTGGATGGAACCCTGTTAATAATCTTAAATTGTATACCCTTACTTACGTAGATAGTTTGTAGTGGTTTTTTTTCCACAAGGTGTGTATATACTCACCATTGTTAACTCAGTCCTTGTTATACATAACATGTACTTAATTGTGATTACAAATGATGATATGCACAGAGCTTACAGTCATAAACAAAAAATAAAAAGCATATAATGTATTGTATATAGTCCAAATAGTACACTCCCCCCCCCCCCCATAACAGTCCCTTAGTCTTCAATATAGTCCTTTGTACTCCTTCATAGTGTTGTAAACTTTTTTTATGAAAAAAAAACAAAAAACATAAGTCTTTTTTTTTTTAGAAATGTACTGCCACTAATAGCGTGACGGAACGGGTGCGTTGAATATGTGCTGCATGCTGCCCTCTGTTGGCGAGGACTGGGAGCTGTGCTACAGGAAAGGGTTGGTGGAGGAACCCCCTGAAGGGAAGGACCCTGCTGGAGCTCCTGCCTGAAATAAGAGAGGGAGTCAGTGTTAAAATTTAAGACAGAAACAGGAAATATTCCTGCAGTGAGGAAATTATCCCTTCATACTGTTCTGCAAAATAATGTTTTTTACTTAAATCACTTGAATTGTTTTCTTGAGCTGATAAAGTCTCCACAGCATGTCCTTTATTTATTTTTTGAGTCTTTAAAAAGTTGGGAAAATAGAAGACAATGTATGCTCACCATGAACGGGTTATTGGACATGCCAGGGGCAGCCATGGGCTGGCCAAACGGTGTCATGGAGGGCTTGTTCTGACCGTAGACTGGGAATGCAGGGCCTGTGGGGTGATAGAGGGATATGGAATTACAACAGTAATTGTTTCATTGCAACTGTTATATCACCAGCCCATAAAGACTTGCACATAAACAGTCATTTACAATGAGCTAAATTATGAGAATAAATCTTAAAAAACTTCTACAGCACTAAGACTGTAAAGAGGAGGAACTAAAAAAACAGAGCCAAGCCCCAGCATGTCAGATTGCATTCAGGTGTAAACAAAACTATATGAGTGATGCCAAATTCGTTCATTGTGTTTCTGGTCCATAGCCCTGAACACAGCAGAACCCTAAAGCTTTGTACCCTAAATGCAACCGTTTATCACTGTGCAGTAGCTGCCACTGATGAGTCACACCTTTGATTTGCTGCAGCCAGACTTAAAGTCAGCTCGCAATGCAGAGGGCCATCATGTAGATAATACAATTCATGCCAGGAAAAATCCAACATATGATTAAAATCACTGACAGGTACTGCACAAGTAGAACAGGGTGAGAGGACAGAGGGATGTGGGAGGCCACTAACCATTAGACTGAGGGTGGTAGGCCCCAGGTTGAGAGTAAGGGATGGGAGCCTGGCCAGGGAATTGCTGCTGGAAGTTTCCGCTGAAACTGGTCGGGAGGCAGTAGGAGGACGCATTCCCAAAGCCGGCAGGCATGCTCATAGAGCCAGTACCAAACGAGGCTACGAGACACACGCAGCATGTGTGTACAGTGAATGCGCACACACACCATTTATGCACACACACACACACACACATACAAGGGGGGGTAAGTTCTAGATACAGTGGCAAATCACTAAGATTACTTTACAATGTAACTGGGTTACATCAACATAACACAAATGTCGAAGTAGGAAATGTGTGACACTAAACTCAAAACACACACACACACACCTGCAGCTGGAGCTCTACCATTGGTCTGGAAAGGATTGGTGGCCATCTCCGGGGCAACAGCTGCAGCGACGAAGGGATTTGTGGATGGGACGGCTGGATAAAATACAGTATGTTACAAAATCAGACTTCGAGCTACATGTGAAAATATTCTACTTTGAAAATGTATTTTCATTTTATATGCATCAGTGTAGTAGTAATTATCATGGCCACCTCCAAAGCTAGGCGGCATGCTGGGTAAAACAGGTGGATTCTGGGCTGGCGATGAACCAAGGACTGGTCCAAATAAGTTCCTGTAACGAAAAAGTGTTTTTACATCTGTTAAACACACGCAGTATGCATGACAAGCATTAGTTGTATGAATGTATTCACTGATACTGTGAACATTTCACTGCCTTTCTTTGAAACAAGCTGTTTAGCTGTGGAAGGAGTTCTTACAGACTTCTGAGTGGAAAATGTTGACTGGATCTGAAGATTTTAGTTGAGATATGTATGCATACTCATAGTGTCTACATAATATGATCAATATTATCATTTCACTGTGTGGAGGAACATTATTCAGCAACACACATTGCACAGTACAAAGAGTGTAACACTGAATTAATCAGATTCATGTAGTATTCATACGGGCGTGCAGAGGAAACACATGTAGGAAATGAACTGTTCATTTCTGGTGAACATTTATTGGCAGTGTTATTACAATATATCTGTCTGTGTCTGCCAGTCTCTCACCCTTGCACATTGCTGCCTGAGGAGACAGAGGAGCTGAGTTCATTGTCCAACTCAGCCAGAGCAGCATAGCGATCCTCCGAGCTTCCTGTGTGGGACTGAGCAGGGACGGCACTTGACATCGATGGGATTGGCACACCTCCACCTATAGACAATTTTTATTTTTAAATATACTCAGAGATGCACACACATACACTCTTAATGATAAAAAAAAAGACAAAGAAAAATTAGAATGATTGAGGGGAGAAGCTCTGTATTTTCAACCATCTGCACTATGTGAGGTTTAGGGCTAAATGTCCACTGAGAAGCTCCCAATTATTTCAAGTTGTATGTTTTAAGTAACAGCAGCAGGATATGCTCTGGGCATCTGTCACATAGGCTTGCCACAGTAGTCGGTGTTGTACGGTGGTCGGGAATATACCAGTTACATTACATGCCCACCGTCCATACCATCGTTTTGCTTTGTTGTTGTTTTTTTTTGGAATAGAATCCATTTAGTTCATTTTCGCATATTAGGGTCTATGTTCATCAAATTAAAAAAAACTCTAATTTTTAAAAAACTACCCTGTGTTATCAATATTTAGACGACGGATGCTACTATTGCTATTATAAACTTAAAAGTGTCTGCTCCATGACTGTTGTGGAAATATTTAGCGATGGTCAGCACCTCTGTGGAGAAAGTGCACATGAGCCTTAGATGTCTTAATGCTGAAAATGTTTATTGAAGCACTTGATCAAGGAGAACTGAAATAGCAAACATCGAAGTCTTCTGCAACTCTGATGCTGCCTCTTTCCGTTCTGCCCCCTGAACGTCTGACTCTTAGTCTTTAACAGATCAGCCTACAATATGAAAAATTAGTCTAATTGGTTCACTAGTTTCTAAACAAGGAACTGCATTTTACCCGTGTTAGTTCAGGTCACTGTCAGCACATTCTGGTTTGAATATCTGATTGTGACAATACAATCTACACATTCACCTATCTGTGTTGTCTAGGAAGGCCGTCTCTGACTTTGGTAACCATGGTAATGCTGATTTACCCTTTATCAGAGGCCTCTGCTTCCCCAAAACATCACAGACAGCTACTTTGAGTCTCAAGGAGAGGAGAGAATGTCTCCTTCTACTTAAGAATTACAGTGTGACCTCAAGGCCCAAACTTGACCCAATGTAACCCAATTTGTAACCCCTAAAGATGGAAAATTCCATATCAGTGACCATCTGCAGCAACAGAGTCACAGCACAGAGTAGCGGAGTGAGACATCTGTCCTCCCTCCTGCTCTCTGCTGTAAACACATGTAGCTGTTAGCGAGCAGCTGCTCATGTCTCCCCGGGTCTCAGTGCTTGTTTACGGCAGGAACTCTCCCGCTCTCTGCCTGCTCAGCCTGCTCTTGGTGTGTCTCTCTCCAGATGACAGGTGAGTGGCTCCGGTTCTGGTTCTAAGCGGTGGTCGTCCTCTGGCTCTTCCCCATGTCCATATGCACCACAGACCGGCTGTACACAGAGGACAATCCACTGGCAGCAGCCTGAAGCCCGCCTTCAATAACTCTTAAGTAAAGGGAAGATCTAAACTAAAAATATAACGTTAAGATCAAAGTAAGCGCTCTACAGATATTGGGCCTCATCAACGAATATCTCATCTTGTAAAACGTCCTGTGTAACCAGTAACAACGGTTGTTGTCACGAGTTTATTAATTCAGTGGGAAAATGTTCTCACTGTGGCATCCCTACTGTAGAAAGGGACTCCCAGTGGACACAGTGGGTAGGAAATGAGTGAGAGAAATACTGAGGTGAGTGTATGTGGACAGGGTGGAAGGAAGGAAGATAGTGGTGGGGTAGGGGGGTACCTGATGAAAAGGACTTTGAGGGGGGTGACGTGCTCAGATGGGATGGAATTGCAGTGTTTCCAAATGCATCAAAGTTGGCAAAGTTGGTGTTTGTACTACCCTGAGGTGCTGCAGCCATAAACAAGGAAAAATTAATACAGACAATGAATGTGGAAATAAAAACCATGGCAGGGCAATGCATGGAATGATGACAAACCAAAGAGTACACACTTCTATATATCTGCATTAGTCTCTAATGTTTAACCTCTTGGGACCTCCAGGAGGAATCCATCTTACCTGACTGGCTTTGAAAATGTGCAAAGTTGGCAAAGTTGGTAGAGCTGGCAGTCTGAGTGGGTGGAGCAGCAAAGATGTCTCCTCCCAGGTCTGAGAGCAAGTCAAACTTCTTCTCCTGAGAAGCAGCACTGTGAGCCTGGGAACGACCCAGCCCTGGAGACTGGGCGGTAGCCGGGAAAAAAAAAAGAGCAAATTCTTTAAGAAATTATAAATGGATATCTGATGGGCAAAAAAAGGCCCAATGTGAATTTGTTTTACCTGGCGCAACGGGGTCCTATTGAGCTGCAGGGTCTTGAGGGGTTGGACTTCTGGGGTGCTGCCAGTGCTGCTGGCTGAGGAGCCAGACACAGAGGCCTGGACGCTTGCTACTGCCCTTGCCTGGTCTGGAGGGACATACCTAGACATTCAGGAAAAAGCACCAGCATACACATATACAGACGTAATGAAAAGTCCAAACAGATACAGCTTTTGTCATTTGATCCTATTAAGGCTCAATGTGAACGTAGTGGAACCAAAATCTTTGTAAGTATTATACAAGGATGGTGTTTTGAACAGTTTTAATGGATAGGGTAATCATTAATTTGATTAAACCAATTACCATAAAGGAAGTATTTTAATCTGATTAAATGGGACCTTCATTCATAAGTTAAAGTGTTTAAAAGATGTGCTCTTTTACACCACCACTGCAGTAAAACAGGACATGTAGTCAATGAAAGTCCCAGAAAGAGAAGAGCCTGCTAACACACGGTTAACAAAGTCCATAACTATAAAATGGTGGCAAGGCAACACTTGAGATTCTCAACACTCTTCTTTTGCATCACAATGGATAGTAACAAGCCAAACAGTACCAGGTAACTTTTGACAGTGATGATTTAGCACACTAGAGAATTTAACCACCATTTCCAACTAAATGATTTATTGCGTTATGCACCCAGTGAGATTTTAAGATTTTAAATGTTAGACAGTGTAACTCTTAAACTCTTGAGATCTCAAACAAAACCATCTTGAGTAGTGATGAACCTTTGACTGCTTTTGATGCGATCTCTCAACAACAGGTTTTACACTTGAAAAAAAACAAAACTAAGAAAAACAAAATTAAAAAACAAACAAACAAAAAATCAAGTTTATGTTACCATCGTTTCTTTTCGTATTTTTCCTGAAGGAACTCTTTTACTTTCTGAGGTTCTCGGAAATCTGGAACAACCGATGTCCTGTCATCATAGAGGCCCAACCAGATGTGTTTACAGACCTACGGGGGGGGGGGGCGCACAGAGGAATGAAGGGGGGGGGAGGTAAGGAGGGGATTGGGGTGGGGGTGGTGGCAAAGCCGGGAGAGAGGTGAGAGAAAGTATAGGGGAGGGGGAGGGGATGACGAGAAATGGGGAAAAAAAGTAGGGGAAGAGGAATGCCAATAAAGTTGAGTAAGCAGGGCTCAGAAAAATGCCAAAATACCACTTCTGATTCATAGACAGATAGCCATTATTATTAAAATATGGTTAACAATGTGAAATGTTGTGAAACTGTACGTGATACCTCATTGCTGTGTTTCTGTAGGAACTCAATTTCCTGCTGTGTGAATGTGGTCATAGAGATGGACTTCACTCTGTGTGGGGGATTCAGCCCTCGCCTGTGGGTGGAGGAGGTTTTGTTAGCTGAAGAACAAGAGAAGCCAGATGCAACCCAATGCTATTCAAGTGACATGAAATGACCCACCAATACATCAGAAGCATTATTTACTGCCTTTGAATTCTTTAAAACTAAAATAAAAGACGAAAGTTAATTCAGAAATATGAGTGTTAATGTGACCTGGACCAATTTATAAATGGCTGAGATTTTGATCACAGTTATTGGGGACTTGTAGTAAATCGATGGACGAAGAGCAAAACCTCCTATCTGAAAAATGCATTTTTTGAGAAAACTGAAAAAAAACTTGTTTTCTTACAGAATGCTATTTGTTAAAGATACCCAATACATAATACACTGTTTTTGGACTGTATTACTAAATTATGTGTTAACAATACCGTAATAACCATACAAACATACTGTAAACAATACCACATAATATAGTAATACAGTTCCAAAAACAGAATATTATGTATTGGGTATCCTTAACAAATAGCATTCTGCAAGAAAACAAGTTTTTTTTAAACAAGTTTTCTCAAATAAGTGCATTTTTCAGATAGGAGGTTTTGCTCTTCGGCCATCGAAATGCCATAGTATATATATTAACAGTGTCAATAACATTATTAATCCCAACTGATTTTTTCCACATTTTATTGTTTATAAACATTAAAGCACATGGGATACAACTAGATTTTTGATACTGATACACAGAAAAAATGTATGCGTTACAGTTAAAACAAACAGCTTTAAACTTATCTAAACTAAATACAAATATAAAACACAAAAGTAATGTGACACATCTAAATCATACTCAGAGTGAAGTCACGTAATTAGTTAAACTGTAAGGGTGGGATTATTTTCAGTTTCCATTCACTGGTGTCCTTAGTCCACAAACGTAATGATATGAAACAATATGAAACATAATTGGCAGATAAGATAAAAGTTCCACAGCCTTTTTATTTTAAACAGTTAACTGCATTAATGAATGAATTAATGTGAAAGCATCTTGCAGTCTTCTGCCAGTATGAGAATAACAAAATGAGGGCAAGGCCGAGTGCTCCGCTGTGTTGTTATTAACGTCATGTCTCCAGTAGTGGAGAGCAGCCTCTCTGCTGCACTGTTAGCTCCGGAGAAATACATTGCTGTCCAACACACTGAACGGCCGCAGGGTTTTTGAGGTGAAACAGACTGAGCAGCAAATTATTTTCTTCACCTCAGAGTTGGTTTAAGTTATTTAATGCTGCACTGTGTGTTGGTCAGCCGGTCTCATTTGTTACTGCTGATCGCTGCTCTGTTCCGCTAATGTTAGTCTCTGAATGACGGCGTAGAAAGTTCACAACATACTTCACGTTCATCTTGCAAAGGTAATTATTTACTCATTAAATCAAAAATTCTTATAACCACTGCCTTTTTTGAAGATGAACTCTAACGTGTGTGCTGTAGACTGTCCAGGCACTGCACTGCCCTCGCAGTTGAATTTTGCCTTTTCGTTCTGTCAACATCATGTCATTAATTAACATTTAAAAAATCAATTTTTGACATTTGTGAATCAATCCAGAATCATCCAAGTCCGCATCAGGATGCATCTTAGAATCAATTTTTTGCCCCACACCTACTAAACTGTAATCTCTATGAACAGATATCTGCATATGAATTCAGAATCTGCAGGCAATGGGACAAGATTTTGGTACCAGAATGTTCTGGTTTCTGTTTGTAGTCCATTTGTAGTCCGAGTAGTATTGACCAATCACGTTTGAGCAGGCTTTGGTTGCATGCAGGTGAACAGTCCGTATGGAGAGCAAAGAAGTGGAATGCACCAGCCGAAATGCAATCTTGGAACCCATCGGCTATCCTCTGATGACGATTTAGCTTTTTTTAAAAATGTATCTGTATTCATATGAATATATCTGCTCCAGAGATTAGCCGAAATGTCGTCTGGGCTGTCTCAGGTTGCCAATTGGACTGTAAACAATGACCAATGCACGAAAGAGGAAGCCTTGGCCCAGATATCCATTTTCCGGACATCCGCTTGCTACACCAGAACCCCCAAAATATTGACTGTTGCCCCCCAGAGGCTATTGGGAGCCAATGGGTTCTGAGATTGGCTAAACTGAGATCACCTGTGTGTAAGGTGTGACAAGTCATATTAGGTTTTAACTACCTCTAGGTAAAATATATCTGTAGCTGCTAGTTGGTAAATTTTCTGGCAAAAATTACATCATGAAGACAAATGAACGTTGCCAACAAATATATGACATGGTCACTGGAAAGTACCAAACAAAAGGAGGATGCAAGAAAACTTCCAAGGCATTGAAAAGGTGGGGGGCTTACAATCTGTACAGCCTCCGTCATCCACCAGTGCAAACCACCGTTGGGTCAGATCAATCAGCGTCCTATGAGGATTCCCCAATGATCTTGTGAATCCAGTTGCCTCACAAGGTAAGACGGTCATAAATGGATGGTTCATCCAATCACCTGCCAAGTATTTTTTGAAAGTGCCTGCCCTTTTCCAAACAGTTTCCAAGGACGACTTCTAAGATGGTTCTGTTTAACAAACCATCTGGCTAGGAGTCTACAGCTGAACGAGGGGACACAGTGCAGTCAACAACTGTTGCCTCACCAGTTGCAGCTTAATGGCAGTTTGGCAAAACCACTGTTTAAAGAATAAATCATACGACATCTGAGCCTCTGTTTGCTAGGAGGGATGTGGGACACTATAGTCTGATGAGAAAGCTGGTGGTGGCAGCTTTAGGCAATGGGGATGGTTCTCTGATGCCAGCAGAGCGCTTGTGGAGGTGGAGAGAAAAGAAATGTAGAGAAATGCAGAGAAATCCTGGAGGAAAACCTGCTTTGGTGCAAAAGAAAGGAGAATTGTTGTTCACTGCAGCTAGACGGGCCTGAGCAGCCTTCCAAAAAGAATGAGGAAGAAGTACACTGTCCAGATTTATAGACGTATCCACAGAGACTTTCAAGGCTGTAATTGCTGCCAAAGGTGTCTTTACCAAATACAGATTTCAAGAGGGGAAATACTTCTACATCTAATCAATTATCTTGTCTTATATTTGCACTTAATTTAGATCTTATGTTGGAGATTTTTTTTTAAAACCTTGACATTAAAGTGTGTTACATTTGGTTTATCAGCATCCAGAAAAGCCTAATCTACTATCACTGAATGTTGTAAAACAAATACAACAGGAAAAACGTCCACGACAGTAAATACTTTTTATACGCATGGCATTTCAAAAACTCAAAAGTAGTTACTGATGTGCCACTGTGATTATTCTGTACAGTTTACAGGCCCAGACTCATACAACTGGAAAGTATAACCTAGTGAGTACATTATCTTATCAGTGCCATTTTTCCTAGGATGGTGACAGGTTATATGCATATGATTACAAGATACAACGCAATGTGTCTAGATCCTGCTCTATACACACAATATTTGTCCACATGTAGAGGGTAAATACTGCAAGGCTGGGATCCTCCTATTGGCAATGGCAGTTACTGGCACCTCAGTGGCAGCCTGTGGCACCAAGGTGGCAGCCTGTGGCACCTCAGTGGTGGCCTGTAGCACTGTGTTGGCAGTTGAAAGACTCGCTGTCAACTAGGATGGGGCAAAAATTTCCTTGTTTGTTTTCATGACAGGTCAGCAGCCATAAGTCTGTTTTAGGATGGTTGTTGAGCAAACGTTCTACTTTTTTGTTTTTCATTCACTTTACGCAATTACTTCCGCCAAGGAGGTTATGATTTTGCCTGTTTTTAAATAAAAGGGAACAAAAGTACACTCTTTACTAATAATTATGTTTATAGTCATTTATAACAATTAGCTACAACAATGGAAAAACAAATCCTCTGTTCTATTATTGTAAGAGTGAAATTGTGTTATGTAAACATAATTGCGTAAACACAGGTTTAAACATAATTGAGCTAACATAATCTAGTATATTCTTATTTAATTGCCATCTATCATCTTGTTTACACATATTTAGTGGTTACAGTAATGTTATGTTGATATTCTGGTATCTGGTGGTCTAGCTAGTGGGTGCTGTTCAGGCAGCTGGTAATTCATGGGGTGGAGAAAACAGGGAGGAAGTCTTATTAGTCAAGAGTGTTTTTTTGTTCCTTTTTATTTCAAAAAGGGCAAAATCATAACCCCCTTGGTGGAAATAATAACGTAATAGTGAACAAAAAAGTAGAATGTGGTTGCTCAACAACCATCCTAAAACAAACAGCTGCTGACGTGTCATGAAAACAAACCAGAAAATTTGGCCCTGCCCTAGTTGACAGCAAGTCTTTCAAATGCTGACAGTGCCACAGGCTGCCACTGCGGTGCCACAGACTGTCACTGCAAAGCCACAGGCTGCCATTGCAGTGTCAAAGGCTGCCGCTGCGGTGCCACAGGCTGCCGCTGAGGTGCCACAGGCTGCCGCTGAGGTGCCAAAGGCTGCCACTGTGGTGCCACAGGCTGCCGCTGAGGTGCCAAAGGCTGCTGCTGAGGTGCCATAGGCTGCCACTGCGGTGCCACAGGCTACCATTGCAGTGCCACAGGCTGCCACTGAGGTGCCACAGCCTGCCAGAGCCACTAGGAAGATCCTGGTCTCCTCACCTGACAGGTAAAACATCACACGTGCTGACAGAAAAGTAAGTAGAAATGTTTGGCTCAATACGAGAAACTAAATGGGCGTAGGCAGTACGGATATTGCAATAATCAAAGTCATTGCCTAAATCTTGGCAATAATTTCATTTGAGTTTCTGAGGAACAAGAAGTGGTTTCATCAGACAGCAGCTAGAGGCGACCCACTGCCCCACTTCATCTTTCAGCTATTTCAAGCTGAGTTCAGGGACCCACCCTGCTCCTGCTTATCTAAAAGGTGTGTGTGTGTGTGTGTTTGCGACATTCCTTGTTGGAGGTGCAGTTAAAGTTCAAATAGAGGAGGTTCCCGGTGTTGTCTGCGCCCCCCCCCAAATAATGTTCCCCTCCTGTTAGACTTGTAGCACTGTAACAAAGATAGCTGGTTGGGGTTAAGTTAAGCTTGGGGTCAGGTTAAACACCTCACAGGACGACTGGATGGGGTTAGAGATAAGGTTGGGTGCAGGTTAAGGTCAGGGGAAACACATATCGACGGGAACACAGACCACGACATAACACCGGGACACGTTTGACGAGCTTTTTTCTTAAACAGGGCGGCCAAATATCTGACTGTAAGGTATCTGAACGTAACGTAGCTAACCTTCACTACACAGACAATAAGCCATTGTGACCGCCTCTCACACTAAATGTATATATAACTGCACATTTAAATCACACTGAAGCAAAGCTGTAAACAAACCAAACTGCCGACACTACCGACCCAAACCCAACGGCCTCGGATAGAACCGAGCTAGGTAAGATAACGTTACCTGCCCGGACGATAACGCTAGCTAACGAGCTAACGGAACCGCCAAAGTCAGTGGTGGACCGCACAAATAGCCTGGTGGACAATGTGACCAATAAAGACGATAGCTTCACCCAAAAGGAAACTCACAAGATCCCGGAGCAGGTGGTGCAGACGAAGGAGCCCACTGTCATGTTGACATAGGTCGGGCCGCGCTGGTCGCAGTCGAAGCATTTCCTATTCGCGGGCAGGCTGGTCATTTCCCGGAGCATCTTTAGATGAGTCTCCTCTTGCTTTCGCTTCGCACTCGTCGCCATGGCCAAAGAAAAACACAGCTTGCTGGTATCACCGGGGGGAGGGGGGGATTTGGTCAATGACCCGGGATGGGACGGGTGTCTTCAGGGCAGCCTTGCCGTGTACGACGGCGGTGTAGCCAGGCAGACACCTTGCTGAGAGGTCTGGCTGGTGAGAGACTGGGCGACTGACAAACTGCTTCTTCTGTGTGGGAAAAAAGCACAAACCGACCGGCTTCACGTACACAGCGACATCCGTCGGTTTGGAGGGATGCCTCATATTTTTATGCAAAGTTTTACACTTATTTTAAAATATATCAACAAAAAGTGCAGTTGCTTTAAAGGTTTTGCTGCGAAAAACGTCACTTATATACAGTATTTTCCCCAAACTCACGTAATCACACTCATCATAAGAATATCAAAAAAACAAATAAACTTCAACATTATTTTTTATTTAAAAAAGGCCCACAGCATTACACATGAAAACCATATAAAAAAACAAAAAAGTATGGCCCTGTATGGTTACAATATTCTTTTCAAAATCAAACAACACGTGTTTTCACATGGATTTAAACATCTCAATATCTCTTTTAGACATGATGCTACTTTAGTGCATGTTTAAAAATTCAAGTCTTTGGTCCCTGCCTTGGCACTGCTAACACAACAGGTGCTCATTGAATGTCTTGTGATGAGACATCCCCTGTCTCCCGTTTTGGCTTGCGGGAAGGCCTCCCTGACAGTGATCACACTGTTCTCTTTCATAGCCGTCCACCGCCTGCTCTGCGTTTCTTTGGTGGGTTTGCAGGAAACTGCACTGAAGAATTGCTCTGTGATTTACATTGTGGGGGGAGACTGCTTTCCAGACAAGATCAGATTATTGTATTGTCAGTAGGGTGGTGCTCCCATTCAGAGACCAGGACGTGAAGTCAGTGTCTTGCACGTTGCCTGTTTTGGCTTCTTTTTAATTCAGTGGAAACTAGAAGACACTTTAGAAGAGCACAGTCTTCTGCTAATGCAAAACCATTACCCAACATGTAAAGTTACTGCCTCTGATACTGTTGAAATTTGTTATTACACAAAATAAAAAAAGAATGGTACACCGTTTAATTGCTAATATGTCAAAATTGCTGGACTTTCTCATCAGCACAGGAATGAAACATGACAGTTAAAAGAAAATGAGCTCAGAAGATCAAGATTGGGATCACAGCTCTGTCAACATCGTTTATAATTTTTTCGAGACATCTGTACATGCAGACAGGGATGTAAACAACTTCCATCCAGCTTTGATGGTGGAGACAGTGAGCAGCAGATGGCGGTGGCCTTATTTCAACTTTGGTCTCTTTCTGTTGCTGCTTGAAGAGTCTGCCACATCCACAGGCTAAAGGAAGCAAGAGAGAATGACTGTTCAGACAAACCAAACACTGCAAATGTATATCAATAGTTATATATATCAATTTTTTTTCAAATTCTTAGTATTCTGCGTGATATAAAAGACAGTTTTCCCTGCTTTATGACTTCTTAACATGATTGGTCCAAATGTTTCGAGTTGAGTTTTGATTTCAAGTAATATCAATAATTATAGCTGGACTGTGGGTTTACCTGCTCCCTCTTTCTAGTAACTCTGAAGAAGTCCTCCATGCGAGTCTGCCTGCTACGTCCCGCTGCCTTCTCCTTTTCCCTCTCCTCCCGCTTACATTCTCGTATCTGACGGAACTTCTCCATCCGTCGACGGACCCTGTCCTCCCTAAAAAATGCCAACATAAAACATAAATAGAGTCAGAACTAGCCTTGAAAGAGGCAGAGAATTACGTGAAATAAAAGACGGACTGGCTTTAGCAAAAATTCAGCCATGAGTACATACTTGCCACGTTTGCTTTGACAGAAGAACTGAACCAAGGCTTCTTCATCTGGCTCAGTCCAGATGAGTTCAGGAGCTTCAATTTGTGGTTGATCCAAGAATAACTTCCGTGCTTCTTTGTACTTCCAGAAATGTGGCACTGGATGGGTCTGAAGGACAGCAGATATTCATATCTTATTAGGATCTTACACATTTTTGTACAGAAACCACTGAAAGAAAAACAAAGACCATAGTACCTTTCTTTTGATATGCAAAATCACATTCTCGATAGTACGGTGCTTCTGGATCAGTGTCAGAGCTCTCTTTGGACCCAAACCAGCTATCTTGTCACAGTAGTCACAGCCCAGCAAAATACACAAGTCAACAAACTGGTGGAGAGGTGGCAGAAAAAAACATGAGAAGAAAAGATAATTCTGTTATAATAAAGTATAATAAATGCCTTCAAATCTCTCAGCAGCGTGCTTTAGAAGATGTTTTAGTCTTACCTCCTTGTGAGTGATGTCGAGTTTCTCTAACAGCTTGGATAAAGAATATTCAACAACTTCACTGTAAAGAAGGAGACCAACATTAGATCACTTTAGAGATCAGTCTAGAAATGATCCACAATGAAAGAAAACAGCTCTGGGTGTGTGAGACAGTGAAGGATGTCTCGCAGCCATTCAAAGTGAATTCACTCATAAGCTACATATTGCTAATGTTGTGTTGTATGCAGCTCATTTTTGCCCAACCTGCTATATTAACAATGCTTCAAGTAGATTTTCATTCACACTGAAACTAAGGGACACCGGTCAGTGGCTGCTTGTAAAGGAGGAAAACACACTCAACAACCTAAGAACCTACAGCATGCTTTGAAAAATTGGTATCAATTTAGATTGTGGATGATTTGTAATAAATGGACTACAACATGTAAAAAGCCAGTGCAATCCTTTACGCAAAACATATTAACTGCACAGTTCTTACCTGTGCCTCTTGGCATTCAGCTGGCGAATAAGAGTACTGGCTCCAAACGGGAGTGTGTCCATGTCCTCTGATGCTACAGCGTCCACAGTCCCCACCCTCACCAGCCAGGCGCACAGTGCCTCAGCATCCGCTGGAGCCTGGAGCACAAGACAAAGACAAAGAGAGAAAAAGAGGGGAGAAATAAGTGAACATGTAGGAAATATGAACAAATATAAAGTATGGATTTTATGTGTAGGTTGTACCTGGATGACGGGTACACCCAGAAGCTTCAGGAGCTGGAGGCAGTCTTTGGTTAGGGATGATGCTGTGTGCAGCACAAAAGAGGATACACACTGCATGTCAGGAATACATTCAAAAACTAATGAAATGTGCTTTGGGTTATCATTTACATTTTCTTTGTGGTCGTACCTGCGCCTGATCGGTTGGGAGCGCACCAACCCGCTGCCTCAGCTCGTTTCTTAAGCTGCAGGAATAACAGGAGCCTCAATCAGGATGTGTTGCAGTGATTTGTTTCACACTACAAGTGTCTGCTGTCTCACACTGGTCAATCAAATTCACTTTCACTAGCTTGTTTTTAGATATTTTTGTCAATCGGCACATGTAAGGAGACCAGTTCTACTGAAATTAAGTGCAAATGAAGGAAAATTTCAGAATAGTCTCTCTCTGACCTATGACTGTTTGTTTTGTATCGAGTTGAGCCAAAAGATACAGACTGAAGGTGTCACTTACAACAGCTGTCTTTTCCCAGGGAGGCTTTCCGTCAAACACAAAGACTGGCTTTATGTCATGTTCTAGGAAAGTGAGCGTGCGAAAGAAGACACCTAACAAGGGGCTACAGAGAAGAAATCAAGGACATATTAAACAAACAGTGCAGACATACAGATACACTGGGTGACCAGAAATAGAAATCCCTGTATAGTGAGAAATTAGTGTTTATTTTGAGTCATTGCTGACACTGAGTCAGAGAGGTCTTGACTCAACTCTATGTTGACTGTGGTTTGTGGTGGTGCTGTGTTGGATTGCAATATTTTATAAGGCACAAATTGAGTCAACACAGTAACTAAAGCAGCAGTCACAACAAAAACTCACACAAGATCCCCCACAGCGCCTCTTTGTCCCTGGAGCACAGCCAGAGGTGCCCTCCAATAGCACTGAAGCTCTAGATTAACTTTTATTTATTTATCTTTTTTTCCCTCTTTCTTCCTTTGGTTAATTCTGTCTCCCCCTTATGCTTTACCTCCCCTCTTTCACACTAAAATCCACCAATACAAACAAACACACACCTACCTAAACACATGCATGCTACAATAAGGAAATCTAAGCCAAACGTTTTGCCCTTTTTGTTTATTTGTTCGTTGGTTTGTTTGCTCTTTCGTTGTTCTTGTTACTCTTGCCTTTTTTCTCTCTTCTTGTATCAGTTTGTTTGAGTGTAGTTTTCCCTATTGTCTTGTGTTCCGTCATATGTTGCTTGTTTTCGTATAAAGTAAAATTAAAAATTAAAAAAGCAAGGTTGTTGCAGAGCAGTTGTATCAGACTGCTTTGCATTGTACATGTGTTTCTATTTTTATGGACACCCAACACACTTGGATGGATAAGAGGAATCAATATATATAGTACATATATATATATATATATACTACACTAATCGGAAAAAAGAGAAAACCGTGTGACACAATGAGCTATTCTGTCTGTTTCTCCAGACATGATGGCTCATCAAGGAACTGACCTTAGTGAAGGTGTCGCTGCACGGAACTGGTTCACAACAATAGATGTATCCAGGGCGATCACTTTTCCTGTGGAGTGAAAACAGCACCAACATCATCAGCATCATCAGCATCAAACAGTACAATTTCCATTTAGTCATAAATGGCTTGTCCACCATTTACCACTTACCTGGCAGCAGATTAAAATACTCAATATAGTGTGAATGACGGCTTCAAAAGAGACTTTTTTCTTGATGAAATGTTTTCTAACAGATGTATTAATATGCTGTCAGTGATGCAGATCTATGTTAAACCTTTATTCTAAGCTTGACTTTGACTTCATTCTATTAAAAGGCACAAAACCAGCAGTAAACAGAGCTGGTTAGACAGACATGTCTTTTTACAGGTTCATGTAGCACTGTAACACTGTGAGATGAACAATTCTTCAGTGACTGTTTTTCACAAAGGTTTTATTTTAGTTGTGTTGCAATTAGTATTTAAATCATTAACTTAAGAAAAGTAGTAATACAACAGTACAAAAATACTCTATATATACTCCCATATAACAAGTTAAAGTCCTGCAGTCAAAATAATACAGTACAGAAGTAAAATAAGGAACTTTAAAGTGAAAAAAAGTAGTTCTGTGAAGTGTTGTTAAGTTAGTTCATTGATATTATGTGATTACTACTATTATCAATAGCAAGTAAGTAGCATTTTAATAGCTAATAAAGTTAGAGCCATTTAACTACGTGGGTAACTCTCATCCAAAGGTGATTATATGTTTAGTATGTACAATATTTTAAAAGTACAATGTTCCCAGTTAACTAGTAAAAGTTCAACGTAGCAGGAAATGGAAATACTCTTAAGTACAAGTATCTCAAAGTTGTATAAATGCAGTACAATAGTGTGACATTTGTACTTTCCATCGATGCGTTTTAGTGGTTACATTTTACTGTGAGTCTCTTTTCATACTTTATTTTAAACATTTTCATCGCAGTGGTGTTTCTTCTAAAGATGTCTTGTTGTGTTGCAGCATCAATCACTGTTAGCTAAGTAGCTAATGGCTATATGCTAACGCTAACGATCATGTTAGCTGCAACCGCTTTGACATACAGTTTATTTTGTAAATAAAACAAATTGATGAAAAATGAGTCACCTGTGTAGTCACTGATATCCTTGTAAGACACAGAACCAGGAGCATCTGAGCGGATCAAATCTGCCAGTTTGGTGATCCCCATTGTACTGACAGTACTACTGTGGCATTCATGTGCCATCGGAAAAATAGTTCTCGACTGAGAAAATTCAAGTGAACGCCCCCTCAAGTCGGGACAACTCGGAAAGTCGGCGAAAGTCTTAGTACACGACTTGCTGACAGTTGACGTCATATACGCAGCAACATGGCGGGCGAAAGGAAGTGTTTAGCTGAAGAAGAAACTTTTTCACTTATTCACGTATTGCATATCAATTTTTTTGCAATTTGTAATGTGATATTAGGTTGTTATTGTTAGTTGCTGTCCACGCAGACTGACCCAGATCAGTTAGAAAAGTCTATTAACGTTAACCCTGTTAACAACACTGCAAAATTTATGGTGGTTTTAGGGGATATGATGGTGCAGCAACAAGTCTGGGACAAGATACAACATATCTTTAATGTAGCATCCATTAGAAGAACGACCTCCCAACTCTGGAAATGGGACCACCCTAGCAGCACGTGAATGCAGCATAAGGGTTTTCTGTTGTAAGAATACTTCCAGTACAAGAAGAGGAAAAAAACAGGTAACATTTAGTCTTTTACCAGATTAATTGCCTTTTATGGAGGGCTTGTGGCATTAGAAATGGGTTTGAGGTTTAATTAAAAAGAAACTACCTCTCTGCAAAGACAGAGAAATGTCCAGACAGGTGCTGAGCTCCTCCTGATGTTGCTCTGTAGTCAACACAGCAGCAGGGGTCAGCATTGCACAGACACATGGATCTGACAGAAAGTAACATCATCAACCATCATTTATTACAGCAAAAATATTTACAAACGACAAATGTATTAATGTATTACAAAGAAAGTAAAACATTTAACTTAAAACTCCAGCTTTGAGTGATAGGTACAGTGCTTAACAGAAAAAAAATAAACTGCAATATTTTGTTGATATGTGATAAATAAATCTCCATGAAATACATCATTATTCCAAAATAATGACATCAATATTTCATATACATATCCACCTATTACACATGATCATATACACAATAGCTCTATGACTTGTATCACACTGTATGATGAATAAAACCACACAGTCCATGATAATGTCTCTTGTGGAAAAGGTGGGAAAAAAAACTCTGGAAAGCAAGCTCAAACTGCAAAAACAGCATGGGAATACATCATACGATGACATCCTTGGAGTTCTTTTGCCACTTCATCAAGCTCATAATGAGTATAATTTATGGGTGGGAAGGGTGAAGGACAAAACTACATCACTTCAATAGGCTATTAGGGTACTGTACACACATGTTTTGGGTAATGCAGAACTCAGAGGACATTCAGGGTAAATATTATGGCATCTCTAGATTAAGTCATCTTACTTTGACACTTTTGAGAAGTAATTTATGACAAAACTGCTGAACTTCAAACAGACAAGACAGGTCAGGTCTGCGGCTTGGTCCTGTAACTGTAGCTCCAGCTCTGGGTTCCCAAAACATTTGCTGCTAAAGTAAATCCTTGTTTTCCCGTCTAATTATTCTTTTCCTCCTCTCGTAGACTGATCTAAAACTGGTCAGGAGGTGGGAGAGATTTGAAAAAAAAAAGTCTCATTTGCAAAATGTGTTGTTTACTCTCAAAAAGCCATACAATGGTTAGCATTACTGTAACATCTGTTGTTGCTGTGCAAAGGATTTTTCAGGTTTAAAAGTTGCACTCAGTAACAGCATCCTGGCTAATCCTGCCTCACAAAGTAAGTTTAATATATTAGTGGGCGTCCGCAAATAGAGCTGAAACAACATTTTTCTAGCAGAAATGACAAAATATTTGTTAAGTCGTTCCAGATTGTAAAACATGAGGATTTGATGCTTTTTTTTTTTTTTGGTCATGTGTGATACTACACATAGAGTATCTGGGTTTTGGACTGTTAGTCAGATAAAACATGCAATTTGAATACATCACCTTGGACTAGGGCTGAAAAATTAATTGAAATTTTATCAAAATTGCAATATGGCCTACTGCAATTAATATAATATACTACTGCAATTAATATACTACTGCAATTAATATTGCAGTAGTATCCATTAATATTCAGTTAGTTGCAATCTGCAACCTCACTGCTAGATGCCACTAAATCTTACTCACTGGTCCTTTAAGACAACATCTTTGTTTGGTTCAGATCCCCACAAAAAAATCAACCCTTAATCATTTTAATATGTTTTTTCAATTAAAATGAGAATAATGATGTAAATGTGATCAGTCCCTCTAATGTCACAAATCATATCACAATTGCAATATCAGTCAAAAATAATCGCAATTAGATATTTGTTCAAAATCGTTCAGCCCTGCCTTGGACGCTGGGAAAATGTGATGTGTATTTTTCACTATTTGCTGACATTTTATAGACCAAACAATCAATAATTTAATTGAGAAGATAATCATCTGATTTATTGATGATGAGAATAATTAGTATGAGAATAATTGTTAGTTGTTGCACCACTATTTGCAGTTATTGGTGATTAATGCCTTCAATGGCTCTTGATATTCATGCTTGACATGCTAAACAAAATGTTTTTTGAGAATGCTCCATAACCCAGAGTGTTTCAGTCCAAAGCATTTTGTTTCTGCAAACACAAAAAGAACATTTGTGCAATATTTGAAAAGTAGAGGATCCATCTCCCTCTGAGAAAGTTAAACAGTGGTTTAGAGTTCACAATGTATTTGTTGAACATCTATGATGTCGTTAACATCATAACAACATAACAGCTAGCAAGTGTTTGTTACTGAAGCATCAAACTTCAGCTCACTACAGTAAAGCAGTTACCAACCTTTTTAAAAACACCCAGCTGGAGTGTCGTTGTGCTTTGTCTCGCTAGTCATTTTCCAGTTAATACAGGAATTAAATACATATATGAATCTTTGAATGAGAGGTATTTAGCTTTACTTCTAGTTTGAGTTGTGTTGTACTGCCTCACCAGAGCCAGTTGGTAAGTGTGGATACTAGTTTCTCTGCCACAGGTCTTATCTCTGAAGTGTTTTATGTCCCTAATCAGTGTTAAGCTTGAAATTCCAAGAATTCGCAATAAAAACATGGAGGGTTTGGGGTGGAGGACACTGCAAATTCCATAGTTTCCTGTGGTTGCCTTTAGATGAAAAAATCCATTATGTTTTTTGTGATTGCACCTTTAACAAGAAATTGCTTTGGCGTCCAGTGTTTTGGGAGACTCGGTCTTGTCCCATCTCAGCGACGGAACCAGATCCAGGTGTTGATGAGCCAGAATGCCACAGTAGCAGAATACAGGATCACCTCTCGCTTGGAGCGTTCCTTGTTTTCTTCTTCCAGCAGCTGCAGACGTCGGTTCAGCTTCACGATCTGGATGACCACATGAACACAAAAAAGATTGTAGAAGTGGACACACTGCACCCGGACTGGGCCTGGGAAAGACTTCCTGCAGAATTAAACAGGACTGCCACACCAACCACTGTCAATTACATAATAATGGCATAATATAAAAGGAAATCATTGTGTACTTTCTCATTGTCCCATGAAGTGATTAGAACTTGTATTTGTTTTAGGTTTGTTGATTCTTTTGTTTGTTTACAGCTGCTTATCTAAAAATGCCAATTGTAACTGATCACTGGCTGTGTGCTGCTCTGCCAGCAGCCTGATATGTGATACATAAGCATGAAGTGTCAGCATATTTTTATTGTACCCCAACAGTAGTAAACTGTGAAGTGAACTCAACAGGAACAAAATAACTACAACAACACAGTCACAATATGCACACCAGAGTAGTAGAGAAGCATATTAATCACATATCAATGACACAGACTGGTATGAAGTCATCTGGACTTGTGGTGAGTATTACCTGTCGTCGTAGTGAGGAGGCGTCCACTAAGCCAGACTCATCAGGGTTTATGTCCATGGCCAGGTCCAGGTGTGCCCTGTGGAGATCAACATTTGCCAATTTTGAGTAATGATAACAACATTAACAGAAAGTATTGTATAATTTCTTCTCTGTATTGGTGAATCTACAGTTGCAACATCAAACAAGGTTTTTGAACAAGAGCAGAATGCTGATAACACAAACGTGTCCCATAAATGACCCCAACAATATCAGGTTGGTCCTCTGAAACACTGTTTTTGGCTTACAGAGAGCACTCTAAGGGGAGAATTGAAGTCATTTGAGGATGTGAAACAAGACTAATGGAATAGTAAGGCTACTTCTTCAAATTAAATTAACACACATCATCCCTGCAGAAAATCAAATGTGCAACTCAGTTTTAACATCTTGTAGCTGCTTTCTGTTGTGTGTTAGAAACTCCTCCACTGTATAAATATAATCCTCTCTACTTTAACTGTTCTTCACCCTATTTATTCTTATGTATTTGATCCTTCTTATTTCACCACAAGAGCCAACTGTTTGTTCTGGGAAACTCTGGGAACACAGTGACTTCTGAGAAATTCAGGGACAAAAGAGACAAGTCACCTGCGGTGGCTGTCATCCAAGACTTCAAGGACCTGCTGGTACGCCCGGCGAGTTGTTGACTGGATGTAAGACAGGAACCCCGCAGCTGTGAACAGGTTGATGTTTGCATCCTCAGGGGAACAGAGAGGGGGACACAAGCGGACTGGGGGGGCAGAAGGGGAAGGGGTTACACTGGCAGAGAGATAAGTGGGGAGAAACAGTAAAAGAAAGAAGAGATTGTGAAATAAGACATAAATACAGAAAAAAAGGCAGCAGCAGCAAAGCAGTGTCGTAACAGGTTTCTCAACTGTGGATGTGTTCTTACCTTAATTCACCTCTGCTGATCTGACTGCTGTGGCGACCAGATATGTTCTCACTGGCACTGCGTTCCCTTCGAGACCGTGAATGAAAATGAGCCTGGGAATGATACACGGATTTCAAACCATGTCGCATTTATATTACAGGTGGTTGGAGCACAGTCAATCACCAGTGACAGAGTTAATACAAGCTGCTGGTTAGTGCACAGCTACTGGGATCAGTGTCAAGTTCAGTGATTTAAGGAAATATTACTTAATCATAATAAATAAAAAGACCCAGAATAGAAACATGGATATTACTCTTACACAGAGTTAATGCACACTTCTTGAAATCAAATTTAATGCTTTTTAAGACCTCAACAGAGAAAACTGAATACTCTTTCCACAGCAAAACACATGCACATTAGGGCTGAGCTTTATGTTTGAAATCAATTTGACAATATTAGTAGGGATATTTTTCTAGGTATTTTTGTATCTATATATATAACAATCATATGTAAAATCACATAAAGTTATCAAATTAAATGGCATTGAATTGGCAAATGCGTTGTACTGTGTCCCACTGTTTAGCTTTACATTAGATAAAACTCCTTGTGTTTAAAAAAAAAAAAAAAAAAATTAATTTACATTTTTAATTACAGTTTGTTAATTTTGACAACACTGTGTAAAACAATAAGGCTGTTCTGGTAGTTCACATACTCACAGAGTCAGCTGTAGTTAATTCTCCTCATTAAGACACTTTACACTTTACAGTATATCTACCCTTCATCCACTTTAACAGTCCACTTAAACTTGTAAATTCCAGCTAAGCTGTCATCAAATTAAAAACCGCTCCTATCCTTCATGTCAGATGTTGGCCTTTGCCGCACTAAAGGGCTTTGTGTCCCCTCTGAACCCCCCCCCTGCTGTCTTTAGCTTAGCATCATCTCTACTGTTTTGTGTACTTCTTTAATCCTGGACCCTTGGTGAGAGCAGGTGGCGGCCTGTGGAGAACCGATCAAAACATTACCAGAAAAACAAAGGGGAACCTCACTGCTAGATGCTACTAAATCCTACACACCGCACCTTTAAAACATATCACAACTGCAATATCAGTCAAAATAATCGCAATTAGATTGTTTTCTAAGTCTTTCATCCCTACCTTGGACTCTGGGAAAGTGTGATGAGCATTTTTCACTATTTTCCGACATCTTATAGACCAAACAATCAATCACTTAATTGAGAAAATAATTATCTGATTTATTGAAGATGAGAATCATCGTTAGTTCTTGCAGCACTATCTGCAACTTCACCGCTAGATGCCACTAAATCCTACACGCTGGTCCTTTAATACGTACCATCATTAAAAATAAGACTTTAAGACATTTTATGACATTAAATTCTGAAAATCTTATTTAAGACTTTTTAAGGAACCCTACTTACAGCTTGGCTGGGGTTGCTCTGTGAATTGGCAGCTTGGTCAGTTTCAAGGGAGTCCAGTGGTTGTTCTGTAAGGGTGAGGACACGTGGCGGGGCCCTCATGTCCAGGAGGTCCACGGGGGGGACGGACTGAATCAAGTCCAAGTCTCGGGGACGAGAGAATCGAGGGTCGTCATCATCCCCTGTGGAGAGAGTGAGGACGAGAGGGCCAGAAAGATCATTTCAGCTTTCCATGAGTGATGATTGTACAGTCATGTGTCTGCAGGGTTCACTACTGTTAGTTGCTTTGTATTGTGTCCAGCACGGTTAAAGTTCAGACTACAACATTCGTGTTTTTGGTTTTTTTAATTTTGCACATTATAAGGTGATGACTCATAATGTCAAACATAACAACAACCTCTCTTGTCAATATTTTCTAGCCATACACCTGTATACCAGTCTGCTGTGCCCACCTGCTACGACGATCCTCTCAGGCACTTGCATCAGAGTTGTGTGCAGGGGCTGCTGGAGTAACAAAGACTCTGTTTGGTTCTCTGAGGCCACTTTGAGGGTCTCAGGGATCCGCATGCGCTGGCTGATGCCCTCTGTATACTCCAACTCATAATGGATGCGGTTGATTTCAGCCGCCTCTGCAGACGGGGTGGCGAAGGTTGGTCCACTCATCCAGCCTGTAGACACATTAAATGGAAGAAAATGGAAAAAACACTTAAAAATACTCTGCAGATAAAAGGTCAGACTAGAGTGCAGGTTAAGATGTAGACGTTTAAGATACACTTTAGTGTTCAATGGCACTATCACAGAGGCCAATCAAAGCTCCTATCTGTGAGCCCTGGATGTTTGCCATCAGTGGCCTCCCTGCAATGCCATCCTGATTTAATGATTATATTTTAAAGCAGTATTATAATGCCTATTATTAAATGACAAACATCTTTAGATGAGGGGATTCAGCCCTTCCTAATTGGCTCGGTGGCGAAGGGTACTGCCCAAAACATGATCTCTCTGGCCCGTGTAAAAGGGGCATGTCCCGTTGAAGAACCAAATAATCTCGACGGAGGAGTTGTTAGCCAAAGCTAATAAATAATGTATCATACATAACATTTAACGTAGTGCTGCATTGAATTACATAACTCAGACACGAGGAGTATCTGTTGTCGACACATGGTTTCAATGTCACTGAATGAAAAGACACACAAGACGCCATATCTAGCATGTACGTAGCTAATATCGAGCTAATGTTACTGGTATGGTATGTCTGACCCGCATTAGCTGATGTTATCACTACATGTTAGCTAAGAGGTGCGTTAACAGCAGTAACCGCACATATATGTGTAGCTTTACTTGGCTTTAGCTAATAACTACTTGACTACTTACCGTTGTGGTTTTAGCTCCGGAGTTTAACGTGTCATGTGTCCAAAAGCTGTTTGTTCAAGAGTGTTAACAGCATCAACCGGAACAGGCGACAACCAGTTAAACTGAAAGACACACCGCCTCTAGCTAGTGTGTATGTGTATATGTGTGTGTGGCTGCCGATAATATGCCTGGTGTGTCCGCTGGGGCGGAGCTTATGAGCTGCACCGTCAGTCCCAGCGAGGCGCAGCAGAGGCGCTTCCCAGAGTGGAAAACGAGCGCACACTTTGAAATTATCTGTTTTCATACAGTGTTTATGTAATTGGGCTGATTACAGAATAATACAAAGCTACTAATTGGATTTTCTGAGCCATTAACACAGAAGTGAACTGGACTATTCCAAATTAAATACCTAACATATACATGTATAGTGATGCATTTTTTTACCATCTAATATTTATCTCAGCACTCTTCACTTCTTTGCACTATTTGTAACCTGTTTACAGTTCACAGAGATGGTTTCACCTGTATATAGTCATTCCTTGTGTATACTTCTGAAGATTGTTGTGTTTTTATGTTGTGTAAGTGCATTGAGAGCCACTAAACCAGAGTCAAATTCCCTGTGTGTGTAAACATACTTGGCCAATAAAGATGATTCTGATCGTCTGATTCTGATTAAATTAAACTATCAAACTGAGGGAAATCTACTTATATGCAGAGAACACTGTCATGATTATTTTCCTGTCATTCCCATACAGCTTTTCCCCTCGAAAATTACTGTCAAAAATATCCTTTTTTATCATGAAAAAATATTCAAAAATATTCATAATTTGTTTTTTTTCTGTTCCTGAAAAATCATGGATCCTTACATTAACACGATAAAACTAGGAATTAGGTCATAAATATTTTTGTTAATCTGTTAAATTGCGCAAACTTTATTTCCACAAACAAAATATTGATAACTAAAGGTTCAGTAAAACCAGCAAAAGGAATCAAACCAGGGTATGGTACAAATTAATGTACTGTAAATGCATTTTATAAAAATCTAAATGAAACTCTGCATTCATCAATGATGTTTGATTATGCCTATAATTCATCTTTACTGCTGGAAATATGTATGTTTATTATAATGTAATAGAAGATTGCAGATGTTTATACTATGTGCCTCCCTTACTTGTATCCAAAAGGCAGAACCTACTTTTAAGGACTAAAAGTATTTTAATCTTACTTTATAGTCCCATTTCAGCAGACAGAGGAGTAACAAAGATGCAAAAACATAAAATAAAATGTCTACCAGTAGCACTGACTGCAACTGCTGGTAGTTAATTAATGTGCCTTTCTAACCACCAGTTTTGGGCTTTGTTGAGGCAAACAGCAAGATTTATATCTTGTGTGTATACATGCAGATGTGTATGTAAAAAAAGAATGATATTCCAATTCCCTGAGATACTGAGATATTGCAAATGTTTCCAATAAAAACATGAACACATCCAAGACTGGTCAGGTGCATTGATAAGAACCTACTCAACTCTAACACATAGTCAACAGACATGGCTTTCTGCAGCAGTTTGCATTGTTACCTCTGCACGCTGTGCATGTGCTTATAACACCTTGTAACCTTGTGAACAGGCTGCAGTCTCATATGGGACAAAACAAATCTTTTGCTGCTTAGAAGACCCAAAACCAACTAATAGTTGTCTGCTGTCTGCTGTCTTGGCCTCAGGTTTGCCAGGTGTGCCTCTGCTTCAGATATATTAATATGTATTAATATAATATATTATCAGAAATATTCACCATGTTGGAACAGTTATTATTGTTTAATTTAATTAAATACAAATTTGCTGAGAAATATTCCACATGTAGGCCTATGTGCAGTATTAATTTAAATGAAAAGGACCTTAAAGCTATAGACTTTTACACTTTGACACAGGACACATGACAAGGGGACTATAAAACCTAATGATAAAGAACACTTTCTAAAGCACCTATTATCTCAGTTCACATTAAGTTTATATAATCTATATTTTGGTCAAAAACTTGAGTGGCAACAATTTAAATGAGAAAACCTAAATTTTCAGGTGGCTTTTCAGAGAAACCTAAACTACAGAGATTGGTAATACAAATCCCAGAAATCCCCCGTTTTCGAAAGCAATGCGCATGCGTCAGCCGTCTGGGCCATTATTTTGTCCTCCTCAAGCTTCAAATGAACAACAGGCTAAGCGTTCCTTGAAATGAATTAAATATTGATACGCGGAAGGAGCATTTCATCTTGTTGTTCATCCCAGCCGACACACATGGAGTCTCTCGGTCAATAGCTCGCTGTGTCGCAGGGCTGCTCGGTCCTCCGTTGGACTTGGAGGCCGAAAACAGTGCGCGGAGTGACAGCCCCGTTAAAGCCAGCAGATTGGGTGTTTATCTTGCTGGCTAGCCACCTAGCTAGCTTCCTAGACAGCTAAGAGGGGAGGAAAAACCCGAAAGGACCAATTTGATAACTTCGGAAAGAGATAGCCGCGGCTGTCCCTGACCCGTTCAACCTGCAGAGGGGATGGCACACCTTCGAGACATGCAAAACCAGGTACAGAAATCCTCTTTTCACCAACTGTCACCTCCCTTCTTCTTGTCCAAGACAAGGCGAGCCCCCACGACTGTCTGTCAGGCTTTCATGAATAGGTGGGTGGGGGGTCTCAACCACCAATGCGAGCGCTAAAACCCGCTAAATACACATGACACATCACGAAATCATCTGCTTTTCATCTTAATGTCATTGTCAGCATCAGAGTAAAGATGCTGGCAAAGCACATTGACATTAAAAGCTCTACATTTCAAGAAACAATACAGCGATATTTTTAACGTCTGCAGTGTTTTAGGGGTGTAGTTGTCACATAGTGTAGATGCTCTTAACATTTTGAACTTAATAGCATCTTCATGGGCCTCCTCCTCAGTCAAATCATCACTCATTTCCTGCTGTTATGGAGAGAGAAGTGTCATGCCTCTTAAATTACACACTGGCACAAAGTTCAATCAAGAGTCCAGACAATGATATGGGCTGTGACTGGAGTATGGGTGTGTATCGCCATAAGTAAGATGGGTTAATCATCCATCTTTTTATATCTTGGACAGTGAATGGTAACATTTATATATATAATATAGATTTATAGATGTTATTCCCACTGTGAGGTCTATTTAACCTTTATAGAAGAGTATTGACATGTGAAACTGTGTTGGCACATAGACACACACACACACACGAATGAGCCCCTAAACACAGTCATCATGACACACACCTAATAATTTAATGTGCTGTTTTTTTCTATCATTGGACCAGAATACCCGGTTGGACCCCGAGGAGTACTTCACCAAGCAGGAGCGGATCGGGAAGGGTTCCTTCGGAGAGGTCTACAAAGGCATCAACAACCGCACGAAGGAGGTGGTGGCGATCAAAATCATAGACCTGGAGGAGGCAGAGGATGAAATCGAAGACATTCAGCAGGAGATCACGGTGCTGAGCCAGTGTGATAGTCCTTTTGTTACCAAGTATTATGGATCATACCTGAAGGTGAGGCGATAACACGAATGCTGAAGTGATAAACACAACGTGAGGATGCGTAAAGACACAAACACACATACACACATACCCAGTGCCATAGAGGCAAAGGAAAACAAGGGTTTTTAAATCATCTGTCTTTCTTTTTTTGTCTCTCAGGGAACCAAGCTGTGGATTATCATGGAGTATTTAGGTGGAGGATCTGCTCTGGATCTGGTAAGAAGGTTTCTATTTTTATGCAGCTCACGCAGTTATAATCAAATCTTCATCATCTCACTTCTCTTTCGTAGCTCCGTCCAGGGCCTCTTGAAGAGACTTACATTGCTACTATATTGAGGGAAATACTGAAGGGGCTGGAGTATCTGCACTCTGAAAGGAAGATTCACAGAGATATCAAAGGTAATAAGAACTCTCTTCATGTAGTGATGGCCATACAGAAAACACCACAAATGGACGAAACAGATGCACCAGCTTTGCCACCAGTTCTTCTTTGTCATTCAGCTTCACATAGATATTAGTTTATATAATTTTATAGTGTTGTCCTGGTAGAAAGGCAGATAACATACTCCTAATTCAGAGATGAGTTGCAGCAGTATTTTCTCTTCTCTGTAGCTGATGTGCTCTTACCTCTGAGAGAAAACACAATATCCACTTTTTGGAATCATTAGAGAATCATAAATAATAAATAAGAAGGAAAGAGAAGGTTGATTGTTTGTGAATTGACTATCAATGTACACTGTACCGTTCTTGTTGAAGACACTGTTACTCATCTCCTGATGTTCTGAAGCTGTTTGTCTTTGCTACAATGAAAACACTTCATTACTCTTAATTGTAGAATGGGATTTCATCATTAATGGAGGAAGACATTTTTATTGATGTCTTGCTTTTAGCATGTTAAATAGAAACAAACAGCCAATAACAGATAAAAGAAATAACCCTTCATGGATTACTTGTATTGCTTGCACTTGTATTTTAACTGTCTTTCTTTTTCTTCTAGCTGCCAATGTGCTCTTGTCGGAGCAGGGCGATGTGAAGCTGGCAGATTTCGGGGTGGCGGGACAGCTGACAGATACTCAGATCAAGAGGAACACCTTTGTCGGCACGCCCTTCTGGATGGCTCCAGAGGTTATCAAACAGTCAGCCTATGACTTCAAGGTGAGGCCAGTGTCAGCAGACCGGACAACCTGTGTAACTGCTCTGAGTGAACACTGTGTTCACACTGAGTTCATGAAGAGATAAGGGTTTTGTTGTAGAAGACACCACATGAAATTTTCTGCATGGGAATAAATGATCATAACCACATCACTTTAGCTTGGCTGCATTTTAATTTCATTCAGGCTTTACAGTTTCCAGAGAATCAATGTCTGTATGTGAAGTTAACACATGTTCTGCTTTTTCTCCCCCGCCCCCCCTTCAGGCTGATATTTGGTCTCTTGGAATCACTGCCATTGAGCTGGCCAAAGGCGAACCTCCCAACTCTGACTTGCACCCCATGAGGGTCCTCTTCCTCATCCCCAAAAACACTCCACCCACCCTGGAGGGCCCTTACAGCAAGCCCTTCAAAGAGTTTGTGGAGGCTTGTCTAAATAAAGACCCTCGTTTTGTGAGTAAAGTCCTTTCATACAGACCAGACTGTAACCAAACCAGGATCAGACATGCTTGTTTGGGCTAAGTAAGGTCAGAACATGGGAAAGTAATTCCAGATTGGCACTGCATGGTTCACTTATCCTACCAACTATTTTTTTGTGATTGGATTAGCATGCCCAGTCTTACATAGGAATTATAATGTGTGCTGTACTTTCTCAAATATTCAAACATGATCAAAATCACATTCTTGATAGACATATGTTGTTACTAGACAGCAGTACTCTGATCCCAGCTGTGTGTTTCTTCTTCCAGACCCAGAAGCCACTGATGATGATATTGTCACATTAATCATTTCGCTGCTTCTTTCTTTATAACATGTCTGCGCAGAGGCCAACAGCCAAAGAGCTCCTGAAGCACAAGTTCATCACGCGTTACACCAAGAAGACGGCCTATCTGACGGAGCTGATTGACCGGTACCGCCGCTGGAAGTCAGAGGGACACGGGGAGGAATCCAGCTCTGACGACTCAGATATGTGAGTCTCAAAAACACACGTTTGTACACTCTAATATCAAACGTTCACAACCACTTTATTAGAATGATACCAATAAACAGGATTTTGACTACTTTTTACAGGATTTCAGGACATATTTATTGACATTTACTAGAAGAATTGGCTTCCAATTAATTAGTATCAGTTACAAACCTTTTTGTGTTGCCTATTTTGAAATTTCCATCTCATGTTTGAGCTCTGTGTGCTAACAGGAAACAGTTAAAAGGACAGAAGAATATACATGTGCAATTGTCCTCAATAGGAATTTTTCTCTCTGAATCTACTAAAACTGGGTCAGTGATTCATTACATGTAAGTCAGGTCACATCTGTCATCTTGTTTCTCCTTCTTTCCATCTTTTCCTCCCTCTGTCTTTCCTCTCTTTAGGGATCCTGATAACGATGTGGATACATGTCCCATGTGGACCTTCCCTACAGTCAGACCCAACTCTATGAACAAGTTACAGAAGGGCTACACACACACAGATTCAGAGGTAAGACACATGCAGGACACACACAGACACAACGTTGAGTCTTTAGTTTTTTTTCCTTATATCTTTTTTTTCTTTTGCAGTCAGGAGATTCAGTGAAAAGGCAACCGAAGTCACAATGCTTGTCGGCCTTGGTAACGCCCATCTTCAGAGAGGTAGGTCTTTCGTGGACAGGGATTATATAATTTGTAATAATGTTATTCATTGTGCTTCTAATGATCTTAGATTAAGGGCTAGTAAACAAAACAATATGCATAGCTGTCCTAAATTTTATCAGAGCACTGAAAGATACTTAATTGACAGTGCGATAAAGATTCTGGGCAATCTGGGGATAAAATAAAGGGCTGCTATGCACCCAAACAAAAATCATTATTCATCAAGCAGGTTTTGTAAATTAGGCAAAGGTTAACTCTGAGTATGTGAGGCGATGATTTCCTGAACAAAAAAAATCACAGAATCTTAATCCAGAATATTTAATCCACTAAACTGTCTTTTTGAAACACGTCTTAAATTTGGATGAGTTACATCTTGACTGTAGAGCCCTGGACTAAGATTAATTCCAAAAACCTGTGTTAGTCCTGAGGTTGCTGGTAATTGTTGCACTGAATCACAAAAAGATATAATTTTGTGGACATGGAGGAGTAAAACAATAAAGGGGCAACGTCGGCTTTTCTCTTTGTTAACAATGCAGGTCAGGGCTGCAGTGGTGCAATGAGCTGCGCTATATTTTCTCAAAACAATCGAACAGAAACTGATTTTATCAGTTTTATTGAGTTGGTTGCCCCTGTCAGTACTTGTCTGACCGGCAGTGCTTGTCATTAATGTAAGCCGTCATTTAGTCCAAGAGTAACTCTAATCTCCAGGATATTGGTTTAGGTTATGCAAGACTTGGCTGAACTGAGAGCTATTTCAATCCATGGCTTTGTAAAAGAGAAACTATACCTGACTCAGTGCCTCTTACTTCATTATTTTACCTGCTGTCACGAGAGAGTGTAAATGTGAAACATGACTTTTCTACAGTGAATATAGATGTACTGTATTCTTGATGTTTTAATGGAGCATATATTTGTTAGAATAAAACAGGAAAGAGCAGGAAAATTGTACACCACAACAGTACAGTTGATATATGGGTTTGGTTGGAGTTTGAATATTTTCTTTCTGATCATTATTGATTTCCTCCATCACCAGTTGAAGGAGAAGCGGCGGGCGAGTGGCGGTGGTGTAGGAGCCATTGAGGAGCTGGAGAACGCCTTCAACCTCGCTGAAGAGTCCTGTCCGGGCATCTCCGACCGCCTCGTCACACACATGATGGAGAGAGTGTGCAGGTGATGTAACAACTGTCAACAACTGTTTATGACGCAACAGAAAACATGCGTTTATTTTAAGGGGGGAACGAATTTATTTTATTCTAACATGCTGCTTCATGTCGTTCTCTCAGGTTTTCTTTAAATGGTAACACCACCCCGTCTTCGCGGTGAAACCCCAGCTGGATGTAACTTAACCCTGCCCTCCTTTTCTGTCTCCCAAACCCACCCAACACCTCAGATAAGGACCACAGAAGACCACCACCCCCCCCACCCATCCCTCTTACCTTTATCACCCTTCCCAGTCTTGTCCCCCAAGAGATCTTTTAATTAGTTATAATTAAATATTTTTACAGTTTTTCTTTAAGAGCGGAGAGTATTTAAGACAAAAAAGCCATGACATTTAGAGCATTGTGTATACCTGTTAGATTGAGAAGAAAAAACTATAATAAAGTCTATGGAAAATGTCTTATTTTCTTGTGTGTCTTGTTTGGTGTTACTCAGACTCTTATAAGCAGGAATGCATTGTTGCTGAAACAAATAATTATTTGGATAAAAAGTTAAAGAGTTACTTGCAACCACAACTAGATATTAAAAAAAGGCTTCATAATCTCATTATTGTGGTATATATCATATAGCTGCTTTAACATCATCTTCTCTCTTGTCTGCTAGATGCTCACATACAAACATTTTACTGTTAAGACATATTAAAGGATAAGTTCATAGTTGTTCAGGTGTCTATAAGAACACTGAATCATTACTGTTGTTCAAACTGGCCATTAAAAAAAAATTCTCCTTTCTTCCTAATGTGTTTCCAATGAAAGTGATGAGGGACAAAATCTTCATCTGTAAATCTGAAGCTAATGAGGCTTCAGTAGTACTAATTAGACAAATCAAGATATCTTCCAAAGTTACAATCTTTTTAGTACAAAGAGGGAATTTAATGCTAAAAAGGCTTATTATTGAAGATTTTTTTTTTTGATTAACTCAGGCTGCTGAAGCCTCATATTAGCTTCAGATAAACTTATGAATGCATTTTTGCACAAGGATTGTGGGTTTTGTCCCCCATCACTTACACTGATGAACAGGAGGAAGTATCATATGCACACCTGACCTTTAAGACAGACTTGAAAAATTGTGAACCTGTCCTTTAAGTTACGCTTCAGGTAGCCTCCATTAATCACTGTAAAATGCATTTGAGGTGCATTGACCATATACAGACGGGTGACAAATTAAAGGAAAAACTGGTACAGATCTGAATGCTTGATCCCTACAGTGAGGAGGGCACTTTGCTGGCATGGTTTGGGTCCACTTGTACCCTTAGAGGGAAGAGTCACTGCAGATCAATACAAAGTTGTTCTGAGTCATCACCTTCATCCTATGATGAAACATTTCTATCCTGATGGGAGTGGTCTCTTCCAGGATGACAATGACCCCATCCATAGGGCACGAGGGGTCACTGAATGGTTTGATGAGTATGAAAATGATGTGAATCATATGCTATGGCCTTCATAGTCACCAGATCTCAACCCAGTTGAACACCTATGGGACAGCGCTCTCCACCACCATCATCAAAACACCAAATGAGGGAATATCTTTTTGAAGAATTGTGTTCATCCCTCCAGTAGAGTTCAGAGACTGTAGAATCAATGCCAAGTCACACTGAAGCTGTTCTGGCAGCACATGGTGGCCCAACACCTTACTAAGACACTTTATGTTGGTTTTTCCTTTAATTTGTCACCAATCTGTATCTATAAATATAATTCATTAAGTAGTTCATACAGTTGGCATTTGTGTAAGTTCAACATGTGTAATGGATAATTATGTTAATTTCCTTTTTAGATTGTTAACTATCATGTATTTCTCTTGCTGTTGGATAAGTATGTAAGCTTGGGGTTTTAGGTAATTAACCTCTGCATACAGTGTGCTGTAATTACAGATGCCCTGTTACAGTCAGGGCAGGTTCATGGTGGTTTTGTCTCTCAGAGGCAATTATCTCCCTGAAATGAAACACACACAGTGGGAGGAGAAAGCATCAGCTGATGTGTGTGCAGAGCAGCTTCAGGCTCCTGTATACAGCCAATTCATTAACAGCAGGGTGTAACTACACAACAATGTACTACAGGATAGTGATTAAGCTAGAATAGACACTGTTTAGCTGATAATTAGTGATATGCAGGCAGATTCATACTTACTGAAACTATATCTAAATAGAAAATTAAGGGAATAAAGTGTGAAAAGGCTCGGATCACAGAAGAGGTTACTAAAGTTGAATAAAACTTTTATTACAATATACGCATCAAGAACAATATTTGGTACTTTAATATTGGATAAAAACAGCACAAAGAGGAATGTCAAGAACTCACATCTTGGCTGGTGAGGGAAAACGTTTGGCTACACTGACCTCATCAGGTCACCTTTAACCTCTGTGGTCGTGGTAACCACAAAGCGCTCAGCAGTTGGGACCGGTAAAAGTTTATGCCTCTTAAAAATGATCTTGCATCGAATGAGTATCAATGAAACAAAAAACGATTAACGATGCTCGGTGGCACGTGACTTCACTTTACAGTATAGAGGAGACATGGAGTTAAATACGTCAAGTTGATGAAAGCACCAAACTGAAGTGTGTCGCAGTCAAACACACTTCACTTGACTGTCCTTCATTTGTCAGGTCTACAGGAAGACTTTAGGAGGTCAAGGGTCACAGTTTATTTAATAAGAAACTCAAAAGGAGTCTTGAATGCCGTTGTACTTGGCAACACTGATCTGAGAGATGCACTAATGGATAAGATTTGGACAAAGATCCCAACACAACACTCAAGAAATTCACCTTAAATGTTTCCAGACAGAGTCTAGAGCTGCATGCATATGAGTGGAATAACACGATTTAACACTGAGCAGGATTGGCCATGTTTAACGGTAAGCTCGTGTGGTCGCTTCTTAACCAGAGGGAAACCTGAAATGTCGTTTTCTCTTGACAAAAGAACGCTGAGACAATGGCGTAATAACAATGGCTGAAAGAAGGTTTTCAGCCATTTCTGCTACTTTTCGTTATAGCTGACTCTCCCAGTGAAGCTCTTTCACAGAGCGAAGGTTAGCATGTGCTTTCAGAACAGTTCTGGGGCTAAAAGCAGTGAATAGAAGCAGCAATAATTTGGTTTTGTCAATAGCTAAAAAAAAGAGGATTTTAAAAAAAAATTGGAAAAGTAACAGTAAATCCCAATGGTTTTGTATTAAAAATATTTGCCACCATTTAAATCGATGGGTCACATTACTTCATTTGAGTAACTGGCAAAAGTTTAAAATGAAATAAAAATAAAAAGTGTAAGAAAGAGAACCGTGTGTATATATATATATGAACATAACACTGTTTGAATATACTTGACTGTATGTATAAAAAAAATGACTCCAGATCCCATTTGGGACTGAATGAAGATAGTGGCTTGCAGTATGAGTCAACAACCAGATAGCTTAAACATCCTTTGCTGCTATCATTCATCTCTCTCTGGTCAAACTCAAGCAGTGGCTCAAATACCTGCGGCAGAAAAGAAAAGAAAAAAGTAAAATCAAGCAAGACATCAAAGAGGACCAGTAGTATGTATCCATGTGTCTTTCTCTTACTGTAGGCTCTTCACGCATGGGGGGCGTCTCCCTCTCCGTCTCCGTGCTTCTGCATCTGGGCCTGCATCTTGGCAATCATCTCTTGCATTCGTCTTAGCTGTATGACACAAAAAACCATGTAAATAATGGAGACAAGTGCACTAAAACATTTATTTAGAAGATATTTGGAGAGAAAATTGGTGGTATTCATCCAGATTTATAGTCTAACAGCTACTTTTACTTGGACTACTTGAGCAGAAATCATGAAACTGAATCACTTAGCAGTTTAACACATACTGTATTATGAGTAAAAAAAAAACTGGGAGGAGTAACAGTTCTTATACAGGCTTTTCCATAGACCGTGTATGAGTGAGAGACCTGGACAACTGAGTGGGATGATCCCTGTAAAACAGTAGTGTTGCGTCTGAAATGACCCACCTCAGCCTCCTTCTCCTGCAGGATCATATCCTTGTCCATTTCCTCCGGCTCCGGCCCTTTTCGGCTACAATTGGAAATGTACAATTACTTTGATGCTTTAAGCTACAAAATCAAACTGTTATATTTCTGCAGAATGTGTGACTATTTAACCAAATGCACGATCAGAGAAGAGAAGAATGTAAAATCACTTTGTGCGCTGATTTGCAAAACTTACTGTGACAGAGTCAGCAGACAGGAGTGTGAAATGTGTGTTTGTATGCTAAGAGTGCATGTTGTACCATTTTAAGTAACATTAGGCAAACATGACAAAAGCCACATTGAGAAAGTAGAAAAAAAGGGGGTCAGTGGGTTAGTAGAGTTTTTTCTCTGAAGGAAGACACAACAGCTGATGACAGAAAAGTGGGCGTCTACAACAAATAACTACAAGCAGTAAGATTCAAGAGAGAAGCAGCAAAGTGTGAAAGTCAGGGGAACAGCGATACCTCCCCCCAAATGAAAAAAACAAAAACAACAGTACCTCCAACAGTCCACTCATGGAGGTGGACAAATCAAGATCAGACAGCCATCATTGGACAGATGGCGGGGATATGTGAAGACAGTAAAACCAGTCCCTTTTCCTGGGTCGGATTTAGAGGAGAGTCTAAAAGAAGCTTTTTTTTTTTTTTGGTCTACATTGAGGGTTTAATGATGATATGACCACACTATGTTAAATGACACACACAGTAATCCTGTTTAACTACACATGCCATTTAGCTACCAACTAACCATGTAAAACCACAACCCACTACAGCATTAAATCCAGTTCTACCTCGCTACCACGACCTAACTGGTGTAGTTTACATGCAAAATGATGAGTTAGAGCTACAGAACTGATACTAGTTCAACAATAGGAGGAAAATAATGGTCCCATTCTAGTAATTATTATCAGTTTATATAAATAATGTCCTCAGTTTACAAAGCTCTGGTTGTTCTAGCTCGCTTATATTAAGGCTGTAATGGTTCAGTTTATGTGTCTGTTGTGTGCATGACGACGTGGTGTTTCAGTGTATTTCTAATGCTTGTTGTATATAACATTAAATATGATTCTATTAGAATCAGAGGTTTGCTGTTTGAGGTGGGGGAGGTGCAGAAAAGCAAGCAGACAGACAGGTACGTACGCAGGAGACAGAGGCAGAACGTAACCATGGGAGGACAACCTGCCACCCCGCTTGAGGCGCTCAGAGCGGAAGTTCTCGTAGTGCAGGTCCTGGGTCACTTCCTGTAGATCCTGCATGTGGGTTCTGCAGGGGAGTTGTGGAAAAGTCATCAATCAATAAACATTCTTGCTCAGAAAATGTCAAAACTACAGATGCTAACTCCTCCTGTTCCTCTCAAAAACAGGAATAAAGCAAAGTATACACACAATCTGGCAGGTCATTAACTCTCAATGACACCTTACTCTTATCACAAAAATGTCAAAGATTTAAAAGAATACAGAAAGCAGAAGGTTTCAGCCTCCTCTAACTCTTCCACCACTCACATCAGCATGGTCCGCAGCTTGAGGAAGTCGTTGTGTTCGGGGTTCTCCACCTCCACCACTCCCCAGGGATACAGGCGGCCCCTCACCTTCTTCCCCTTGGCCTCAATCTGCTGGTTGGATCCTACCACTGCGAATGGGATGCTAGCCTGGAGAGAAGTAGTTCATATGTTTGTCGTTATGGTTCAACCACCTACATGAATAATTATACTTAGAGCAAATTTTATTAGAGGATGCAATGTTAATGTCTTTTATTATTGACAAATCCCCATTTCAGTGGTAGGAAGGAATTCATAAACAAGTCATTCAGGGATGGAAAGCTTTACAGGGTTTACCTTGAGGATCCTGGTCTGCTCTTTGAAGTCCTCATCCTCATCCGACTCAGCATCAGGAAGGTGGTAGATCTTGATGCCATGTTCATCAATCTCATCCAGAATCTTACATTAAAACAGTGACAAAACAAAGGTTATTATCTACCTATTATGTACTTAAATGTCTTTTTATTTCCTGTTTAGTCAGGACTTCAAAAACATTAAGGCAGACAACATTTCTGTTCATCAAGATCCTTTTTGACATGACCCCCTTGACACTTAATCTACATATTTGGTTTTAAATATTTAACCATTAAGTCCTGTTTGAATACTGCATTCAAACAGTACCTCCAGTATATTGACACACTGGGTGGCTAAAGTAGTGATCATGAGCACATGATAGCTGCTGTTTCTCTCAGGAACTGGAAAAGATCCTGAACAATGGGTGACTGTTGTCCTCACCCTGCGCTTGAGCCTCTCCCTCTCTCTGAGGGTGAGTGTGTCCGCCTTGGCTATGACAGGAACCACGTTGACCTTGTTGTGGATGGCCTTCATAAACTGGACATCCAGGGGTTTCAGGCTGGGAAGGACAGGAAACAGACAGGCACAGAAAAAGATTTATTCAGTATTTATGAAAAGCAACGAGTGGAAAGAGATTTACAGTATTAGTTCGTTGCAGCTTTTATCAACTGAACTGTGTGACAGTATCTAAAACAGGACTCACCCATGGCCGAGCGGAGAGATGAAATAGAAACAGCAGTGAACTCTATTGTCGACAATGTGTCTACGATTTAGACCGCTCTCGTCGTGGAGGTAGCGCTCGAACTGGTCATCAATGTAGCTGATAATGGTGCTGAAACTGTGCGAGAAAAGTTATACGACAAATTAAAACATACTGTACAACGCTCATCCATGCTGATAGCACACCCACTAAATACCAAAATCAAAAGCCCGGATGAAAAATAAATTCCCCTCAAGCATCCTTATCATTTAAAACATTCCAACAAATATTTATTTTTAACTGTTCAGATCACAGGACTGACACTGAGTAATTCAAATCTAAAAATACACTCTCTAAGGGATTTCATACCAATCCTGGCTGTTGATGGCATCTCCATATCCGGGTGTGTCCACCACAGTGAGACGGAGCTTCACTCCTCGCTCTTCAATTTCTACTGTTGACGCCTCGATCTGAACCGTCCTTTCTATCTTTTCTGTTAGGAGAGATAAAGGGACATAGTCAGTGTATGAATTTCACTAAATGACTCTATTTCTATGTTCCAAAAAAAAAACATGGCTTGGGTTTGTGCGTGTGTGTGTGTGTGTATTACCTGCTGCTCCAGGGATGACTCTCTCAGGGTAGAGGTCAGTGAGGAACAGGCTGTTGATCAGGGTGGATTTTCCAAGTCCAGATTCACCTTTTGGCAACAAGAGGAAAATGAAACAATCATCAGTCTAATCGGTGTGAACAGTCCACATCAAAACTAGAAAATGACTAAATATTGATTTAATTCCAACTGACAAAGACAATAAAACATCCACAGATTAAGAGAGTGATTAAGTTTTAAATAAAAGCAAATAGCCTAGCCATGCAGCAGACTAAAAAGCATCGTTCAACTCATGATGTAGCAGATCCACTGAACATTGTTTCAGTCTCACTATGCTAAATTTTGTCAGGGAAAACCATAAAACTACAGCAGCAGTTTAGCTCAAACATCAGCAGTGAACATAATTTAAGATACTTTATGTTCAGAAATGTAAGAAAACATTTCTTCAGTCTCATGGTCATGTTACAGATGCAGAGACATAAACAACCGCTTGTGAGCTTTACCCAGGAATGCTGCTACTGTGGTTCCCACCAGAGCCGTGGCAAAAGATTTACACGTCTTTACTATGTCCTAAACTGGCAATTTGCCTGAGTGTCTTCTATGGAAAATATAGAGTATATACACTACAGGTTCAGGTGTATGTGTGAGCATTAGAGGAGTGTTCTTGGGTAAAAAGATAGATAATGAGGAGAAACTGTGTTTTTCATTGTGTACTACTTGTGTCTATGAGTCTTTCTATGAGGGAGAACTCCAGCTAATCTACATGTACAGGAAAACACTGATTTATTTAAGAACTCAGGTCACGCAGAAGGTTAAATAAGCACTCAATGAGTATTCTTGCAGTGGGGGGACCAGCAGGCCTCGGCCACTGTGTGAATCAATCCCTCCAGGCCCACAGCCTACATTCCTCTCTGGTTTATTTTAAAGCAAAAGGATGAGCAGTGTTCAGGAGGGCGTCTACCCTCCCCCCCTCTCCAACATGGAGGGAGGTTCACACAGTCACAGTGCTCACATCAAGAGTTTACACTGCCGCTGACTCCAGCTGAACAACTACACTGATGTGACATCTGCCATTTTCTATTGACTAGCCTTCATGCACACTGCACCTATGAATTACTGAGGGCAGGATCAAAGACAAACAACTAGAGCTCAACATACAAAGCAAAGGAGCTACAGATGTCAAAGAGCTGTAAAACTATTATGTGGAAAGGCAACAACTTGTTCAGGCTAATGGCCAAGATCTCACCATAAATAAATAAAACTCATGAGCCAAAATGCATTCTTCACATATCCATATTTAATCTCTAATTTGAACCTTGCTATCGCTGAGATCATTTTCCAAACACAACCAGAGTCACACAACGACACAAACGAAGAGAAGGACAAAATGAGAGAAGGTCTGAAAAACAGAAATAACACACTCACCTACCACCATAAGGGTGAACTCAAAACCTTTTTTTACTGACTTGCGATGAACCTGATTCGGCAGGTTGGCGAATCCAACGTACCCTGGAGTCTCAGGGTTGGTGAACTGGCCCTGCTGTAGGAAACAAAGTACAAAGAAAGTCATTATCTTGAGAAAAAATTTGTGACATTGAACATTAAGATGAAAGAGGGTCCCTTTGCACGTAATTATTACTTAAGCTGAAGTTAATTTTTGTCGCAACGTCAATCTAAATCTGTCTGAAGTTGAACATGGTTTTGGCTGTAATTATACCAATAACATGACAGCCCATTATTACTGCTGGAGTAGAAATAACTAAGGAGACATCTGTTCACAAAATCTGGAGTGTTTAGGAGGAAAACAGTGACCTCACTACAATCTATTTGCAGAAGACCTTCCACCCATCATTCCAGTGTTTACGGCCCTTTGCTTAGAGTTGAGGATAAACTTTAGAACTATTGAGACCCACCAGCAGAAGGCCAAAAGGGCAACATTTAACAATGACAAGACTTGGCACGGGCAAAAAAACCCCATACATGTTCCTTATTTAGTTTTTGTTTTGGCCACACAGTCATGTCAGATTTATATACCCTCCCTTCCTGGTCTTTTCAACAAAGGTCATGATTGATAAGCGGTGTGATATTGCTCTGCCTTTGGGCCTTTCAGTCTGCATGAAGCCACATCAGTGAGTCATGCAGAAAATAATGTGAGAAACGCACAAAACATTTCACTGAAATAACTGGGAGTGTTTGAAAAATATCCTGAACTACTTAAGGAGAAAACAGACTTAATATTTATAATAATAACAATAAGGGCTTATCACACATACAAGCCATTAAGCAGAAGTAGGAATTTGATATTACTGCACACTCTTATCAGTTCAGATGGAATATCTATTTTTTTTTTCTTAAAACTCACCTTCATTTTGTCGGCCTGAGACATTTTCCTTATTATACCTGAAAGGAAAGACAGACTGAATTATGCACTGAGATACTCACAAAAACAACTAGCACAGAAACTTAATTTTGCCACAATTTGGGCCTTTTCTGTAATGGAGGTAATACATGTAACTAACTGCATACTTACAGGCCTGGCTGTGTGAGAGACAGGAAGTCTGGTTTGCGCACTGAATGTGAGAGCACTGTGTCTCACCACCAAAAAAGAAAAAAAAACTATCTCCTTTTCCTGCAAGCTGCATTACAACTGCGTCCCACAACACTACACTATTATCTGAGGATAAAGCTATGATTAAGCTATTCTAATGCTAGTAATCCCAAAGTCTCTGCAGCTGGTATTATATTTGTTTACTACATGACAGACGGTTGTTGCAATTTAGGTTTTTTAGTTTAACCGAACACTCAAACTGAACTGAAACAAGTTGACGGAAACACGCCCACAGCTTTCAGGGTGTCAGGATGAAAAAGACTGATATGGGCAAAATGAAATATCACAATATTTTTGACCAAATACGTCGATATGGCAACAATACTGCAGGCTATAAAACCAGGAAAAGACACTTTTACCATATCACGATATTAAAATATCCAAGCTGTAAGACGATATCGGGTATTGCATCACATTATCGGTATAACATTAATACATTGCCCAGCCCTACTGAATATGTGTCTCTACATGGTTTATTCTTCCGGCTGGTTAGACAACTTGGAAGCTAATTTCATCCAGTTTAAGAAGCCTAACTCACCTAGATTAATCATAGATATAAGTAACGCCAACTACAATGACTATAAGTTATTTTATCACATAAATGGACACTGTTGTGGAAATTAGCTTGTTAATTAGCAACGGCTTTTTATCTGTTAACGGTTAAGAGTCAAGTGGGTGTGAAACGGGCTAAAGCTGACATCAGCCATGAAAACCTCAAACTTTATTTGACGAGCTAATGTCGAAAAGGGGTAAAATTATCAAAACTAGACACATTCAAAGCGATTCACCGAGTTAGCAGTGCTGTTAGGAGCCAGGCTTAGCATAGCTTTAACTGATAACTAGCCGAGCAGGATGTTAACTTGTGTAGCTCATGTTAGCGCCGTCGGTTTCACTCCGATACCGCGACACACACAGGACCGACACAACTGAGACGTGAATAAGTGATGAGTAGCATAAATGAATATTGTTACCTTACAGTCTGCCCGCAGAGAGTATAGTGTAGACAGAGGTACAGAAAGAGGGAAGCTGACGGTGAACAGCAGACTTGGCGGACACCTCAAATTCTTCAGATTCCGGTGCAGCAGCTTCCTTTAGCGCACAGACCACAATGCACTGGGCGAGAGAGCAGCAGGGCCCCACTGTTCCCAATGAGGCAGCCTACTGGTCACCTACACACAGGTAGAGCATAGTACAAGATCATTCAAAAACAAAAACAACCTGATACTGCTGGAGAAATGTCTCATCCACGCGTCTAAATGTTGGAAAATTAAACCCCTTTTTTCTATTTTTAAAAGGGACCTTAACTAATGAAAAGAAAATATCCAAAGTCTCTCCTCAGGGTTTATGAAAAACTGCTAATATTTGATGAGCTCTAGGGCAGTGGTTCTCAAAGTGAGGTCCAGGTCTTTGAGGGGGTTCCAGGTGGTCTCTAGCAAAAAGGGGAATAATTTATTTTCACCATAATAGCATCCATTAGTAACACAATGACAGAATGTGTGACTATTTTGGTCATGGCTTTCATACACTTTCTGTGATAAAATATCTAAAAGCAGATATCTTATCAGATGGGGGGCCCTGGGACAGGATCTTATCAAATGGGGGCCCGTGGTCTAATTTGTGTCAATTTAGGGGTCCTCGACGTGAAAAAGTTTGAGAACCACTGCTATGGACCAACTATGGAAGAGTGCAGACTTGTTATTATTAAGTTGTTTTTTAAATGTATTTCTCTATGATTATTTATGCTATTATATTATTATTTTATATAATTTATCTTTCTTATCTAATGTGCCTTGTATATTTAGGTGATTATTGTTATTATGTTTTCTATGCCTTAAAGATGGGAAATGAATCATTCTCAATAAAAAAAAGAAAACATTATAATTAAGACCATGACAGTGCATGGATGATATTAACAAAGCCAAAAATGTCATAGCATTGTGCAGGGGTGCAGTAAGATATCCGAGGCCTTCAGAAAGAGTATTATTATGGGTAACCCTAATTATTCAAGCCCAATGTAAGCATTTAAATCAGGGCTGGCCTTGACTATGTTAGTGCCCTGTAGGTGAGATTTTAGTTTGGGGCCCCCAAAAAGTACCTCCAGTCCTACAACTTCAAAAATGACGCACTGATATGAAGCCACCAGTAGTACCTCCAGCCCAAACAAAGTCCTCCTGGTCCTCCAGACAAAAACTCAAGTGGGGGTCAGGCACCTTTCAGTGAGTGTTTGCTGGCATTGCCTGAGGTAGCATATGAAGTTTGGTGGTTGTTGACGAAAACTGACTGACTGACCAGTAAAGTTTTGAAAATCAAACCAGATGAAAACCATGCAAGTCATTAGGGAAAAAGAGAGGAATAACGTAAAGAAGGGAGAGCAAGTGTATATTTCCAAAAGCTTTATACAAGTACACCTGTTGGTAAGAAAAAAAACAACAAAAAAAAACATGGCCCCCAAATTTCAGTACATATCCAGTACATGGCTGGCATGACAAAATCACAGGAGAGGACACAGTAAGATACCGTGTGCCTTCCTTGTATCAAACAAGGAAGACATTTTGACATGTCACAGTAGGAAAAGTGCAGGTGTAAATAATAAAATAAATGATGACTGAATTGTATTTAGCTGCTTTGGTGTCAGGGTCCTGATACTGTGCATGCTGACACACTCTCATACTGTTGTGGCCTACTGGGACATTTGAATGCAACAGAAGAACATAGCCTAACACACCTTTACACCCACAACAACACACCTTTTTGATGTCTCAAATAAATAATTTCTGGAGTATAACTGTACAGGTTAGGTTATAGTCCTTGTTTAGGTGCTCTTTCATTCATTTATTTAACCTTTGACCCAGCATTAATGGGAACTGGCCAATAGAGGGTGCCATGGCTCCTCATAAAAGTGACAAAAATAATATTCTTTAGTTTACTTAAACTAATTTTATTGACAGAGTGTATACAGAGAGTAAAATGCTGCGGTATTTAGCTACATAACCTTATCGTTTAAACGTAAGTTGTACAAAACCATCTTATTAAGGAAATAAGACCAACGAGAAGTAATCTGACAGCATGAAAGGTGAGTAGCAAGACAATAAATTACAATGCTGCAGGGAATACTTTTTGTAATTAAAGTTGTTCTTCACTTTTTCAATATATACAAACATTATGAAACACAAGACAAGTTACAATAAATCAATGAAAAATAAGTAACTAAACAAATAAAGAAGGTGTAGGGAATTCTTTTTGAACTCTACCTCATTAAAGTAAAGGTTATTTGTCCTTTGGCCTGTCTTTTACTGTTCGTTTGTTTATGAGGAAATATTAACGCCAACCATCTCACTCCTCGTGCCTAAACCTGACCAATCTAACCAACGAAAGCGACGAGAAGTTGCCAATCAGAGGCAGAGTAGGGCGGGTGGGAAAAAAATAAGGCAATTAGATATGCTTCGTCATATCAATTAAAAACCCCGACTGACAGTTGGTGTACGTGGATAAAAAAAATAACTAAGGTAACTTAAGCTCTTTACTTCAGCTGAAATGTATACTTATTTGAACACTATTAACGCTATGAACTTCTTTAAATTGAGAGCTAGGCTTGTTAGCTAGCTATAACTGTTAACTAGCCTTAAACTTCTTAGCTAACATATTGAGTCTCAGTGAAATTTTAATGACAACGGTTTGAAACTCCGTAGATGGTAATGTGTACTTGTATCCGGGTGGTGAAATATATAACATGAGCTTTTCTGTTATCGTTGCGTGGCTCGTTGGTCTAGGGGTATGATTCTCGCTTTGGGTGCGAGAGGTCCCGGGTTCAAATCCCGGACGAGCCCTCCTTTTGCGTTTAAAACATTGTTTCTACCACATCCAGTAACGTTGATCAATTCAGCGCTACCAGGCACTTTTATCTTTTTGTTGCTCTTGTCTAACTACAGAAATAGACAAAATTAACCTATCGATACGGACATGTCTACGGTCTGTAAAGCTTTGTTACACTGATCTCTTGTGGACTTCGGCAGTATTACCATCAGGATGTCGTTTATTAACTCTAAATTGGAGTCTGGTCTGCACAAGGTTCCCTTTAATCTAAGCACATACCTTAATACAGTAAATTTGAACATTGTGGTTGCTCACTTTTTCCTACAACAGATATCAGAAATATCATCTTATGTGACAGTTTAGTACAGTTAAGAGGACTAAGAGATAGTAAGAGCAGCTATAGTTCATGCACAGCTGCACTTCTGTGACTTCTTTCAGTTCCTCTCTCTTTAGACTCCACATCAAACAAACATCATCTGATTTCTAAGAGCTAAAAAACATGCTTACAAATCAACACAGTAATAGCTCTGTATCTCAGTGAAAAGCTCTGGGTCCAAATCTACCTGCCTGTACCTATCTCACTCCAGTGGCGCAGGAGAAGCATCAGAAGACTTAAAAAATATGCACCCTTAATGCCTTTCTGTCTTCACCCAGTAGGGGCTTATCTGAGCTTGCTGTTGTGACAGCATCTGTGCTCCTCTCCCTCCAGTCTGGCTCAGGACAGCCACTGCTCCACCTAACACAAGTCCAGGAGATATCTTGGCAAATACCAGTCTCTCCTTTTCTGTCGCAGCAAGCATATCATTGCCACAGGAGGGACACTATTTCCATTATTTCCATAAGCCTCTTAGTGGCGGCATGGTCTGTCATTTGTAGAGCGGCTTCACATAAGTGTGTAAGTTTGTATATATTTTAAGTGCCTCATTGCTGTACCCGTCCGCTTAATATGGCAAAAGGGTTCCCGTTCTGCTGTGAATAAGAATAGAGGTTCCTGATAAATCCCACTTTTTTAAATAGATGCTGTAATGTAATCCCGTTCCTCAGAGAGAGGGAGCAAGAGATAAACATAAAGAACCATACCAGCATGATAGAGAGTGTTTTTGATGTTTGAGTTGTGGTATTTCCACATGTAGCGTGGAGTGTAAGAGTATAAGAGGACTGTTACATATGCTTTTATAAAAAGACAAATTTAAGAAAGGAATTTGTGAGCCCTTGTCCTATGATTATATGCAAATTCAATGGGTTTTTACTCCTGGCTGACAGCACCCTTAAAGGCTACATGCGATCTAATATAAAGGCAATGAGTAGAGCCCATCCCCCTTCTCTTTCTTTATTTTACAACTATAACACAAACAAATTAAAGATGGTGAGTGATGGATTAGGATACCTAATTCCAAGTCTCTGCAAGTTCATTTTAATGCTACACAGAAATAAAAGGTGGCCAGTGGCTGCTGGAAGTTAAGAAAAACACATTCAAAAATGTAAATACTGCAGCCTGCTTTAGAAAAAAATATTTGTAAGTATGCTCAACCATGCAAGAACAATCCTATGGTTCTCTAATCATGATAAGAGAAAAGAGAGAATTGAGATAGAGGAGAAAAGAAGATGAGGAAGAAAAAGAAAAACTTTGTTAATCTCGGTTATTAGGTCTAAGTCTGTCTAGGAGTTGTCTCAAATTACTTAATTAGTGATTAATAGAAAATGTATTAATTCTTTGTAGATCAGTAGTAATCCATCATAATGCATGCATGAAAATAGCCAACATTTAAATAAAACATTTGGCCCAAAAAACATTTATTAATGGCTTATTAACATTCATACCTGCAGCTCAGGCATGATTGGTGATTGTTAAAATTGAAATCCCTTTTTTCATTTAAGAGTTAGGTAGTTTAAAAGGCAAAGCAAGCAGAAGACATACACCAAACAAATTTATTGCTTACTTATGTTAGCTCCATCTTCAGTCAGGCTCTTTATACCTGAAGGTACTAATGGATTTCCACTGAATCACTGCAGAGCACATCAGTCCTCCTCTCCTAAGTTTCTCTACTTCCCAGTTATCGGCAGGTTTAGGACCCTGTGGCAACCTCTTTTAGCAAGGTGATTAATCCAGTAACAGAGAGCAAAACTATCTTCTCCTTATTACACACCTACTTACAAGAGTCTTATTCTCTTCTCAGCAGTCGTACTGTATGCAGGAAAACACACCACTGGCACTAATATGTAAACTGAATACAACCAGCACTGTTTAAATTAAGCCTGTCTAAATGTTAGAGTCATGAAGTCAGAGATAACTATTTCAGTCTATTTTTAAAAGTGTAAAATGCAGTGGAGCCAGAATCAGAGAAAACAGCTTCAAACCCCCGTTTCAGTTTCCTCCTCCCTCCATCACCACACCATCGTCACCCCCTCAACCAGTCTGTCATTTAAAGTAATCAGCCGCCTGCTTAGCCGGCACCTTTCACTTTCCAAGCAGCACTTAATTTACTGCAGGACATTTTAAATCTCCTGCCTCTGTGGCACTGAGTCGCTGACAAATGCCTGGTTGCAAATGTATCTCATTGACTGCTGACTCGGTTGTAATACAAGCCGGCTGATAGGGGCTGCCACAGTAATGTGGCCCTCAGGTTTATCCTCAGATGTTGGAGGAAGTGCATTAATTTAGCCTAGATGGGGCCTTATGAAAGTGTCCTGGCAGGCAGAGACGAGCAGATCTCTTTCCCTCTCTCTCCCAACCTCTCAGGATTGAAGCTATCTGCCACAGAACCAAAGCATATTCCACCATCAATGTGTCACGCGGAAAGCTATTAAAACCGCTTTACTTTTCTTAAGTATCATGAGAATAAGCACAAGATTTAGTGAAATCCCCGCCCCCCCTCGGAGCACTGGAAATCTCGGGGATTTTCCCCCTGAAATGTTTCCTAATGGACTGCTCAGAAGTGTCAGAAACTCTTGTTAGTCTTGAATGTATTTTCTTTTCGGATTTCAGTGTATTTATTTGGAGCTGAAATGACAAAATTTGAAGTCTGAGTGCATCGGAACTTTCCACATAATCAGATGGAAACTCATTCACTATACAATAATGTATTTATAGTATAGACTATTGTTTAAATCGCTCCATTCAGATGACCTCTAAGGATTTTCATGAAATAAATGTGTGTATTTGTACTTTCTGTAGATTTACTGTGATCTGCAGCAAAGCACAGCAAACTGATCTGGTGAACTAAACTGGATTTAGACCTGAGCAGAGGGTCAAATTTCCACATGTCGACCTTTATCTCATCAAATTTTCCTTGTCACTCAGCAGACTCTGAAAACTTGAATTTGTGTGTCAATAATTTATTAATTTTCTGCCACTCCTCTGATCTCTGTTTGACTGGATGATATAAGTGGCAGCTCTGGTTACTGGTAGCATCAGACTGTTGGTAATCTGATGAATAGACCAAAATTTGGGTTTATTTTGATAAAATTGTCCTTGTTTAACTTTTTAAAACCAAGGGAGGCATGTAAGAAGAAGATGGCCAATCCACATTGAAAGTGTTTTCAATCTATTTTTTTCGCAAGACTGCAATATTCATTGTAAAGCAAACCAAACTGTTGACTGGATTTTGGTTCTGATCTTTAGTAGTTGTGGTGAAGTAAATGTAATAATAAATGTAATAATTGGCCAGTGGATAATGTCACAATAGGTATTTGGCAATTCTGTATCAGAAGGGTTTATCATGTTGTGGGCATGAAAATGTAATGTTAAAAGAATGTGTTATTTGTGTGAGGATGGTATCAGAATGGCTAATTAGCACTAATGCCAATAGTTTTAAAGGTATTTGGTCTTAAAACTACAATATACAAGTTCTGGAAATCAAGCTAGTGTTAGCATGAGGCTTGGTAGCCAACCACTCCTTCCCCTGCTTCTCCCACTCCATTGCACTTCACCTGCATCCTTGTGATTGTACGTACCTGATGTATTGACTTCTCTTCAGAGCTCTTTGATTCAACTAATGCAGGTATTTGGAACCTGTGAGGAATCCATAGCAACGTCTTCCAGCAGCTAACGCTAGCTTAGAGCCTCCATTCAAGAGGTGTAGTATGCTGCCTTAAAATGGGGTCAGTGGAAGTTTTCTGAAAGCTGTGTTGTGTTGTTTTCAGAAATGGTGGAGGCCATGGAGGTTCATTTTTCAGTGGATGGTAAGTTAATATATTGTAATTTTGGTTGTATAGAGTTTTTCTTGGTAATTTTATTATCTGTCTGAGGAAAATGTTGATATTGCCAACGGCCTTATCTTTTTCCACTGTCATTATGCCTTTGCATTTCCTGCATTACATTACCCACTCGCTAGCGTGCTAAATTGTTAGCCTCGGGAACTAGATGCCAACAATAATGTTAATATTAGCCAATGTAGCTAGCTCTTGGCATTCATGTGGTCTAGCAGCAGTGTTCTCAAGACTTAACCACTTGAACATCAAGTATATTGTGTAAACAACTTCCCATGTCATAACCACGAACTCACAAGTTCCATTCAAAGGCAGTGCTAGACCAGAAGTGCACTTCATATATTTATTTATTAGTTTATTTGTCATGGACGATGCAAAAAAAACATTGTAACAGGTTAAAGTAACATGAAACAGATGTATTGCATATAGGATTTCTAGCCAAGGCTAATTTGCGACCCCTGTCCCTGGTTAGGTTTTTCTACTTAAAAATAGTCATAACATATCACTGCCAGAATTACATTAATTAAATAAAGCTCATAATAAATAGTGACATTCTTAACGTATTATTGCCCCTGAATTTGGCCTTTTCTGATTGGTTAGAAGGGCGAGGGTCGCTTAAAAACTTGAGAAGGGAATATCCCTGCTGCTCAATGAGCCTGGGTCAAAGAAGTCTTTGACAGCACCTCTTTGTATTATGCTTCAGAGAATATTTCAACAAAAAATCTTTTAAAAAATTTTAAACCAAAGAATTGGACAAATATGACCTGCTGGTGGCGCTAGAGGAAAAGTCAGGGGATCACCAAAGTCATAAGGCGTAATTCTCTGGGAATAATGAATGTCTGTACAAAATTCAATCCATCCAATAGCTGTTGACATATTTTAGTTTAGACCAAAATGGCGGACCAACAGACCGACATTGTCATCAACAGAGTCATGCCGCTAGTGTGGATAAAAATGATCATATTTACAATAATACACAGTGAAGAGGCAGCCAGCTGGGAAGTTGCAAAAATGGGGGGTCTTACAACAGCATCTCCTTTTACGCAGATGAGAAATTATATTCCGATATATTCAACCCAGAATGTAATCTACCTTAAGTGAATTTTAATATTGGACACTCCTGAGCAGCTGCCATTAAACCCAGTATAACAAATAATGCAGCGGGCACAGTGAACAATACAGTTGTCAAACACTTCAGCCGCTCTGAGAAAGATTAAGAGATACATAATTAGTAATCAGCTTTGCCAATAATTATTCAGTTAATCAATGCAGTAAATTGGTAAGAACCATCAGCTTTTTTTGCTCCAGCATGGAGTCGACTTTATAGATTCTTTTCTTGTCAGATGTTGGCACGCTCCTGGCCCGAGCGCCCGGCCTGCCTCTCTGTGTCGTCTTTCATTTCCTTTTCACCCCCAGGTCTTTCTGTACCTGTCAGTTTCTTTCTACAGTGTGACTCCTTAATCCACCTGAGTGCATGGAGGACAGTTTTGACATAAGAAGAAAAGATAGACTCCTAAGGAGAGGACCAGTATCTTTAGAGCCCGGGGGATAACCGGATTACGACAGCCATTTTGTGCTGCTGGCAGTTTTTCTTATTACCCATTTCCCTCCCCCTCATCTCTCCAGAGTTGAAATGCTGCCCTTTCTTAGAAGTCACACCAAACACTGACTTGTACACAAAAACACATACTCTTTGTGTTTTTTCCCCCAGCTAAAACAGCTTTGAGCAAAAATAAATCTTGACGAATGATAGTAAGAAAGAAACAGATAATTTCTTCACACTGCCCTTCAAATAATCCATCTCTCCTCTCTCAGACAGTTTTTCTCTTCACTGCTGAAAACTCTCTAAAACATGGTTCCTCTGTGGAAGTAATCATTGTCTCTGTATGGTGGTGGGTGCCTCCTGCGCGCGAGGCCTGCACCTACAGCACAGCAGATAACAGCACAGCTATGAGGAGACGGATCAACTGTCTGACCCCTGCTGCCAGTCACTATATCCCTCCAGCCCGTCTGCTCCGTGGAAACCCGGCGAAAACACTTTCTGAAAACGTCTTATCACCGAAACCACCGATGCGGTGTGCGCCACTGGATCTTTTATGTCCATTTATTTTGCCTTTGAAGAGGCCCGCGGTGCCTTTGATTGTGGGAGGTAAATGAAATAAAGACCTCCTCCTTGCTGGTGCCCTGATATCTAAGTTTATCACTGCCACCAAAACCAAAACGTAGAGCTGCGACTGACCGCCACAGGTCTGTCCACAGATAAACGCATCATGCTTCTGTTACGGTTATAATCTTTTTTGCAGAAGCCATTTTGGGTACCTTCGAGGTGGCCTGGAAGCTTCCACTTAGACACCCAGAAAGACGATGTTGTAAAATGAGCTTCCTGAGTATATACTCCATACAGTAATCCCCTGTTATTACCTGTAAGCACCTGAGTCTTCTCATGAGTAGCCGTGTATGTATACTATATATACACTTTATAGTTAAGTTAAGCCTTATTATTGCAGCAAAGCCATTCAGGCATTTCTCCATCAATGTCATTTCAATAACAGACGAGGCGGCTAAAGCATATATTTGATCAGATAAGGTATAGTAATTATGAAAACCGCAACAATCAATGGAGTCACCCAGGGCCAGTGAATTATGGCTGTGATTAATATTGATTTTGTAGGCTACGGAGGAGGGAGATGAGCAACTTGTACACATATTATAAGAAACCTGCACGGCATGATGGGAAGAAAGAATTGAAATGAGTGATTGTGTCGGTTTTGAGGACAAGTTTTAAAAAGTACAACTTAAAATTGTGGATGACTGTTGAATGGTGGCATCAGGACAGGTGGACTTTTTTATTTAATTTTGTTCAATGAAGGGTCATAGCTATGACTGAGGACACTGAGATCACGTCCTGTGTATTTTTTGGGTGGGACTTTGGGGTTTTAGCACCTTTGGGTGAGATACATTCTACAATTAAAAACATACAGGACATTTTTAGGCTCATTTTCATTTTAGACCCAATGTTCTTCCACCAGGATTCAGGACCGTTTCGCAACCATTTTTCCTGGTACCTAGAGAGGCCTTTGAGACCTCATTTAGACTTTCATGTTGATAACACTTTATTTTTATGGGTCTGTAATTTCCTAGTAATAACTTTGGAAGATTCCTGGAAAGAAATATGAAATCTGGTACTATTGTGAGACTATTATTTTAGTTTAGTTAGTTGATTTTCATAGGATTTTCCTTAAAAGAACTGCTCCATTTCAATAAAACCTGCAGATGCAGCCTTCATTGATCAGCTATGAAAAACTTTCTGGTGTTTTGGTGTTTGGGGCTGTCAACTCATGACCTCAGTATTTCTGAAATAATGGACATGGCTCTAATTTAATGAGATGCTTTTACATACAGTTTCCTCCTCTTAGATCTTCTGCCGCAGACTTGTGAAGTTCATTATTGAGCAAATGAGGCATAGGTCATTATAGGGTCGTGGGCAGCTGCAGTGCAAAATAACATTTTAGCTCCATAGCCTTTACATACTTTTTAATATCTAGTTTGCAGATTAGGTTGCTTTCTTCGCTGGTTTCCTGCCTGCCTGCACTTGTCTCAGTGGAGATTTGGAGAGACTAAACTGTAGGAAAGGGGAAAGGAGGGTGTCGCTCAGAAATGTTGTACAGTCACTTTTGTGAAGGGATTACAGTGTTTTCTCTCATTCCCATTGGCTTGGCCCGCCGTGACAGATGAGCGGTTGACATGCCCAGCATCATCCATAACAAGCTTCCAACTTGGTCCCGTGTGAATCCCATTCATGCGCCCAGGCTGCACTTTTCACTTCCACTTTGAGTAAATGCTTCAATCAATTTGGGATGCACGGTTTTCCAATATTTCCATAACAAAGACACAGAAAATACCTCTTTGAGACTTCATCGTCACTTTTCATTTTTACGCACGAGAGGAGCATGAGCTTTTTGGAGAGGTGACTCACTTTAAAGTAGGACCGGTGTTTGTTTTAATGAATGTCTTGCCAGTTTTTGAAATGGCAAAACCTTTAGATCACATCAAGAGACCCATGAACGCCTTCATGGTGTGGTCCAGAGGCCAGAGGCGGAAGATGGCCCAGGAAAACCCAAAGATGCACAACTCTGAAATCAGCAAGAGACTCGGCGCGGAGTGGAAGCTGCTCACCGACTCCGAGAAGCGTCCGTACATCGACGAAGCCAAGAGACTGCGGGCTCAGCACATGAAGGAGCACCCGGACTACAAGTACAGACCCCGGCGCAAACCCAAGAGTCTGCTGAAGAGGGACCGTTTCGTTTTCCCGCTGCCGTCTTTACTCGGGGACGCCGCGGAGCACTTGAAGGGATTTTCCATGGACTCTTTTCTCGTCCCCGGGGATAAAGCCAGAGCTCTTCTCGCCCCCACCTCCTCCTCCTCCTGCTCCTCCTCGTCGTCCTTCTCGCTGCTGGAGCCGGTGGGTCACTTCAGCACCGGAGCTGTCCAGCGGATGGCGGAGATCCCGCACACTCTGGCCGCCGGAGCTCTGCCCTACAGCGCGCACACGTTTGGATACCAGACTGGAGGGATTGGGGCTTTGGCTTGCCCCGGACAGCACACACACACCCACCCATCACCCACCAGCCCCGGATATGTGGTGCCATGTAACTGCGGCGCCTGGTCTGCAGCCAGTTTACAGCCTCAGGTTGCCTATATTCTCTTTCCCGGAGGGATGACCAAGAGCGGCATGGACACGTACACTTCACCCAGTTCCAGTGTGTGACAGACCGGATTCACCTGGACTCTGAAGGTGGTGGAGACGCGCGGTCCTTACGGGAAAAGTTTGCGCACAGGACCTCTCCATGTCTGTAAGAACTGAGCTACAGCAACGTTATAAATATGAACATACCATACAAATATCACCGCAAAAATGATACCTTTTATGTAATATCATGTGGGAATATTATCGCCACATAAACATTTCAAAATGCCATAATTACTTTTTACCTCCTGAGCTCCAAATACGCACTACGAGTCCTTATGTTCCCTGTAAAAACACTAGAGAGTAAAGATGCTATTTTGTTACTCTTTTGACAAGAAAGTAATTTCAAAACACTTTAAAGTTAAGTGCACATGGCCCAAGCATAACACAGTATTAAAATGATTGATCAAAAATCAACACACCAGCTGCCAGTCCCTTAAACATAAAGCTCCTGCTGCCATGAGAGGGCAGAGGAAGCCAGCAACAGCGCATCTGTTTTTTGACATATGTATTTATCTTGACGCAAAAAAATGGCATTAATTTTGCATTAATACACTCTTATATTTGGACAGAAACATTTGGTCCCTAGATTTTGAAGTCAGTGTGGGGATAAGAAATGTTTTTATGAATGACTGTATTGTAATTGTCTTTTTTTTCCTTTGGAGTGACTTGTATAAAGGTTTTTATATAACCAGCTAAATCAGTTTTTAATAATCATAATTGTGCGAGTTGGTCATTTTATTGATATTGTAGATGATCCAGATCACTACAATTTTCCTGGTTTAAGTATTATGAAATGTCACTCTATTGACTAACAATGTGTTATTTCCATGTTTTTTTTTTGTTAGATGTCATTTCATGACAGCTGTCGGCTGTAATGATATCGTCACTAGTATTAATAAATGATTCTGGGGGTTTGCTGTTACAGCAGCATGTTTTCATGTTCCTGATTAACTGAGCCTTTATTTAAACAAGCTGACTTTCAAATTCCTGATAAGAAATCTTAACCAAAATGTCCACAGCAGCTGAACAACATGAAAAATGTAATTTTCTATGCCATCATCACATTTGGTGACTGCTGTATGAGTTTTGTTTTGTGTGTTTGTGAGAGAGAGAGAGTGAGAGCGAGCCAGGCACATGATAAGAGAAGAATAGAAACTTCTCTCCTCCCCAGTTGTTGACAGAGTGATAAGGTGTAAAAAGTTGAATCATGGAAATCATATGAGGTACTGTTTGTTTGACTGTTAGTAAGAGGAATGAGTCCTCACACTGAAACCGCCAAGCTTTTGTCTTGACGTACGATAACTCATAACGCATGTTCTGTAGCCATGTAGAGACGCAGTAATTATCAGTCTGACAACAGGAAATATATCTGGTTTGTGTTGTGTATCTTATGACCTGATCACTGATCCTGGATCAGTATATTAGGGTTGTGACAGAGGGTGTTTTTGTGTCTTTTTTCCTTTATTTTATAGTACACAGTATGCAACAAATGTCCTTGGCTGGATTTCAACCAGAGGTGTTGCGATTACATGTCCAGTGTCTTAACCTTTGTCCACTATAGGACACTTCAGCCAGAGGCTTTTACTTGACATCCTGGGCGGTCCAGGGGAAGCTTTTAGGATAAAGTACCAGGTTTAAAGTCTGGATACTGTTGAGATTTCATCTCGCTGAAGTGTCCGTGAACAAGATACCAAATCCTTATCAGTTTCAGGTCCAGCGTAACTGAGCTTGACCTTTGACCTTTCTGTTGATGTGAAAAGTTAGGACATGATTAGTTTGACTCATCACACCCTGTTTTAAGGGAACACCTCGAGGCCCGATATGAGCTACTAGATTCTGCTCAGGATTAAGTCAAAATCGATAATCCCCCAATGTCAAGTGTTATTTTTTATGTGTTTTTCATGCCTCATTTCTGATGGTTCATTAAGTTGGGCCTGATGAAGTGACTCAGTCATGTGACGTACTTGTGTGTTTGTCTCTCTGCTGTGCTGCACCGTTTGTTAGTTTGAGTCTGTTTTCCAGTTTTGGTTGCACAAATTACAGCAAATTTTACTCAGCCGTTGGCGTTTTATCGAAACCCCGAGGAGCCAGTGATTCAATTTCCTGTATTTACATTTACACTTCGTTCTCATTTAAGTGCCAGGTGCGTCTATCACTACTGTGTCCACACCTCTCAACACAAGGTAGCCCAACCCATGCTGCCGTATCACCCACTGGGCGAAACCCAACCGTCTCCACCCAACGCCACCATCACTACAAAGTGCCACCTTATACATTTTCATTCTCTGCCTGCACACCACACACACCTTCACCTGCCTTTACCTAAACCTTATTCATATATGCAGCTAAACTTTAAGTATTAGGCTCTGTATTTATTTAAACTGCACACACACACACACACTCTGCCTCTCAGGTTTATTTCCTAACTTCTGAAGGAGACCACAATGGCACCTTCAGTCCTCCAGACTGGTGGATTCGTTTTGGGTTTGATTGGCGCCGCAGCTCTCACTGCTGCTACTGCCATGAACAAATGGAGCGTCAAAGACAGGCAGGGAGATGTGGTGACGTCCGTTTATACCTACAAGGGTCTGTGGCAGGACTGTGAGACCACTTCTTCTGGATTCACTGAGTGTCGTCCGCTCTACGGCATCCTGGGCTTTACAGGTAGGACGAGACTCTCTTATGTCTTTATGTGGAGAGATTCTGCCGTGATAACTTACTGTTTACATCTAAATTACTTTAACTTTGTTGCTTTCCTAATAATTAAACACATCCAAACTGTGTCAAGAAGTTGTCTCCTTCAGAGTCATGGCCACAGTTTTCTTTTGCGGAAGTTTCCTCATATGTTTGAGCTCTCACTCTTATACTTTTGATAACAAGAGAGATGTTACATATTTACAGAACTTTCTCTGATAACAGAAATAATGGTGCAGCAAGTAGCAAAATATAAGTTGAGCATTTGATTTTTTGTCCAGTACACACAAGATCCAAGAGGCCCGACTGGCTCTTAGATGATGAGGCAGGAAGTTGATTCTGTGTTACGGAGGTCCATGATAACGTGTTGAAGCAACATAAAACTTAATCTCTTCTGTTTTGTCTCTTTAATGCCACCTTAATGAAAAGAACGTGATGAACAGCTAGTGCCTGTTTGTTTAATCTCTTCACAACGGCCAGAACCATTTATTCTAATTTACTGAGGAGGCTGTGTAGAAACTATGTGGTGATGCACTGAAATACTTCAATTTGACATAATCATAAAAACACAGGATCCTGGATTTTAATGTTTTCACTGTCACACAACAAGCATCATATAGTTTTAATGAACGTAATGTGTAATATTGTCCGGCAGTGTGGTAACAGTTTTACAGTTTAATATTTATTAAGGTAATTTTTCAGTGGTAAAATCAGGAATCGGAAAGGTAATTAAAAAAGATTGAAACTCTTTAATTTAGTACAATAAGTGAACAGGATGAATATATTGTTATATATAAAAAAGAGGATATTTGTGAGGACTTTCTCTCATTAATGTCATTGACAATTGAGATTATTTCACAAAGGAAAGCTGAGAACAAGTGGTTACACCTTGGCGGATCTATTTACAGTAAATCTAGTACAAATCTAGTTTAACCTCATAAAACAAAACATTTATTTGTCTGTTTTTCCTGGTTTTGTTTTAAATTTTGAATTAAATCTAACTCTCAGTTTCTGTCGTCCTCACACAAGCTCTTGTTCCGGTTGTCAAGCCTTCCATTATCAGTATTTGCATTTGTACCAGTGCATACTGGTCACCATAACGGACAGCCAGGCTGAGACTCAGTCAACACAGTTATCAGAAACAGAACAAACAATCAAAGGGCAGGTTCCTACAGCACATGAACTATAGTAGAACATAACTCACATGATGAGATTATCGAGAGCATCGACCTCTTCTTATAAAAGTTTAAAAAAACGTCATACTGTGTTGTCAGACGCATGATTTATGTTACTTGTGATGCAGATTATTATGCGTTTGAGGCTGATTACAGCACAACAGTCTTTTCAAAATGGGACCCAAAAGACAAATATGTGAATCCTGATTGGTAGTTTTAGAAATACTGGACTCACTGTAATATATTTCTATACATGTCCTGTGTATGTTTTCTGTCCACTAGGTGCCTTCCAGGCGGTGCGAGCCCTGATGATAGTGGGCGTTGTGCTGGCTGTGCTCGGCGCCGTGATATCAGTTTTCTCCCTGCAATGCCTCACAATGAGCAACATGGAAGACACAAGCAAAGCCAAGATGAGCCTCACCGCTGGCATCATGTTCATCATCGCCGGTGAGTCACATTTTTAAATGAACACAAGTAAAGCTAAAAAAAAAGGAGCATCTGAACTTGAAATAAACCAAGAAGCCCCTTTATGGAGTCAGCAAACTAAAGACTTCCTGTCTGTCTGTCTCAGGTGTGTGCGGCATTGCAGGAGCTTCCATCTATGCCAATCAGATTGTGTCCAGTTTCAGGATGTCGACCTACAACAACTATGGAGGAGGAATGATGCAGGGCGGGATGGGAGGAGGGATGGGAGGAGGGATGGGAGGAGGGATGGGAGGAATGCCAAGGTAGGATATTTATTTTTTCATTTTCTCCATATTATTTACATGATGGACATACATACGTCTTGTTTTGCTGACCTGTGTTGTGTTTACAGATACACATTTGGCCCTGCACTGTTTGTTGCCTGGATAGGAGGCGGCATCCTGCTCATCGGTGGCATCCTCGAATCTCTGGCTTTCAAGGGAATGATGAAAGATGACAAACCAAGGTGAGTCCACACTGAGATTTTACAACTGATGAGAACTACTTTGGTGATTTGTTTTCATAATCAGAGCAGAACTACCTTCATGCCATGTGTTGCCTCTCGCTTTTCAGCTACCCTGGAGTTGTTTACAAACCTCAGTCCCGCACCAAAACCGACCACGATGATCATCATTCAGAGGGCGGCAGGAAACAACAGAATTATGTGTAACTTTAACCAAAGTTTGCTTTTTTTTATTTACCTGCAGCAAGCTTTGTAGGATGGTCTAGTTGCATCATGTGTGTACGCGTTCAAAACTATCTAATGATGCGAGTCAGTCATGTCATATGAACAGCTGTAGGAAGGTTAAAAAGATGTGGCAAAATATTTAGCTTTCACATACACATCTCAGTGGTTACTAGATCTTTATAAATGCTCCGATTCTGTGTGTAACTGAAGCTTTTTTTTTAACTTGAATTTTGTTAAATCATTTTTTATGTATGTTTGAGAATAAAACATCGATTTCTGAAACGTGTGTTAAATGGTTCCAGTGACTCTGAAAATGTATTTACTGATAACATATGAACACCTGATGTGAAAATCAAGTTGTTTAAATTCTATTAATACAGGAGCCATCTGAGTAAAGGCATTTTAAGATATAAATTTTATCTTTATATGCATTTTTTTTCAAGTGTAGTTATCTGTAGCCAACTTGCGATAATGCTCTAATATATTTAAACTGCCTGCAGCACTTTTCCTTGTTGTCACCATGTAAAGTAAAATCTGTAATTTGCTTAATCAGACTGGTAGCCGTGTGAAACAGAAGAGAAGCTATAGATGTTCGATCTGTGTTTTAAAGTTGCTACACAGTATTCTTGTTGACTATCCAGCACTTTCATGCTGCATAGTTCTGTACTGGAAAGGCAAACAGACAGTTTATGGTTCCTCTTCCCTTTCAAAAAAAAAAGTTTGTAGGGAAATAAATGATCAAAACTATTGTCCATATGTAACTTATAATGCACTTAGATCTGTAATGAGGTCAGTAAGTGTGAAGTGGTGAACATAAATATGTTTTTTCTTCCATTTTAAAAAAGGGGACATGGTGATCTTGTTGTAATTTAATTCTGGAGATAAATCTCAGGGATAGTTTTGACAATACATTTTAAAATTCTGGGCTGCACTAAGAGTTTTAGCCACACACTGATTAAGCATGTTTTGAAACCCATTTTGTTCAGGTTGCCCTCCTGTCACGCAGCACTGAGCTGCAATGCAGTTTCAGATCACTAGATGTCAGCAAATCATTGTCTTTGATTTTAAACGTCTGAGTTAACACACTTACAAAGCAGTAATCTCTACTGGAATAAGAAAAATTATCCTGTCATCATACACTTGTATTTTCCATTAGACAAAAAAATAAAATACTCCATTGACAGAAAAACAATTTTATTTGTTTATTGTTGCATATTTAAACCGCCACCTCACTTGCTCAAAACAAACATCCAAAACAAAATCCAGTTTCTCTTCGAAGCAGAGGACGCAGAGACACACAAATGTACATCAGAGCTCACATCCCAAAACTGGTTTACTGTGAGGTCTTCACTAACGTGTGCCTCCGCAAAGACATCTGCATCTGAGGAGCAACTAGGACTCATTCACTCTCACCACAAATCCCATCTGTCACAATGTTAAGCATTATAAAAAATAATTATACAGGAATATTGGACACACAGACAGAGGGAAAACAAAACAGTTCATGATGTACAGTATTGTTTTTTTTAAGACCGAATGGAACCACTTTGAGACATGATTTATCTGTGATGTTGATCATTATTTCAGGTGTGTTGTGATTATGTCGTCTCACACGCTCACAGAAGTTATTTTGTAAAATCCGCACAAGAAAATCATGATTTTCCGATACAAAAACAATGACTTAACAACCATCTATCAAGGCCGAGTTGTGTACAAATTGGTAAATACCTAAAGGGACAGTTCACCCAAATTACAAAACAAACATTTTATCTCCTGTAGCCATGCAGCTAGTTTCTGTTTAATTTGCTCGGGTGCCGCAACCTGAATCCAGTGAAGATTAATTTTGTTTGTGGTCTTTAATACATTTAGAGGCTACATTTACAGCTACATGTCTTTCTAGAAACAGTGTTCCCGCTACAAAGTTTTCATCCAGACTATTTCTTCAGTACAGCGTTTCTAAAAAGGCAAGTTGCTGTTAAATATTTTAAATGTCACTTTTAAATGCTGTGAACTCCACAAACAAACAAAAAACCCCATTCACCTGAAAGAGGAGGCAGAAATCCCAGAGTGATATCTCAAAGCCTTGGCACATAAAACAGAAACTATCTGCATGAATAGGTAACACCAGAGGTAAGTGAGATAATATGTTTCTTTCTTATTTGGCTAAAGCGACCCTTTAACTAAAGACTTTAAAAAAAAAAAAAAAAAAAAGTTGGATTCCTGTGTCTATATCCGTTCTAATTTCTCACTCAGGAACTCCTCCACGCTGTCTGTGTTCCACTTGAGGATGCTGAGCTCCTCGGCGATGTTCCCGTTATCGTCCAAAAGCTTTAGTACAGGATCGGAGCCTCGCACGTACTGAAGTGTGGGAGGGGGGTGAGTGGGAAAGAGAGAAAAAGAAGAGCGGTGTGTTAGGAATGCAAGTTTGACCTCGATACAAATGACAAATATTCATAGAAATGCTTGTGACTCATTTGATGAGCATAATCTCATCTTATCTTATCCCACAGGACTGTTTCTTATGATAAACCTTAATGTGTCTTAATTATGACATCACGCTGCTACATCATCACACACACCTTGATCTGAAGACCCTTGAACATCTTCGGCTTGTCACTCCTGACAAAAGCTGTGGAGATAAAAACAGCGGTGAGACAAATGTTGGGTCATGAATCAGTCAATTAGCCTTTTCTATTTTAGTGCCAAGGTCTGCGGTTAGCGACAACTGCCAAACCTCCTGAGAATGCGGCGTTAACAGCAGAGGAGACAGTTGAGAACACAGGACAGCTACAGCTGAGGTAAACAAATGACAGCCATATGGCTCAGACAGGGCTCCAGACGTCCAGCCCCCCCCCCCCCATACTGAGGCGAGCTGCAGTAACTCCATCAATGTAACCTGACACTGAATTAACCAAATGTTACACTGAGCAGAGATGGGAGGTCCACTCCCAGGAAACAGAGGATAAAACACTTCAAAAGCTTGTTTGAAAACCAGCCCTCAGGCGTTTTAGACCACCTACTGCAAAAAGCGATTTCAAAAGGATACATTACACACACACACACACACACACACCCATTTGATTAAGACACAGAAACCCCTAAAGCACAAACTCATTTTAAGGAAAGAGATCATTAATATCAGAATATTATCACGTTCCTAAAGAGAACTCACCTTGGACTTGAGGGAACCTCCCCAATTTTCATCCACACACCTCAAGGATGGCCCCGGCGTAGAGCTGTGTGTGCAAAGAAACACATCATAAAAGGTCCATGAGGAGGCCCCCCCCCCCCCCCACATACACACACATCAATGCCCGCACACAGAGACAGAATAGGCTGCGGCCCTGCTGGTGGTAGGATGCCTGGCCTGAAAGAGTAATTTGATTCAGGCAGACTGATTCATAAATGTGTCCGGGTGACTCCTTGGGGGTCATTAAACTGTGAGGCTGTGCATATGGAGCAGGGCTGATGGATGGCGGTTTGCGCAGGGCTCACTTGTAATCAAACCTCCAGCACCAATATACAATAAGTTAGAGGAAATTGGAGTGTCACAGCAGTATTTCAAGACCGTGCTCTGCTCGCCGTTTCAGGGAGGAGAGTGGCAAATGGCCTGGTTGGCTGGTTCACACAGCAAATTAAATTACGCATGCAAAAAGCGAAGATCCTTCCCTCTTCTCCCCCGGTTCCCCAGTGTTTCTGTAAACAATGTAGCACTGCAGAAATTAAATTTTTGAGCTTTTCATTTTACCACACATGGCAGATCAGAGACAAGTCACACTTCTGTTGGGAACTAAGAACCAAAATGATAGACGTCTACCTGGACTCACTGGAGCATTTCAACATATTCTTGTGTGGAAAAACTATTAATTATCCACCCTGTGCATCAGTGATTTCATTAAGCATGTATTAAAAGTATTGCTTACCTAACCAATCCAACCATTTTCATCTAACTGTAAGACACTCTACCAACCTTACAGGCAGAGAAACTACATTCACTACAGCCTAAAAAAATTCAAACACTAAACATAAATAGTGTTGTGTGGTCAATTAAACAAACTAGATAACACTAACAGTTAACAACAAACAGAACTAATAGAATATAATTGACAGGTTTTGCCCTTTAACGAGGATCCGTGATAATCTGAAACCATAAACAAGGCTTTAAATACCAAAAGGAAATCGGTTTACGGGACTTTCTTTTCCTTAAATGGGGATTATTCTGGATCATTCAATCCTAGCGCTATGAAAAGACCATAAAATTATTCTAGTGTGCCTCTTAACTCGTATAACAACAGTTTAAGTGTGAGTCAAGATAAAGGATAAAGCAGGTGATATTCTATTTTTTTCTTACTGCCACCAAATCCCATTTAAAGACTAAAACCAACGATGTGTTTTTTTCTGTCAGCACTTCCCGGACTTGCCCAGCCTTTCTGTGGCACTCAGCCACGATCCCGCTGGTTCCTCCAGGAGTAAATCTTTAAAACTAGGTCACCAATATATAGTTTCATTTTTTAAACAAGGCTAAATAATTTACCAAAAACACCTGAGCACTGTGGTTTAGTGCAATAGTTGCTCAAACAGGAGTAAATTGTGCATTTGATGAGGGCTGTTTGCAGCTGCAGAGTTGTTGTTGTAGCAGGTATTTACAGCAGCAAACAGTGTTTGTTGGATTTAATCAAAACAAATGACAGTTCCCATGTTCATCATAATAAAAAGGAATAAGATATATCACACCACATAGACAATACCTGTTAACAGGATCAATTCATTCATTTGATCACAATAATAAAAATACAGAATATTGCTAAACTCATCCTTTGAGAGTTAGAAGAAATGAAATGGAGGCTTCTTGTGTTATGTCAACAACTGTACGCTACTAATACTGGCCTGACACACACGCACTTTGTTCTACAGAGACATACTGTATTAGTGGCACCCAAGGGAGCTGAGGTGCTGCTATGCGCGGGTGCTCTGCAGAGAAAGCGCACATTTGAAAATGAGTAACCGAAATGTCCTCCATGCTCAGTGAATCTTACTAATCGACTAGGCTGCGCAATAAGCCATTACTCAGAGGGTTTAATGACACGGCACTGATGTCAATTGCCAGACTGAAAGAATTCTTAAGGCAGATAATTGTTGCCGTCTGAGGAGAAAATGTGCTTAGTTACACTGTCGTCTCTACTGGTAACCTAAGAGTGCAGCTGGAGACATGCAATTGCTTCTTCTAAGTGACATTTTCACTCAAATCGTGAGGAGAAAGGAGGACTAATCTTTCCTCTAAGTGTCTGTCTGAAACAGAGTTATCATCAAGAGGTGTAATGAGGTGTGCGCTACACTTTTTCCAAGGTGCTGTTGCTAGGATACCACACACGCTCTAGGGGCTTTGCTTAATCAAAGAAAAATTACATTGTTTTTCCACCATCACTTGACTCTGTGTTGATCCGTCAGAGCACAGCAGGGACTCCTTTTGAGTCTGCTGTAATCACCGGTGCAATGAGCACACAGGAACACCTCCTCGCTGGTTACAGAGAGGTTGTTACTGCGTTGACGTTTCTACCCCGTGGGGAGAGTCAATCTGGGGTTAAGGAGCCGAAACTCAAAAACATCACAGAGAAAGATTGAGACGGACAGCTAGTGACGGAGGTTGTGTGTTTGTGTGTGTGTGTGGAGGCTCAGATTTGATGCACAGCTGCCAACAGTGTCAACAGACCCAGCGACAGAAACGTTAAAACTAGGTTGTTTTTAGTAGCACTACAAATGTTGGGGGACGTGATCCTTTCAGTAAATGTGACACGCTCTCATGAGGAGATCTTCTGAGTGCTACTACTACCCACCAAGCAGTCTGTCTTCTGTGAAGCGACAGTAAATAACTACAGATCAGCTCAAGTAGCCACAGCTAATAAACTGAATCTGTTGCGCATCATCAAATAAATCTTATTTGAGGTGTCAAGTTTGAGTCATAAAATAGCAATAGGTGCCTTCTATTTTATCCTTTTACTGCACGCTCTTTTGTTAACCTTGTTTATGGTTACGCTTCTTTTCTCACTGAATCTCCTTTATTAAAAAGGTCTCTATAACACGCGTCACGCTGTGAATGAATCTAGACAGGCAATTACTTTCTGTTTGCCTGTACCGTGAGCTACGTTGTTCCCTTTACCTTGCGCGCTTCCATCTGGGCCTCCTGCTGGCAGCACTGCCGACAGTCGGGCTGGAGCTTGGTGAGGCTGAACTCCCCGAGCAGGTCACAGGAGCTGCACAGCAGGTTGCTGGAGAAGCCCAGGTCCCTGCATGCCTCCGATGACAGCTCGGCACCGTACGCCGACAGCTGGAGAGAGGAAGGAGAAGATAAAAGGGACACAAATGAAAAAACAAAAAGGTTGGTTTTTTCTTTTTTTTACAAAGTGCTCACTCACTTCTCATAGGAGTAAAAACTCTGAAAGCAGGAGTTGACAATGTGGATAATGTGTGTTTACAAGTGCAATAAAATCCTAACAGGAACACTAATGAGAGATAACGTGATGTGACTGAAAATGAAACTAAAATGTAACGTGTGTATTACAAGTTTACAATAAAATGACAACTTCTGTGTACAATAGAACTACAATGTCATCATCTATTAATCTACAAGGTTTTGAGGCCATTTAATTAAAAACAATTTAAAATATTACAACAAATGAAATGTTTTGCTGTCGTTTGTGTGACAGTCAATGGGAACGGGTTGTATCTGAATTGAATTTGTGGAGCTGTACGTTATGATTTGTCATATGGCCATCCTGGTTATTGTCTAGTGTCTTGTAAGCCCACATGCACTAGGCACCAGAAAAGGTGCAGGACACTCAAATAAACAAATCAATAAATAAATCAAAAATAGACACTCTTAGCTTTTGCTGATTATCCAACAATAATTTCAGCACAATTCTTTGGTACAAGAGATTTTGTCTGGTAGGTATGTGGGTGAACCACAGACTGTATATAAAGATTATATATATATATATATATATATATATATATATATATATATATATATATATATATATATATATATATATATATATATATATATATATATATATATTAGTTATACAGTCTGTGGAGTGAAGAGGTAATTAACAGGATGTGTCAGTCTGAAGTGTTGTTCATCCTCTTTGCTGCTGAAGAACAAAGTGTTCAACTTCAAGTTTGAAAATGTCCAAATGACAAAGTGAATAACAGATGACTCAGCAGCTATTGCCAGTTTGTGTTGTGCTGTCAAATTTTCATTGAGACGCAAGCAAGTAACGACTCTGTAAACATGATCTGTTTTCACTTTCAGGATTCAGTGAACCTGGAATTCCTCCAAATTTTCTATCTTCATCAAAACTTAAGGTTATTATTTAACTGTGTGTAATATATTTTGAAAACCTGCTTTCTGAACTTTCTCCCTGTTTATGTGCCTCCATTAAAACTTAGGCAGGTAAGATGACGTTTAGAGTAAATTAAATGCATCTATCTCTTCTTCTGACATATGCTAATGAATATGACTGCTGTCAAATTAAACCTGGGGTGTCATGTAATTGAAATCAAATGACTTTGAACATGTGATGCCATAGACGAGGGCCGGGTAATCTTCAAACGCCAGTGACAAAGGATTTAGAATAAGATAGAGTACTTTATTGTACATAGGCTCCTCAGCCTCCCAGTGAGTGTCCCAGCCTGAACTGTCCCATTAGGAAAGGAACATAATCTGGGACAATTTGATGATGCTGAAGTTAGCTTCCCATCCAGGGTTAAGGGAAAAGTTAAGGGAAACATGAATAATGACATTTAGCAGCTTATTCTCTGATTTTTCACCACTTACACTTATGAAAAAGTGTTAGACATCGTAGCAGAAGCCTTAACACTGTTTAAACTAACTTTCAGATTTGTGAAACCTTTATTTTATTTAAGAAAACAAGTTAAAGTATGGTGGTTTTTGATCTGGACCTGGTCTAATGTGGTCTGGATGGGAATAAAGCAGTGAAATCGCCCTCTTTTCAGTTTTCACAAATAGAATAAACGAATCTGAAAGTGGATTTAAACAGCGTTAAGACTTTTTCTAGGATGTCTAACACACTCATAAGTGTAAGTGTTGAAAAAACGGAGAATCAGCAGCTAATTATCAAGTTACACGTTTCCTTTAACCCCGAATCTAAGTTAACTTCAGTGTCGTGACAATTTGACACTTTTATATTTGCCATTTCTTCTCTGAGTGTGACACTGATATGAGTAGAAAGCACCTTGAGGATTTCAGAAGGGTATCGGTGCGGATATAATGTACTGGCTTCATATCGAAATATGCTGCTTAAGTGCCAATTGCAGAAATTGTCTCACATTACTTGAGGGTTCCAGCAGGAACAGATTCTAACGGGGATACATAACTATCTGAAACCCCGGAAGTCCTGGTTTATTGTTCTCTTTCTCTTCCACAACACCCGTTTTGACACAGTAGTTGGTTTATAAACACTAAAACATAATTAGCCAAGAAACCAGACACTGAGAATGGTTCACTTTCCCTCCACTGTTCGTAGGTTTGGAGGATAAGCCACGTCATTTTGGAGCTCGGGGCTCAGCAGGATGCGGCTCACAAAACTGAACATAACGTCTGACAACCGACAGCTACGCCGGCCGCCGATATTATTCATACAGCGCTCCTGAAAGCGGATACATTTGCTCAGCTTCAGTGTTCATAAACTCACCGTTTGTAGAAGCGACAGAAGCCACAGGAGATATACTTCTCCCGACATTTTGGAGCCTGCCGTGCTTTGTTGGAGAAAGCTACTCCGAGGACCCCTTTATTTTACTGAAGGGGTGCCCCGTCGCGCCTGACCGATTTTTTTTTTTATGTTTTTATTTTTTTGTCTTGTTTTGCTTTTTTCTCCCTTCCTCGTATTGTTTGGCTTTTGTTGTTATACATTTCTGATTATTGAGGTATATACGCCTCACAACAAAAAATTGAAAGAGCGAAATAATATATTTAACGGTTTTGTTTTTGTTTGTTTGTTTTTTCTCTTGTTTTGTTTTTCTCCCCCTCTCCTTGTATTGTCTTTTGTTGTTATAAATTTTAAATGAAGCATTATATCCACTATACACAATTCTGTAATATTGTTGTACATATGCCTCACAATAAGAACAGAAATTTGAAAGAGAGAAATAAAATGTTTGACATAAATTATATTAAATATAAGATTCGTACATTCATACAAATGTGCAAAATAATCGGTTTAAATTTAGTTTTTAATTATTTTTTGCACGACATAAAATATGGCATAAAACAAGGTCGCCGCAAATGTTCTTCTTCGCCTGTTATTCTCGTGTTGGAAAGAAGAACAGCGGCCTCTTCTGTCCGAGTTCCGGTCAGTTTGTTTTGAACTTAAATTCATGTTCATGTTCAGTCACATCACAATTCTGGCAGAACCTGAATAAATGGAGAGATATTCAAATGAAAAATGTCTCAAATTCGAATATACAAAGATAACCTTCTCCTAATAAATATCTGATAGGGTCAATATAATCATAATAATTTAGTAAATATCATGTTCATTACATGTATATGGGAAAATCAGAAACCCTCACTAACTTGGTTTAGAAATGAATTAAAGTATTATTTATCTTCCTTACTAATACTAGCTGACACACACCAGCCAATACAAAAATGTGTCATACTATGTCACGGTTTCTGGTGTTTTGACCAAGACTGTATGTTTAATTATTTATTCATTTGATCATCTCTGCCACCACATGGGTAATCTGTGTTGATAGAGTCTCAATATATTAATGATTTATGGTACAATAATTTAGATGTGTGATTAAATCTAATTGAACCTTGATGCACTGACTGAAATGTAAAGATACTTTGCCTCAAGTATATTTATTTTTATCATGCACATGTACTTATTATTATTATGTTTTTACTTTTATTTAGGCAAGAATTAGAGTAATGTGGGTAATTTCTGAAACTGGCACTTCAGCAATATATTTGATATGAAGCCAATACATTATATCTGCACTAAATACCATTCTGAAATCCCTAAGGTGTCTAATCATAAGAGAAAAGAGAATGCAGATATCACACTCAGAGAAAAAAATGTCAGATATAAAAGTGTTCCTTGTGCCAAATTGTCGCAGATTATTTGCATTTCCTAATGTGGGACAGTTCAGACTGAAATCTGGGACACTCACTGGGAGACTGAAAAGCCTAAGTCACCTTAATTCATACAATAAAAACTTCTCTGGTCAGTAACACTTAAGGCCAAGTACATGTTGTTACAGTAATTACAGTATTTTTGCTGTTACAGATAGTATAGTAATTTATTATATTATGTGTTAATATCAGTAATAATATAATTTGCGTCCTGCCTAGAAATAAGTAAAAACTAAACATTACAAGACTAAGAGCCCTGAATAACTATTGGTATTACACATTGTACTTAAATGCACATTTCACCAGTTTAACAACATATATGCTGTTCCACATCAGTAAAACCATGTTTTACATGCTGTAAACCATTTCAATACACATTTCAAAACACATTTTCTAAAGTGGGACAATGAAAATTTGACTTAAATAGGAAATGACATAAAATAAACACCAGCTCTCAACAATAGCTGATAACTACTAGCAACATTGCTTCATTATATTACTCTAAATGCTTTGTCACTAAACTTTTGACTGGAGTTCACAGCAAGTACTTCTTGTTGAGAGATTGCCCAGCCACACGTGTGAAGTCATTTGATTTCAATTACGACACCCCAGGTTTAATTTGATAGCAGTAATCATTAGCATTTTGTAGAAAAATAGATAGAGGTATATAAGTTTAGGTGTCCCATTTGGCAATGTCCCACATTACACTAATTCACCTTATTTTTGTATTTAAATTCAATTCAAAGAGGCTTTATTGGCATGATATAGTACTAGCACATTGTACAAGGTAGTACAAGGTAGTACAAGCAGGGAAAAGTACAGTTTTTAAGATACAAACGATCATTTTGTAATGCAAATATACATTAAATATGCGGAAAGGAAGGAGAAAGAAAAAAGTATCAAGAACAGGAAGCAGAACATAACTGATGGATATAAACAACAATATTCTACTTTTTTTTTCTTCTTTTTTTTTTGAGGAATGCATAATCGATATTCATACAACAAATTGTACGTATATGGTATTGTTCTCAATAAAGTTTCAAAAAAAAAAAAAGGTCAGTTTGTTAAAGATGGTCCAATCCCGTCTGCACAGGCAGTGACTGTGGACCAATAGAAAGCCTCAGCTGTTGGTGGACTGGTGATGCATCCAATGGCCTGAGTGTCAGTAGCAGGCTGTCCGTGGTGCGCTGCTGCTGCTGCTCAACACACTGGCCGGGACAGGACAGACCTACATGGGGGACGCAGGCGACAGCGGCTGGTACCACCGCTCCTACAATACGGAGGGACAAATCCGCACTCTGGAGAAATCTCTAAGGCTTCACGGTGCTCAGCTAGTGGGAATTGACTTCATGAAATAACCGAGCCGAGCATGAACACATCGCATTTGAGGTAACCAGAGGATTTGAACACTGGGAGATATCCACATACACACACATACACACACACACACACACACGCACACAGAGAGAGAAAGAGAGAGAGAGAGGGGGCCATGCACAAACACTCAGCCGCTTTGTAATCACCGTCGTCGCTGTGTGTGTTTTCAGTGTCTCCTCCTATGAGCATGGACTGACCACATCCCTCTCTGGATGATTTGATGGGGCTGCTCAGAGTCATGATGCCGCCCAAGTTGCAGCTGCTGGCGCTGCTGGCGTTCGCACTGGCCATGTTCTTCCTGGAGAACCAGATCCAGAAGCTGGAGGAGTCCCGGGGAAAGCTTGGTAAGTTTAAAAAAGGGGGCTCTCTAGCCCGATGCCATCCCGTCACAGCACTCCAGGGACACCGCACGGCTGTGTGTGAGCTCTCTCTCTGTTGGGTCAGTGTAGATTTGTGCAGCCCCATTGTTGTGCATTCGCGTCTAGAAGAGGTGGTGTGCTGAGACACTGGCAGCACTTCATACACCACATACGGTCCATCATATGGCTCAGAGGATCTGGGAGCTGTCCTGCTGAACTCTGCATGACTGATAAGACTAAAAAGTTGAACTATTCCAAATGTTTGCTCACATTCAATGGATATAACCACAGATAGTGTTACCCTCTCATCCTAGTCTGTGCAATGCAGTGTGAGACTGAGGAAGTGCTGCTGTCTTAAACCAGTTACCCTGTGACAGAGGAAGCAGCCGAGTGTGTGTTTGTAGACTGAAAAAAGGCTGCAACTAATGATTATTTTGACAGTTGTTTTCTGGATTAAGCGATTCATTGTTTGGTGTATGTAATGTCAGAAAATACTGGAAATTATCCATCGACAGTATTCTAAAGGTGACGCCTACAGTTTGCTTTTTTGTTTTTTTCTGACTAACAGCCTGAAAGGCAAATATATTTAGTTTACAATTATGTAAAACTGAGGAAAAGCAGCAAATATTAATATTATGAGGAGCTGGAATTGGAGAATGTTTGGTCTGGTATACTTACTCGCAGGTATAACAGGATCTCAACAGCTAATTTGGAAATGTAGGACTTGAAATATTAGAGCCGAGTGAGACTAGTAGGAGTGTCCAAAGAACAGACAGAAAACATCTTTTTGCTCAAAGTCATTTTTAGTAATATTCTGCATGCATGGGGACGCCACCCTGCTGCAAATCCTCCCCTGCCCCTTTACCAAACTCTCCCCTCTGATTGAAACGTGGCCGGCGCTGCGTTCAAATCTCATTGCTAGCTCCCATCAGGGGCTCAGTTCCAATAAAGATCTGGGACATTGCAGGATTATCTCTCTGGTGCCTCCACTGTGGGGATTTTTAAGGAGCAGCAGAGCGGTGCAGACACCCTGAGGGTGCAGCCAGCATACCTCAGGGGTTCACACACCACCTTTTGCGTCATTTGATGAGAGTAGCAGCCTGGCAGAGCATGGAGAGAGGGCAGCCGGTACACCTTTTACACGGCAGACATTTTGATGGTTATAGCAGGAAAAGCACAAGTGTTACTAATAACATTAATAACAGCTGCATACCATTTAGGTGAGCTGGTTCCAGGGTTGTGGTATTGTGCACGCTGGCTCAGTTGAATAGCTTACAGCGATATTAAATAGAACAGAGAAATCATTAATGTCATTAGTAACACAGCGTGTTTCCTGCTATGACAAGCCAATGTGTCTTTTGTGGATAACATTTCAGTTATTGCACACATGGGTGTTTCAGCTTCTTCTGACCTCTGCTCAGGTTGAAGTGAGGCACAGCTATGTTGGGATTCATGTGAGGTCACCAAACTTTGACAAAGGTATAAGTTTTCCTGCTCAAATAGGTGCAGCTAAACTAACCGGCGAGGGGAGGGAGATGTCACTCAGACACAGTCTGTATACATCCACACGGTTCTGAGAGGCCTAATTAACAAAAAATAAGTGAAAATACCTGTGAACTGTGGCTGTGTGGGGGCTTTAAAGTTTGTGTTTGGGCTGCAACTAACAATTGTTTTTGTAATTAGTTAATTGTTAAGTCTATAACATGTCCCAAGAAAATGCCCTTCACAATGTCCCACAGTTCAAAATGACTCAATGTCTTCATATTGCTCAGTCAGCTGCTCTTTTCAGCTCCAGACATTTTGCTTGATAAATTATTTAAATGATCACTCTGTTATTGTTACGTCAATCGACTAATAAATCAAATCAATTAATGATGTTTCAGCACCAGTTGGGGCCTGACGTCATGCCACTTTTACTGGGACTGGAGCTGAAACCATTAGTTGATGAATTGAATAGTCGATTGGCAATAATTTTGACTGTTTTAATCGTTTTTTGAGGCAAAAATGTTCAAGCTTCTCAAATCTGAACATTGGCTGCTTTTCTTTCTTTTCAGTGTTGCTCAACTAAATGTCTTTGAGTTTTGGACTATTGGTCATACCAGCTCATTATGTCAACTTGCACTTTGAAAAACTGCAGTGGGCGTTTTTCAGTATTTTCAAATATTTTATGGACAAAATGATTAATCGAAAAAATACTCAGCAGATTAATTTATGAAAATGATTGTTAGTTCTAGAGCTGCGACTAATGATTATTTTCTCAATTAATCGACTAATGGTTTGGTCTACAAAACATCTGGAAACAGTGAAAAATGGCATTCATAGTTTCATTAAGTCCAAGGTGATGTCTTCAAATTGCCCGGTTTGTTCTACCAACAATCCAAAATCCAAAGATATTCAATTTACATAAGACTAAGAAAACCAGCAAATCCTCACAAATGACTAGAAGTGGGAAATGTTTGACATTTATACTTTTAAAACAACTGAAACGATTAATTGATTATCATAATACTGAGTAATTCAACTTTCTGTCTTTACAGTCAACGTCTGTAAAGATGAGGCTACACTGGAAAGGTTTTAGGCCAGATTGTGAATTGAATGGTTAACAGTCAGCTTAATTGAATAAAGTATCCCAGCTGAGTTCTCATATGTTGGAACAATCAGGAGACCTGGGGGTATAGATGGCTATATTGGCCTGTGACATGGTTTACTGCTGCTGGAAAGGACTATACATTACACCCTGTGAAAATCCAAACCCTCCTGGGCTGCACCCCCACACACACACACACACACACACACAACTACACACACTCTCTTCCCGATGCTGAAACAGAACCTGAGAGGCCTTTCCCCTGACTGCCCACCACCAGGAGAATCTGTTGACTTGGCAAAAAGCAATCTGATGGATGACTGGACTGAGCAGACGTCTGTACACTGGAGCTCTGAATTATGTGCTGCATAGCCAAATAGTTCTGACTGAGGCTTTCACAGACACGACGCTGACAGACAGCCACAGGGCTGCTCGCATTACCAGGTACGCCTGCTGCAGGTCCATCTGTGCAACAATAAAAACCAGCTTAATGACCACGACCAGGACAGGTGGTGTCCAAACCCAAATCAACACTCTGAGAATAACTCTTCTGTGACACTGAGGGGAGAGGAAAAAAAACTTTTGGAAGGATATGTCACCTTCCTGTATCATGTTTTCACATGTTCACATTCAATTTCGTATGGGTTGGAATGACCGGCACCCTCTCCTCATAATGTGGGATCCTATTTCCTGGCATGCAGGTTGAATCATTTCCCCCATTAGACACCTCCCGCAGGGCAAACAAGCTGTGATTTGCTTCCAAGCTAATCGTCATCCCAAGGTTTCACCGAGGAGTCTCCTGCATTACAATCATGCCGCGATGCAGATGTGTGTCCTGCTGTGGGCCTAATCCATTACTCTGACAGTATTTCTCTCTGGCTGCTCATCGGCACTGCTGCCAGCTGGGTCAACAGTAACGCAGGCTGACTGCGTGAGGACTGACGGACGGACGACGGACGGACGGACGGATGGGTGGATGAGTAGATTCAAGGCCACTTTCCCCGTCAGGGTTGCCATTAACTCCCTCTCAGTTCAGCCAATTTTAGACACTCACCTTGAGGAATTTCACGCTACTTTATTCTAAAGTCTGAGACTGATAAATCCCTCGTAATGGTTCACTGACGTCAAACAGGAGATGAATGCTTGAATTTGATTCAGCAGTGATTAGATCTTTTCAACCAGTCGAGGAAATGTAATCCGCTGGTTAAAAGAAGGCAAGAAGCCAACCCAGATGAAATTTCCTTTTTAAAGCAGCTCTTAAAGAGGAACCACCAGAAGCTTTTCTGGTTCTTTTGAAGAAAAAAAAAAAAAGATTATGTCACAGCAAAAGTATGATTTATTGATGAATATGATTATGAAATTTCTATCTACATGCAGATTACTTTGGCATTGGTCTCTTTTGATATGCAGAGCTGACACTTGTGATAAAGTCAAACTGGAAACTGTTGGATAGGATGTCATATCCCCTCTGAACAAGCTTAGTAAAGACTAAAATGCCACCAGTGTGTGTGTGTGTGTGTGTGTGAGAGATGTATTTTGATAAATGGATCCTCAAGCCAATAACTCTCTTTAGTTGTTCTGAAACATCACTTTTCTTCTTATTCCTGTCTTTCCTGGCTGAAAGCATGTTCATTACACAGTTGAGTGCATCATTATTTGTATAGCATCTGTCCTTACTACCTGCTTTTATAGATTCAAAGCATGCGACTTATTTCCTCTGGGAGAATGTTCCAACACACAAGTTTTCACACTTGTAATCACAGCTTTTGAGCAGCTTGTCCACCCTTTCTGATGCTTTCAAAATCAGTCAGTAACAAAGCTTGTGTGTGTGTATATAAGTGGCAGGTTCATTCTTGAGGGCATCTAAGGTATATTGAGAGCTGCGTAAATAGAAACGTTGCCTATAAAACTGTCACCTTATGGCCTTTATAACTGGACCAGACGACGACCTCTTCACCCCTCCGCCCCGCAAGCCATGTGAGGGCTGTGTGTCACCCACCAGGACCGATCCGCAAGACTTTCCCCCCTCAGCATCATCGCCTTTTTATCTGCTGGCCCGTTATTCAGTCTGATTAAAGGAATTCAATTTCCATCTGTTCCGTGGTGATATTTAGTTCCAGACACAAGCGGCTCTGTGATGAGCTCTGAGGGAGAAGAGAGATGCTGTTGAATGCAGAAGGAGGAAGCGATGCATGCGCTCATTGTCAAAGTGTTTGCCGAGCTGACGCAAGACTTTTTAAACGTTCGCTCGTCACTCACGGGGTTTGAATTCGACTTTGATTGTCATGCCAGGCACTCGCAGCCTCTAGCCCACCCTCGTGCTCTGCCGCCGAGGGACCCGGAGGTCTGGTCAGGAATTTGCTCTTGAAAGGACATTGGTCAGGCATCGCTACTCACTGCGTGCACTGTGATTGGGCGACGTTCCACCTCAGAGCTGCCCGGATGCTGCTCAGATCCCCGCTGTACATCCTTCATTCTGAGACCTTGAGCTGCAGTTGTGTTTCAAATTTTACTCCTATTGGTGATCCAAGTGTCTACCTGGTTTCCTTTTTACTCCTACATGTTTGTCAAGTGCGTGTCAACTGGTTTCTGTGACTCACTCAAAGGGCTGCTTCCTTTTAAAGCTAATTGGTGACACACCGGCAGAACTCAACCAGACCGAGCCCCGTTTCTTTCCACAACTCCAGAAGTCAACCCCCCCCAAATGTGTATCCTCCAGCATTTGTTCTCCTTCTTCATGTTATTTTCTCATCCCTTCTGTGGACACAGAACTCAGATTCCCTTTGAACTCTCCCTGACACCCTACATCTCTGTTTTTAGCTTCCCTGAGGGGTATAAAGGGTGCATGAGTCATTTGCTTTCACTCTGCATGTTGGCATCTGGTACTGTAAGCAGCCGGTAGCGTCTATCGCCTAGACGGGCTCAGTCACTCTCTGAAACATGCCATTTGAGCGGCTAATGGAGGAGAGCCCACTGCGGAGACGGGCGTAGGTGTCGGGGATGGATTTGCTGTGGGAGGTGGGGAGGCAGAGCGCTAATGGTCATACTGGGCTTTCGCTGTATTGTTAGAAGCAGGCTTTGATTGGGCCCCAGGATTTATGGTCTCTGGCATGCACTTTGTCCGACAGGGAATGTGTTCCTGCAAAGTGGCGCGCACGGCAGCAACCGGAGCCGGCACCGTGTCCGCTGCTGTAGCAGGATGACAGACAGGCTAATCGGGGTGTTATGGACGGTTTCACAACCTGCATGTAATTGGAGGCCGTTGGAGAAGAACACCCCGCTCCAGTACCACCCATCACTCCCCTCAGCTGGCGTCTACCCAAAATTGCCTCCCCACTTCTTTACACAGATGCACTTTTTTTTTTCCTCCCCTCCTTGCTGTCTCCCCTCTGTCTTCATCTCTTCTCATGTCACTGTTGGGCAGAGGTGTCGGCTCACTCGACTCGAAGGAATGTGGCAGCAAAACCCTGCAGGTCTGTTTTTTATATTGAACGCACAGGGGACAAGTGGAGCTTGACAGATGGCTGATGAGATACTCTTTAGTTGAAAAGATAAATCAGACGTAGGTCAGCAAACTGTCCTGCAGAGATTCTCACAGCTCAGAGCGAACTTTGATCCTGGATGCTGATGTGACTTTTTCGTCAGGCAAGGTTTCAGAAATAATCAGTTTTCCTTTCTCGCACGATCTCCACACTCCATTTTGATGATGATAAAAGCTACATGATCTGATTTACACTCACTATGGCTCACACCTCGCCGTACCTAGTGAAAGCCTGTGGGGTTTTTGACAGATGATGGAGCCTGCAGTTGTAAACACGTGACGGCAGGTGTCAGGTCCCTCTCTTCTTCTCTGCAGAGTTAACAGGGTTGGTTTTTTTGGTTTTTTTTCTTCAGCACCAATCAGCTCTTTCTCTGACAGGAGAAACAGCAAGCGGCTAATAAACCTCTGTCATGATAATAACTTATAATGACAGTACTCACATCCTGCTCCTTCTGGATCAATAGTTGTAAACAACTTCTTTATTTGCGTGCCAGGTCTCCTTTGTAATATTCAAATCCCTCTTGTGTTTTACTAACCCCATTGGATGTGCGCCTGAAAGGAAGAATATCCACTGCCGGCTTCGGAAATAAGGTGCTATCAAAGGAAAAGGAGGGAGGTGGAGGAGGGAGGGAGGGGTGTTAGAGGGAGAAGAAGAAATGAAAGAGATGATTTAATTTTCATTGCGACACAGAAATATTTAAAGCCCCGGCTGGTGAAAATCATAAGCCCCTACAAAAAAAAAAAAAAAAAAAAAATGAAGAAAGCAGGCCTGCAGCCTTTTTACAACCAATTTCATCAGAACATGGAGGGATAGAGGAGGAAGGAAGATGGTCGAGTAACGTTGTCCTTCTTCTTCCTCAGCCTCTGGTTCATCTTTGCTCCTATTATTGTAGAGTTGGCTTAAAGATGCCTTTATCTTGTTTTCCTGTAACACATCTAACACTTGGCATCCTCAGGGATGAACTGTTAATGTGATGCTACTACGCTGTTTCCACTCCTCTGTAGTCAGACTTCACCTCTTTCTCCACGCCTCGTTGCTTTCTTTCTGTTTGTCTCTGTGTCTTTATTTGTGCTTTCTGTCTCTTTCCGTCTCCTCGGTGTGCTGAATTTTGTGAGCAGCATTGCCAAATTGCCTGAAATACAACTTGAAGTTCATTAGACAGAATACAAATGAGTACACAGCAAACAGCTGTGTGTGTGTGTGTGCGTGTGTGCAGCACCTTATTAATGAAGTATCTGGGTTGCTGAATATTTAGCTCCCACACTCAGACTGTCCCCCGCTGAGTGAGGATCACTAGATTTGTGCGTCTGCATCTTTTTCCCTTTTTTCTTTGTTACTTGTGTTATTTTTTTCTTAACCACTTCGCCTCGGTTGCTTCTCGCTCAGGAGCGCTACACACCGGATTGATTGATTAAGCTGTTTTTTCTCATAGACAAGTGTCTGTATCCTGCCCTGCCTCTTGCCTCTGACCAGTATTAATGATGCATCAATCCAGCAAACTGTATCATTGTTGGAGCCAATAATAACCTTAATGAAATGGAAAGGAGATCGGCCAGACCTGATCAATCCACGATAAATCCCGTCTCTGTGTCAGTGTTTTAAAAAAAAAACAAACTGTACATGTAGTTTTAGAAACCCTCTGGAACAACATAATTAAAAATTTCACAAGCCTCAAAATAATGTTGCTTTATGAATGTCTCCACTAATTAGGGTTGCAACAAACAATGATTTTTATTAATGTGCTTGTATCTTTTCCAATGAATCCATCAATCTTTCAGCCCTTAAAAAAACACCCAGCAGTTTCTCAGAGCCCAAGGTGACGTCTTCTCATTGCTTGTTTTGTCTAATCAAGTGTCCTAAATTCATTCCGTTTACTATGATTGAGTGCTATTTATTTACATGCATTAATATTAGAGCTGCAAGGATTAGTCGAGATTAGTCAGAAAATGAATCGGTGAACTATTTTCTTAATCGTTGCTTCATTTTTGCGAAATCATTTTGAGCAAAAAATGCCAAATATTAAAAGACATAGAACACGCATGACTGAAATACAGTTTTACCCAAATACATATGTTTTCTGCCTTATTGATATTCAGCTGTATCATCTTTTTATTGGAATAATAAAATCACACATTGTCACTGGTAAATGAAGTATACATTTTGTGCAATGCAGTTTTTTGGGTCCTGGGTTTTTCTCCAAACAAGCTCCACCAATCACAGGGTTAGGGTGGTGCCTATGTGGCCTGAGAGGCGAAACCCAGGGAAAAGACTGCACAGACCATTTGCAGTGCACAATGATACGTAGATGTTACATTCGTCGACTCAGAGCTTCTCTTATCCGGCTTAATGTGGTTTTGTTATATGGTTTTGAAAAGCAATGAGGGTCATTTCAGCGCCACCTTTTTATAGTTATGAAGTGATTTATAGCCTTATGTGACCTTTTAACGTCCCAAACGCACCCAATCAGTTCCACAAAGTTGAGTTTAAATTGAGAGAAGAAAAAACAGAACACCGGTATTATCAGCCAATCCTGGCCGTAAATGTAGTTCTAGTTCAGGTGTTGGAATCGGTATCTGGGGAGTAAAAGTGGGATCAGCACATCCCATCACAGTGATCCTCTGACGGCGAAACACTACAGCTTCCTTGCTGGATGGATAGCCTGGAGATGCTAAATATAATGAGATGAAAGAAGAGAGGCAGAGAACCAGGAGATGAAAGACACACAGATAAGCCTGCAGAGATAAAGTGATAACAAGTTGAACCGGTCTCGTCGCAGAGATGTTCTGTGGAACGCCGTTCTCACTCAGTAGCACGTTTCTGTGTGGGACAAATCCTCTGCGGTGTTCACCTGTCCCTCCCACTCATCATTAACTCTATGAATAGCTGTCGTCTGTTCGGCCTAATAGAGTGTGGAGTTTTCCCTGGACTCCTATATATGCATTATTAATTATCTGTTACAGGGCCGAGAGATGGAGTTGGAAAGGGAACATCAGATATCTGGGTTGTAGCTCGCAACCAGATCTGCGTTGTTTTGCAAACATTGTTTGTTGTTACATTAGAATACGAGGGCTCTGAGCATCGTATTTCAATGTGAATCTATATGGACTCGACAATCTGTTTAACTTCAAGTTTCTTTCACTTCAAGCTGTCACAGATTTGACTGCGGTGTTTGTGAGGCTTTGGCTGAAGCATTTAACGGTAACAGAGACATTTCTGCTGCTTTGCTTTCTTTGCAGCGTCTAACAAATCCATTTAATAGCTCTTCTCTTGACCAGAGTTACCCAGATATTTCGCTTTCCTTTTTGAAGCGCAAATGCCTCTGTTGGCTAATTCCCACTGCTTAGTCATTGACAATCTGTGCCAAGATGAGATCTGTTCCAATCAATCGCCCCCCCCCCCCCCCCCCCCCCCCCCCCCCCCCCCCCCCCCCTCCTCCTCGTCCCTCCTCCCTCCACAACCTGTCAGACCCGCCTTTACTTAACAAGGCAGGGGAATGATGGGATCTGCCATCTGTGTAAATTGCTCCATAATCTCATCTGACTGTCTGTTTCGGATGAAGCAGACAGAACGCGGCCCTGTTTACCCAGACATTATTGGCTCACCTGTCAGACAGCACCACTGGCTTCGATCGCACAAAAGACATATTATGGGAGAAAGTGGCAGCTTGAACCACAATGATTATCATCTCCATCTATCCCGGATTGTTATCATTAGTGTAGAGACATGGCTTGCATTTAGACAAGGAATAATAAATGGGCCACATGTAGCTGGATTTTATTTAGCGTACCCTCCAGTTTAGTCGAACAGCTTGTATTTCATCTTTAGTTCATGAACTCTGCACGGCAAAAAAAAAAAAACACCCCATCCTCAGCTGGAGCATGGTCTTTTTGAGTCTTCTCTCCCAAAAAAAGTAAATTCTTAAGTTTCTAGTGTTACCATCTTCGTCCTCAATGACTCTCAATGGAGTAATTATGGTCTCAAGACCCATACCCCTAACTACTTAACCACTTTAAACTGTCTGCACTGTGTTGTCTGTCAGCACTGACAAGGCGGGTTTTGTCTCCTCTACATATCAGAGGAATGCTTTGTCGGCACTCTGACAAAAACGCACTTGTTTTCGACATGCTACTTTTGTCAGCGGAGGAGAAAAAGTCATGTCCAGGCTTTTGAGTATAGGTGACCTTTTATGTGGACAGTTTGCACTGAATTAAGCTCCTGTAGCCCAGCAGCAGCATCTCTCCGGAGGATGGAGTACCTCCCTTGTCCTCCCGGCGTTGTGGGTTGAAACCCAGCTCATGACCTTAACAGCACGTCGTCGTCACCACCCCCCCCTTCCTGTATTTTCCTCACCTTTCCTGTTCCTCTGTGCGCCTTCTAGTAAAGCAGAACTACCGTGAAAGTCATAACAATGAAAAACTCTTCAGCCGGTATTTATTGAGCCTTGTACAGCAGCAGTGCCAAGTCCAGGACAGGAAATATCACGTCGCTGTGGAGCTTCTTTATTTATTAGAATCTGCAATGTAGCCAGACATTTTATTTTCACTTCTTCACTTCACCGGGTGCATCTGTTGATTTGAATTGTAATAGTGGAGCCTCTCTGTTGCGTCTATTGAAGTCTGACTTTGATACATTGTTCAGTACCATTTCTAGCATTTCTTATCAGAGTTTCCTCCTGATATGATAAATCTAGAGGACAGAACAAATACAGACTCCCAACATCTTCCTGTTTTTATATGTTGATGTGCAGTTGCCTATTTACACATCTAGCAGTAAATGAGCAACATTTAGCATCTTGTTTCTGGCTACTTAATGAAGTTGAGTCAAATATTAACTCTCTTTTTAGCTTTGTTTTGGTCTCCACCAACTCCTGAAGGAAACATCTGGCTCTTTAGTTGCTAAATGTTCCACTATGTTCACCAGCAAGTCAGTAACTTTGTCTGTCTGCTGTTTGGTGCTGGTTTACAATGGCATTTTTTTCCTTTTTTGCCTGAAGCAGCTGTCTAATGTGGCTGGAAACAACGCTCACGAGAGCAGTGAGACAGAAGCAAAGCAGTGAAGTTTCAGGACATAAAACCAAACAATGAGCTGAAAGACACTAAAAAGAGCTGAAGGATAATTATCTGTGGGTTTGTCACTACCAGAGACACCTTTCATATAACACTTAGTGATTAGAGCCTTTGATAATATAAAAGTATTGATTAGTGCAGCTTTAATCAAATGACTAGAGACACTGAAAATCTGAGACAAGGTGGTATTCCAGTATAGTACAGGGTCGTTTCTGGGTCTGTGTGCATATAATGAACATCTATCCTCTGCTGTGTGCATTTCACTATGTGACAATTTGCATACACAATGCACAAAGGGCAGGATGTAGGGAGTTAATAGGAGCCCGACATCAAATCTTTGCCCCTGGGCCCTTTGTAAAGTTAATCCAGCCCTGCCTCAGCTGTTATAAACCATGATCAGATTTTCTGGATACATTTTTGTCAGTTTCCATCTTACTCTGGTCTGGTAAATGTCCGCCCCCCCCCTCCCACCACCACCCTTCTTCTTCTCTCCCCCGACTCCCCCACCTCTTCTCTCTCCCCCAGCTGTACTATGGAGGACAGACCAGTGAATGAGACCTTTCAGTGAGCATCAATGTCGTACTTGTGTGTCAAAGCCAGTGGGAAAAATGCCTCAGCTTTAGTAATAACCCCCCCCCGCCTCCCCCCCCACCACCACTTGTTTCAAAAAGCCCACCTAAACAATTGAACGTGTTTTAGTCAAAAAACAAGAATAAATGTGAAAACGTATGAAAACCTGCATATAGCATAAAAGTATTGGTGTCTACTGAAAACTTTAAAGAAAGTGTTGTGTGCTCCGTTGTGCGTGGTTGTGTACGTCTCTGCTCCTGCTGTCATACCGAGCTCGCCTGAAAGCTCTGAAGGCGTTTTGAATGTACCGAACACCTTCACAATCACATAATGAAAGCGCTCTCGTTTATCTGTCTCCTTTTTTTTTTCAGTTCTCTTGCAGCTGCCAGCAGCGCTGAAAAGCCGCACAACAGATTCCTCTCACAGCATGTTTCATATTCCTTGTCATCACTTAAATAACAATGGTAATGCAGGTTCTGCTCTGTTCAGTCGGGCCTGATTCTCCCCACGTCAGACTTTATTACCGTTTCCTCTGATAATCCACTCTCTGCTAAACGGATCCAAAGACTGAATTAGAATAATTAGAAATTTGGAAGTGCACAGTTTATCCAAATGTTCGTGAGTGCTGCAGTGGTGACATAACTGTCCCCCTGGAAACCTGGCACTGCATAACAGCAGCGTGCTTCCAAGTCTATATAGAGGGAAGAGGGAGAAACAGCAGCGGCAGCAGACTAACTCGATTTTTATACAGCAGCAACCTAGATCTCCTCCCTGTCATCCTTCATTGATTTTGCAATCCAGCGGCATCCAAGCAGAACCATACAAGCCGAACACCTCAGTCTGCCGCTGATAGCCAATCTCTATTACCCACCTAGCCCAAGGCTTCGGTTCGAGGGGCTAACCCTCTCAGGGGAAACCGGAGAGAGGGAGAGAGCTCCGACTTCTGGATCGGAGCGATGATGGATTTATGAGCTGCTTGGAGAAAGGATCATCTTCTCTCCCCCACTTTTATTATCCCATCAGATCTGACGTGATAGCAATAATACACGACGGCCTGTCACAGTTTGCAGATCTGGCGGCGAATATGAATGATGATTTCAAATGGTTGCGTCTAATCGGCCGCGAAATTGCTTCAGTAAATATGTTCAACTAGCAGTGCTCTGTCTTCCTCCTGTCCCTCACTTTGAATGAAACTCAAGAGTAATAGGCTTGTAGTTGTCACAATGTTTAAGACCCGTGTTGGCTTCACGGTTCATAATTAGCTTTTAATGCACAGAGACGGCTTGAGGGGAGGAAACCGACGGAAATGTGGAATGAAAGGAGGCCTGCTGTGTGGCCATCGTAATTCAGGCTTTTGTTCTCTAATTAAATGACCTCAGAAGGGAGCACTAAGCTTAAGTGTGTGTGTGTGTGTGTGTGTGTGTGTGTGTGTGTGTGTGTGTGTGTGTGTGTGTGTGTGTGTGGCACCCTCTGATATCAAGGTTTGTGCCAAGTATGTTCTGTCTTGCAATGAATAGGGCGTCTACTACAAAGCCTAAGAAGCCCTCTCCGTGCCCGCCTCGCCTCCTTGTTGGTTGTTGGAAATTTGGCACAAAACACCATGTCTTGAACAAGTGGTTTCTGGGGCCCTTAGCATAGCTCAGGACGTTGTAGTTAGGGACACTGTAGCCCCTGGTGTTTTCTCACTCTCCTCCATGTTTTTTTTTTTTTTTTTTTAAAAACAAAGAGTCTGGTGGCCTTCTTTGCAAGCTGGAGCCTTACAAACACTTTTAATGTTAGTTAGTGTGTTTATGAAATATGATGCATGTTCTCCTGTTTGGTCCTGAAGATGCCAGCAGTTCAAAATTAGGACGAGAACATAAGTCTTTAGCAACAGAGTTTAAAGGGTCAATGCATCCAAATCACAAAAAAAACAAAAACATTTTCTCACTTAGCCCCTAATGGTATCCAACCATCCAACACAATGGAGGTCAATGGAATTTCATTTCTGGTGCTCAAAGCTTTGAAACAATACATTTGAAATGCTCAACAGCAGCATTTCTTTCCAGAAACATTGTCCTCCTTATCTGGATAATCCGCAGACCTCGCTGTCAACAGTTTTCCACAGGCACTATTTCTTTTTGGTACAAAGTAGATCCAGTGAAAACTGTTGACAGCGAGGTCTGTGGATTATCCAGAGTAACACTGTTTCTGGAAATAGATGTTGCTGTTGATTTTTTTTTTTTTTTTTTCCAAACAGAAATACCATTTTACAGTGCTGAGAATGCCAAACATCTCAGACAATATCCACCTCTAGACCTGGAAAAAGTACTGTATTTTTAACCCTCTAAAGCCCCTGAAAACTTGGTTTTAAATATTAAGTATTTTATAACATTAAATATTCATCATTAAATAAGCAACAATCAAAGAGAAACGTGCACAAAATTGATTTTTTTGGCCACTACAACATGTTGTACACAACACTTGACAAAATTAAGTTGAATTGGGTAACATGTTAGCAAACAGTTGCCTGTTTACACAGAAGCATTCAATTGCAGTAAAGTTGCGGCCTTGAAAAAACAAAACAATGAGCTGAAAGGCGCTAAAACAGTCTGCAGAGTCGGGTTATTAATTCTCTGTGGTTTCATCACCTCTTTCATCTGACATGAAGTCATTTGACTCAATATAAAAATATTGGTCAGCGCAGATTTAAACAAGGGAAGAAAACTAATTTAGGTATAATTTAAAAGTGTTAACTTTCACAAACTCAGCTAATCTGCTTCATGGAGACTGTGTGGGAGTCGTCCAGTCAGGCTTGATTGACAGTAGTCGAGCAACAAAAGCAAACAACCCCACAACTGTCATCAATTTTTGACTGAAATGTTTCTAAATCCCAGAAGAACATGTAATTACTTTTTTCTAGCTTAAACCAGTGACATAAACACAAATACAGAAATCTTACATGCGAAATAAGCAGAACATTGACAGAAAATGTTGTGTTCATGCAAAACCTCGTAGCTCAGAGTCAGAAGCTGATGGAGAAAATAGGTTTTCAGAGCCTGTAAGATTGTGAGCTAGACTTTAAAGCCCTCAGACACCTGGTGGTGTGTAACAGACCGAAGGCACTTAATATTTATGGCTTGTATTGTCACGGGTTGGACTCCGGCTCTATTTTTCGAATGTCACGGCCTCTCTGAGTCTCCCTTCACTGTACACCGTCATAAAAATAATCTTAAAAGGACATTCGAGCCCAGGCGGTGAAGTTCCAGCATAGCAACTGTTATTGCTGTTGTTGCTGGCCTAATGCATGCTTCAGATGGACGCGTGAATGAATGTCTCCATTACGGTTGCTGTGCATACTGGGAGCTTTCAGCCTTCACCCATTACAACCACCTGGCACGTCTCAACGCCACCAGTTGCGAGCGTGAGGAAGCGGCTCGGCTCCGTCCGTAACCAGATCCAGCTTTGATCAGTGGAACATTAACAGCTGCTCAGGATGGTGTAAGAGAGGGGGCAGTGAGAGGATTTCTCTGTGTGTGTGTGTGTGTGTGTGTGTGTGTGTGTGTGTGTGTGAGTGTGTTGTTGTTGTTGTGTCCACACGTGTGCACTCACACAGATGAAGGAGACGGAATCACAGATGACATCTTAATTGGTCATGTTTGCCAGATGCCAGCCTCTACAGCCAACCAGACCAGTCAGGCTGTAACTGTGTCTCAGTAGCCAGGCAGGGCTTCAGGAGCCTGCTGGCTCCACTGAGAGCTCCCACGGGTATTAGGTGCTCCAGTGTTGTGCTGCCTTCCCTACACACACACACACACACACACACACACACACACACACACACACACATACACCCGTCTTCTCTCTCCATCCTTCCTGCAGAGTTTTCTGAGGCATTGTCAACACCAGTCAATCTGAGACGAATTCAGACGAAGAAAAGCCCAAGGGCGACAAAGGCTGGGGCTTCTTTGTGTTGACTCTATTCACACTGAGGCACCGAGGTCTGGCTGGGTCTAGATGGAGACCCCCCCCCCTCCACCCTCGCCACCTCCGCCCCCCTCATTTATAGCATATTGATGTCCTGTAAACGTCCAGTTAGCTATCAAATAACTGTGAGCCTTACCGTCTAACTACCAACCTCTAACCTCTAACCACGTCACCTCTCGCTCTTCACCTTTCACCTTTTCGTCCTCGTCACGTGGCGCTTTTTCTCAGCAGCGGAGAAGAGAAGAGAATTTCAGACTATATAAAGCAGACCAGAGCACACAAAGACATACTCAGCCGTAAGACGGTACATTGATTTGATCTGAAAGGAGCGCACACACTTCACTCTGCGGTTAAATAAGGAGAGTGAAGTGAAGGTATGGGGAACGATATTAAAGTTGAATCTGATTAGCGAACACGAGACGTGGCACCGCAGCGTGAAATAGGCTGCTCACAAAATGATTAACTAATATTCCTGTTTGACATTATTCTTGATCCTTGGTGTGAAGCAGGAGAAGAGTTTTAGCTATCTGCTCTCCAAAAGAGACCGTTGAAATGAAATTGAAATCCATTTTTAATGAACTTACAGTTTAGTCTCTCACACAGATGGGTTGCCTCTGACAAGGAATGGATCTTTTTTTTCCTTTTTTTTTTTTTTTAGGGAGTGAACTATGTTAACTGGATCAGGTTTAAATTTAACTACAAATTCATAGCAGGGATGACAAAAATCGGCTGAGCACAGTTATGAGACATTCTAAACATGGAGCAGTATATAAACAAAGATCTAGAGATCTTTGGGAGTTTGAGATTGTAGTGTTTTTGTGGCCATGTGACCCAAGATCTCCAATCTTCGTGTTTTCTTTCTTGCTGCCTGTTTACCTTATAAAGTATTTAAACTATGTCATACTTTCTGGCTCTTTTTTCATATAAAAGTTCTCTTTTTTGCACTGGAACTGGTTGGAACTGGTTTGTATAATCAGTAATTCACAGAAAGACACTTGTCCAACACTCCTTATTTATGAAAAAAAAACACACAAACCTTACCTGTATATGTCTCAGACTCACCTGTATCTAATTTCCCATCCTTCCAGAACGGGCCATCGCCAGACACGAGGTACGGGAGATCGAGCAGCGGCACACGCAGGACGGCCTGCGAGAACGAGACTCGTCGGCGTCGGCGCTGTCCGAGAGCGAAGACGACGTGGTCATCATCTACAACCGCGTGCCCAAAACGGCCAGCACTTCCTTCACCAACATCGCCTATGACCTGTGCGGGAAGAACCACTACCACGTCCTGCACATCAACACCACCAAGAACAACCCAGTCATGTCCATACAGGACCAGGTCAGAGGAGTCCGCGTCACGTTTAACATGAATTCCTCTTGTGTGTTTTCCTTCATTATATTCATTGTTTTACTGTAATAATAATCATCGTTTTGGTTGGTTCAGGTACGCTTTGTAAAGAATGTGACTGAATGGAGGGAAATGAAGCCAGCTTTCTACCACGGACACGTCTCCTTCCTGGACTTCACCAAGTAAAGAAATACTCATTTAACATTTTCATTACTGTAAAGATGAGATTAGACACCCTGCTTAGGCTTTGAACAGTTGACTCCACCTTGTGGTGATTTAATGCTCTTCATTTGCAAAGTATTTAAGCATGAAAATCAAATAGTTGAGGTCTTAAATCTGTTGTCTTTATTTGTCTGTTATCCTGTTGAGTTCTCTGACCCAAGTCATTTTTCTCAGGTTTGGGGTAAAGAGGAAACCCATCTACATCAACGTGATCCGGGACCCCATTGAAAGGCTGGTGTCCTATTATTACTTTTTGCGTTTTGGGGACGACTACCGGCCCGGCTTGAGACGCAGGAAACAAGGAGACAAGAAGGTTTAAATCTATAAATACTCTCATCACAAGTTCTCATGTTTCTAGACTAGATTCGTATGTTTAACATTCTCATGTCATTTGACAAGTGTTTCCTTCAAATGGCCAGACCTGCTAAGTGAAAGACACGGTTAAAACACAGTCAAACATGCTCATGCATCGCGTCATTATGTTTCAGACGTTTGATGAATGTGTATCAGCTGGCGGCTCAGACTGCGCCCCTGAGAAGCTCTGGCTCCAGATTCCCTTTTTCTGTGGTCACTACTCTGAATGCTGGTAAGTATTCAAGCACTTGATGTTGTGCCCCACAAAATAATCAATATAATCTTCTGTTAACACTTTAGCTGTGTTTTCACTTTTCTAGCTGTTTGTTTTAAGGATAAAGCTTAGATATTCTATAACAAATCCCATAAAAACACCAAAACTAACAATGAAGTATTGTCCATGTTGCCAAAGGCTGATCTAGCTGATTTCTCCTGCCTATTAAACACAAATCAGTGAGACTGACATGTTCCTACATTACAGTGAACGTGGGCACTGTGGTTTATTTTGATTCAATCCCACATACACCCTCCTGGCACCATGTCAATACTCACCAGTGCAAATATAGATCCGCAGCTAAAAACAATTGTTTCTTATTTTTGAGTCACATTTACTAAAAACTACAATCCGCAGCTGTTTTAGGAAACTCCTGAGCCTTGTTTTTTAAAATGAAACTATATATTTGTGCCCTGTTTTTGTAAAGATTTTCATCTTCAGTAGTTCTGTTGAGAAACAGGAATATACAATATGAGATTTGTAGACAAAAATACCGAATATTTCCAGTGTTATTCTTCTCTCACTTCAAGCAGTTCAGCTAGTTCAAGAGTGACACAGTTTCTGTTTTGTTTCATCGTGCACCACATGGAGCCTCGTAGTACTTTTCTACCACTTCTGCGACACTCGTCTTCTCAAGGTCTCCGATAGCTCTCTCAGCCTTGATCCGCTCTCTCTACATGATGATCTGAATCAATCTCTCTCTGCCCCCACTCATCCCTGTCGCCCTCCTCAATCTCTCCTCGACCGTGCCCTCCGTCTTTTCACCGTCCTCCCTCCTGAAGCAGGTTACCGTCTGAACCACCATTGTAGTGGATTCAGTTCACTCGTGTCTATTTCCGGCACTTTTCAGATGATGTTGACGTTGCCTCTGCCATCTGCTGAGCACACGCAGCATATTAAAGTAGCGGGATGCACCTTGGAAACATTAAATAAATACTGGAGACAAAAAGATGACATTGCTGCCAGCCCTCTAATGCTGTGTTTAACAAGGCCTTGCCAAAAAGTTTATTTATGGGTTTAAACAGTCTTCTTCCTGCCTTATAATTTAATTTCCTGACCATGACACCCCCTGCCACCGGCTTTTTTTTTTTCCATTCCTTCCGGTCTTTCTCCTCCTTTTGTCTCCATCCTTTCTGGACTCACATCACAAACTTATCTCCCCTTACATTATCATTCTTCCTGTCTCTGTATCTTTCAGCTCTCCTCTGCTGCAGCTTTTGACTGTCCATCTCACTCGCTTCCCCTTCATTTCTGCTCTTTCCAGCTGATGAGCATCTTGTATCCAGCAGAATCGTCCCTGTTTAAGCAGAATAACACAAAAAGAAAAATATCCACATAAAACATACATGATCTTTGTGCAGGAACGTGGGCAGCCAGTGGGCCCTGGAGCAGGCTAAATACAACCTGGTGAACGAGTACATGCTGGTCGGAGTAACAGAGGAGCTGGAAGACTTTGTCATGATGCTGGAGGCCGCACTGCCACGCTTCTTCAAAGGAGCCACTGAGCTGTACAAAACAGGTGCCGTCTCTGCTGAATAGTTAAAAACCATTTGCTGTTGCCTTGCACGTTTTGGTTTCCCCCCACTAATATTATAATACACTGAAAAGCACTTTAATGGCTCACTCAAATTGCAAAGCTAAACTGTGTGTGTGTGTGTGTGTGTGTGTGTGTGTGTGTGTGTGTGCTGTGTTTGCATATTTGCAGTCTGAATTGCTCCTCTGAGAATTGAATTTTGATCGATATGCACTCATGCTTCTCTCTGATGTAGTTACAGATTAGTTACAATGAGTGCAGCCAGAATGAATAATGAGGAAGAATTAAATCTGACAGCGATACGTATACACATATGACTCAAGGATGATATTGCGTATAATGTTCTGCAGCAGATAAATGTACTGGAATTAAATACTGTATATTTAATGAATAATATTTAATGAAGACTGAGATTCTGTTTCAAGTCACGGAGTCTTATACCTTAACTAAAACCAAAACACAAAGAACTACACGCAGTAAATCACTCGACTCTGACATTTTTTTATTTGCACACATATAAAACAACATAAAATCCTTAATAAACTGACTCTCTTCAGTGGCCTTTAAGATAGTGATTCGCAACCAGAGGTACTCAGAAAGACTGTGGAGCAGCTTGGCTAATTTAAAGAAATAGAAACTACGATTTGGTATAATATATATACTGTACATATCCACATATTTGTGTCCGATATAACACCTGAATATCACATGCTGTGATTGAGAGTGCGTGAGAACTTTTTAGCAAGCAAGCTCAGAGGCCCAAACAGCTAAAAGTGCTGGTTAAATGCTTGGAAAGGTCCAGCTTTTGTACTTAAGTTTGTACTACTACTATTCCATGTGGTAGTAGTACCAATGCAAACTTAACTGTCACTATGTCTTGTATGGACAGAAAAGGTAACAGTATATTTTCTATGTAAATAATAGTAGTGCTGCAATGATTAGTCAATCAACAGATTGTTAATGACCAACTATTTTATATAATCAAATATTTGTTTTGAGTAATTTTTGGAAAAAATTCCAAAATTCTGTGTTACCAGATTCTTAAATATGTTGAAGTTTCTGGTTTCTTTAGACCTCTGTGATAGTAAACTGAACATCTTTGGGTTTGTGGATTGTTGTTGGGGACCAACAACATATCAGGACGTCACTCTGAGAAACAAAGAAACCTTTTTAACCTTTTATTGACATTTTATGGACCAAACAACCAATCGATTAGTCAACAAAATAATCAACAGATTAATTGATAGTGAAAATAATCATTAGTTGCAGCCCTAATTGATAGTGCTAAATGATATCCAGTTTAAAATCAATTTGATTGATCACATTTGGAACATGACAGGTGGTGTCATGAGGGACTGCTTGAGCTCATCTGATGTCTGTGACAAAGTTTTGGAACCACTGCTTTAAGAGATATGAAAGAAAAATGAACACATCAGACAAGATTGAAAGCTGAGCCATATTTCAACAATTATCTGTAAATATTGAGCAAATCACATGGACTTCAGGACATAACACCTACACTAAGCTAATTTGTGTTCTTATTTAATTTTATTATATAGTTATGTACTTTTGGCTTGGCTTCAAGCACAAGATGTTGCTTGTATGCATACATACAAGTCCAGTTATGATTTTTATGACATATTTTTAAATAGAGTAGAAAAAATGTTTTCGTTGTAAGTCTAAATCCTGTTTTTTGGGTGGTGAATATTGCAGGAACATGTTGCTGTTCTTGCAGTTGAAAAAAAACAACAACAACTTTAAATTACATTTATTTACTGTTTAGGAATCATATAGTGAAGCACATTAGTTGTTGCATGTGGAGATGGTTTGACATTGTCTGTTGCAATTTAAATTTAGAAATTCAGTAACAAAAACGTAAAAGTAAGTAAAATTGTAATAATGCCTGCATTAACATAAAGCATTTGGCCATATGTGTGTGTATATAAATGCTGAATCTCTGAATTCATTTACCTGCACTCCTTTAATCCTCTACTCTTCTCATCACAGGGAAGAAATCCCACCTGAGGAAGACCAGCGAGAAGAAGCCGCCCACCAAGGAGTCCATCGCCAAGCTGCAGCAGTCGACCATCTGGAAAATGGAGAACGAGTTCTATGAGTTTGCACTGGAGCAGTTCCAGTTTGTCAGAGCTCATGCTGTCCGAGAAAAGGACGGAGAACTCTACCTGCTGGCACAAAATTTCTTCTATGAGAAAATTTACCCCAAAAACTAGAGAGACATACGTCCACAGACGGGTTTGGAGTGTTTTGGAGAAGGACTTTGTACAGACTCTCCCGTCCAATCTTAGACGAGGAAGGGAAGCAGAAGTGAGAGTAACAGACTACTGCCGACTGTGTGGCTGGTTTGTACGTGTGATTGAGAACATAACGTGGAGGTGCAGAGCGATCCGCCCCTGACGCAGCGTTCAGACTGATGACAGTTCTGTTATTCACATCCGTGCCTGCCAACTGGACGTAGCGCTCGTGTTTCGTCCTCAGCAGTGTCAACAGGTTGTGTTCCCAGCAGCTCCTGGGCCTCCACTCGCTTTCACTTTCATGTCAAAGGTCATCCGTGCAGAGGGCCTCTGCCGGCACGTGGCCGGAGACGACCAGGGCCAACGGCTGATTGGCTCTGCCGTCCTCTGACACAGATAAAACATCTTCATTGGCTATGTACTGTTTGGTTGTGTTTAGTTGTATTTTAACTCTTTACTATCGTTGTCTTTTGTATGTAAAGACATTTTCATGGTGGAACGACATCCCCACGCCTCACCACCACTACTACTAACTTAAAGAGATTTTAAGTGTAAGAAACTGACTACTGTGCTGTATTATTGGACTTGAATGAGAACTTTTGAGGTTTTTATGAAATAAAAATCCTGTGGCCATGGACTATTTACTTGGGCAAGTGCGTATGTTTTATACTGTACTTGATGTGTTTTTGTTTGATGAATCTAATAAATGTGCAGCTTTGCCCAGAGGCTTTTTCCTTTGTAGAGAAGGAGCCATTTACACATGATCTTATTAAAGTGTGTAAGAACACAATGGCGAAGATGCTGCTGCTGTAAATACACAGAAACTACTTTTTTCAGTCCATTTCATTCCAGTAATCTGTTTATACTCTTACAGTAACACCCGTTTAAAGCAACACAATGTGCATTTTATCAGTTTGTAAATTTCTTTCAACTCTTTAAATTCACTGTTTAGTCTGCAATTTATTTTCTATTATAATTTATTTAATTGCAGAACCAGTTCAACATGGGTGTCCACTAATATGTTACTCTGCTGCTTAAATCTGCTGTTTTCTTATAAAAGTCGAGGTTGAACTTGCTAATTTGACTGTAATTTTCATTGTTTTTGTTTTCTTAAAGTTGATTTTATTTCAGTTTTAATGGATTTTTATTGGCCTGTTTAAAGTCTAATCTCTACTCATTGATAAATTGCTGACACATCTGCAATCTGAAAGGTTTAAAGTAAAATTATCCCAGAGTGTGTACTAGTGTGAAAGGAAAAGAAAACACCTGGATCACCTGGACGAGTTGCACAGGATTTCTCTACTGGATGCACCGTCACATCACAACTCCTGAAGTACTTAAATATACAGACAAATAGGTCCTTTTTTCTTTGTGTGCCTTCTCTGCACCCAGCTCTCCTTGTGTTGCAGCTTTGTCAGATGGAAAGTAAAACAACATGGCTGTCACGGCTGTTTTCATCTTTTGATTGCCAAAAAAAAAATATACTGAACATTTTAAAAAAAATGACTTCTAGATGCACGTGTGTTTCTTAATTCAATACAAATGTTTGTGCGTCACTGTCAGGTACAACAGTACGGGGGTGGAGTGGTAAAGACAGATAAAACTGCTGCTGCGAAAATGAAAGCTGGATTATTTCAGGGCTGACATCCTGCAGAGGGAGATAAAGAGCTGCCAGGTCTGCTCCTGCTACTCACTGCTTCTTTGTGTGTGTGTGTGTGTGTGTTTGTGTTTTCCCATTGTCACATCCTCTCCATATAATACATCTAAAACATGTAAGAGAAATTAACAGGATTGATTCGTTTTCAGTATTTGATGTAGAGATGCAATGAGTGAGACGTATACAAACATGTTATCTTACATTCTAATTAAAAATATATTAGTATATTTAATATATTTTTCTGCACTAATGATGCTTACCAGAATGTATGCATTCAACATTTTCTGTTTCTGGGAGCAGTTAAATAGGAACATGTGAAGTGAGGGGAATCACCAGAGGACAGAGAAAGTTTATATGAACCAGTGCTGTTACTCAGTGTTACTCATCCCTGCTCACATAATCCCTGGCCACTCATCAGTAATTGGACTCATCCGCATTAATTTCATATCATTCTCCAGTTACAGCTTCCTGGTTTTGGCCCTCTGACCCAGATAAACATGGTGGGTGTCCCCCTACTCTGGAGCCTCAGTTACAGGCTGCTTCACTTTACATTCGTCTAAGCGTCAAGTGTTAACTCACCGTGAGGCTTTTTATGAGATTGTAAGACATCAGAGGTGGCTTCTACAGAAAACTACACCTTAGCACTCTTAATTGTATATAGAAAAACACCTATTTTATTGATGAGTAGATTTGAAGTCTTTACAAGATTATTTACCCAACGTGCGACTACAGTTGCTTTATTTCCGATCATGTTTCACACAACATGATGCTTGTGATGGTGCTGCTAATTAAAACTAATCCCTGAGGGTCGGATGCTATGGACCAGTGAACCACCAAAGTTGCCATCCAGCACAACTGACATCCACCTGGTCTGTATATAAAACTTGATTTCTTATCATAACAGTATAAAGATGATTCAGCCTGTGGATCCTTTCAGTGTATGAGGGGTTACCAAGCATAAGACTGTTTTAAAGTCAGATAAAGTGCACATTTTTGAGATGTGTTTTCTAGCATTTTTGCTTTTATTAGACATTACACAATGGAAAGCTAACAAGAAACATGCAACAAAAGTCCCCAGCCAGTGTTACAACAAATTCTGTGACCCAACTAGGAGCTCCAGCTATATTGATTTTATCCTATTTTATCACATACTTAATGTTGATAAGTGTTATCAAAGGTAGTCACGAATTATTGTAGGCGTTAACCAAAAGTGTGACCCCATAATCAGATATCACAAATTTTGATAACTGTGATATCACAAATTAGTGTACAGATCCATCTGTAAAGCACTAACATGTCACCTGACAATATGAGGTCAACACTTTGGTTTATATTTAATCTGAACCTGAGGGCTCACAGAGTCTAGTACATCAAAATCACGTATCAAAATGTATTTAGGTATCTAAATTGTGTGTGTGTGTGTGTGTGGGGGGGGGGGGGGGGGGGGGGGGTTATATGGCTGAAATTCCTTCGGGTCACAGAATCTGATGGGTCACAGAATTTTATGTACTCAAACTCATGATCCTACCATGCTGCCTCTAAACAATCCATTTTTACTTAAAGACTGAACGCGAAACATTAGGACTTCTCTGATTTTTAATATTGTGCTGGAGCAGTGCCTGATTTCTACCTCCCCAGTAAAACTAAGTAAACATCAGATAAGTACTGTTTTAATTCATCTGTAAAAACAGAGCTGCAGCAGACATGTATGTCTCTGAGCTATTAATAGATATTATATGAGAAACAGCATTACACCATATCATCCCCCCCGCCCCCTCTCCAAACACTGCACCCATTCAGCGTAGTTTATGGATATTGCTGATGGACCATATTGATCCAAATGCGAAAAACAAAACTGTCACATCCTGTCTGGAGCACCTGTCTTCAGTCAGCCTCTGGAGACCGTCACCGTGGAGACAGAAAGACAGACTACACCTTACCATGGATTTTAACGAGACCATGTAATTCATAAGTCTACCCAACAAGGCCTCTGCCATTTTTATTACATGGACAATGCTCAATTTATGAACAAGGAACTAGCGTTGTTGTGCACAACAATAAATATTTGAGACATTGCGCCATAAGCACAGAGAGTGCCCAGTCACTGAGACATATGGCTTGTGATGACTGTGTCCCTGTGGGTTATGTAATGCTGCAGTAAGTCTTCTCACTGAGGTGTGACATGTCATGCACTGGCCCCAGTGGAGAAGAGTTAAGTGCTTGTCCTGTGGTTTCTTCATAGCAGCTCCTCCTAATCTCGCTGGCTGGGCAACTCAAAAGTAAACTCTGACTCTTATTTAATATGACAGCACATGTTTGCAGCTCTGGTTGTCAGCATGTTTACACAACATATGCATGATACTTTTGGTTCTCTTACAGTATGAAGCATGGTCATCAGTGCTGTTGATAGTCCTGATCCAATTTCTGAAATGCATTTTGAGATTTTGCTTTTGTTTTCTGTGTTTTAAAGTTATGAGAGAAAATACATATAAAGTGCAGTTTTAAAAGTCACTAAGTCCATTTTCTCAAGTACTGTACTTGGTACATTTTTGAGCCAATGTACTTAACTTGAGTATTTCCATTTTCTGCTGATACTTACCTATATATTTAAGAGGGAACCATTGTAGTTTCTACTCCATTTATTTGACAGTTGTAGTTACTATAGTAGTTAGTTTGCATATTAAGATTTTAAATGCCAAACATGTGGTGAGTTTATGAAATCTGATGCATTGGTAAATCGTAAACTACTCAACAGTGGGCTAAATATAAATGCTAAAATTAACTCCACATCGACCGGGATTACATTAGAGGAGACCTCCAATGAGTTGACATATAAAGGTCAGTTTACTAGTGATGGAGAGTACTTTTCAGCTTGGGAAAACAGTTGTATATGGTTTTATTTATTTACCAGGCAGAAGGGGAAAAGACAGTGGTTTCATTATGGGAAATGTAGGATCATGCATTTTTGTAGCTTGACCTATAGCCTACTAGTAGGAATAAAAAGTAGTATCAGTAGTATCAAAGTATGTCAGCTTCTGCTGCATCAATTTTGACCATTCTTTTTCTAATATGTCTCTTACAAGTGCACCAATGTTTTGGAAGTGCAATACTAAATCACCCAAGGACTCCTTGTTTACATATTCAAGCATCAATATGAATATGGTGTCCAATAACAGAACACTATTAATGAGTACTAATGAGCACTTTTACTTTTACTACTGTACTACCTAGTACAATAATGACTGTAGGACTGTTACTTGGAATGGAGTATTCTTTTTTTTGAGTGTTATTTTATCGACATATTTTTTAATGCAGATATATAAACCACACAAAAATGAATGCACAAAACCTAACTTCAACATACACACACATGCACTCTCTCACACACACACACACACACACACACACCAGAGGAGAGGGATAGAAATAACTGAGAGAACCATGTATAAAGGACACAAAACATCATAACAGTATATGCTGTATATTATTGACAAGTCTTACAAAAGCTAATCAATAATCAAATGCATCACTTTCTATCTGAGCATTGCATTTTAACCCCAATCAGCCTGGTTTCAGACCTGGACACAGCACCTTGACAGCAGCATGTAAGGTAGTAAATTATATAATTTGTTCTCTGGATAGGAAGGAGTGTTGTATTGTCCTGTTAATTGATTTGTCAAAAGCATTGGATTATACTCTTCTTTTGGATAAACTTAGATCAAGTGGTTTTAACACAAATGCATGTAACTGGTCTCACAATTATCTTATTGGCAGAACTCAAGCAATAGTTGTGGACAGTCATCAATCTGGCTTCCTTTGCAATTATAAAAGGGGTTCCACAGGGCTCAATACCAGGTCCTATCCTGTTTACATTGTATAAAAATGACCTGGGCTCAATGGTTAGTAACAAGTCTATTCATTATTATGCTGATGACACAGTACTTTACACATTGGCGCCCTCTATTAACAAAGCTTTGTCTAATTTAAAGGTTCTATATGTAAGAATTGTGAAGATATTTACATGTATTAATTGTTTTTATTCCCAATGAGTGAATAGGTTGAAACATAAGGTAAGAAATGAGACCTTCCCGACTTTCTCAGTTGTCTATTAGAGCCTTTGGACTGATTTCCATGGGAAGGACCCAGGCCGGATTTTCAGCAAAAATCCAAAGGATGTGACGTTTTTGCGCGTTCCTGAGTGCCTCACCTCTCTCCCAGTAACGCCAACAAACAACCAGTATAACCACCAACAACACAACAAAAACAGTGTTATCCAAGTAGAAACACTGATATTACCTCTCCAGTTAATGAGACAACTAGCTGCCTCTGTCGACCACAACACATTTCACAACAAAATACCTCCACGATGACAAGTCGCCCACTCCAGAGCACACACAGCTAAAACAACATTATTTCCTCAAAAAGGGGAAGAAAATAAGCTCCAGAGTGACAGCAGAACATAGCTTACCCTTTTTGATTTTTCTGTTGGTAGTCCAAAGGTGGTAATAAGCACACATTTCACAACAAAACCGCAGCACGTTGATCCCCGAAATAAGCATTGCCTCTCTTTTAGCAGTAGGTTATAGATTCTACTGGCAACATTTTTATCAGTGCTTGACTATGCAAATGTAATTTACATACATGCAGCTGCCCATACGCTCAAACCCCTTGATGCTGTGTATCACAGTTCTCTTTATTTATTACAGGTGTACAGTTTTAGAACCCATCACTGTATCTTTTATGAGAAGGTCGGGTAGACATCACTTACCACTCGAAGGGAACAACAATGCCTCTTTTTTAATTTATAAAGCCATCCTAAATAAGCTACCGTTTTATTTATCATCACTTTTAAGACTTGGAAATATGGGATACCACAATCATTCTCAAGAATGCATTACCTTGGATATCCCATACATGAACACAGAACTGCATTCACCTATTATACTCCTCATAGGTGGAATAAGCTTCAGGACTCCCTTAAATTAGACTTTTTTATTCCTTGAACATTTTAAGATTTTGTTGAATGACATTTTATATAATGAATGCTCTTGTTTTTCTTAAATGTGACTGCTTTGTCCATGTGTAATATACTTATTTCACTGTCTTTTTCTTGGTGGGTTTTTTTTTGTATTTTGTAAATCATTTGTCTTATGTTTGTGTGGTATCTATGCTTTTTATATGATTGATCTATCATATACAAAGCATAGATACAACACAAACACAAGACAAATTGTTAATTGTGATTGTTAATTACAACCTGTCAAAAAATAAGATTATACAAAAACAAAACAAAGGAAAAAACCCAGTGTAGATACAAATATGGTTAAATTGAGTCCAGACATTGCAAAAAGGGACCCCAAGATTCTTCCCATAAGCTGTTAAATCGCAATTTCTCCATGTGGATAACCAAAACAAGTTCATGGAACCAGTTTCTGAAGCTCGGTGGAGTTGGTGTCTTCTAGTCTCTGAGAATAAGTTTTTTTAGATAGTAACATCCCCATCAACAGAGCTGTTTGTATGTGTGAATGGAGAGTTTAATTAAGAGCCCTCTGAGCACCCAAAGAGAGCACCCAAGTCCCTGTGATTGAAATGGAGTATTTTTTACATATACAGATATTGATACTTTTACTCAAGTGAAGGCTGTGTTTTCAGCCTATGAAAGAATTTATCAGCTGCATTAGAGGATTTTTTGTGTCTGCATATCTGATACATGTTTGCATGTGTCCCCACAATGTTTTTACGTTATTAGCATGAAGTATGGCCGGCCTATATGAGGTTTTGGATCACGGGTGTGTGCTAACTGTCCGGGCTGAACTAAGAGCAGCTCCGCGGCAGCGGCAGCGGCAACGGTAGCGGCAGCGGCAGCGTCAGCGGCATAGCTCCTCTCTGGGCGGACGCTTCCACTGTAACCACCGCCTCTTTCTCCAACTGCACTGGGACAGATTCATGCTTCAGCTTTTTTTATTTATGAGCACCAGTCCACCCTCTGGACCCCTCTAGGACGGCGCGGGAAGCGTAAAAGAAGCGTGAAGACGACATGGGAAGCCCCGTGTGCCCGAGATGACCGATGGTTTGGTCAAAATAACCCCGTCTTTTTGTCCGCAGAGAGGGAAACGTAAAACAAGGCTTGTTTTTGGAGTCCCACCTCCCCTCCTCACTCCCCGTAGGATTTGATTCAAAGGCGAAAACCAAGATGGCCGCCGATTCCGTGCAGGTAGGAAAAGTTGACAACTGTTGCGAAAAAGTGCGCAAACTTTCTCCAGAGGGTTCAATAAATAAGTGAGCAAACAGCTTTGTTTCATGGAAGTTTGGTCGCTGTGAGGCGATAATGTTGTATATAAGTGAATGGCCTTTACTAGATCCCAAAGGGTTGTCTGGGAATTATCCATGGATTGAGGCCTGGGAAACAATTATCCAAACTAACTTATCCTGAAGTATCCAAAGTTTCAAACCGGCGGTTTTGTGCGGAAGCAGCCGTGTTAATGAATGTAACAGCCGTTGTTGTAAAAAAATAAAACGTTTCTGTTGCTATAGTTCAACAGTTCAAGTCAAATAATGGTTGCTCAACGTTAACCTACAGGTCTGTAGCCTAACGTTAAGTTAACCTGTGTAACCGCTGGTTCCCTCCATGCATTCATATAGCTGCCATCAGTATATTTTTTAATTTTAATATGATTATGAGGTGAATAAAGTGCGAAATGTTCCCATCTTTTGTAAGGAGCAAGTGCTCACCGGTTTGCTTGAATTTTTTTTCAAACAGACCAGTTGAACTTTATGTCACCAGTAATGTAAGAGAGATGAGAAAAACTACATGTACTTTAAACCATGTAAATACACTTTTCTTTCATTTTGAGGAGGTAATTAATGTTAGAATAATCGTCCTGTCCTCCCAGTATTTTTGTGTGAACAGCTATGACTCACTGATTAATATGGTTTCACTTGAGTGACGTCAGACCTGAAATAAATCTTCCTAACCAAAAAAAAAAAAAAAAAAAAATCCAAGTGATGAAGCTTTCTCCTGAACTTACCTAAACACGTTACAAGTGCAATAGAGCACTGCTTTAGCATTACCCTCCAACAAACTAGTTTATAAGAAGATCACTCACAGTGTGTTAGTCATCTTTTTAGGGAGTATTGGGGGAAGTGGTCACAGCTGATAACAAATCTACCACCAGTGAGAAGTACGGGTTTAAATGTTTCCTATTTATATGATTCTCAGGGCTGCGGCAGACTGAAACTGAACACTGAGCCAACAGGTGGTGATGTCAGTGATACTGCAGCTGAACAAGTGTTAAATATAATTGTTTTTATCTTATTCACTGAATCAAAAAACAGCAAACTGATGACAAAGCTAGTTTAAGTTAAACCACCTGTTTCGTCTTGAATATAAGAACATAAATGGCCAAAGATGTTGTGTGCATTAATGTCACACACACACACACAGCATTTATATTTATATATTATTTGAAATGATTGTCCCTAGATTGTCTGACTCTATATGTGTTGTTGACATCCATCTATTTAGACTGGAGGAGAATGAAAAGTTAAACTGAGCTGTCAGTTTCAGCTGACATACTCAAGTACATGACAGATGATAAATAACAAACAAGCCCATCCCTGTGTTGTATTCTTACATGTGATGGCAGTGGATTTTGTATATTTATATAAGAATATAAGAAATACTGAAAACATGCTAGGAGACATCTGGTAGTTCAGCCTGTGAGTTGTTATGTTTAGCTAGAGTAGATCTAGCCTCCTAAACCTCAAAGATCCCCTCCACATATTTTAAGATATATAAAATACTCTGCTTTCAGTAATAATTTGAATGTCTAATATGGTTTTTCTGCAAAAAAAGATAAGTCACCTAGTTTGAAATTCATAAAATGACATTTTCTCCTTCTCCCTCATTGAAAATTCAGACTCTATGAATATGCAAGTATTTTTCATTTCAAAAGTTTAACTGTTGAATACAAGATGTCTCTTACTTCACTGAAAAGGCCATTCTCAGCGTTTGTGCTCTGAAGGCTTCAGGTTTCCATATTTCACTTGTTAAGTTGCATACTGGACCAGGATTTGTTGTGATGTCACAAATCATGCTCATAGGCCCACCTGTCAAAGATTTAAGGTTACTCAGATTTAAGGTTAGCACAGAGAAACTTTCCACTTTCAGCAGATGAATGTGAAAACAGCCTTCTAGTGTCAAACTCTGCACATACATCATTCTGCGCAGTGAAGGTCAAACATTAAACTGTACAGAACAAGAAGCGAAACACATTTTTGGGTGGAGGGGGACTTTAACAGCTACCACCACAGTGGTTGATGAAGAGCCAGATCAGCTGAGCAGTGCAACAGGTGCTGCAGAGCAGTTTACCACTTGTTCCACTCTGTGACATTGCAGCGTCAGTTCTCTGGGCACAGAATAAACCTAACGTCCATCTGGCTCAGAAAATGACAATTAACAGTGACTTGAAGTGCAAGACATTACTTACAGTCTGATCTGGCATGGGGATATGTCTAGGGCTCTCGTGAAGGCTGCGTTTGTAGGATCCACATTTATTAGCCTGCGTTGCTATTTCTGGTCGCAGCAGAGCACCAGGCTGTGGCCAACTCTCTGCAGCCAGCTGTGGGGTAAGACGGCCTAAGTGTCAGGTTGTAGGCAGAGATAGGCCTCGCGCAGAAATGGCAAGGGCTTGGCTTTTTAACTGTGTGAGCCTGGATAGTGGCCTCAACTTTTCCATTGTCCTATTGTCTGAATGGAGCTCTTGTTGTTGGACTTGGAGCTTTCAGGCTTAAAGAGCAACTTAACCTGCTTACACTTGAAGTTCAGACCTAATGTTTGCTTTTACCTCACAGTTTCCTTTCATGTCTGAGGCACTACAAGAGCTCTTTAACAAGTTCAGCATGTGTAGGTAACAGTTGCCTTACTTGTGTAAGAATATTATTAGTGGTTTATTTAAATATGGGTCCTAGATGGCAGTCTGCAGGTCAGTTATAGCTATAACTGTATGTAGTTGTTTTTATTTTGTGATGATGAGCAATCCCTATTTTATCATCACCACTATCTAATAAATTCATCAGCTCTTTTGTTTTTTTGTAATATTGTACATAACAAAGTGTAGCTAAAAGGTTTAATGTGCAGTCTTTCCAGTTTGAGTTTAGTTGAGTTTAGTTTAGTTTAGGCCGTGAACATTTTACAGAGCAGCTAGCAGAGCTGCACTGACATGAACCTTCATCCATCATAAACTGTGTGTATTGTGGTGTGAGTGGAAACAGTTGCTTACAATTCCTGCTTCACTCGTCTTTGAACCAAATAAGTCTTGAGTTACCGGTGTGGCGTCATTCCCGTGACTAGGTAACACATACAAGCAACATGAAATGATAAGAAATGCACAGGTAAAAGAGTAACTGGAGGAAGTATTGCAGTTACAGAGAAACAAGAGGTGAAACTAATCCTGCGATGGAGCGCCGGCTCTCTTTCTTTGGATGCAGTTTTTTTTGTTTGATCTCAAATTAAAACGCAGACCTTGCGGGCCTACTAGCTGATTTATTTCCACCTTATCTGATCGGCCTTTCGTGGATTTCCTTGCATTGTTGCGCTGTAAAACAGGCCCTTTTGGGTGTCCTCACGCTGTCCTCATACCACATTGGGCAAACACAGCTACAGTGCAAACATGCTTTGCAGGGCAATGAGCTGAAGAGGAGGACTGCTCCCCTCCTACCATTCTTCCACAGGAGTTGTGACCTCCATTTTACCTATGAGTCATCAAGGAGCCTCTGGACCAGGATATGTGCAAACTATAGTTTCCTCTGAAGTGAGCACCTATAGAGGAGAGGGAGGAATTTCACAAGGGCTGGCCAAGGGTATGACTGAGCCCATGGAAATCCCTTATCTTACCAAACATTTTTCCCCCCCAACATAAATCTGCTTGTCAGAAGTAGAGTAGATGATTTCAGGATTTCCCCCAGGTAACTGTTTAACCGTGTTCAGCCACCCAGGTTCTGAAGTAGCTTGTCTCATGATCAGATCAATTGAGTTAATAGATGACGGCCTAATAAAATAGTCACATTAAATATGACCGCTTTTGCTGAGTGAAATGAGATCTTTTTTTCTCCTTAAGGTTTCATGAAAGTACATTTATTTTTTATGATGTTAGGAGAAAGTCTAGCTATAAAGGACTGTGAGAAACCCTGGATTTTCTGTAAAACTGAAGCAGGAATAGAAGATAATACAACCTGCTTTTACAGTGACAAGCTTGCAGGGTTAATTCCTGATGAGCTCTTGTGTTTTTAAAAAGAGTTGTTTTCACCGGTGGAGTAAAAGCACCTTTAAACTTCACCATCATCTGCACTGAGACTTCAACAGGACTCTTAACTGTACTTCTTACAGTAGTCGGGGTGTGTAGTTTCAGTGCTTTGCCTCCTCTCCTCTACCACACAAGTCGTCTTCCATGGGGGGAAAGGCCACAATGGACAGCCAGCGTTATGTTTTTAACTTGGGTTAATTTTAGACACAGTCCTCTCCCTGGAGTGAGATTAGGTCCCATTCTGGGCCGCTCTGACCTCACAGAGTGAGAAGCTAAGAGGGATTTGGCTGTCGCTGCTCAGACGGTTTATCTTCCCCCGTCGATGTCAACAGTCTGTGTGAGAAGGAGAGCACAAATTGCGAGAGAAAATCGGATACTCGCCGAGTGAATGAGTGTGGCCTCGGACGTCCCAGCCATCGTGTAGCCTAACCTTTGTGCCGGGGCATATCATTTTTCCTTCGTTGGGGTTGATGTAATGACTGTTTAGCTGGTTAGCAGAACATGCGAGGACTGGGTTGTTCAACTGATCTAGAGATGGAGTTGGATGAAACCGATGATGTTACGGTAAGGCAGAAAGATTAGTGAAAAGTAGAGGCTTTGTATTGTTGACTCGACCCATCTTTTTACCGTCCTCTCCTCAGGTTGTTGTAATTTTAACAGTAGATCATTAAATAGAATCTAATCACATTAAGTCTAAATGTGGGTATCTGAGTGTTCGGTTTGACTAGTTTCTTTTGTATCAAAGTCATGTTGGGTTGAAAGCAGCAAGTAACAGATCTCGTGGTAGTCACAGTGTGGCGATGTGCTGTCTTTGACATCTCATTATGAACCTTGTTCCATGAATGGAATAAGTTAATTTACACACTTAAACTTGGCGCAGTTTCAGAGGCTTTCAGAGGACAGCGAGTTCTAGTTTACATTTTATGTGTTTAGTAGCTTTTGTTATCTGGAATGACACACAAAATTTGATTTGAGTTTGTGTGCACATGCATATGACGATGTCGTTGTTGGGAGTGGTCTATAATTACTACTATAATTTTTTATATAGTTTCTTTTATACTTTTTATATGTATGTATGTTCTGTGTTTTTTTAAATTGGGAACAACTTCACAACTTCCAACTATTTTATTTGTCTTTTATTGCTATTATTACCTAATCAGAAAAAAGTAATTATTTGAAGTCGCTGAAGTCTAGCCAGGTAATTAGCCTAAGCTAGGGCCGCTTCAAATGCAAAGCGGAAAATTAGGATTTTAACAGTCAGGATGTGACAACAAATCAGCAAGAGTTTCCTCTAGTCATTACAACATCAATAATTAATTGATTATATTTTTCCTAAACATGAAATATTCTCAGTTAAATATGCAGGGTGAGACATGGTGGTAAAAAGGGTTAATAACAATTTAACGATTAGGAATTATTTGGTTAAGACAAGTGTAGCACTTTGCTTCACATTTAATAGGCGCTGTAGATTGACTCCTACCTTTTTGAAATTAAGGTTCCTAGGAGAGAACGGGAGAGTTCGCTCCGACGGGCACAAAGCAAGTAGATTTAAAAATAAATATTATGTTTGTGCCTAAATTAAAACATGCTTTCACTGGGCGGTAAGTAATGTGATTAAATAAGCTCTTTTTCCTTTAGTAAATCATGTGCAAGGATTATAATAATTAGAATAAACCCATTCCTCATTTTTGCACTCTGTGGCTGATGCTCCTTAAAATACATATTCATCAGTTCTAAGGCGCTAAATGTTTGTAGCCTGGTGTCAACCTTCAGTTGCACTCGCAAAATCAATCTGCGCACCGTTGATTAATCAGAACTGTTACTTTAACCTTGTGAGGCAGCTGAATTTGCGAAATCACATGGAAATCCATCTTGTCAGGCTTCAAGTTATGCGCTTGTGTGACCAATCAGCGTCCTATGAGGATTCTCTGGTGATCTCGCAAATCCAGCTGCCTCACAAGGTTAGACGGTTATAGACAGACGGTTCATCCAATCATCTGCCAAGTATTTTTTTGAAAGTGCCTGTCCTTTTCCAAACAGTTTCCAAGGACGACTTCTCAGGTGGTTCTGTGTAACAAACCATCTGGCACCTCAGAGTAGCCCAACTTACCTTTTGAGCTTAGAGTGATGAATTATGTAATGAAAGGAAATCGATTGATTATTCACAATCATCAGATAGTCACAGACGTATCTATGATCAACTAGTGGGATGTCACTACCGTATTCATGTTGACCTTTAAAGCCCGGAGCCATTCAGGAAGTGACTCCTAATCCCTCTTTAGTTGAGGTGACGGCTTTAAGGATGCAGGTCAATGGTGACTGACAGCAGCAGTGAAAACACGGCGTACAGAAGTTTGCTCAAGTTCAAAACATTACACCCGGTTGAACTCAGAATACTCAGGTTGAATCTCAGGTTTGGTCAGAAGATATTTTCAGTGTATTTCAGTCATTATAGCTGTAAATGCACTCGGAAGTTGTTATTGTTCACTAGATGATCAAGATCCAGTTTCCTCTGTCACTATAAGAAAAATGAGTGACTGCTGGGATGTTAATGATGTGTGTAGCTTCTCTTCTGTTATTGTTTCTTTACTGCTGTCATGAGCACTTGATGATAAAATGGAGATGCATGTGTTTTGTGAAGAAACGGCTTCAGCTGTTTTGAAGCACTGCTAGTTGGATGCATACAGTTTATATTAATAAGCCCTGATGCTTAAACACTACTCAGAAACGCCAGCGTGTGCAGTCTTATTTGTTGACTGAGTCACTGACCTATGCATGTCCTCTCCTCCTCTTACTCCACTTTCCCATTTTCCTCCTCCTCCTCCTGCCTTGCTGACCCTCTCTAAATTACATTCCACTTCTTCCTCTTATCTCCTCTTTTTCCTCCTTCTCTCTTTTCCTCCCACAGGGGGATGCCAGGGGCCAGATGGTGGCAGAGCGATTGGGTCTGGGACACAACCTGGACCTGTCCGACACCATGGTCCAACAGAAGCTGGAAGAGATCAAGGAACAGATCCGCCGCGAGATCCGCAAGGAGCTGAAGATCAAAGAAGGTGCAGAGAACCTGCGCAAGGTAATATCACTGATTTTTATTTTACTGGTAGCAGGTTGTCAAAGCTTTTTCTTGAAGGGGTAGTCCAGCAATTTAGTATTGGGCTTCCATAAAGTTAGGTCGCTCATAAGAGACACTGAAGTATGGGTCTAGCTTCAAAATATATTTTCTACAATGCAGCCAACAACATCTTTTTATTATACCTTCCCAAATATCAATGTCTTTCAAACTCCATGCTACCAGTTTGTCTTTTTGGTTATGAATTCATTGTCTTCACTCCCAACCTGAGATAACTGTGATGACAACATAAGGGTGTTTTGTTTTTTTCCTCCAAAGCCAGATACTATATAACACACCTGTTTTACAGGCTGAGTAGCGCTCCCCATGACAAGTAAAATCACTGGAATTCCTGCTAATTCTCCTAATTCTTCTGTAACGTTTTGTGATAAGATGAAAGTTTTCTCAAGCCTCCTCTCCTCTCCTCTCCTCAGGTCACCACAGACAAGAAGAGCCTGGCTTATGTCGACAACATGCTGAAAAAATCCAACAAGAAGGTTGAGGAGCTTCACCAGGAGCTACAAGAGCTTAACGCCCACATTGTGGTCAAAGACCCTGAAGAACTGTTAGGTAACAACAGCAGTACAAGCTGTTGGCAAAGCTAACACTACACAATTCTTACACTGGCATAGTCACGCACTTTTAAACATCACTTCCATATGTCTTGTGCCTGAGCGTGGAGATGGAGGGTTAGAACCGAAACGAGTTGTTGATTAATCGATTAGTGGAATAATCGGCAACTAAAATATCAATACTGAAAAAAAAACCAAACAATTTATCAGACGTGAGGATTGACGGCATTTTGATGACTTAAACTGATAATTTTTAGGTTTTGAAGTGCTGGACATAACAAGCATTTTGATGGTATCAGCCTGATGGTATCAGTTTAAGTATGTGACGGCTTTACGGATGCAGGTCAATGTTTGACTGACAGCAGAAAGAACATTGTGACGGGCGTTTTCTCATATTTTATATGTCAAACGATTAATCAATGATGGAACTAATTAGAAGCTCAAATACCTTCATTTTTTAAACTGATTTTTCATACAAAATAAGTGGTTTAATATTAGGAAATACAATATTTGTAGAGGGATGTGGTTTTGCATTGATGGGTTACATCTTATTGACTCAATTTCTTCCAGTATTTTACATATTTTTCATTTTGTAATCTAGGACAAAGGTCAGTTTCTCTATTTCACTGACAATGGCAGCCCAGTCTTCTTGGTTTAAGGGTCATGTGATGACTTTCTTGCTGACAGCCAAAAGTTTTCATCCTCTCTACCACAAGGTTATATATTTATTATATATATATATATATATATATATATATATATATATATATATATATATATATATATATATATATATATATATATATATATATATATTATTATATTTTCATTTCCTCTTTAGCAATCTCTTACATACTGGTTTATTGCATATGCAAATGTATCATTGAGTAAGTAACTTTGACAGTGTTGTGTTAGGACAACACCTATATCAACACACACACACACACACACACACACACACACACACACACACACACACACACACACACACACACACACACACACACAGAGAGAGCATGTTCAGTCTTTGGAGGTGACTCACTCTCCAGAGGCTGACATTGTTGCATTCCACATTCCACCGACAGTTACAATGAGCTGTCGATTGTTCCCCTCCGAGGCTGCTGAAAGCCTGCTCCTGTCCGTTTGTCGACAACAATGGAATTTGGAAAGAGTTAACCACAACAGCGGTGTGCGTTCAGCGTGGTTTTTCGTTACAGTAGTCGCCTTATGGAGTAGTTGTTGCCCGGGTGAATTCAGGAAGAGAAGGAATGGTATTTGTCTGCCGGTTGCTATCACATCCCCCCGGTTCAGTTGACATTAGGAAGTAGATGAGGAGGGATGTGTGTGTAGGGGGGAGGGAAGGGAGGCTGTCTTGGTAAATGGTTATCTTAAGTGGGAACAAATTTAGCCTGACTCGGTGACCCTCCATCTGATGAACGAGGGCTTTCTTTTTAAGTGACGCGACGCCAGCGGAATGTCGCTGGCCGTCGCCAAATGATGGAGAGGAGTGAAGTGAGTACAGCTCAGCTCCGCAGTCATGAGACAGCTTCTTGAAATACGTTCAGGTCTCCAATCCGCAAGAGACGGCACTTGTTTCCTGAATTAGTAGGAAGGAGTTGCGCTGCCTCTGCGAGCAGCCAGAATGTGTTTTTGTTCCAGGAGAAGGTTGAGGGAGGCTCTGGTTATTCTCCACCGCTCAGCTGAGGCCAGAATTGGACCGACTCACTCTTGGGCGCTGACGCAGGGTCACCAGCCAGGTCCCACTGTCACATATGATTTCATTCATAAAGAGACCTGCCCAAAGATCAGCAGTTTACTCCCCGAATACAAGTCCAGTCTGTTTTCCTTCCAGTCATCACATCTCGAGTGACAACAGTTCAGGTCAGTTTTAGGGCCAGTTCTCTCAATCATGATGTCATTGTTTATTGAGTATTGTCAGCGTGTTTCTCGTTGCTTTCTCATCAGATACACACACACAGGGTCAATCTGAGGGAGGGTTCCCCTTGTCAGCTGTCCAGCAGTGACATCAGCCCTGCAGCTATTCAGTAGCTCAGTATCTTGTCCTCCAGCCCAGCGTGGGCTGAACCACGCTGAGAAGGAGGGGTCCTTGAATTCTTGGCTCGATGTGACCTCGACCAAACCCCCCCCCCCCCCCCCCCCCCCCCCCCCCCCCCCCCCCCCCCCCCCCCACACGCTCAGAGAGGAAAGCCCCGAGCGTAGACTGGATGACATATGCAGCACTTCTACATGTTTGTTTTGTACCTTTGTCATTTTCAGCTAATAAGTTTCACATCACGCTGACTTGTCAACGTGACCGTAAGATCATTAGAGCTGCAACCAGGAGTCGATTAATCAACTATCTCGATAATCAATTAATCATTTTGAGTTATTTTTCTAAGAAAAAAAAATACTAAAATTCTCTTGTTCCAGCTTCTTGAATGTGAATATTTTCTGGTTTCTTTAGTCTTTTATGATAATAAACTGAATATCTTTGGGTTGTGGACTGTTGGTCGGGACAACAAGACATTTTAAGTTTGCACCTTAAACTTTAGGAAACATTTTTGACTATTTTCTGACATTTTTATAGACCAATTGACTGATTGATCAGTTGAGAAAATAATTGACAGATTAATCATTGACGAAAATAATAATTAGTTGCAGCCCTGAAGATCATAACAAGGCAGACAAAACAGGGGGAGAGGGAGCTGTAAGACATTTAACAAAGATCCCTGTCCGAAATCGAGACATGGGTGTTGTGGTTCTGTTACTGGGCCCTGCCTCTCAGTGTGTGAGTGAGTGTGTGTGTGTGTGTGTGTGTGTGTGTGTGTGTGTGTGTGTGTGTGTGTATTTCTGTATACAAGAGGGTTGCCCGGGGAAGGCTAACATCTTCCCCTCCTGCCCGTTAACAGAAACCTCCACAGCGATGCTCTCTGTTTATTAAGGGTCATTAGATGAATCATTTAGACGTTCAGTTCAAAGAATCACATGCTTCCTTTTACCCGTATCCCGCAGGTGTTCAAAGCAGTCATTAGACACTGTTTTGGTGAAACATTTGGAGTGAATGAATCACAGACTCGCCTGCTGGTTATTGTTATGCGTGTTTGGCAGCGTCTCCTCAAATGACTGATTTTCCTCATTGATGTTATTGTAGGTAATGTCAGTTTTGCTCACTTAGATGGACGCAAGACACCTTAAGCAAAATCTTGTTTTTAAATGTCCTTTTTTTTTTTTTTTTTTTTAACAAATATTTGTCAGGTTATGTGACTGTTTTTTTGGTTACAGGACTTCTAAAAGGCTAAAAGAATAGAATTTAGCTAAAAGACTTTCACTTCTATGTTTAATGAGCTGATATTTATGTTGACATGGTATCTCTTTCTTACTCTACTCTTTGGGTCCCTTTTCTGAAAGTTCCACTATGACAACATACTCTGAAACTGAACATGCAAGTCAAGTCAGGAGAAGTCAGGCAGGTTTTTTGCCCACCTCACCTGTGTGTGTGTGTGTGTGTGTGTGTGTGTGTGTGTGTGTGAGAGAATGTTTTCCTCTGTGCTGCACTGATCAGTCTGGGGAGGGGTTTTCTCAGCACCTTTTCGAGTTCAGACATGAAAAAAAAACAGAAAACAAAGCAGTGAGCTCATCTCCCAGAACTGCAGTCCAGCTCAGTGGATAGAAGACACTTGTTTTCGTTTTCACTTTTGTGTGTGCATAGTGTGTGTGCGAATGCATGACAGACCAGGGAACAGTAGCGCTAATGTATGTTCTCTCATTTTCATGTAGAATCTGAACAAAACAAAAAACCAAACAGTATGAAATGGACATTGTTGTGGATTTATCAAGTGTTAACTCCACATTTGCATATACAGTAATGTCACTGTAGTATTGGTGGTTGTGTGCAAGTTCACACTTGTGTTTTTGTTTCTTTTCAAGTGCTCAGAATAGAGATGGCTGCAGGGTTTCCCTCTGCTGTTTGAGTTGCAACAGATTTCAGGACCAATCAGTCGACAGAGAATTTCCTTGAAGTAGCAGTAATTGTGTTTGTATCACAGCTGTTTATCAAAGCATCAAACCAAGTAATTCTCCGTCGACACTGAGAGATTTGTGTGATCTTCCCCTTTGCAATCATGTTTCTTTTGTCTGCATAATGGAGAAAAAAAATCAAGAAGACACGTCGGATCACTGTTTGAAATAATTGAAAGTCTCACTCTACTAACATCTATTGATCTGCAAATTCTGATCCACATCTTAATGTTGCTGACTTGTGTAATTCATCTTGTCTTGAGAGAGTGATTCAAATGGAGTCTTGTGTTAACAAACCTCGTCAGATTATAAACAGAAGACCTTTTTGGATACATCATCTGAAGTTGCTACCTGACGTGTTTTTGTAAGCAATGTTATTGGTCATAATACTGAGCTGCAGGACTGTTTAGCTAACTTCAAAAAGCTGGCAGCCAAAAATAGCCCAAGCATGCTGAGTTGCTATTTGCAGTCAGTATATATTTGTGACAAACTCCTGCAGCATATACAGCGTCAAATATCAGTGGTTGTTTCCAAAGAGCCATAAGGTGCTGACTTCTACTCCTTTTTTTTGTGTGTGTGTGTGTCTTTACCCAGAATGCCCTCTGACCCCAGACACCCCGAACAGCGAGGTCAGAATGTGCACCAGCAGCAGCCGCCTGGCCGCCCTGAAAAGACAGAACGACATCGAGCTCAAGGTCAAACAGGGCGCCGAGAACATGATTCAGATGTACTCCAATGGGCCCTCCAAGGTAGGATTCAACGGGAGAGGAGGGGGGTTCAGCTCAAACCTGAATGTCAGACTGCAATGTGTCTAAAATCATATCTGATAGAAATTATGGCCAAAACTACAAAAATAAGTCAGTTGTACACAATTACACACAAAAACACAACTGGTTTCATACAACCTGGATCTTATTTTTGTAGTTTAAGCATCCTTCATATTCTTAATAACATTGTACTGACTTGGTAGATCTGGTTTAGATCTGGCAACGTGGTTATATCACTAAAAACTTTCAAATGGGGCAAAAAAAACATGAGCAGTCAGGTGATCATACAGATTGTAAACAAACTTTCATGTCAACCAAACTTGTTTGGAGGAGGAAATGAGGGTGAACAGTAAAATGATTACCCAAAATAGCCTTCGATGTACAAACAGTCTTTATGGTCACAGTTTACATACCAACTTCCTGGTTCAACTTTGACCTATTGTACTTGCCGTAGTTGTATGCAAACAGAGTTTTCCTGTGCAGTGAGGGGATTATTACCACATTAAAATTTGCTTACTTTCAACTTTACTTCCCAATAAAATGTTTTGAATCAACCCATAAAAATAAAGCCATGCACATTTGCAAATTTAATTCGTCTGCTTGTCGAGACCAGTTCAACCAGAAAGTGATCCCCACACCCTTTTTATGTGAAGAATTTTAAGAGGCCTAAAGAGGTGAAAAGACCCAATTTTCTCACAAAAAAAATCAAAGATTAGAGGAAAGTCTGACAAAACATTTTTTTGTTTGTTTTGTCTTTTCTGTCCTGTTAATCATCTTGTGACCCCTCAGATTTATCTTATCTCATCTTGACCTATTGGACCACGTTATAGCAACATTGTCATGTTTCCAGTTCTCAGCTGTTACTTTAGTGTCCAAAGTTAACATATCTGATAGAAATTACGGCCAAATCTATGAAAATAAGTCAGTAAAATTAAGATTGCTTCCTCACAGCACTCTCTGTGGCTGGATTTATTTCATTTGCTACTACTGTTGGAAATCTTTCTTTCTTCATCATGTAAATCTTGCTTCATCATTAAAAAAAGGCTCGCCGCTGTATGTTGTCCTTTTCCAAAACATCACTCAGAACAAATACAAAGACCTCAGGAGGGAGGTATAACTTATATCACAAGTTGTTAGAGATCTAGACTCACAACCATCAGTGTTGTTAGAAAGGTACCGTGAGCATAATCACATGAAAGCTGGAGCGAGAAGGCTCGTTCCCAGTTTGAAAACCAGCTTCCACCCTGCAGATGGTAGAATGATACATGGCGGGTTTGCTTTTACAGCTTCACTGTAGGGGAGGAGGAAACATGAGAAGGCGCTGACATATACAGTGTGTCATATGCACTGCTGTTTGTTCACAAAGCTCTTACGGTCGTTGTGGCCCCTCTAATGCTCAGAGTAAGAAAAACTGTAATTTAGCTGGGAGGTGTGTGTGTGAGCGTGTGTGTGTGTGTGTGTGTGTATGTGTGTGTGTGTAAGTCACCAGGACTAATAACAACAGCTGGAGCACTGAGAGCCTCTCATGCTCGTCTTGGCTCTCGTGTCAGCCGGCTATTGAGGACACTTTTTAGTGGACGGTTTAGTGTAGTGTAGGATTTCAGTGGTGCCAACTGCTCTGCCAGTGATATAATTCTGCCCTTCATGATATGCTCCTGTGGATATGTTATTTAATGTAGCTTAGATTGGTTTAAATTTTTCACGCCTTGAAAAATAATAGTTCCACACTTTGAGAAATATGCTTATTAGCTTTCTTGCTGAGAGTTAGATGAGAAGGTTGATGCCACTGTCATGTTTGTCCAGTTAATGTGAAGCTACAGCTAGCAGCTGGTTAGCTTCGCTTAGCAGAAATGTTGGGAACAGGCAGAAACAGCTGGCCTGGCTCTGTCCAAAGATAACCAGAATCTGCCTCCAAATACCTCCAGATAATAAACATCTTATACCTTTCAGGTCTCTTTGTCTAATACCAAAGTAGGCCTTGAATTTTAACCAACACACTACAGCTGCAACTATCAATTACTTTTTTTATTGACATATCAGTTACTTAATACTTTGTTTAAATTAATAATTTACTCTAAATGTCAGAAAATAGTAAAACATTCCCACCATAATTTAGCCAAAGGTGAGGTTTTCTTGCTCTTGTTCTGTTAAACCAACAGATCAAAACCCAAAGATGTTAAATTTGCATTTTATGAGCTGGAACAGCCAAATTTTAGAGGCTTTTTTGCTTGAAAAATGACAATCTGCAACTATTTTGATTAATCCGTCGTCAAAATAGTTGATTTAACTTATCAAGACACTAACGGTGTTTATCTATAAAATCTAAAAATTATAATAATAAAATATATAATGTAAATGAAACATTAGTGGCTTCAGGCAGTGGCACAGATGTAGGTGTTTGTACTGCAGTGCAGTAAAGGGGACTAAACACTGCCCCTCTCCCACCTCTCCCTCTGTGTCTGACCAGGGGAGGTCACAGTGTTTTGTAAGCGACCTCTCACAGACAGACAGACAGACAGGAGCACCTTCCAGTTGGAAATAGTCCTGTCGTGATGTCAGAGAGGAAATGCCTGTTGGACAGAGGTCTTTCCTGCGCGCGCCGCTATCAACAACAAGCAGGATTTAAACTTCAGAGGAATTCTGGGTGGAGTTTGCTTGAGCGGGTCAGCAATTACAGCACACAATGAGATTCTACTTTTTGGTGAATAAGATTTTCCATGTGGTCACTCATGCTTTGGCTCCAAGTAAGGGCATGCACTGGCGTCCTGGCTGTTTTGTGTTGCGTGCTCACAACAACAAAACACAATGTGTGACGAAGGATGGCGTGCGTTGTCGGCCTTCCATCCAGAGTTATTCCACTCAAGAAGACAAAACATTATTAAAAACCTTTGATACAATCATTCATATTAAAGTGTGTTGATATAGTGATAAGCTTCTGCCTACAGCCTGTGATTGTTTTGTTTCACTCACAGGATCGTAAGTTGCTAGCGACAGCCCAGCAGATGCTTCAGGACAGCAAGACGAAGATCGAGTTCATCAGGATGCAGATCCTCAAGGCCAGCCAGGCCAGCGAGCTGAGCTTCGAGAGCAATGAAGTGATGGGTGAGCCTTCGCTTGCATTTAATGATCCATTTAGAATTAATTCAGCGGAGAAATCACAAACAGAAAGACAAATACAAAATCACCTGTCCACACAAAGTCTTGTAAACAATTTTGTTGCTTAAGAGTCATGTTCCTTCCTTTGTCCTCCAGACAAACCCATCATCAGCCCGTTGGACCTGCGGGTGGAGGAGCTGTGTCACCACGCCAGGATAGAGTCCGCCGTGGCCGAGGGAGCCAAGAACGTCATGAAACTCCTGGGCACAGGAAAAGTCACAGAAAAGAGAGCACATTCAGAGGTTTGTGTTAGCATACATGTCCATGTAAAAAAATCACATCCACCAATCAAATCAATTTTGAAACAAAAAGGAACAAGATTCTTGTTGACTTTAAAATAAAAATGATCCGTACCCTGCTGCTGTGCTCTATGAAAGTCAAATTGACCATGTCATTGATGCCGTCCTTCTCCCACTCGTTCCCCCTCCCTCTCTCCAGGCCCAGGCTCGTTTTAACGAGTCCAGCCAAAAGCTCGACCTCCTGCGATATTCCTTGGAGCAACGCCTCAACGAGTTGCCTAAAAACCACCCTCGCAGCAGCAGCATCGTGGAAGAGCTGTCACTCCTGTCCACGCCAGTCCTCAGCCCAAGATCCAGCATCATTTCCACACAGAACCAGTACAGCACCGTGACCAAGCCCGCTGCACTCACAGGTGACTATACAGAGGACATGACCACATTATCTATCATCTGTAGTATTTTGCCTTTTTATATGCCAGCCCCATTCCTGTTCTTACCCACCAACGAATAATCTGTGACCATTTCATCACCTACCTTGTGTTTCCTACATGCACTATTCAAATTGTGTTTCATTACAAATCGTGCACCCATATGTGATGTCTTGGAGGTTCTGTTATTGCCTTTTTATAGGCAACCAGTAAAATTTTATAAAGATACAGGTTGCTTCTTACTACTACTTTTTCTGTTATCAAATCTAGATATAATATTGTACCCTTCTTTGGGATCTCATAATCTAAAATGTCTCTTAAGGTTAAACATAAATTCCCCCAAAGTCACACAATCTCCAACATGATTATGAATTTGTTCATTCTTATGTGAGGCATAATGAAAAAAACTAATTAAATACTTCTAACCACATTCCTCCCATCTCCTAGAATTTGAAGATGTGTTGTTACATGCACACAGAATGCCATTCCTCCTCTGATATTTCTACATTTAGTTCCCCTTTTACTTTATAGAGAGCAATTCAGATCCTTTTCAAGCCAAAAAACATGATCAACTGAGCTACACGTACTACCTGCTGAGTTGCTTTTCCTTCCTCTTGGAAGGAAGTTTAATGAGTTAAGCAAAAGCAGAAAAATCCATATTTTCAAGGGTTTATTGTGCTCTTTAAAAACTGTCCCTTCTTGTTGTTCTTTAAACAACATTGTTGGCAAATAGATGACACTGACGTTCAGTTGTCAGTAGATGTCATTCATTGTTACCATGGAAACACACTAAAATAGCCTGCAGGTAGGGTGGCAAATGTTTTAGGTCTAAAATTAATCAGTCTTAATATTTGTACAGCCTGAATTAGACTAGTCTAAGCCTGGCCACACTCAATAATAAACATGATAAGGTTTAGTATATTATGTATGGAATGGAATAACTGAACTGAATAACTGGAAAGCAGACAGATTGTGTGATAATTTGTCCTTCCTCACCACCAGGCACGTTAGACGTCAGGCTCATGGGCTGTCAGGACCTTCTGGAAAATGTCCCAGGTCGTTCCAAAGCTGCATCTGTCCCGCTGCCCGGCTGGAGCCCGAGCGAGATACGCTCATCCTTCATTAGCAGAGCAAACCGAAACCGCAGTGTGAGCTCACGCAACGTGACAAAGAGTGAAGAGCTCTCCAGTGAGTAGATCTGACCCTGGACATTCTCTGAAAAGAGCAACTATTGATAAAGTGACTGAAAAAATAATTATCTGACTACATTAAGTGTCACTAACGTTATCAGTAAATAGTCTGTGTAACACACTGAATGACAGTCACAATTAGGACATTGTTAATACACCAGTGCTTAACAAATGGAGTGTGTGTATCCTCAGATGAGATCAGTGCAGTTTTGAAGCTGGACAACACAGTAGTCGGCCAGACGAGCTGGAGGCCCGTCAGCAACCAGGCCTGGGACCAGAAGTTTACATTGGAGCTGGACCGGGTAACTAACACACACACACACATTCTGACCTTGGCCTACATCGATGCTGTTGACTCAGTGTTTTGTTTAGTTAACACAGTCGGTTTGTTTCACATCTCCTTGTTGTGGTTTGTGTGTGCTGTAGTCTCGTGAGCTAGAGATCTCAGTGTACTGGCGTGACTGGCGTTCGCTCTGCGCGGTCAAGTTCCTGCGGTTGGAGGACTTCCTGGACAACCAGCGCCACGGGATGTGTCTGTACCTTGAACCACAGGGGATGCTGTTTGCTGAGGTGTGCAAATGTTAACTTGTTCACACTCAGACTATTATCAACCTTCACTGGTGACAAATGACACATGGTAGTCTGTATTAGTCGAACAATCTCTTCTGACTATTCTTTACTCTCAGCTGCATAATGTTCATGTTGTCGTCTTCTTTCAGTATATCTTACAACGTTCGGAGGCATTGCCACCATATATAGTGTGTGTGCACATATACATGTTGAAGTAGATCTCTCTCATAGTTGAACTGGCTGTTTTCTCCATTGTTTAATCTCGTTTTGTTTTTTTTCTCTTGATCAGGTAACATTTTTCAATCCTGTCATTGAGAGACGACCAAAGTTGCAAAGACAAAAGAAGATTTTCTCAAAGCAGCAAGGTGCGTCAGGAATCATAGAAACTTATATTTGTTATAGCGGTGTATTTAGTAATGTTACCCTCAAATCAGTTTGTACAGGCTAAGGGAAAGGAGATATGATTTTGTATTAAATTATATGTGTTCCTTGCTCACTGTGCTTAACAATCGTCACCTCATTTCTGCTCTTTCTTTCCTCTACCCTTCTTGCGTCTTTTTGCTTCTTCTCTATCAGGTAAGACCTTCCTGCGAGCCCCTCAGATGAACATCAACATCGCCACGTGGGGCCGCCTGGTGAGAAGAGCCATACCGACCGTCAGCACTAACTCCTTCAGTCCGCAGGCAGCTGAGACTGGACCCAGCAGCCTGCCTGGTTCCCCCACACCCAGCAGGTACTCAAACACACTCATACTGTACTTATAGTATATTCAAAAGTAATTAATACGCACTAAAGTTATGACCAAAAATATTCATGATGTTGAATAAAAAAAGTGAGACACTGATGACAGTGTTTGTAGGTGTCTCCTCTGTAAACCTGCATCAGTAGGAGCAACTGTTGTGGTGTGAAGAGCAAACATACTTGTGTTAATAGATAAAATATAAAAACACACAATACATGACTTAGTTTTGCAGTCTCAGTGTCTGGATCACTGATATCATCACTAAGCCGTACTCTTGTCCATGCACAGTGACCCGCTGGTGACCAAGCTGGACTTTGACAAAGAGCCCACCCCAGGACCCAAGCACTACCCAGCACCCGACGACATCCGGGAGCCACTGGTGCAGCATAAGATGCCTGACAAGGAGGAAGTACAGGTAAAGTGTTCCAGGAATCACAGGTATTGTTGATAAGTCAGCAATGAACTGATGTAATCACAGCTGGAAGACAAACACAGCAGCAGCTCAGTGGTTTGAGTCTGGTTCATGGTCCATGCTCTCTGTATAAAACAAGGAACCATTAAAGATTAAAGATTCAAGAAGGTTAATTGCAGCATCAACGGTCAGATCCCTCAATAAACTCAGTTCATGTCAGGGGGAGAAAACTCTCCCAATAAAATGCTTTGCTAGCCATGCTTTAAAATACTATCATACATGTATTGACAAATGTGCTTCTCATTATGTCTTCAACTTAAGAAGCTCTCTGTTGAGTAATAGTCACATAATTTATTTGACTAAACTATAGTTTTATATGTAGTTGATTTACTTTAAAAATACATCAAATTGTTTCTCCAATAATGTGTTTGTGCAGCTGAATCCAGTCACACAGCTCTTATCATAGTTATTATCAATGACCAAAGCATATTTGTGAATATTACTAAGACACAACAGATGTAACTATAATCTTCCAGGAGAAAAATAATGACTGAATGATGAATAAAAGCTCGTCCTTTGTAATTTTTAGTTTTTATGCCTCTGCACCAGCAACAGCTGTGACTGGAGGAATCATGTTTTCGGGTTTTCTGTCCATCTGTGCCATTCTTGTGAAGACGATATCTCAGGAACGCCTTGAGGGAATTTCTTCTAATTTGGCACAAATGCCCATTTGGACTTCAGGATGAACTGATTAGATTTTGGTGGTCAAAGGTCACTGTGACCTCACAAAATTCATTTTTGGCCATAAATTAAGAATTCATACACTAATTATGACAAAGTTTCACTAATGTCTAATAGGATAAAATGATGAAGACATGGTGACATTTTATATCCAAAGGGTCAAAGGTCAGCCTGACTGTGACATCGTAATGTTCTGCAAAAACTCTTTTCTGGCCATTATTCAAGACCATAACTCAGGAACAGAAGGGCAGATTGTGATCATATTTCACATTTGGTCAGATAGTGAATTGGTGACACCAATCTTGGGTTGTCGGTACTTTTAGTTTCACATTTACTCACTCTCTGTCCTCCTGCTCTGCTTTGTCTCTCTGCAGGATGCTCTGGCCTCATTTGACTTCCTGAACAAGAGAAACAGCATAGCAGTGAAGGCGGACCTGGACGGAGTGGTGGAGCAGGAGATCCAGCATCCAGACCTGGAGCTCACTGCCATCCAGAAAGACGCAGATATAAGGTAGGAGTGAAGGGCCGGGGATCAATCTGCTGCTTCAGAACTGATGTCATGTTTTTATTACTTTAAATGTATAATTAAAAGTTTAAAGAAGATGTTTTTGTTGTCAGAGTTCTCGTCATGTGTTAAAGTCTGTTCAGTGCTAAGCTCTGACATGCAGGTAGTCAGTGGGACTGTTGTTTTGGTGGATACGTGGGTGTAAACAGTGCCCCCTGGCGTTGAATCATCATGCTTTGAGTTTAACTGTCATGTTGCAGAAATGTTTCCTCATTCACACCAACAGCTTTATGCTGGCACACACTGTACTTATAACAGATGCTAATTCAAACACTTCTCCATTTCCAGGGAAGAAGAGCAGTTCCACTTCAGTCTCCAAGACTTCAAATGCGTGGCAGTCCTCGGACGCGGCCACTTTGGAAAAGTACGTTTCATTTGATCATCCAACACGACAACGCAGGCATACGAGTTAAATTCAGTTTCTCTGAAGCGTCTCTTTCCTCTGCTTCTCCTCCTGCAGGTGTTGTTAGCAGAATATAAAAGCACAGGAGAGATGTTCGCCATCAAAGCCCTGAAGAAAGGAGACATTGTGGCTCGTGATGAGGTGGACAGGTAAAAGTTTGAAAGATGGAAAGATTTGTTTTTGTCGTAGAGGAATGGTTAATTGTTCGTGCGGCATTATTTTTCTCGGACTATGAGTACAAATTGTGACCCACACTCTCTCTCTCTCTCTCTCTTCCCAGTCTGATGTGTGAGAAGAGGATCTTTGAAACGGTCAACAGCGTTCGCCACCCGTTCCTGGTCAACCTGTTTGCGTGTTTCCAGACGCAGGAGCACGTTTGTTTCGTCATGGAGTACGCAGCAGGAGGCGACCTGATGATGCACATTCATGCTGATGTTTTCTCTGAGCCCAGGGCCGTGTGAGTGATCACAGCTTTCATTTTATTTTTTTCATATCGTAGTATAAGTTAAAGTAAAGCTCACACTCTGATTGTCTTCGTATTTGTCAGTAAAGTTCACGTCATCTAATCTAATCTGTTTTGTGTCCTTGAAGGTTTTATGCGGCCTGCGTCGTATTGGGATTACAATTCTTACATGACCATAAGATTGTGTACAGGTGAGCGCTTTGACATTCAGTTCCATTCCCACGTCTGTTTAGGAGACTCAAGTTTTGAAAACTAATTTTATTTTTCTGCCATTTGCAGGGATTTGAAGCTGGATAACCTGCTCCTTGATACAGAGGGCTACGTGAAGATCGCTGACTTTGGACTTTGCAAAGAAGGTAAAATGGGAAACAACATTTTACTGAAGGCTTTATATTTCACTATTTATCTATTGGGATTTCTCTTCATTCTGAATGTATTTTACTATGAAACTATTCAGAAAATATATTTTTTCCAACATGTCATTTACAGTTCATGGACAGTATTTGCTCAAACAAGCATTAAAAGAGACATTGAATGTGTTTGAAGTAGTGTTGACCCTTCTCATTAAACATCCTCTGTGTTGTTTTCAGGAATGGGTTTCAGGGACCGCACCAGTACGTTCTGTGGCACACCTGAGTTTTTAGCTCCAGAGGTTTTGACTGAAACGTCGTACACCCGCGCTGTGGACTGGTGGGGGCTGGGCGTCCTCATCTTTGAGATGCTGGTTGGGGAGGTGAGTGCGTGTTTCATTAAGATATTTGATATCACAAAACATTCATCAACAGTACATTACTGCATATTGTTGCACCGTTTGGTTCACACCGATGCTCTGACATAACAGTGAGTCATATTCAGTTGCATTTGTCTTGTCTTCATCTTTTTCATCTTGGCACGTCTGTTTCAGTCCCCCTTCCCCGGTGACGATGAGGAGGAGGTGTTCGACAGCATTGTCAACGATGAAGTCCGCTACCCACGGTTCCTCTCGACCGAGGCCATCTCCATCATGAGGAGGGTGCGTTGAGCGAAGGGATAGTCGACAGTCGTACATGTTTTCATTTGATAGTTACATACATGAATTGTGCCAAAAGTGTAAACTCTGCTTATATTTTCCACTAACGTATCCTCAGTATACGCAGAATGAGTGGATTTACTGTATTTTATTGTCTTTCCTTGTTCTCAGCTGTTGAGGAGAAGCCCAGAACGACGTCTGGGAGCAGGAGAAAGGGATGCAGAGGAGGTTAAGAAACATCTATTCTTCAGGGTAAGTTAAAGAAAAGAGAATTTGCTCTGATAATTATTTTTTTGTAATATAAAAAGTTGAGACTAATACGACACTCTCTGTCCGGCTCCTGGCAGAACATGGATTGGAACGGACTGCTGGCGAAGAAGGTCAAGCCGCCGTTCGTGCCGACAATCCAGGGCGCCAACGACGTCAGCAACTTCGACGATGAATTTACCTCAGAGGCGCCCATCTTAACCCCACCGAGGGAACCCCGAATGCTGAACTTGGAGGAGCAGAGCATGTTCTCTGACTTTGATTACATTGCTGACTGGTGTTAGCTCACCTGACTTCCCCTCTACACACACACACACTCACACACACACATACTCACACACACTCACACTCACACACACACACTGTGAACCAACAAGAACAGCAATGACTGTAGCTCACATCTGTTTTTCCTCTTCCCTGCCCAAAATGTTGAGGGGGAGCAGCGAAACGTGGCTCCCCAGGCCTTCGGGCAAAACTCTGTGCCATTGAGAAGAAAGTCCAGAAGCCTCCTGAGGACCCCTGCGTCTTTTTTTTTTTTTTTTTTTTTTTTAAATCAACATGAAGAACTTTTTTTAACAAAAAGAAAACAAATGAAACTCTGTTGTTGGAGAAACTGAGTGAAGGAGGAGGGATGCACACGTCGTGTTCGTTGTCTGACCACTGAGAATGTTTTTCATATGAACTCCGAGAAGACGGCAACATCACAATCATTTTATTCAGTGTCACTGTCTTCCTTTTTTTTTTTTTTTTTTTTTTCTTTGATCTGTACAGATTATATTCAGTCGTATATTTTATTGTCGTGTTTTTTTTCTTTCTTTCTTTGCAAAGCCCTCGCCATAGCTTTAGGACTTTTATCTCACTGTTAAAGTTTGACATTTCTGCCATGATCATGTCTGAAACTGGTGTTCAGTGAAATTTGAAGTGCTTAAAGCATCGTCACTGAACGGTCAACTACAACAAACATCTTGACTACTACTGCTGCTTCTTGACTTGAAACCCAAGTTAGAGTCTTCACACTACATTTCCCTTTGTGTAGGGGCCCAGTCTATGTCTACAACCCAGTTTAACACTTTACGCACCCGAAGCTTGTATGTCAGCATACAAGATACATGATATTACTCTTTAGTATAAAACAGCTCCATCCAGTGTTACCAGCTACTTACTGTTAAATGAATTAATATTCACAGACCATCACTTCAGTCTATTTTAATCCATGTTTGGAATTGAGTTGATAATTAAAAATGTGTTTAGGCCACATTAAATAATGCAAAACCTTAAATATTTTTTTCTTTCAGACGCTCTCTAGTGGTTTTGCAGCTTGAACTTCAGCTGAACTCAGACTCTGACCAGTGAAGTCAGACTTTGTGCTTCCAGTATGAAATGAATTCATCAGAGCTGAGTTCAGTTGGATTTCAATTCTGTATTCTGGTTTGTTTTTTTTTTTATTCACCTGACAGCATTTTTCTCATTACCTCAGTGAAAGTGAAAACGCTAAAGTGACTCGCACAGTTACAGCTACCGAAACCAAATTCATCCTGTCCCTCTAGAAGCCGCAGACAAAAAGCTCATGATTATTAAAAAAGAAAAGGAACAAAAGAATCAAATCTGAACGATGGTCTGACAGTGAATCCAGTGATTAAGCAAGAATCCACAAGACAAGTGCTGAGTTATTTGGGAACACTAAACATTCAACTCAGTTACTTCAGGTCTTCCCTCTACCAGCTGATGACTTTCTGTCAATTTGCATGTTCTATAGAAATTGACTCAAATGTTTGCAGAGCTGTTGATATGAATCACTACAGGGGAGGGCAGGGTATATTATATATACATACTGTATGTACACAAGCTGAAAGCACTAATTTTATCAATAGTTTTTAATTATCTACGTTTCTTAATGATGAAAATAGATTGTACAAAGTTTTTTTTTTTTTTTTTTTATTCCTTGCTTGTGCATGTTGTTGCCAGAACAGACAAGAACTTTACGGATGGTACACCAACTCTCAAGTCACAACTGTCGCTCTTCATCCCGGTGTAAAAAACAGAAAAGGCATTTTTGCAGTCGTTTGTTACCTATCATGAATGCACAAATTAAACATTTGTAATAGTGGCATTGTTTTTTATTTGTACACATCCATCTGGGTTACTGTTTATTTTGTATTCACTGTTTGAATTTCAGTGAAACTACGACTGAAGTTCGACTGTTTTCTTCCATTTGAAGACGTTCAATCTAGAAAAAACTTGAGTAAAACAGGTTTTATGTAAACAAACGTTTAATGTTTTTCAAACCATGAGCTGATTACCATGCTTTAATGAAAATCTTTTTATTTATTTTTTTTTTTTTTAAATTAATTCGAACAATTCAAACAAACTAACAAAATAGAACCTGGTCATTTTTCTACAAAAACAAAGTTTTATGTATACAGTATGAAACCAGCCTAAAATTGCAAGCATCAATTACATTTTCCCACTTGGACATAATATACATGATACAGTATATACACTCAATTGAAATACTGTAAGTACAGTCTGCAAGCTGTTTATTTAATCACTGGAATGTGTCCGTTTTATTCCTGTGAGAGTGCCTTTGAGTAAGGCTTGAAGTCGTAGGAGAGACAAGAAAAATCTTCCAAATCCAACACAAATATGATTATAAAAAAAAAGAATACAATCCTGTGAGTACAGCAGAAAAATATCACTGTGTGGGGGGCATCTTCACAGTTGGGGCAGTTTGTCGACAGGTGTGTCGAATTTGAAGTCTGGAGGGAAGAGTTCTGCGGCGCGCGGGTAGATAAGGCGGTAAGACTGTCGGATCGTAACGTCTGCAACACCGGCGATATCTCCGATTTCTGTGAAAGTGAGAGAGACAAAGTTTAACTGTTGACCTGCTGTAAATCTACCACCTACAGAATCAAACCTACTGTGTTTTTAAAAGCAGCTGGGGAGTTTTCTGTAGATAAATAAATAAAATATATCAGACGCTTTTGAGCCATTCAGGAAAACTAAAAAGATTAAATGCTAAAAAGAATTAAATATGTCTGTCTTGGTCAAGGACACTTCAACAAGGATGACAGACGAGAGTTTCAAATCAGACCTTAGAGAAATGATGCAGACTCAACTTTACAAGTTTCCCTTTTCATTTGACTGAAGCACAGATGTCAAATAAGCACATTTAACTGAAGTGATGTACTTCACTCGACTACTTCCACTTATGTGACAATTCACTTTATTTTACTAATTTTCAGAGGGAAACATTGGACTCTGCTACATTTGTCTAGTGGCTTTAGTTACTCGTTTCTTTGCGGGTGAAAATTATGCACAAAAAACAATAAATCTCTCAAAATATAAAGCATCACCGTGTTTAAAAGAGCAGCAGTTTGTGGGTGTTCAGACTATCAATAAAACTGACAAATTAGAGATTCAGTAATGGTCTTTATACTGGATATGTACTCAAGTGAACTTAATGCTATTTGCCAGCTGCGTATCATTAAAGGTAAAATCTATGAAAAAGGGTAGCTGTGTAATTAAAATTCAAAACAGGAACCGTAGCTCCTGTTACCTGTAAATTAATTGACAACTAAACCCTTTTATCAATGTTTTTAATGCTGTTTGTTTGTTTTTGGGTTTTTTTTAACACAGGACTCATCAGGACTGTATCAATACGTGGATCCCAGATCTGTTTGTGTGGTATTTTACAATCCTCACAGCGTGTGAACAGTGAAGTGCAGGGTGACATGTATTGCTGCTCTTTCTGTCCGTCACTGCTCATTAAAAGCACAATATGTAATTTCTGCCGCTAGAGGTCTCTCAATCAAAACAATAACAAAAGACGGAGTGTGATGATGGTGTGAAGTAGTGTGGGATCATGGTAGTTGTTGTCTTCATTGTTAAACAACCAGATTCTTCTTGTTATGATTCCTTCAGTGTTCATCGTTCAGCATCTTTTTACTGGGAGCTGAATTATCCGCAGAGGTCTCCTCCTCTCCAAAACAAACAGACCCGATGATTAAAACAGGTAAAAAGACTGAATAAAGCAGTTTCATGTTGAAAATCAGTGATTCTCTGACACTGTTCAGCGGGCGCCTGACATCTGGGAGGGGCTGCTAGCTGAGCTGCTGCTAACGTTTGCTCAGCTTGTTTCTTTGATAACGTAAGATTCAGACGTCCAATGACTAAAATCCTTCATCTGGTTAAAAGATATAGGTAAAAACGACAAAAATCTAAAAAGTTTATCATAAAAACATGGCCTAAAACTGAATAAAAGTCCATTTATAACAGTTTCTGTCAAACAACCACAACACCGACGTATTATCTTGAATGTGCGTACTCTTTGGTAGACGCAATTGTAGCGGACAAACAACACCGACGTATACATCTGCACGTATACTCTTTGGTAGAGGGGTTATGACGCCATTGACAGGCGACCAAATGAAACAGACTGTTACCTTGATTAAAATAAAAGATTTCTCTGTGTTTGAAAAGTGATGGAAACATTTGGGATAATGTAAGTACACAACTCAACAAAATATATAACATAGGTCTAGTTGTTTGTAGACATTTCAATGCGGAATAATGACATATTATAGCTTTAACTGGGGGAACATCATGCTGCTGCCAGTGTTGCTGATCTCTGTTTGGGTCTATTTGTCTCAGGTCTGATTGTCCACTGGTCCCCCTTCAAATCAGGTGAAAATTAATTTATGCACATCAGGTTGGAGTCTGTTTCAGCCCCATGAAGACCTCTACTTTATTTGAGTAATCATGTCTTTTCTATGTTCTAAAATACCAGCTAACTGATTGTGGTTTCTTTTTCAACGTCTGGTCTGAACTCAGCAACATTTGACTATCAACAGTCCAGCCGTATCACTCACCTTTCTGGGTCTTCTTCTCTGCAGAGGCCTGGGAGGCCATGTAGATGGCTGCTGCGGCCACTGAGATGGGGCTCCTGCCAGGCACCAGGTCAAGCTCCACAGCCTTCCTGGCGATGAAGGTGGCGGCCATCTGCACTTGTTTTGGCAAGCCGAGGTTTGAGCAGAAGCGGGACATGAAGTCTCCTGTGGTGATGAGGTCCACGCTGGTCTCCAGCGCCTTGAGGATCAGCTTAAAGCACCTGCCTATCTCCTTCTTGGAAATTCGGGAGACGGCGCAGATTTCTGTGGAGGAAATCATCAGGAAATCAGGTAAAGAGATGTGTTTCGATGGACTGAAGTCAAAGAAAATTGAGTTTCTGTAGCAATAAAGTCTACTTTTTTCACATTTTTTTTCTTTTCTATCCAGTCTTTACTGTGACTTTGACAATAAAGCTAAAGAGAAAGTGCACCGATATATAAATACCGTGGGCACAGGAATCAAATTTTGTTAATGGTTGCAAATTACACACGACAGACTAAACCCCAGTGAGGAACACTTCAGGTCTATGTAGTGTTTCCAGGGAAAGAATATTTCAGCGTTTGATTGAACATCATATCTCCATAATTTCTTTCTGTACGGTCTGTAGATGAAGACAGATGTGGTGAAATGTATTTTTTTTCTGACCTTTGAATGTTCTCGGTACACCTTCTTGTCTGCAGGCGATGTAGAGACAGGCTGAAGCGATGGCATCATTAGCTCGTCCCTTCAGACTCTTCTGCTCATAAACCTGCTTGAATAAGTTGTTTGTTCTGTCCTGAAGGGAAAAAAAAACAGGATTTACATCAAAAGAAAATCAGCATCCTTTTAGTAGAGATCTTAATAGGAGTCTTCCCAAATTACATCATTAGTTTAGACTTGTTGTATTATGTATTAGAGACTCAACAGTGTTTATTTACATTAAAGTAAAATATTAATAGATACAAGAAAAAAAAGTGCTGGACTTTTTAACCACTGTCTTAACCAAATTTCTTCTCTTCACATCCCGTTGTTTTTATCTTATTCTGGATTTAAATTTAATTGACACCATTAATGTAAATTATTGCCAGCAGAGAGCAAACGTCTCGAATTAACGGGGAAAAAAACCACATAACTTCACTGATACAACACAGACCTCCATCATTTCTGTTTTATTTCTCTCCATCTGTTGCTCACACTTTCACCCACACGTGCGTGGTTCTCATTTCTCTCTGAGGAGTCAGCTGACTTTAAACATCACTATCGGTAAATCCAGTTTTGCACTGACCCATTAAGATAGACCACAGATGGACTACACACATCCACACAGATAGAGAGTGTGTGTGTGTGTGCCTGCTAAGGTGTTTGTGCATGATGTGATTTAGCTCTTTAAAGCGGTCAAGCCCTTCTTTTTTTACGGGATGGCTGCACCTGTTTCAAGATAATCCTTCCAAAAACACATTACAGATTCATATTTCTGTTGTGTTTGTTTGTTTTTTTACTTACTACGATGTTTCTTGGCAGGTTGATGCGATCTGCCATGGTGCTGATTTCTTTGAAGGCGTTGAGCATGGCCCGATCAGAGCTGCTCATGGTCCGCCGGTTCTGATACTTGGAGTTGCCAAACTCATCAAAACTAGCTGCGCCTGTTCCCTGTGATGGAAACAGTGGATGACTGTTGGTAAAATTCACTGTTACTCTAATTCAAAAGAAACCATAAGAACTTAACTCATTTTACTGTGATTACAGCAGACATGACCAGACAGCAACAATGATGTTTCTGCATCATTGTTGCATCCAAACTCTTATAACAGAAATCTGTATCAGGTAATATTGATATAAATACTATGAATGCTGTTTATAGTATAGTATAGTTTATAGAATGCTGCTTATTTTTTTATCAAAGCTTTCAATAACATGAGCATTACCTCAATTATCATCTGTCTAACGTACATCTGAAAACTGATGAAATAGCCCCAAATATTCAAAACTTTCCAAATTTAATTTGCTCAATCATCTTTTGACATCCTTCCAATTATTTGTTTGTTTCAGGAACTACATACATTTGAAGAAAAAACTGATAAAATACCAACAACTTGATTTTTGATTAAGATGCACACAACAAGGCTCATTTCTAACAACAAAGCACAGCTGTGTCACCTTGCTGATCATGGTGGTCAGGTCTCCTCCATTCAGCAGTGGGTTCTGGGCGTCTCCCACTCTGGATGGATCTTTGAGGGCTTTCTCGTTGGAAAACGTCCTCCACTCTGAGCCTACATCAATGACACGGTCACCTGAGGAGAAATGGTTTGGACAGTACAATAAATAAGAAGAGTAAGAAATTAAACCAAAGCCTGGCAGAAGCAAAAAAAGGCGGCACAAGATCAACGTTCATTGTAACAAGCTTTGACTGGTACATTTGCTGTACGGGCATAAAATTTAAGCTTAGGTGGATGTAGATTTGATGAAGTGATTCTGGAGGAGTGCCAGTTAGTTTTAAATGTAAAACACATCACACTGGTTGCTCTGGAAAACATAAAATATGAAATGTAACGATAAAGACTGAGGGGTCGATTTCAGAAATGGCACACGGTAGCTGATGAACATGACAGATTTTGTTAAAAGTTCAGTGAATCACCTGCACAGACAAAAAGTCTGTGCGCACACACACACACACACACACACACACACACACACACACACACACACACACACACACAAAAAAATAACAGTCACTGTGTTGTTCTGTCTGGCTGTATTACATCCCTCAGGAATAATTAAGCAGAAGATGATGCCACATTCAAGACAATTCCCTTCTGCAAACATTTCCTTGAGTCTCAAGTACTGTAAACATTGTCCCAATCTTTCTTCACAGTGTCCACAGCAACTCTTCACGTTTTATCAGACAAACAGAAGCTTTTAAAGCATCAGTGGACTGAGGCCATAAATACTGTAATCTCAGTATTTTGGCTCTGTATCAGTTTTTTAACACATCATCCCTCCCCTGCCTTCTTTCATCAGTATATCTCACAGTATGTAGTGAGACAGGACTACAATCCTAAAATCTGATCTAAACAAATGTTCAGTCATTAAACTGCATCAAATCAGAGATGTACAAAGGAAAAAACGTGAGACAAAGGCGGAGCACATTGCCTGAACAGAACCGTCATTTTCTCCCAGTTATCATGACTGACTGTTCTTGGAACCGTGTAGCAGGGTCGAGGATTAGATTTCTTGATATTTTAATCCTGTTACGCTTTTTTTCTTACCATCCATCAGTCTTGCTAATGTTTCAAGGTAAAGTGACATTCATCTCCTTAGAGGCCAGCCAAAGCTAAGGGGGCAGGAACAGAGGGCACTTTAGCTTGCATCAGAGAGTGGCTGGCGTCTCTCGTCTCCCATCTGACCAGGTCTGTGCTCGGGGGGCTCGTTAGAGGAGAACTCTGTGTTCCCCTGCAGCTTTTGTGTTACGCTCTAACATCACATGTTCAAAGGATTTTTGTGGCATACACTTTACCTTTTGTGTGTGATTTGCCTTGACGACACATGACATATTGATCAATGGACGCTCAAAAAACTGAAACTGCGCAAAGAATACAGTTTAGTGTGCGAGTGTGGACACGACTTGCGGCAAAAACATACATTTCCTTTAATTTCCTTATTATTAAAGCTTTGCTGTTAATCTCTCCTCCTTTCTTTGTCCTGTCTCATCTCTACTGCACACTCCTCTCCTTTCAATTTTAGTGTTCAATATGGATTGGATCTCTGTGTTCTTCTGGGCTCATGTTGAATGAAGCCAGATGTTGTTCACAGTGAGGTCAGTAGATTTTCATATCAGTAATATGGACATAGTCTCTGGAAAACGACACTGCTGTGTTTTTTTTGAATGGAGTTTTTCTTTATGTTAAACGGCATAAAAATTGTGTTTGTCTCTGTTGATCTCGGGTGGTGAAAGAAGTCTTGCAGGAGAGATTGCAACACGGTGATGTGTTGCGTGGCTAAGTTGGGAAAAAAAAATCTTTTTTTAGTGATCTGGGTGGAAGGACCCTACAACATAAACCTGCAGTTTAAATGACATTACAGAGAAATATATTTATTGCAGCTGTGTTGTTCAGATTTCAGCTTCACACTTTGGAAACCGCTCCCTTGTTTGGCTTGTCAGCTCAGCTGATGTTCCCATGCAAAATAATTGTAAATGTGAAGGCCTCAAAACCAAGCAAACAGGTTCAGGAAGAAGCATTCTAAGAAAACTGTGTGTACAGACGAGTGTCATTATCTGATTATCTCAGAGTTCATCTGAGAGAGGTCGAGGCAAAGAAACAAGAACAGGAAACCAAAATGAAAAGGAAGGACGTGTTCTTTGAGCTCTATGACGGAGAGTGTTTCTGTAGTGTAACACACTCACCTACTACAAGGCCGCATTCAGGGCAGATCATGTCCCCTGCTCTGTAGTCCTCCACCAGTATGGCCTCTGGGTGGTTGGGACACTGAACTCTGGGAAGGGCCAGAGCATCTCCGCTACAACAGGAGCAGAACAACAGTTAAATGATCAAAGAGCTCAAATACAAGAAAAAGATAGGAAAGGGAAGAAAATGAAGGCAAACATTGGGTGGGGTAGAGGGAGTGTCAACAATGACGTCAGGATGCAAAACACATCGCTACAAAGTCTCATCTATGCAGGAAAAGATATATTTAGATTCAAACTGCCAGCAGTGCAACTTGTTTATTCTCTTGTGAAAAGAAGTCAGGAAGCCGCATATGAAAAACAACAAAGATAAGCACAATCAAGCTCATTTGAATGTGTAATGTTAGAAAGTCCAGATGCTGCACTTTCATTTTCCCCTTTTTTTTGCTGAGAAGAAATGCCCAGCACATCTTACAAAGTGACTTTAAGTGGTTTTATTATTTATGATGGGTCCAAGTGACGGGATCAGCAGGATGAAAGTATGGTTGAAGCTGAGGTGGGCAGTGTTAACATGTGGATCCGGACATAAAAGAATCTCAAAGACAACTAAACAACCTATAGGCTTAATATATTAATAATATATAAGTGTCAAAAAATAGCAGAAAAAAATCAGTTTCTCTCAGCTTTAAGTGACGTTTTTAAATTGCTTGTTTTGTCAAGTCAACCCCAAAACCCAAATCTACAAATATACAAAACAAAGAAAAGCAGCAAATCTTCACACTGAAGAAGATGGAGAATGTTGCTTGAAAAATTAGTGAAACTAATCAGATAGTTGCGTTTCATTATCTGCTAACTGATTAATCGACTACCTGTTTGGTTTCAGTGTTGATATAGTAATACAACCAAAACGTCACGGTGATGTGGTGAAAACAAAAACAGGTGATCTCATTACTGGGCGTCAAACCAAGAACATATACCAACATTATTCTGCATTTACACTTTCCATTCTCTGACTCTCACCATTTATATTTAAATACTGATAAACATCCCGGGAAGCTGACAGTGATTGTAACAAAAGAAGGGAGGCAGGAGAAGCAAACATACATATTTAGCCGGCTCAGTGTACGGATTTAAAAGGAGCATCTGTTGCCTGTTGTTGCATAAAAGACTAAATGTAGACACGCTGCACTGAAAACATGTCAGTATTATGTTTGCAAATGAAAAGAAAGCGGATCCAGCGGTGCTCTCCGGCCGCTAACGTCAACGAGACGACACGTTAACATGTTAGCGTAAGTTTCAGATTCATACTACACAAGCTGAATTATGTTACAACAAATAAGTGGCGACAAAGCAAGGCTATGATGCGAGGCGACGTTTACATGATAATGAATCGAAGCTGTTCACAACAGCGTGTGAACATAACATGGACACAGATAGTGACTTCTGGCAACATCTAACCAGCTAGCGGGCTAACTAGCACAAAACACATCGTAGCTACACGGAGAAGAGCGATATATTTTACACTTTAGGAGCAGCTCTAACGTCTCTTATCGTGAGTAACGCGATCGTTTTTAAAAATAAGTAACATTGTGAGAGTCACACATGAAGGAGGCAGCGCTATTAACTGATGTTTGGGTTGCTACGCACCGGCTTGTCGACGCCATGTCTCTTCTCACTCCGCCCGGGTGTCAAAGAAACAAACGACTGCAGCACCTCTATTTATAGATTTTACTGATCACGTGTCCATTGGAGTACGTGAAGCCAGGGAGTCCAAACTAGTCAAATTCAAGAGAGACATGTTGGTCCTGCCCACATACAAAACAACTGTGGAGTAAATTATCAACATTCATTGTTCATCATATCGACCCTCACTTTTTTATTACTTTGGAAAATGTATTATTTGGATTCGGTGAATATGACAGCAATCTCTGCTCGCAGGTCTATTTAATTAATCTGATTACTATTTTGACCAAATTTTATATTCACAAATCCAAATTCCTGGGCAAAAAGCCAAACTTTTCATAGCTGACTGTCTCTATCAAACAATAAATTTTTTATATATCTGAATGTGCAAAAAAAAAGCTGTTAAAATGTATAAACACTGAAAGCTTTACAATTTTTAAAATTTATTTATTTTTATTACAACCTTTAGTCCAGTGGTTCTCAAAGTAGGGTCCGGGGACCCCCAGGGGTCTTTGAGGGGCTACCAGGGGGTCCCCAGCAAAAAGGGGAACAATTTATTTTCATTATAATTCCATCCATAAGTAACACAATGACAGAATGTATTTAACTATTCTGGTCATGGGTTTCATACACTTTCTTTAATAAAACATCTAACAGCAAAAATCTTATCAGATGGGGGACCCTGGGACAAAATCTTATCAAATGGGGGTCTGTGGTCTAATTTCTGCCAGTTTAGGGGTCAATGACGTGGAAAAGTTTGAGAACCGCTGTTTTAGTCCCCCTGGTGCGTTGTAGACTCAAGTTGTATACACAAGGTGCTGTAAGCTTGTTTACTTGTTTCAATAAAGCTGTTTTAAACAAAAAACTACTAACAGTTCTTTGTTTTTTTGTTTTTTTTAAAAAGCAGGGTGATAAATAACAATGACACAACAGATGCTGGTGATTGTACCCATAGGTATAACATAAATTAAAACTACTTTATGGATTAATGTTAAACGTATTTTCTTTGACATAAGCCTGCAAAACCTGGAGAATAGTCAAGCAAAGTAGAATCATACAATAGTCTACCTAGTTAGACAATATGACACAATAACAATTTAATAACAAATAACAACAACAAACATTTTATTTACAAGTCTTTAATCTCCTAATAATACCACTGGAAGGTTCTTGAAGAGAAATATCTGTAATTTGATACTAATTATGGGGGAAATAAGCATTTCTAAGTGAACTTAACATTGTACATTACATTTAACATCCACTGTTACATCATTTAATTATTATAATTATATTATTATTAATTATTATTTAATGCACTTGTCACCTTCATATATTTCATACACTTAATTTCTTGGTCCGTGGCACTGTCCATATTTCCAAGTTTTATATCCCATTTCAAAACTATTATGATTCCATTTCTGCAAGTAGATTTTAAATCTTAATTTTTTAATTTAATTCTAGTACTACTTTGTTTATTTCATTATTATTATTATCTTACTCTTATTTTATCTTTATTCTTCTACATTCTTTGTATGCTGCATACTTGGCTAATAACAGATTCTGATTCTGAAAAGAAATGCTTAATTTAAACCCAACTATATACTCATGTATTTAATAATACTATTGATTATTATAGTAAACTTAACTGTAATTATATGTGAAAAATGTATGTAAGTTTTTTCATGTTCAGCTAATAATGATAAAAAGATGTCTGTGTTACACTAGAATCAAATAATATGGAGTGAACTGAGCACTTTCTCTCTTGTCTTATAAGTAGAGCTGACACACAGTCCAGGAAACTGTGCAGCTGTAAAACAAAGTGTTAACCACTATCAGGAAATAGAGGTATTCATTTTATACCTCTGTTGCCTAATCATGGTTTGATTGGTGGTAAATAAGTGGAACCTTTTATTGCACTAAAATGTGACCTTCACTGTCCTACTCTGCCCTACATGGTCACCCAAACCCATCACCGAATTACCAATAAAAAAAAAAATGCAGCTTAATGCTTCCAGTTTTTATGACAAAAATATATAAATGGCCGATTGAAAATATTTGCACAGCAACAAGTAATCTCCAAAAAGCCTGATACCGAAGTCGGTCAGTGCCAGCCTGTCTCTCACTGTACCACTCTGTGACTGCACCGCTCCTCTCCACTGTACAGTACTTTCCTCGTCTGTGAAGGAAACCACACAGAGTCACAAAGAGTCATTTGATTGGGCCAGTTATTGTGGTAACAGAATAACAACTCTACATCTGTCTACAAAAGAAATATCTATGAGTATGTATCACTAAACATAAACTACACACTAGTCATGTGTGGCAACATAAATGTATTTCTTTTACAAATTTCCTGCACTTCTTATCATTACCCCAACAGTAGCAGTCAAGAATGTCAATGTGCATCAAGACAACAGCAGGTGGAGCCAAATAAAAAGTGTATCAGGTTTGGAAAACGCTCAAGTTGCCCTGGCTAGGCAGTCATACTCATTGTTCCAGGATGATTACAGGGATTAGTTTTCATGGACAGATCATTCAAAACTGATCTCAGTGGTCAAACATATTGGAATTCCTACCTTTGAGGTCATATTTGTTTGAATGGTAAAATGACACTTAGTCTGCCATGTTGTACAGTCACATTTAGCAGATTATGCATCGCCTGGGGTGAGCAATTTTATCCGACATCTGCTAGTGTTGGCAGCTTGTAGTGATGTGGATCTCTGAGTCCAGTGTGAGTGTTTCTGCCTTGGTGCAAAACAACTGCGATGTCGCCATCTCATCAGCACTGCAAATGATAAACAGCACCCACGTGTATGTGTGTGCTGCTGCTGATTAGGAAGAAATGTTGAGAAAATGTGGCCATCATGAGCTTTTATAAATGTTTTCTACACTGTTGCATACAGCTGTCACCATATCAGTTTTTCACGACACGATTATCACGGCCAAAAGAGTTGCAATAACGATATTACCATGATATCTACACTATCAGTCAAATCATCTTTAACTTTGCCTATTGTGTGTTCTGTCTCTTTCCTCGTAAATGAATTACACTCAAAATACAAGTGTAGGGAGGTGGAGAGAGAGGCTGTAACCATAAATATAAATAACTACACTAAATGGAGAGTGAAAAGACAACCGGATGAACTGATAAACAAAAGATCCACAAGGTGTGTGTGTGTGTGTGTGTGGGTGGGACGTTGGGGGAGGGAGACAAAGTGAGAACAGAAATAGAAATGATTTAAGAGGTGCTGGATTATTTACACAATATTATCATATGTGTATTATTAACATGATATCAACATTTCATTTTTTAAATATCATCAATACCAGTATATTGCAACACTTCTACTGTTGCAGCTGATTTTTGTCTGAAAAAAGGCATCACCACATCCCTGAGAAGCACAAATCTTTAATGCATGCTGTCTAATACCACTGACTTTGAAGAACCTCTGTTGGCTTGACCGTGACAGTGAAAACTACACTTACAAGTCACAGCATGACAGATATCAAGCACCAAACAGACCGAAAGCAAGCAGAGACCGGCATGCAGGTCTCAGAACAGTGGAAAAAATGGCACGTGATCTTAGTCTGTTTCTTTTCAATTACACACAGAGAATACCTTGGTGCCTCAGGAGCGGTTTATTCATTATTTCCCAACTGCAACATCATATCACATCAGCATTCCTTATTACTCTTAGTAATAACAAAAGGATCCAGGCACAGGCAAATATACTTTGTGCAGACACCTGGAGTGTTGTATGTAATTTCACCACATACACACACTCTTCCTTGTCGCACTATACCTGAAAAACCCTAACTGATTACTTACTTATTCATCCTCTTACCACTAAGCCTCTCCACTACATGCCCCAGCACTTACCCTCACCTAATCCTGAATTTCCTACCCCACTGTGTGTGTGGGTGAGACAACTCTGTGTTTACTGTGCATACAGGAAATTAATTACCATAGAAACTGTTTGTTTGGGTTTGTTGTTGGATTGCGGTTTTGGGCAACATTTGAATGAATATCTTTTGCTGCTTCCACACAGAGAGCTCACATGTGTGTATCTGACGTGCAGTTATACAAATAGCTAGTGTTGGTGTATTCTTTACAAATTGGAGAGGGAGGTCTATGTTTAATAATTCATAGCTTGTTGAGTCAGTTCTCTACACACTGAACGGGTTGCCAGGGGCATCTGGGCTCCTCAGCTGTTAGCTGCATTATCCACACAGAGAGAAAACCCCATACCGTCCAACCGCTGCTCCCACTGCCGCCCAGTGTGATAACAAACTCATCCATTACAGCATCTCTGTACCTTTTAGGACGGACGGGACGGTGTGTTACATAATTATTGTCATTAGCTGTTTAAACTCAGGCTAGGATTCCTGCCTAAAATCAAAAAATGAAGAAATGCAGTATTGCAAACAACGTCTTGGAAATAAGATGTGGAGGCTGTCGTTCAGAGCGTGAAATTATGTGACCCGAGTCAGAAAGTTAAGTGAATTTGCATGCACTTATACTTTTGACTTTCTTTCATTCACTTTATCCACTCTGTCTTTGTTTGCGGTTCTTTGAGGATCCACTACAGAATTAATAAAACTGAGCCACTCAATTCTGAGAATTCGGCCCTACAGTGGAAACAGCAGATCTGACATACCATATGCATGTACTTGATGTCTCTGTAAAGCACACAAAGAAGACCAATTATCAGTGTAATCAGTCTGCATGTGGTATGTTTGGTCACACACCACCTTCACATCTGAGCTTTTAACCTGGCACACTATCACACAACAACACACCCCAGTGGCTGCTTTCTTTCTCTCCCCCCCCTCCCTTGTTCTTCTTCTGTTTTTTTTTTCCCTCTCAAAGTACAAGGGTAGCGTGAGTGAGAGCAGAGTGCCAACAGCCAGCAGCCCAGGACCGGTTGAAACCTGTATGGCTAGCAACCGAGGAGACACTTCCTCCACCCGGTGCATCATCAACCAAATCCAGAAAGAGCTGGAAATGTTGCATGAGTTCAGCACTCAGGATCCTATTGACTGTTGAGTTTGTCAATACCAATAATGTGCACAGACAGACAGATAGACAGACAGACAGACAGACAGATAGGTAGGTAGCAGAACAAAATATAAAGAATTTTGCCTTGTTATTGCAAGTTAATAACAGTAGGATAGTTTTACTGTGGTCACTTAATGCAGCATGTAAAACACGTGGTGTGTGCACAAAAAGCTCAAGTCAAGTCTTAATTAGTCAGCAAGGTTATTTCCGCCACCACCATGAAGCATTTTGTGGCGTCTCAGACTGAAAGAAACTGGGGGAAGCTGGTGCTGCGTTCAAGTTATGTAGGAAAAACAGTAGAGACAAGGAGTAAAATGTCACACAAAAGTCTGAGACACATTATAGATTCTATGATCTGAGTAGCAAGTTCAGCAGTGTTGCCGCTGCTTTTTTGATATCTGTTCCTAAACATGGTGGCCTTATAGCATTTCAATAGGGCACATAATTGTACAAAAATGTGTGACTTGGCAGATACTGTGAAGGTAGAGCATTAACCGCATGAAAAAAAAACAAATATTGACAAACAGGTGAGGTGTTAGTGCTTTATTGGCAAACCTACACTCTACCGTTTCTGCTGTTAAAATATGTGACCCTATCAAAATGTATGTATTATATACAATCAAAATAAATTATGATATTATAAATTATTAGATGTTTTTAATATGAGTGTGCTAAAAAAAAACCAAACATTTGCAGTCTCAATGGAGTTTATTTATTTATTCTTTATTATTTGGGTCACTGAATCTGCTGAGTCACAGAATCTGGTGCAACACGAGCCAGCTTTCAGTTAAAAGACCTGATTTTATTATAACCTAAACGAAGGGCAGTAAAGACCAAAAAAACATGTTTTCTGCTGGGCATCATAATTTTAATATATAGTATAATTTTAATTGCCTTGCTAAATAAATTAAGTGCTACATACTGGGCTGAGGTAAATGGGGCATTATTGTGACCTCAGCACTCAAATTACTCAGCATAGTTCAAAATCCAATCGTTACATATTATGGAGTGATGGCATGTTTGACCCTGCATTTAAATTCAACATTTGGATTTCAAAATGTTGGATTGGATGTAAATGTCGGTTTCGCCCCGAGCAGACACCAGCGACACCACAAAAATACCCTGCCATTACAACCCACTGCTTTGTAACAGGTAAGGGTCTTTTAAGGTCATGTAAATGTTTGTGCTGGGGTCACAGATGTTTGGCTGAGATAGATGTAAACTTGTGTGTAGCTGTCTGCAATCCCTTTTCCCGACACGCCCTGAATGCACCATCAGATAACCAAGCAGGCGGTGTCTTCGGGAAAGTTGCCGTAATGTCATCCTCCAATGAGAGGCGCCCATAACACCCACAACAACGGTCTGTGCGGCTCCATATTGGATCTGCCTTTTCTTAGAAATTGCACTGGAGGTCTGCCTGCGCATATTGTCTGACCTACAGCCGCACTGCCGGCTCTGCTTCCTGGGCTCAGGTATGAGGGGTGTATCCGACAAACCGCGCTGTCACGCACAAATGCTCCTCGGGCCTCTCTTTTACTGCCGAGCGTTATTCCTACAGTTTTAACTGGGCTGAGAAATTAGGTTAGAGACGCACCTGAAGAACGCAGCGAAAAGTGGCATGCAGGCTGAAGAAGAAATAATTGGATTGAGATAACGCCACACAGGCAGTAAGTATATTTTCTTTTACTAGTTCATTACTTCCAAATCATTTGAAGCTCTCTAATAATCAATAACTTTGGTGATGGCGTGTTCTTTAATCCCGCGTGGCCCATTAGATAATGGTGTGCAGATAAGAAACTGGTTACCTGGTGTGAATGTTTAACACCGGGACACATGCTGATCCTCTATTTCACATGTTCCAACAAGTCACCTGACCCAGTACAGCAACAGATCTGCGCAAGAACTGCTCACGTGAGGAAAAAAAGGTCAAACGCTTCTTCTTCCAACTAAAGAAATGTCTATTTCCTCCTTGTGGTGGAAAAAGTCTGTCTAAATACAAAAAAAAAAAAAAAAAAAAAAAAATCATGCAGCCTTTTTTCACATGGCCAATGTGAAACCAATTTCCTTCTGTCTAGAGTCCAGAACTGGGTTTAACTTGTTAAACATTGTCTGGTGGCTTTAATTAATCATCTATCTGGATTAATTTACACTTTACACGCACGTGGTAAAGTCGGATTTATGTGGTCTGTCTGTTCATACATAGGTTCAAACCAGTGTGAAAACTTGGGGACTTTTCAATAGCCTTGCCCTGCTGCCAGGGCCCGCCCATGGCCCCTCCCCCTCCTGGGGGCCCCCCGAAACAAAAGATTGTTTTTTCACAGCCTATTTGAATGTGTTTCTTCTGCCATGCATGAAGAGACAGGGGAAGGGCTGGTAATTATAAACCACTGTGGAGTCACTATCAACTTTGTTGCTGTTGCACGACATAAACATCACTGCGTTCTCCAAATAAATCAGGAGCCTGAATATAACACTTTACTCCGATATAGTTTGAATATAGCCACAATTTATGATCAACCATTACTTCCCCTTTTAGTTAGATTTGACATCCATTTCAGTATTGCAAAAATCATGAAAGGAACAACAAATGCACTGGAGAAATGATTAAAAATGATTATGACATTAGGAGCCCCTAAAGTAAAATCTTACCTACGTCCCACAAAAAAAAACATGCTGTCATGGTAATATGCACAACTGATTAAAAACTAAAACTAAAAAAAGCCCCGTGACGCAAATAAAACTTCAGACCTAACCACACATGACTTGCGGAGCAATACATTCAGTACTGGCTACAACTCAAAACCACTACTACACACACACAACACTTTGACAAACATTTTGCAATAGCAGCCAATAGCAAAGCTTCTTTGACTTTGTTTTTGACTTTTTGACTTGGACAGAAGATATTCTTTAATTCATCTGTTGCAGAATAGAAATCGTATTAGAAGACCTTTGGCATAATCCTTCATGATGCAGGAAGGCAGGAAGTGTGTACTCATACATGCAGTTTGCATGTTTGGAGGCTGAACTGAAACTTTACTGATCTTAAATTCAGATAAAGGTCAAGACATCAACATGTTGTGTTTTATTCACAGATAAACCACACAATTAATCCTTCTTTTTCAACTTCTTACTGCTGGCTTTTAATTATAATTCTGCTGTCTGTCAACAACTTTTAGTGATGCCTTAACATTTAATGCTATCACCCTCTAATTTAGAGGCCTATTTCTGCACATTTCAATGTGACACATCATATAAAAACAGACTTCCTTTAAAAGGAATTTCTGCTCTAATATGTACAGTACCACAATGTGCAAAGCAATCAAAACTTCTAGTGAATTCTAGAAAAACAAAAATGTATTTTGTGAAAAAGATTAAATTTTGACCCACAAGGGCCAGACTGGCAAATTACCTTGTACATGTAATAAGATGCCATCCATACGTCACTGTAAGGATATAGTCAAATATATATTTTCTTCTTAACAATTCAGTGGTATACTATTATTTAGGATGTCCTCTGCTTCAGTGCTGCAACTCAGTATGAAATATTCAAAATGTGCCAGGTAAATATTGAATTACCATGAGGTCCCGGGGGCTTAAAGAAACAACAAATCATCAGTCACAATGGTCAGATAAAAAGGTATTTATTTATTCATAGAAACACTGCATTTTTTTTTACATTGCTTTCAGATGTGTGTTTGGATAAGAAGCAGGCACCAGATGAAAGACGATACAGAGAGTGCCACATCTACTAAATAGGAAAAAAGGGACACACTTTGTGGTGATTCACTAAATGAAACACATGCGTGCCAAACTTCTTAGTGAGTCAGAGCAGTTGGTGGACTTATGCTCACATCAAAGGACTCTGCAATGTTCCAGCGACAGCATGTTGTAAGACGTCTGGATTTAGAACACGCTTAGCTCGGTTCTTAAACATCATTAAAATATTACTGAATGAAACAAGACTGAAAAGTGAGAGGAAGTAAGAGCTGAATTTAACACACCGGGATAAAATAATGGAGCACACCAGCACTCAGCAGTGCCTTCACAGCTACACATTCACACCTTGTAAAGCCGGGGGTTAAACGTTACTCAAGCAGTGTTAGGAACAGGATGTGGCGCTCCACTTTTGGCAACATGCTACGGATTAAAGGTGTAACCTGCCGGTCTAGCTTCAGCTCATGTTGAATGTTATTTTTGAATTTTCCTTTTTACTTTCCTGACAGATTACTAATGACAAGGAGAATCTGTTGAAAGCTGAATATGAAAAACTGTTCTGGTTCAGACTAAACAGAGGAATGTTACATAACAAAGCTTAAAATTTAAAGTAGAGTTGCAGTTAACAATTATTTTCATTATTGAAAGATGTCACCATTATAATCTGTTGATTACTTTCTTGATTAACCATTTGTTCTGTTAAATGTCTGTGAAAAATGTCCATCACTGTTTCCAAGTTAACATCCTCAAAGGTAACCAATTGCCCAAAATCCAAATACACTGTTACAGATATATAATTACAATATAGTTACAATGATGTAAAACATCAAAGAAGCAGCAAATCTCTCTAATTGGTGAAGCTGGGATCAAAAAATAATTTGTTTGATATTAAAATAGTTGATGATAAAGTCGATTAATCAATTATTTGACTAATTGTTTCAGCTGTAATGTAAAGGTCAGTCTTTTGCATTAATACCTATAACTAATTGATTGCAGATTAACTTACTCACATTCACTTTGTTGCAGTGATGTTCACACTCACTGAGGTTGCGTCCCTGAACGACATCCAGCCGACGTACCGCATCCTGAAGCCATGGTGGGACGTCTTCATGGACTACCTGGGGCTGGTGATGCTCATGCTGGCCATATTCGCCATGACCATGCAGATCACCAAGGACCAGGTGGCTTGCCTTCCTTGTCTGGAGGACACGGAGGAGCCTGCAGGAGCTAAGCATAACTCGTTCCCCACACAGAGCACGCGGGAGGCAGCCACTGGGACCCCTGTAACCAACATCCCACTAGTCTCTAAGGACCTACCGGACAGAGCAGTCCATGAGATCCTCGTCACACATCAGCACACTGCTGTGAAGGCAGAGAAATATCCCAGTCAACCTCAACCGACGGGGGTCAAGACCAACTTGGACTATCAACAATATGTCTTTATCAACCAAATATGTTACCATGTTGCCTTGCCCTGGTACTCCAAGTACTTTCCATACCTCACCCTCATCCACACCCTTGTTCTCATGGTCAGTAGCAATTTCTGGTTCAAATACCCCAAAACGAGCTCAAAGATTGAACATTTTGTTTCTATTCTGGGTAGATGTTTTGAGTCTCCTTGGACGACGAAGGCTTTATCTGAAACGGCTTGTGAGGACTCCGAGGAGAACAAACAGAGATTAACCGGCGCCCCCTCAGCACCAAAGCAGGTATCTTTAGAAGGGAAAGAAGAAGGCACAAATGTCAACTCATCCACACCCATGCTTGGGGTGAAGTTTTCCGCAGAGAAGCCCATTGCGGAGGTCCCAAGTAGTATGACAATCTTGGATAAAAAAGACGGAGAGCAGGCCAAAGCCCTTTTTGAGAAAGTGAGAAAATTCAGAGCTCATGTGGAGGACAGTGATTTCATCTACAAGCTTTATGTAGCTCAGACCATTGTCAAAACTGTCAAGTTTATTTTGATATTGTCGTACACCTCAACCTTTTTGGCTAAAATTAATTTTAAGCATGATTGTGAACCTGATATTAAACAGCTCACTGGATACAGAAAGTTCTTCTGTACGCACAACATGGCTTTCATGCTAAACAAGCTGCTTATTAGCTACATGGCTTTGATATTGATCTACGGGATGGCGTGCTTGTACTCTCTCTTCTGGGTATTCCGTCGACCTCTGAAAGAGTACTCATTTGAGAAGGTCAGGGAAGAGAGCAGCTTTAGTGACATTCCTGATGTCAAAAATGACTTTGCATTCCTCTTACACATGGTTGACCAGTATGACCAACTCTACTCCAAGCGCTTTGGTGTCTTCCTGTCCGAGGTCAGCGAAAACAAGCTGAGGGAGATCAGCCTCAATCACGAGTGGACCTTTGAGAAGCTACGGCAGCTGGTGACCCGTAATGCACAGGACCAGCAGGAGCTGCATCTTTTTATGCTCTCTGGTCTCCCAAATGCAGTGTTTGACCTCACTGACTTGGAAGTGCTCAAACTGGAGCTGATTCCTGAGGTGAGATTCTCTGCAAAAGTCTCCCAAATGACCAGCCTGCAGGAGCTGCATCTCTGCCACTGTCCAGCCAAAGTAGAGCAGACAGGTTTCGCATTCCTCCGTGACCATCTTCGCTGCCTTCATGTCAAGTTCACGGATGTTGCTGAGATCCCAGGTTGGGTATATATGCTGAGGAGTTTGCGGGAGCTTAACCTAATTGGGAACTTGAGCTCAGAAAATAACAAGATGATCGGTCTAGAGTCCATGCGAGATTTGAGGCATTTAAAGACATTATGCCTGAAGAGTAACCTCACAAAAATGCCCACAAACATCACAGAGCTTTCGCCACACCTGATTAAGTTAGTGGTGCACAATGATGGTACGAAACTGCTGGTACTGAATAGTCTGAAAAAAATGACGAATCTAATTGAACTGGAGCTGCACAGCTGTGAACTGGAGAGGATTCCACATGCTATTTTCAGCTTGACCAACTTGCAGGAACTTGACCTGAAATCTAACAACATCCGAACCATAGAGGAGATCATAAGCTTCCAGCACCTCAAGAGGCTGACGTGCCTTAAACTGTGGCACAACAAAATAATCACCATTCCATCCTCCATCGGCCAGGTCAAGTCCCTGGAGTCTCTCCACCTGTCACACAATAAACTGGAGTCTCTGCCTCCAGCCTTGTTCACTCTACCTAAACTGCGGCACTTGGACGTGGGCCACAACTCCATCACAGTGCTGCCACCGGATGTGGGTCTCCTACACAACCTCCAGCATTTAGCCATCAATTCCAACAAGCTAGAGGTGCTGCCCAAGCCTCTGTTCAGGTGCACCAAGCTGAAGGTGTTGTGTCTGGGGTACAATGCACTCTTGGTGCTGCCGGAGGCTACGGGCCAGCTGGTCCAGCTCACTCAGCTGGAGCTGAGAGGAAACTGTCTGGACAGACTGCCTGCTCAACTGGGCAACTGCCGCATGCTGCGCAAAAACACCCTGGTTGTGGAGGACCATCTCTTTGACACACTGCCTGTGGATGTTAAGGAGAGCATCAGCCGAGAGACCAACGTGTCCTTTACAAGTGGCTTATAGCACAAAAATACACAATGACGACTCAGACAGGCTGGTAGCTGTGGTGGTAGCCTGTATAATGGGATGAAATAATGTTCTTTTTACTATTATTATAATATCCATAAAAATGAATGCATTTTCTTGATTGTTTTAATGGGTTGTCTTAGTTGCTTATGTATCTAAATGGATGCAGATTGCTTTTATTGTTGCAGAGTATGTATCACCTAATTCAGCATTTTGGGGGTTTTTTGTATTTAGCATTTTCATAGCCTTGAACAATAAAACATTAGGAATTTAGCTTCTCTTTTTAATACTCTGTAGACCAAAACTGTTTGCTCACAGTATGTAGATCTATCACTATTGTTTTAGGTACTCAGGTATAATTGTAACCATGGGGAACAATCTTTTTTGCCTTAACTGCTGCTATTTTTTTACAGTGAGGGCTTTCACAAACAAAAGGCCAAAAATGACAATTTCATGTCGTCTTGTCACTTTTAATATGAACACACAGCAATTTCTATATGTGATGGAAGAGAACACAATGTAATGATCCTTCCTGGTAGTTTTTAACTTTTGTTTAACTCACATAACCTTTACTTTCCTCAATGTCTTGTAGCTAACAGAATGATTTCAGAGTTGTAAAACTCAGGTGGAGACTAAGCACCAGAAATGAACTTTTACCTTTGTAGAGATTGTATACTAAGGCCTATAGTAATTCATTTGCACATTGAAAACCTAATGATATAAAGATCAGTGAATATCTTTTGTGATAATATGTTCCTAGACCGGCATGAGCTGATAAAAGGGAAATCTTTTGACCATCTTTCTTAATCATGTTTTAAAATTTTAAATGTGAAATAAAATTGGCTTGGACTGATTGTGTAATGATGATAAACCTGTGTGCCTCCATTCTTTTCAGTGTATCTCTGTGTAGGCCTACATATCTACATCTAAGTGTTCGTCAGAGCTGCTGTACCACCTTGGTGATCCTTTGCTCAACGTTCACAACTTTATGGCACAATAAAACAACATATTAGATGAATGTCCAATCATTAATCCTCTACTCTAAGTGTGCACTGAACACTACTGCGGTAACTGAATTGTGAAAACTACTAAGGTATTTTTAAGTTAATTCAAAGTAAACTCCTAATGCTGCTTCAATGGAAAATCCCCTAAACATATACGCTGTATACATTCTACCTAATCTGGACAGTTCAGGCTTCATTTTTAACACAAATGATTTCACATCCAAAACTATGGAGCCTGTAAAGCAGTGGTGTCCAAACATGTCCCACTTTGGCAACTCAAAAAATGTCACGTCCCCCCACCTACACATAAACTGAAAGCATTTTTATCAACTGCAACAAGAGTAGAATTGAATTTCATTGAAATAACGTTATCAAGAACATGACTGTATGTTTCTTTTCATGCATATTTCTCACTAGTTTTTGTTGTGCAATTCAAATACAAGATAAACTTTGTCCAAACTGCCAGAGATTTTACTTACAAAAGACATAAAGCTCCTGCTATATTCTTCTCCATAGTCTCCAGTTTTCTTTTCCTCTTGGTCAAAAGTAAATCTGTCTTGTATTTTACATGTTGTGTCATTTTGCTTTTCTTGATAATCTGAATTCCAAATGATAGATCTTTTTCAGAGCAGAGGTTTGTAGCAGGAAAGACACAGGTGGAACTAATAACATTTATTATCACTCTTGTGGTCAATTATTGCAATGAAATGCAACACTATTATCCCCCCTAAATTATAACTTTTTTCACAAGTTTCTGGTCCACTAAATAGTTTCCCATCTGCATTAAAAACTTGGGAAAAAAAGGTCTTTGCTCATGACCCCTCATGCTCTGTACAAATGAGCCAAATCTCATTTGTTTATGTCATCAACAAACAGACAGTGGAAAAGATTACAGTGACGTCAATCTATCGTAAGGAACAGGATTACGATTCCAAAAAACCTTTTTCAAGTTTTAGACACTCAAGCAAACCAGTCCACACACTGTTTCCAGTTCTTTGTCTGACAGTGCACTTTTTGATGATACTTCAACAACATCATCCATAATCTTTTTCACCAGATGTCTAAAGTTAATATGATGAACATGAATGTCATCAATCTATATGATCCTACAGAAGATGTTTCTGCCAAAATTATAATTCAGACCATATATTCGTGAGCGCATGGGATGGATTTATACAGGAAACTTATAATGGTCGTCTGCAAACCAGTAACATTGTTAATGTGAGCAAATGAGTCCTGTGGAGGAAGAACAATAGGTTCACTGTCTCTGTGTACATGTTGACCAGGTCATAGAGGTCATGCGTGTTATACATGTATGTAGCCTTCTGTTCAGCAGTCTAACTGATGGCCTTGCAGTAATATGCTCAATAAGTGAACATACTCCGAGAATTAACATCACAATGTATCTGTCCTTGAGATATCCTATCCTGGTTCTGAAAGCGTCAGCACATAATCATGCATAGTCTGTCTGGTCATGTTTTATCTCATTCACTTTGTTTAGACTCACTCACCTTTTAGCAGACACTACTGTCTCCTCTGCACATTATTTAAGCAAAAGCACAAGCAGGTGTCTGCTTTTGTTAAACAATAGTTATTATACATGAAGAAGTTTCTTCATAGATTCCAATATAAAGGTTCAGTTTTTCCTCATATTAAAGTTGCTGTAAACTCTGCACTATAGTATAACTGAGCATATGATACTTTAGCTTTGCAGTGGTTTCAGGGGGGTTTCAGGGTCAGACAAACCAGGAATGATTTAACTTTTTTATTGGGGTCATTTCTGGGGGTCCTCAGGGCAAAAATGAACTGAGATGTCTTGTATACAGTGATTCAGTTAAATGTAAATTTATTTAAGAATATGCATGATGTATATTTTGACACAGGTAGACAAGACAGGTAATAAAACAACACATATTAAGGCCTTGATCGTTACATTTGACATTGTGCCTTTGTGATGCATATTTCCAAACATTTGCAGTTTATGAAATTATCACAAACCGATAGACACACAATGAATATGGGTAACTGATAATTCAGCCTCACATTTAGGAAGTTTTGATAATATTGTGTTTATATTTTGGGATGATTATTCTCATTTGTTATCAAACTACCAGGAAGAAAATTTTGACCATGTAGTTTGATAAATTGTGGTCTGACACTAAAATAATGAACCACAGAAATAGATAGATAGACAAATAGACTTGGAAACCCCAGTTCATGACATTTAATACAAATGTATCATTCTGTACCTTATATAAGGTTTGTAATTTCCCTCTCCACTCAAAAAATTATCTTCACTATGCAGAATAATGTATGTGAAGAGTTAAACACTATTAGGCTGTTTTCACATTCATCTTCTTCTCTGTGAGCATTAAAAATGTTATTTTAAGGGCAGGACCTGTGAGCATGATTTGTGACATTACAACTAGTTTGGAAACCAATCATGGTACAATATTCAACTTACACAAGTGTGATGTGGAAACTTGGAAATGGATTTTACAGTGAAGAAGGAGACATCTTGTGTCCAGCAGAAAAACTTTTGAAATTAAAAATGTTTGATTAGTCATATGCAGATTCTGGATTTTTCAATGAGGGAGAAGGAGGAGATACCCATTTTAAGGATTATTTTTTTTAGACAGATCTCTTTCATTGATTTTTCAAGAAGAAACAAACAAACACAGCACAAACAAACATCGGACTGTTTATCGACTAAGCATATTCAAAGGTATAACTAAGCATGATTAATATGCATCTGGGAGGGTGGGGAAAAAAGTAAATAAAATAAAAAGGGAGGAGGGGGAGACAGGTAAATAAATATGCATATACATGAACATGTAGAATTGCAGACAAAAAAGGGAGATATGATATACAGTATATGAATGAAATATAAAATATAAACACCAGGAAGTCAATCTCAAGAGTTCAGACGAAAGAACATAGTAAAGCATGAAGGCAAAAAGCAGAAAGGGCAAAAATAAAAATAATCTTTATGAGTAGATTTGGGGTGAAATAGGTAAATCAAAAAAATAATAATAGTAATAATAATAATTAAAGCATTTTTAGGATATCAACAAGGTAATTGATCTTTTTTTTTTGGAAAAAACATGTCATACACTTATTATCATTCCAAATGGAGTATTTTTAATACATCTTGAAACATGCCATACTCCAGAGGTCCATCATATGTTGCAGTATGTCCCCATCTGTTGGCAGGTGAAAGTACTTTTAAAGTGAGAGAGGTCTGTCTGCAGCCTCCTCTGTGGGGACACCTCCGCTGCAGGCTCCGCTCTCAGGGCAGCTCCACTGTCAGGACAGGAAATAATACCTTGTGTTTTCTTTTTTTCTTTTTTCTAAGCCCTGCATTAACAACTGTAGAAGAAAACACAATACATGTCCATGGTTGTTTTCAAGAGCTGTTCATAGAGGTGACAATGTGACTGTGACTTGTTTGGTTTAAAGTAATTTAATAAAGCAATTCATGTTTAGTTGTTTTAATAGTAACTATATCAAAGAAATGGTAATTTATTGTTGTTGTGAGTTGCGCTCTATGCAACTTGTGTAGGTTTCTGTAGCCTGTGTAAGTTACTGTGAGTTAACTCTAACTCTTTCTTCTCCCGCACACTCAGTATCTTACACATACTATTCACAGAAAATATGAATTCATGGGAAACCTGGTAGTGGTATTTATTCAGTATTACTATGGACAAGATACTGAAAATACACTGTTTTGAGTTACGTGCTTAAAAGTTTCAAGGAAGTAACCCTGTGCTTTGTTGCAGCTTTAGATGATATTGTGTCCAAGATATCGGGTACAAAGTCTTTTCCTTACTTTCTTTTCTGTAAAACTGCAGCATATTGGTGAGTAAAATGTTCAGTTTGAACGACACCTGTTCTGATCATTATTTGAAGCTTCCTCTACAAAACAGTGATGCGCAAATGTGCATTATCCAAAACCAACTAGTCTCAATGTTTTGCTCCGTACTAGTTGTGCTGTTAAAATAGTTTATGTTATGTTATCAGTTTGTGTAAATCTAAATCACCTCAACTACTTAATGTTATCTAGTCAGGATATCTATAATGCCAACAGTGGCTAGTGTTAGCTTATTAAGTCAGTTTCAAATACACAAAGCAAGCTTTTCCACATATGCTATATTAATATAAAGCTTGTTTTGGTAGATTTCTCATATATCAATAGATATATAGGCTAGAGTCTTTAAAGGTTTTAAATACAATCAAAACAGTGTTATGTAATAAGATATCGATTGTCAGCTTTTCATACTAAATTCACCTGATCACAGTAAAATAATTTGTCTGCAAAGAGAACTCAGACATTGTGAATAAAAGGAGAACAGTGCATGTGTTTGTGTCTGTGAAAGCTGAGGAGAGGCTTTAAGCAATAAGCAGTGTTTGTTGAATCAATGAGCTATAGGCTATATTTGTTTATGAATCTATCAATAAATATCACTATATTGACAGTTATCACAATGTGCTACGTTGACAGAATAAATCAATACATTCACTATTTAAATAATACTGCTACATTGATAGCCTATAATTATTGAATCGATATGAATCATTATATTGGCAGAGTCAATCACTTTATGGTATGTTGATAGATATATGTCGCTACATTTAAAGAATTCATAGGATACTAAATTGTCACTGTGTTGGCAGAATTATTAAATATATATTAATGACGAATCATGTTAAACAGCAACATGTATTTGCCGTGACAGTCAATAGTTCTGTGGTCTTTTTTAAATTTTTATTTATTTTTTTATTTTGGTGGCATTTTGGTCCTGACAGTGGAGCTGCCCTCAGAGTGGAACCTGCACCGGAAGCGTCCCCACAGAGGAGGTCTGCAGACAGACTGTCTGCGCTCTGTGTTGATGCAGATGAGGCACCCTCACTTCACTCACATACGAACTGACCTGCTCCTGTTAGTGAATAAATAATGAACCGTCAGAGTAATGTTCCTTTCAACACTTCAGCAGCAGCTATAGGAGCTGCTCCAGTCGGCCTGTTCAATCAACAGCAAACTGGAAGGTAATTCACTGGAGTTATGATAACATTTAGCCAACGTTACTGTAGCTGCATTCATACGAAGAAGTTTCAGATTTATTAAGTTGAGCAAGGTGCTTGTTGAACACTGTCTTTTTGTTGTTTGAATGAGCATGATGTCTGAAAGCTAACTCCAGCATTGTTTACTATCTGTTCTGTGTGTAGCTATGTGGCTAAAGCTAACAGCAAACACTGCTGAGCTAGCTCAGTTTACCAGGCCGATTTGTTGATATTAGCATTGATAAAAGGCCTTGCTACCTTGCAACATTCATGTTCAGTAGCTGTCAATGTGATATCCAGTTGTCTCATTGTATTGCTCTCACGTGTGTGTTTTCTGTGATAAGCAGAACACCCCAAGACTACAGAGAGGGTATGATACACATCCCCGTGAAGACAGCAAACTCAAACATCAGGACATCTGACATGGCTGCAAAGAAACTATCAGCTCAGAGAGGTGCAGGTAACCTCTGTGGACTTTGTTCCTAGTAGGATCCTACAAAGGTTTAAACCAATGCTATTACACGATTTAGCCAATTTGCTGCATATTACTCATTGCATCATAATCAACCATTTTGCAAGCTTGAGCTGAAATGACTAGTTGATTAATTGATTAGTCGAATAACAGAAAAGTAATCGGCAGGTATTTTGATAATCAATTAATCCTACTCAAAGATTTTCTCATTCCAGCATCTCAAATGTGAGGGTGTGCTGCTTTTCTGTGATGTTTTTGGGTTTGGGCAGTTGTTTGGAAAAAAAACAAGGAATTTGAGGATATCACTCAGGGGTCTGGGAAATTGTAATGGTGTTTTTCACTATTTTCTGACATTTTATTGACTAAACAACTGTTTAATTTAGAATTAATTGTTTGTTGCAACCATATTGCCAACCATGCTGCTGCTATAGTTATAGGCATTTCTTGATTTCCATAAAGTCCACTTTAATATGTAAATGTATTTGTCACATTTGTGTATAAAGTACTTCATTGTTGAAAGGTAATGCAGACAGTGAAGACTTTTCATGTCAGTTTGCACTTAACTGCATCAGTATGCAATGACAATGTAACTTTGACCAAAATCAATGCAGGCTTGATGTTCACTGTAATGGATTATACAACTCAAGCAAGTTTCATGAGTCTGCTAATTGATTTTGATACTATACATGAATTAATGGAAACTAATCTCTGCCTAAAACTGCAGGAAAAATGTGTCCATAAACGGTGTGGCATGCATGCTGACCATCGACAATGGTCAGTTTATAATTGGGGATTATTGTGTTAGTTCTTATCCGAGTTACTAATAAAGTCAACAGAAATTAAACACAACTTGCTTCAGTTCATTGGCAGTTAGTTGTACTCTTTAGATTACATATCTAAATGCATCCAGTCTGCCCAGATGAACTGCCCTCATTTTCATTTAGCTTTTTGTATTCTTCAGCTCAATCTTCTGCTGGTAAATGGAAGTCTTCATTCAAACCAATAGGTGATGAACTAAGTCAAGATGGCAATTCTCAGGACAAAAGCACAAACTGTTTAGAAAGGTAAGCCTTTATACAGTATGTTTATTTGGCAAAATGAAGATGCAGCACTTGAAACCTTACCTTTACTGATCATAAGGAATTAAAACAACAGAAAAAAGCCTTGAAAACATACCTTATGTGACCTCCTCTTGCAGCCACCACCAGGGATGTATACAGGAATTCTGTGGCCCTTCATAATTAATTTGTAAATCCTGCTAGAAGTTCTGTGGTGCCCCTTGAATGATAACCACCTTTCGCTGAGGACACTGCCACCCTCTGCTTGAAAACCTCTCACTCATTGACCCAATGAGCACCTGAATCTGCTGTTTGGATTTTTTTTTCCATTCCTGCAAGAGGCTGTGACAAAGTGTCTGGTCACTGACAGGTAGAGAGTGACGTTGCAGTCCAGGTTGTCCCACATTTGAGCCTCTGACTTTGTCTCATGGCGACAAAAAATGTTGAAATATGGTCTGTCTGAAGGTGACCTCATTAGGAATATTCCAGGTGGACCTTGTAAAGTAAAAGTGCAAGTGGCAGGAAACACGCAGTGCCTTAGTGACTCTGTTTTAATAAATGGACACATTCCAGTAAATGTGCACAGCCTCTAATTAGTTTTCTCATTCCAAAAAAAGCTGCCCCCCCCCTCCCCTTCACACCAGCAGTTTATGTAGTTTAATGACATAGTTTTAGTGTCCATGAACATACAGTGGTTAATGGTAACATGTCCTTGCAGCAGCTCTTTAGATAAATTGCCAACGCCATAACAGAATAGTGAATTTATTTCCAACATACTCAAACTGTAATTCCTCTTCTGTCTCCCTCAGGACTGAGCTTTATGACCCTTATGATCCCGTCTCATCAGACTCTGACCCTTATGATCCCGTCTCATCAGACTCTGAGATCTCATCAGACTCCGACATGCCACGACGGGGCCCAAATCACAACCACTCCCTACCTGACCAGGATAACAACCTGTCACGACAGTGTGTGTCTCCAGGTAGAGGTTGTCGTGAAAACCGCTGCTGGGATTCGTCCCTCTCTGAACCAGGGAGCCGACCCCTTGACAGACATGACTTTAACCCTGAAACCAGACTCGCTGAGAGTCGAGGTCTCAGTCCAGGTCATAGACCACCTGAAAGACGGGCTTACAGTCCAGACATTGAATCACTTGACCGGCCTGGGTATGGCTCCATCAGTAGACCTCTGGACCACAGAAGTTGCAGCCCTGACCGGCTTATTCACAGCTCCTCTACCCATCAGTTTCCTGCTTCTTATGGAGGACAGAGGACTAACGGAGAAGCGAGGATAACAATGCCAGAATACAAGAGAGAGGTATCACCAGTAAGACTGAGAATATCAAAGTTGCCTCTCAACTAGTTGGGATTCTGTGGTTACTGAACATTCAGTGTTGAATTGTGGTCTTCAGCAGGATGCAGCGCTCCTTAGATGTACTTTGTTATATTTCTCTCCTCTGTAGATGGCCACTACTGTTAGATTATCCCCACCCAGGTCAGAGCGGGGCTATCAACATCAGCTGGGACATGTGGGAACGGGTAGGTTGGTATTTTCATGAAGTAATGACAGTTTGCTTGCTGTTACTGTATAAGAACATGATTGCATGCACTACATACTTGGGAATATAGTTTGGAAAGCTAATGATTAACAATCCAGTGAGTTTTTGAATGAGCAAAGCAGTACTTAAAATATTTTTGCCATATGTATTTCCTCTGTGAACTTAACTAATTCTGTATATAATACTAATGTGCTGCAGGACTGGAGCAAATCACACCTTCCAAAGAGGTGACAAAGAATAGGAGCAGAAGTATGATCATGGACAAGTAAGCACCGTGTCATATAAATGTTAACGGCATAGTAAATTGGTCGCTGGAAAAAAAATCAAGGATATCATGTGTTATATTCTCATCATGAATGTTTAATTCCATGTTGCGCTCTGTACATTATGTGACACTAGTTGGCTCATTCTGTTGATCAACTGTTGCTGCACAGTTAAATGTGATAATCAGGATTATGTACTAGTATACTGTCAGGAAGAGGAAATCCATACAACTATGTTGCTATGTTGGTAGTAATGTAGTAATATAATTGTCGAAATTTAATACTTTCCACATTCCTCTGCAAATATGCTCAGATAGCTCAGTCCGGTTGTAACTGAAATATTTCTGCAAAAATGTGAGCGTGCATATATCAGCCACTGCAGTTATAAACACATTGTGATACAGAATAAACACTGGGTGAGTCACCAAAGTAACAGACAGCATACTTGGCATTGTTCAAACTAATAAAATTTTATATTATTACTTTACAACTTTGTTAGTTCATACAAAGTACACTGTAGTTGCAAAGCTTTAGCAAACACTGGAAGCAAGAGTCTCTTAATATCATGTGAGAACAGTTTGATGACTGACTGAGCTCTCTGAGTCCTAAAGAACCAACCCTGTGACATTTACCGATCCCTTTACCATTACACATATTTGCAACATGGTAGGTTTTTATGTCACCTCTTCTGTATACATTCATGTTTTCTCTCTTCAGTCTGTTGAAGGGAGGAACAGGTTAGAACAGTGATGTAAGAATAAGAGTCTTTAGCCATGCTGGCGGCTCTGTAAGGCTGTACAGTAAGCATAGCAGTGCTGCAATTAACATTTCCTAATTAGCAGGAAATTCAAGGACAGCTGAGGCTCATGGGAATGTCATTATTTTTGCAGGTATTGAGTCATAAACCAAAGTATTGGAAAACTTAAAATTTTACCTGATGGTGATGTTAGATGAAAAGTCAGGGAATCACCAAAGTGATGACGATTCATCCTGAGGGGAACATCAACGTGTGAACCAACATTTCATGGCAATCCATCTAATAGTTGTTGAGAAATTTCACTTAAAACCACATGCCAACCTCATGGTGGCGCTAAAGGAAAAACCATTGGATCACCAGAATCATTAGGATTTCATGCTACTTGTGTGGCTAAAAATACACTTATCATTGCTGTGAATAGTAGAAAAACTATGGAAGAGAGACATTATGTTTAAATTATGTCAAACATATCGTATGTTATATGTATGTATATGTATTGTATGTTGCTGTATATAAACATACAGCATTGATGTACTGCAACCTCATGCTACTTATTGACTGGCATATACACAATATCAATATATCTGTGATGAAATAATATCTGCTCGGACTATTAATCTTCAATGATTGAAGTCTGGGGCCTGTAATTTCAAAATCTCTCAGTTGTAAGTCCGGTCTTTGTTACAATCACAGTAGTCTTGTATGAACATCATCTTTTCTCTGATAAATAGCTAATACTTAATATTTTTCTTTCAGTCCTATCACCTGTGACCTTTGTGAGGTTGAGTTTGCCAATGGGCAGGAGCTGGAAGATCACTTGGACAGCAGGAGTCACTGGGATACACTGGAGCATATCCAGCAGCAGAATAACTATGATGACCTGGCTATAGCCTTCTTACAGGTAAGATGATTCATAGTATGGAGAAAGACATCCTATTGATGTGCAACAGTGGGCTTTTTCCCGATAGTTCCTTTTTTCAACCTAAATATGATGACATTTTTATTCCTATAGGAAGTCATGCTGTATAAAAGCCGTCAGTGTAGCCGAGCCATAGAGGACAGTGCACTTCAAGGTAAATAACTTGGAACAGTAACAAATTGTGAAAGCCTTTTCTATTTTCTATTAAAAACAAAGTCTAAATACAGTGTGGTCCTTATCTGTCAGCTCTGCAGGAAAATGACCACATGACAAAGGTTGAAATGTTCCACTGTGCTTCCTGCCAAGTCTTCATATCCACATCTGCATCCTCAGTGCAGAGTCATATTACCTCTCAGGAACACCTCTCCAACACAAAGGTAACATGGCTGCTGTGTAGCATAACAGAAATGAAAATTTCTGAAAATCTCTGTCATTGACTAGAATGGATTTGATGATGATTGACTAATTTACTGATTGATTTCCTGAAGGAGTTTGAAGTGCGGCAGAGACGTGCCTGCCTTGACAAAGCAGAAACCATGATGACAGAGTTGAAACCTCAGTTTGAACACTTTCTAAAGGTAAAGTAACAATGTGTTAGTAATACATTATATTATGGAGCTCAAAAAAGTGGGGATGGAAATTGAGAATTTTGGGGGATACATGATTCATTTAAAAGTAGAATTGAAACAGAAAATCAATCAAAATCAACAGAAAATTAATTTGCAACGTTTTCAAATGAACCATTTTTCAAGCAAAAAGGCCAAATATTTGCTGTTTCCAGCTTCTCAAATGTGACCATTTGCCGTTTTTCTTTTTCATGTAAGGTTCACTGAAAACTTTTGGGTTTCGGACTGTTGGTTGAATAGAAGAACCATCTCATTTACAATTAATCAAGAAAACAATTGGCAGATTAAGCCATAATGAAAACAATCATAAGCTGCAGTCCTAATTTAAAAAAAACAAATTTACTCATTTGAAAGTACAAATTACTAAAGTAATTGTAAGACAGTAAGTAAATGGGTCATCAATTAAACTGTGTATCAATTGGCCCTGTTGAACAATCAAAAAAGTGAGCAATTTAAAATGCAAATCAAGTGCAGAATACTTGATATTACCTCTTGCCATTGCAATGATGTTCTATTATTTCAGTAAGGTAAAAGATATACCATTTAAGTATGCAAGTTTGATATAAAAAGCAGTAGAATGGAGTAATTGGTTATGACAAGATGGAAACTTTTGTGTAGACTCTATGTTGACATAATATATATACAATACAATAGTTTTGTGTGAGTATGGAAAGGTAACATCTGAAAGCAATACATTGCATAAAAAGCACCATTTGTGCATTTTAAGTAAGGTAGGTTTGTAACTATTTTTGATTTTGCACTGAATTCAGGGGGAATGCAAAACCAAATATTTCCAAATTGAGTGAAGAACACTTTTTAAATAAAGTCTTAACATGGAGTGCATTCAATAATGTGTTTGTTTTCAGTCCCAGTACACTACCTCTAATTAGTGGCACTTAAATGGTACTCTACAAGGCTATAAGTAATTACTAATCATTAACTGGACTAGATTTAACTGCACTTGGGATGCATCCAGGTCTGCAGAAAGGGGAAAATAACCCAAATGTGCAGCTATCTGACTAGTAAACTGATTCTTTTCTTTCAGGTTGGCAGCCCATTTGTATGACTGAAACCATCTGTGTCCCCAGACTGCAGTTTACATTGTGGTGCTGTTTGCTTCAGATCAACAACAATGGACTTTAGGACAACAGCTCACTTTGAATCACAACCACAGAAACCCCTGTGGCACCACACATTGCTAAGCGTGCACACTGTTAATGTGCCATTGAAGAGTCATCAGAATACATGTAGGCATCCTCACAGGTTTATGCACACAACATGGATTTTTTGTATACTGGTTCATACTGCACCTGGTTTGTCATTTCACATTTTGTCAATTTAACATTAGCTACAGTACTCCCAGGTCATCATCTTTGTCACCTTAAAAAGTCAGTTTGTTTTTTAAATTTACAGATCCAATGTTTTGTGAACAAATGATTGGAAGAAGTCTTGTTTCTTTGCTTTTTTATTTAGAACAACACAAATGTTTTAAGCATTGTATCTGTGTGATATAGTACATTTAAAATTAAATTATTTCAAAACAGTATATTTAATCATTAAATATAGGTGACATGTATGAAGGGCATTGTCAGCACTGGCTGTGTGTGTTAGGTTTTTTTTCTCAACCACCCTCAGTTTTAATTTTGTATTTGTATTAGAAACAATGCAGTTACTGAAATACTATAAAACACTTTCTATGCATAACAAGTTTGCAGACATTTTTCCTTTTTGTTCTTGTATAGTCACTTTTCCAACTTGAGATTCTTTAACTGTATCTCAAGAGCTTTCAGGTGCCATCACTTCCGGTCAAAATATTCATCTCAGTAACTCCATGCCCTGAAAACAGAGACTATTGGCTTTGATTTGAACATGTTGCAATACAAAAGAAACATGATCTATGTATCTTATAAATGTGAATATTGATACAGAAGAGAGGTGCTCCCAAATTTAGACAAAAACGGACTCAAACCATGAGAAATCTGAGGTAAAAGTTGTCTTCATTAGAAATGGATTCCACACTACATTACTGCATAAAACAAGAAAACTGTCCATTTGGAATTGTATTCCAAAAAATGGACCATGTAAAAACAGAAAAAGGTAACAATATCCAAAATAATTAACTTTATCTGTCCAAACGTACAGTATTCTCCATCGTTGAACAATATTGTACTTTTGGCCAGTATTTCATTGACTAAAAAAAAAAAAAAAAAAAAAAAGTGAAAGAACATCCAATGTACATACACATACAGTCTAGTGAAATCTAAAAAGGTCCCCATTGGCTTCATGAGGCAGCATGTGCGGCTGTCAGAGAGCTGTCTTGGTCAGTCTTGAGGGTAGGTGGGTCTGTGGGCAGCGAAGTGACCTCTACCATGCCTAGCCCAGTGTGGGGGACACTAGTGTTCATAATGTGTCTCTGTAAATGTTTAATCCAGTCCTCCTGGACCGACAAGGGACCCTGGAAGACGAGGTCACAGAACCTGTAAAAAGAAGGCGAGAGTGATGATGATGCACCAATGAAGTATTTTTGAGTATTAAGTATTCTTTGAGGTATTTAGGCTTTATTAAACGACTTGATATAACTGTCTGTTATTTTATGATGCTAGATTATGATTTATAACTCATTCTATTCCACAACCAGTTTCAAAAGTCTCATGATTTTTGGATTACATCACTGTGACATGTGTCTCATTCACCTAGGCAGTTTGTTAAATAAATACAGGAAAATGGCTGCCAACAGAGCGAATAGACCACACAAAATATTTGACAGTAGCCTATAGGACTGGTGATGCAATATTATCAGTCACCGGAAAAAAGAAGTATAACAAGAATAGTATGAAAGAAATGAAAACATTACCTGCATGTAAGTCTGTACATTTCCTCTGGAGTTTGTGGTAAGGGCAGTGTCTTCTTCTTTGAGCCAGGCCTTGAGCGTTGCCTTCTTGCTTTACAGTCAAATGCTAAAAGACAGAATTTAATTTAGAAATGTATAGCACTACCTTTGAAAGTACAGCACAGCCTGCTAATCTAACATTTTGAATAAACAAAAGACAATGATAACCACTGGAACATTTGGATGTTGTTGAATGATGTTCCAACAATAGTACATTCCCACACAACATATTTTGTTAGTTCAGTAAATCCATCAGTCTGGATGTCTGGACATTATTAGCACTGGCTTTATTCATACTGTTTGGCCTTGTGCCAGTGAGGTGAATAGTCTAGCTCTGTCTCAGCTGCATTAGCTGATCCAAAGCGACTGAGACACAAGACCCAATATATAGGTGATGATCTGTGCCTGCAGACAAAGAAGGCCCTGAGGGTTTTTTGCATTGAAAAGGTCGTTCCTCCCACAAATGCACCCACCAAGTTTCAAAATTAAAATCTTAGCAATACATCACTTGCCGATGTCCTTCTAGACCCTTACCTTGGGGAGGACACAAATAACCACTGGTACACTAATTATAACTATGATATGACGTCACACACCCTAGTGGTATCTAGCCAGTAGTCACAGATACTTTTGGTTGTATCTGCTGAGGTTTTGAGATATCAGTCTGAGATTTCTGCTGCCAACTCAATACAGTGGAAGTGAATGGAATTTCATTTGTCAAAAAGTGTTTTGAGCGGTCGTAGAAACAGTGACCAGGTTACTTGGGTACTATTAGGTAGGTAGAATTTGCCTCCTGCAAAAGTTATCAAAATTGTTCACAGTGAGGTCTGTGTTGTCCTGAGTAAAAGGGACATTGTTTCTGTAAAGACACATTGTGGCTGAATTTTTCAAATATTTTTCAATGTATTGAGCAGCTTAAACAAAATTGCATTCAGCCCCATTGCATGAGGGGATATCTCAAAACCTGAAACTTCCTGCATGGCTGCTTACCACTAGCAGTAGGGTGAATCAACTTTTCAAATGTGAATTCGCCCTTGTTACAATAAAAATTTAAGATTGCTTGACCAATGATATCTGTTGATACTGTGTTCGCAATTCACTTGGAACATATGTTCATATGCTCCTGGAATAATTGTATGATGCAAAGCATTCATGACTAACAGTCCTCTTTAAAAGCTTGGTGAAGAAATGCAACTCTCCTCTGTCAAAGGTCCAATGTGAAGGTTTTGACCAATAGTGGTGGTATAGAGCAATGTTTTTATGAGTGTATCCCCATCTTTGGGGGTGATTGTAGCTCAGGAGGTAGAGCGGATCGTCCACTAATCAGGAGGCCAGTGGTTTGATCCCTGGCTCCTCCAGTCCGCATGTTGAAGTGCCCTTGGGCAAGATACTGAACCCTTAACTGCTCCTTATGGCTGTGCCATCAGTGTGTATGTGTGTGAATGGATGAGTGAGCATTGGAAACATGGCAAAGTGCTATATCATTACTGATGAGCAGGTTGGCACCTTGCATGGCAGCCTCTGCCATCAGTGTATGAATGTGTGTGTAAATGGGTGAATGTTGGCATGTATTGTAAAGCACTTTGTGTGAGTGGTCAGTAAACTAGAAAAGCGCTATATGAATCATGCACTTTCACAATGGTTTTAGGGGTGCTTCATACAACAAGATTACAAGTTCAGCCAGGCTTCCTTCAGTAAGTCAGGCTTATTTTCTAGAAATTCTGTTGGCTTTATCAAAGTGATTGATCCTGGTTCAGTTTTATAGGCCATTTCAAGACAGGCTTTTCACAATCAGTCCTGCTTTTCTGAGCTCTCTTTATGAAACACCCCTTTGGTGACAGTAACACAAAGAGGACTACTAGCTAGCAAACATAGATGTTAACAATGTAGGTTTTAAAATATCCGAAAACGGCTTTGGCTTTGGTGAGGAAAAAGTGAATGTAAACATAAGAGTGTTTACATGAAAACTACACAGAGTGCTTTTTTAAGAAAGAGTGCCTAGGCTTGATTCCACTGGGCACGTCTGAGCCCCATTTCAGCTGTGACATGGCCGCTGGAGTAGATTGTGGTCACTCTAGTCAATGCTTGTGATTTCATCAGATGCGCTGCAGTGCATTTGAGAAGCAACACAGAAGCATCTCTCCGCTCTGCTCAGCTAAAAATACGTGCCCACTCTATTTTTGACAGAAGCTGTGTCAAGCTGCACAGAGCAGATTGAGTCAGGCAGGAAGTCAGCCACAGGAACAGCATAGAGCATCCGGTCAATTTTCAAAATAACACACCCTGTGCGGACTCCGGATTGTATATCACATCACTACATCAATAATACGTTATAATGGTGTGCTCACACAGAACACGAAGAGAATTTTTTGCGCGACAACAGTACATACAAAGTATGCAAAGAGGCAAGTAGACACAAATTTGTGTCTATTCATGCCAGACAAAGCGAATGATGCAAATTTACCAATAGACCACTTTATGGTCTGTAGTTGTCGTTTGGGAAGTACAGTAAATCAACAGGTTTTTGGGGAGAGTTTTGTGTGACGGATTAATGGAGTTTATCACAGCAAAACAAACAGAGAAGAGTTGATAATGTATCTCTCAGTGTTTACAGATAAGTGTTGGTGTGACTGTTAGCAGGAGGATTGATGGCAGGCAGGCTGAGCTTCAGTAACATCACTGTTTTGGCTTCTATTGTCCGGGTGGGGACCAGTCAGTGCCTGCCATTGCTTGCTGGCTGTTTGGGGTGAATAAACACAAATGTTCCCGCGATCAAACTCACGCGAGTAATGTGAATAGAAACGTATGTCCCTACGATCAAACTTGCACGAATAATGCAAGGTGAAAATTTGCTTCGCGTTTGGTGTGAACACAACATAATCAGTTGCACCAGGCTAGAAGTCAAATGTTCAGAGGATATTTGTCACCATGGATGACAAAGGTTCATCAATGGAAAATCAATGGAAGATTTTATATGACCCCACTGCTGCCATGACTGTCCCAGTCCCTGGCTTCCTCTCCAGGTAGAGTGGTAGCTCTTCTCTCTGGCACTGCCAGAACAAAATTATCCTCTTCTATAATGCTCCTGGTGGGGTATGACACAGAACGAAGTACAGAACAAAACCACGTTGCAGCCGGAATACAATGCAGCCATGCCTGGTGGAAACAAGATGTAAAGGTGTGTCCATATGTGTGTCACCCTGAGAATTTTGGGGCAGTTTACAGACTTTCTAGTCTGAGATTATGATGAATTTGGGTCCAGGAATTGACTTGAAAACTATTTTGCAAAAAGGACCTTCTACATGCAATTAGGTGACCAGAGAAGCTGCTGGTGCACCAACAAGGATGAGAACCTGCACTGGTTTTCCCAACCCCCTAACACTGCCAATTTTGTTCACTGGAACACACAACCAAGCTAGAGGTATCAATACCAGTAACTGACCTCATTTCTCTGCTGTGCTGGACAGGAACTTTAACCACTGCACCACCCCCTTGCCCAAGAACATGAATGTTTGAATTTGCTGAGCACTGGTTATACCTCTATACTGGCTTAAAATGGTTCAGAAATAAATGAAATTAGAGAAGGCAAAATTTTCTGAGAAAATGTTTGTGTAAACACTGTTGGTAGTAGAACATGCTATACACCCCAGACTGCTACTGATACTTGAAAAGGATGATTTCTTTTAATTTAATGCTGTTGTTGATGCCACTTACTGGTTCCCTCTAGTAAGGCGTTCCTTTTTCGTTTTGCATATGCCCGGAGGTGATTAGACAAGCTAACTCCACTGTGGAAAGTTGCATTGCAATGGACACACACCTTCCTGTTGAATTCACCTTTCTCTGTAAAAGACAAAAAATACAAAGACAAACAAATAAACACAAAAAACCCCATCAATATAGTGATCCTTATTTGTTGGTGGTCAAAGAAGTGTTTCACTAGCCTCTCTGGTTAATATCATGTTACTCTTTAAGGAGCTGTAGGACTTGACTTCATTACAACAGGTACTTTTTGTATCTGTATACTAACTGTAAACTAACCCCTATAACATCAGCCATTTCACTTTCACTGTCTTTAGTTTTTGCTCTTATATTAAATTAGATTATCGTGATCAATATTATTATATTTGCAAAAGTAAGGTTAAGAAATAAGACAATAGCTGTGAGGAAGAATGCTCTACATGCTAGATTCCGTCATTAAACTGTATACACAAAATATATAACATTTGAGGCATTTTATCAAAACATGTAATTTGCTGAGGAGGTTAGAGGTGTGACTATTGCCTAGCTGTCTTGCTTTGATCTATGCCTACCAAGTTGTAACGGAATAGCTTAAGTTATAATATAGCTTCTGCTATATGACTCTTTCTGATGTACACAAGACAATATGACACTATATCCTATTTCTGACAATGACAATTGACCAATTAAAGAGTACATAGTCTGTAACATCTGTGCCTCAGCAGGAGGCCTGTCAAATTTAACAAAGCAGTTTCTAAAATTCAACTCTCATTACTATGTTAATAGGTGCTGTTGACGTAACACTAAAATGAACATCTTATTCCTTTATTGCAAGTATATCAGCCAAATTATGAAAATCTTTCAAATAATTATTTGCTGCATGCAGAACACAACACATAACAGTTGCTATAGAGCTGAGGCAGGGCATTTTTTGTCGATTAAAGGTCATATACTTATCTTTTTTTTTCCCCCCTTCGAGGAGTATTTTTATAGCCTGAATTTACAATCTATCAATCTGACACTGGTCTTTAAAAAAAACTGGAACATGATAATAGAGCCTAAACAATAATTAATAAGCAGATTGGCTTGTCACAGGTATATTGAATCAGCATAATTGACATATGCAAAAAAACACTTGAAGTACACTGAAGAACATTTAAGTTATTAATTTATAAACTATGCATTTTTTATGTATACTTTTCTTCATTCAGGTTAAATAGTTTTGTATTGTAGTTATTTTAATTTATAGTTAATAAATTCACAGTGAGTTTTATTGTTCAATTTTTTTTTACTACATTATCATTTTTTATCATTAAAGTTTGATATCTGTAAAATATCCTGCCTCTGTGCAATTGTCCCTTTTTTCCACTAATATAATAGATGGATTCATCCAAAAATGTTTGCTGTGCCAAATGTATTTTGTTGATATATGTAAAAACACAAATATTGGACAAAATATCTTTAACCACAGTACTGATTTTGAAAATTCAAATGTCATATACATTATACTGGATTTTCAGTCAATGTTGTAGCACTGCTTTTGACGTGCTGAAGTTCATGTGAAGTGCTATTCAACTAAATTTTAGTCTCATTACTGTAGTAAGTTTCTGAGGTCTTAAAAGATGAAATGCAACATAGATTTTTCACTTTCTTGTAAATAAAAAATATCAAAAGGAGTACAGGGTGGATTGTTCTTAATCAAAACACTTAAGCAGTATTCCACTTCCTGTCTAACCTTTCTGGTAATGACTGTAAGGAGGTTACTTACCAGATATTGAGTTTGGCAGTGAAGATGAAACTCTTGAACCTGAACTGTGCTCACTGTTTGAAGAAACTGCTAACATGTTTCTTGACATCTGAGAAGACCCCTTTAGTTTGGAGTCTTCCTGACACTTCCTCTTCTTCAGAATTCCTATCAAGGCATTCGTGCCTGAGAGTGAATTTTTAACATCCAACTTAGTTTCTAGTTGCCTTTTTTCAGATTCCATTTCCGCTAAAGAAAATGTGGGCATCAGTGGTTTGGCATCAGTGCAAACACTTGAAACAGAATTATTTTTTGTGATTCCAATGGGGGTTGGCGTGAAACGATCAACACTGGACAGCTTTGGTGAAGCACCATATTGGAAATGGTTCCGCCTCTTTCCCAGAATTTGGAGCGCCCTCTGGAACTCCTTCTTGTCGCGCATCAACTCCCGAAGTAAAAATAATGGGGATTTGTTCTTTGTTGCAAAGCTTTTACCAAGCTTTTTGAGGTGGCCACGTATATGGTTGGACTGCCCAGTCCTGTTATCAAATGAATCACCACATAATGGACAGGAGTGAATACTCTTCACAGTCTCAGATTCTGACTCCAACTGTAATGCTGCAAAAAACAAAAAACACCATCAGAAACATAAAAATTGTACAATACAATACTATTAGCTTGCATTAGTACAAGGAAACTAAACGGAGCACAATACAGGAAATTTTAAAGTACATATAAAAGGAATACTTCAGTTTATTACAACTTTTAGCGATGGCGCTGCATTCTGAAATCTCTGTAATAAATTTAGTAAGTTCAATGTTAAATCACAACCAACAGCTGATGGCCACAAAAACATATAAACCAAGACGTAATAAAGAGTAATTTTCCTTTAATAGAAAGAAAATGGAGGAAGTACTCAAGTACCTTTTTTCAATCGCCGGAATGCCGAAATCTTCCGTCGAATTCGTGGTCTCCTGTCTTGAGAAGCCACCTGCTCAGGAGGCACTACATGGCGTGCATTGTAGCTCAGTCCGACCCTATGAAGATGCCCTCGGACATGATTGGACAATCCAACACCTGATTCAAAGATGGCAGGACAGTATGGACAGGTCTTGCGGTCTGATTCCAACTCTGACAGATCGTCTGTGAAGGGTTCTCTCAATGGTATTGGGTGGGAGTCAAAGGTTTCTTGAAATACTTCTGTTTCTATGCATTCTTCTTTGATTTCAGGGTCACTCTGATCCTGCTCTTCAGTCTTAATTTTCTCAAACAGCATTTTTGATGCCTGCAGGGCACCCCTCATTGACATTCTTCTGCTATAGGTATAAATTATGTTTTGTTTTTCTTGCTTGATTCCATTGTCAAAAAGGTTAGTGTTGGCATCTGCATCCTTAAACTGGAAAATTTCTTTTTCGTCACAGTCTTCCACTTCTCCTTGATTTAGTCTCTTGGGACTTGGCAAAGGTTTTGGTAAGATGAAGCATGAGTCTTGATCAGAGGTGTTGCGATATGGGGTTGACATTTTTCTTTTAGATGGTGACTTTTTGAAGGTTGACTGATTTATGTTCAACTTGGGTACACTGCTTCTGTTGGTATCTCTCTCAGCTTCTCTGGATGGCACTCTATGGCCATTTGGGGACAAAGCTGAATCTTCAACTTTGACAGTCAATGTTCCTGGCAACTGATCAGAGCCATCTTTGTCACTTTCAGAATCCTGAACAGATGTGCTGCAATTATTGCTTTCCTTCTTCTGTTCTGCAGTCTTCTTTCCATGTCTTTGTCGGGACAGGAGAACATTAATGGATTTGTCAAGCTTTGATTCTGTTAGTTGAGACTTGAGACTTCTCTTAATCTTGCTATTTTTGAATAAGTCTGAAATGTCATTGGACTCGCTGGGTGAACAAGTTGTTTTAGAAGAGATTTGATTTTTTATTAAGATTTTAGATGTTAACTCTGCATCTTCTACAGGAGTTTTACTAGTGGGAACATGCTGCTCTTTAGATGGTTGTGCATTTTTCTCACGAGACTGTGCAGCTTTGTATTCCTCAAAAGTTTGTTGATGACGACGCAGAAGGTGATTCTTAAAAACGTTTTTGCTAAAAGCTCTATAAGAACAAACGTTACAAGAGAAGATTTCTGAGTCATCATTCTGGATCTGCTTTCTAACTGTAATAACAGTGTGCTGCATAATGTTATGTCTCCTAAGATCATTCTCACTCAGAGTCCTGAAGCTACATTTGTCACATTTAAATTTTCTTTTGTCCTTCTCATGTGTTTTCGCATGTTGAACAAACGTGTTTGGGCAGTTTGTTTCAAATGAGCACTGAGGACAGCAAAGCTTTGCATTTTTACCCTCGTTCTTCTTATCACTTCTGTCTTTGATCTCTTCAGTGAGTCTTGATCTCTTTTCCTGGTGTATGGACATGTGCTCAATAAGTGAACCACTTTGTCTGAAAGACTGTCCACATTCCTGGCATATAAAAGGCTTTGGCGAATTATTCGGAGGGTCCACATGAGACTTCATGTGGCAATGCAAATGATGCTCTTTCTTGAAAATGAGCTTACATTTTGAGCAAGGGTAACATGATGGCTTCTCCTCTGAATGAGAATTTACTGAGAGCCTCCCCTTCAATGGTGAAAGCCCATGACCTAGACGGTTCTCATGTGAATTTCTTGCAGGTGCATTGTAAAGAATTTGCTTGATGGCCTTTACAGTTCCATTGGGATACTTTGTAACTTTCCCAGTTGTTGACGACTGTGAATTGGAGAACTTCCTTGACTTTCTGACTTTTCTGACAGGAATGGAGTCTACTTGGCCTTCTGCATCAGACAAATCCTCAGATGACTTGTGGCTCATATCAGGGTAAAGGTCTTCTGAGGGATCCACCATGACAACCATGTCCATTTTCCGTTTCCTTCTCCTTTGGCTGTTTGGAGGCAGGACTTCATCTTTAGGCTCCTCACCAGGGGAATCACCATGGTTCTCCCACAGAAACTGCATAAACTCTTTGTGAGGGTCCCAATGGATGTCACTGGCACTACTGAAATTATCCAATGAGTTCTCAGGTGATTCGTCAAACCCCCATATTCCTGCAGTGTCAATTTCCTGCACAGTTTTTAGAGGGGTGATGCTCTTTTCTTCCTCTTTCTCTGTGGAGATGTTGTTGAGTTCATGGGCCTGTGTAGCCTGATGCGAAGAAGGTCCATTTCCCAAGCCAACCGGAGACAACATATCTGTGTTTGACAGGACATCTAGGACACTGTTTTGTTTCAGAGAAGGCTTGCCGAAAGAATCATTGCAAGAGGCTGATTCTTGTGCCATTCTCACTGGCTCTTGCAGGAGTGTAAGGGCATTGATCTCAGAATCTGCATCTTTGTCATCTCCATCAACACCTGCCAGACATGACATTTCAGCTGCCATGACCTAAAGAAAGAAAAGTAAAACCTTCTTAGATATTCCTCAATCACAAAGGATTCACTACACAATCTACACTTAAAACTATAGTATGCTAGATGCTAAATTTAAATCCTTTTCACTTCAGCCAGAGAACTGGTCAGTCTCGGTACGACAGATGAACAGGGTTGTTGCAAAAGAATTTTCACTCATTATTCTAAAGGGACCCCATTTCTTATAATTATATATTACCGCTGTAATGTCCTTGTGACTGAGAGTTTGTCACGTATGGTGATGCCTTAAACAGGCATGCTACTTTGCCTGGTGAGGTAATAGCTTCATCGTAATGCATTTTGTGGTGAGGTTTAATGTGTTTGTACCACTTACTCTATGGTGCTGCAACAATGGCAAAATATTTCAAGATTTCTGCAGGAAAAACACTGCTCTCATTGCCAATACTGCTTGGTATGCATTTCCATTTTGATTGTACCCATGTCACCTTGGTGCCGGCTGACATAAATTATAATCTTTGCATTCAACCAATCTCACCAAAATGTGTCAATGCCTTTGGTTCAACCAAGGGGAGACATATCAAAATTTTAACTTTTTCCTTTCACGCAATAAAACAGTTAATGATTACACAACATGGCCTAATTCACAATGTGAGTGGATGGGGTTAAAGACAGGCAGTTATTTTAGCACTATTTGCCCAAAGCAAATTAGACTCATGAATGGGACTTCTAGCACAACTCCAAAAGGTTGGCAGTGCCATTTCAAGCTGAGCTTTAAACAAATGATTGCACTGATGAAAATCCTAGAAGAAATAAAATACTGTTTAATTTTTACCAGCAAATAGCAATACAACACCTTCACAAGTCTAAACTAGATGGCAAGCAAGTTTTTTGCCCTTCTAGTGGCAGGGTCTAAGCAGGGATTACGACCAGCATAGTTGACTGTGTTGGCAAGGGTGTGTTGTCGAAACAATTTAAGGACCAGTGTGTAAGATTTAGTGGCATCTAGCCGTGAGGTTGCAGATTGCAACCAACTCAATACTACTCCCCTCACCCTCCCCTTCCAAGTGTGTAGGAGAACCTATGGCGGCTGCGAACTTGCGAAAAACGCAAAAGGCCCTCTCTAGAGCAGATGTTTGGTTTGTTCGTTCTGGGCTACTGTAGAAACATGGTGGGGCACCATGGTGGGCTCCGTGGAAGGGGACCTGCTCCCTATGTAGATGTAAAGGGCTCATTCTAAGGTAACAAAAACACGAAGATTCTTATTTTCATGGGATTATCCTCTAATTAAACATACTTATGAATATTATAGCCTACTCCATTTCTGCCAAGTCCGTTCCGCTAGATGTCACTAAATTCTACATTGGACCTTTAAATACGATCCAGGAAATTCACTTGGAGCTACAGATTAATGCATTTAAAGGCTTATCAGACAGTGGTTTGTAATAGGCTTGGGTGGTACCTATTTTTTCATACCTTCCTGACATTTCATCAGGGTCTATGGTATATGACGGTATTTGGTTCAAAAAATAAACAAACAACCAAAACAAAAACAAAAAAACAAACAAAAACGTAAAAGCTAAGCTGCTGGTGTAACCAGTTGTGAGCACTTGCATGTATGTGATTGGCCAATGCTGCGCCTTGCCGGATGATGTTGCGTTGCAGCAAAGGTTTTTCCTGGTTCAACTTTTTTGCGTTACGTTTGCGCTTTGCTGCGTTGTATTGCTGGCACCGCCTGTGTTGGCACATCCACTGCATCGACGCACTTCAAATTTTCACACATGGCTCATGTCAGTCTTAGTGCGGTTTTAAGGAATGGTGATGTTTGTCTTTCAGTGTGTTTCAAACAAGCAAGATATGTCAACTGCTGACAAGACTACCATGAAAGTTTACCATGTTTTATTCTACCATTGTAGAGTCGAGCACAGAGCGAAAGAGATAATTGAAAGAGTTTTTTGACAGATGTTTCGATTTTTTTTATAGAACTTAAAAGAATTTCGTTTAGATCTGCGGTTGTGTTGGTTGATTGATGCAGCCGCATCTTGTATGTATGTACATATATGAATCAGTAAATCCTTTTGTTTGCAATTTTCAAATTGTAGCAAGAAGAATATTTGCTCTGGAAATAGCTTTGCTAGATAATAAAATACAAATGTATCTAGCCACAGAAAAGATTCTGACTTAGCCCAGCCGTTATTAACACAAAATAATTGTGTTGAATTATTTCTCTTTTTGACAAAGCTGCAGCTGTAACAAAAAAAGGTTTGCACTGGAAATGGTTGTACTAAATAACAAAATTTGTCTGGTGGTACTAAAAAGGAGCAGAATGCTAACTCTAAACCTGCTCCATGTCATCCTGCCTATCAATAGGCTAAGGTGACCAAATTCAGTTCTTGTGGTCTCCGTGTAGCCTCTGTGGCAGCAACATTTAGTCGCATTTTTAAGATGGCTAGCTTCGCATGGAGCAACACTTCACTGCAGCAGAATGATTCCAAATTTAGCCGATGTTCAGACTGAAAACAGCCCTGCGTTAAAACACTACGAGGGACTGTGTTGGTGGGGGTGTGTTGTTTGAGTTACCAGTGAGACAAGGAAATACAATCCAGGAAATCTAGTTTTTCACGCATTGCCAGATTTGGTCTGAACGAAAAAATCATTGCGTTCACATTTATAGAGTAGGGTGTAATGAGCATTGCAGCCACTAAAAGCTGCAACTGGCTTAAGTACTTTAGTCACATTCATTTGAGAATCAGCTATGAGGATTAGCTGCTTTCCTTTGTCTTATGTGATTGTAAACTCAGTATTTTTGGATTTTTGGACTGTCGGAAGAACAAAACGAACAATTTGAAAACATCACAGTCTTCAGTTTTAGGAAATTTTAAGAGGCATTTTTCACGATTTCCTACTATTTTATTGACCAACCGATTAGTTGATTCATCACGAAAATAATAGGCACATTGGTCGATAATGATCGAAAATGCAGATGTAAATCAGTGATGGTTTAGATGGTTAATCTCAGCTTTTATCATGTTTCGCCACATTTGTCTGTAACGTAACAGTCACATGAGACTATTCAAGCTTTCATGGGTCCAAATTTGAATGTTACCTATGTTTTACAAGCTAGAATTTGTAATAGGTGGTTATTTTATTGATTGCCTATCTTAATGTGCTTGTTTTGATAGTGAACCATGAACAGTTAGCCACAATGTCTCCAGAGTTATCTCCTTAACCCAATCAGCATTACTGACCACAAAATGAATATAGCCAAATGTGAAATATACTTGACACTTTGCATAGATGATTAATTGTGGCCATTTATGACGCTACAAGGTCGCAGGAGTGAGAGGTCTTGTATCTGAAGGACAATAAAAAGTGTCATACCAAGTGAACGCTCCTTTGAAAAAGAAAGATGCACATAACATTTGCTCAACAGCAACAAAACTGCAAAGGGATGGACCTTGTAAATGGCTTTTGATGAGCGTCTGTGGATTTTTGTATAGAGCTAAAACTTTCAGCACAGTAGTTCAGATATATGCCAACCCACAATGAAGTTGAGGTATGCTTCCAAAGATACCTGCTTACAGAGCAAACTGGATTGTATGTATAATGTTCCGTAAAGGTATAATTGCATTTTCCTGGCGTTTATATCACGCTGTGTTGTTGGATGCTGCTTGCAGGAGCTGCAGACCATTTCATTAAGGCTGCTCCACACCAAAACCTATTCCTCAGGCTAAACTACAGCTAGTGACAATCAGTCTTCGCTACTCACTACACAGACATCAATGAAATGCTGAAAAACAAGCAAACGTTACCTCCGAACGGCGTGGATGGAGACAGGACACAATTTATACGCTGCATTGAATAATTTCTTACTTTCGTCTTCCATCTATTTCACAGTCGCCATTTTCCGTGGTGGTCTGGTGTGGGACAGATCATTTCTTTTGTATGGGTAACCCTACATACATTTGGCTGTATAGTAACAGAACAAACATATATCCCAACAATTTCGTTTCATTGTGGAACTATTTTGTAAAACAGCTATTATTAAAAAGTTACCCAAGTTATCGTCTCATATAATTCCGTCACGTAATGTTACGAGTCGGCGCCACACACCCCTGAAAGATCTGAAAATGGTTCAGTCCACATAGAAACCCAGAGTTAATGAACATCTCTTTTTTTAAGGTTGATGGCGGTTAATCACCGTTTTAATTGGTAACATAAAATAAAACTTCAGTTGCTATTTGCGTTGTTTTTTTAAAGGACACATTCGGGTTTGGTATTTAAACTTGTCATTGACGCACAGATAAGAATTGTAAGCCAACACAGGAGAGATGTTGCCATGTTGCCCCCATGGGTGTCTTCTCTCAGGGCTTTGTTGCCTTCGCTGCATCAGTTATTCACAGTATCGCCCGTTTCCAACACATATTCAACAAAATAATAATTTAAATATACCGTAAAAATATGTTACAGCTGGCCTACTTAAATTTAAGAACACTAACGTACAGCTAATATTTTTTAGCAAAAGTCTACAGTAGCCTTAGTGTAGATGAAAAATGTGCTGAATAATTAAGTTAATGATCAGTGGTTCAATTTTCCTGCACACTGGTAAAGAGACATGAATTAAAATGTCAAGGATTTAAAACCAGTTTAAACTAGTATCTGGGGAAAATGTAATGTCCTTATTACAGGTGGGTACACAGTGAGAAAATGGTAAAAAATAACTTGTATAAAATATCAAAGGTTCTTGCTCAAATTATGCTATTGTAATCGACTTCAGAGCTAGCTACCTGAAATATCTGTTTGCTTAGCCGTTTGTTCACTAGCTTGTTAGCTAACGTGAGCAAAGCTCATTACCTAGGCTGCTTTAGCCCTGAAAAGAGAGAGAGGAGATACATATCCTAATTAAGTCTATTACTTACCTGTAAGTTCATATTACTTTGTTCTGAAGCTGGGCTAATTAACCTAGAGAGCATTTGCAGTTGTATTAAATGTTTAAACTAAATTAGCAGGATTTTAGCTAATTATATAAAAGCCAAATGTTTCTTTGTTTTTGTGTCAAAAATGCAATGTAGCTATTGTTTATTTTTTAACCCCTCAAATAGTTTGCATCCATAATGTAAAGTGCTTAGTTAAAATGTAACTACATCATTAGCAGGCTTGACTTTTACATTAGAGGATATGTCATGAAAGGAAAATGAAAAGTTGGAAAACCATTTCCCACCTTGGCCTTGTTGCCTCAACAAACCTTCAAAGAAGCTCTAAGCCTCTAACAATAGTTGTTAATAATAATACATTTTATTTATAGAGCCTATTCAGAATACTCAGAGACAGTTTATATAAGTTAAAGGATCATAAAAAACAACACACTAAAAGGTCAAGGTAACACACAACATTAATCACACATGAAAAGCAGTTATTTTTGCTTATTTAACCTTCAAATTGCTTTCAGCCACATAAATACTCATGATAGCTTTATCAATACATTTAGATTAAAAGGTTTATTTATCATATATTTTCAATATGCAGTGAAATGCGGGAGTGGTATGTGCTAAAAGGCTAATGTGCAATAACAATAAGAGCAAGAGTTAAAATAAGGACTGGAAAAAATATAAAGGATACAATTTCCAAGGTAAAAAAAACAACATATATCTAATATGTTGTTTATTGTTTGCATACATAAAGTGTTTGCATCATGTTTGTTTTCGCTTCAAGCCAGATGCTCTCAATGTTCCATCAAGATCCATAGTGTCATTATCCGACTTTGCATTCAAATGTGTGGGCACCCACATGATCTGATGAGATGTGGGACTCAGATGACTGCACCTTGTCTCTGGACAATCTGTTTTTTGAGAAACCCATCGTCCACAAAGTGTGAGTACGGAGAGATACCCCACATCGTCTCTTTCTGTTATTCCTCTCTCAGTTGAATGAATGTTTTGCCATCTGGATTGTATTTGATAGAAAGCCACTGCACCAGGAGGCCAGTCCATGGCAGCTGGAAGTGCCTCCATCTCCTTCTCAGATTCCAGCCACTGAGGATATGCAGGAGGAGGCAGAGTCTTTTTCTACCCTATACAGTATGTTGTGCTCTGGATTAGGGTGAATTCCTTTTCACTTGACTTGAGTAAACTGCTCAGTATCTGGCCTATTGAAGCCTTGCTAAATTTAACTGTGTGACTCACTGACACGATAGCGTGAATAGGCTTGAAAGCTTTCCTAATTTTCCTTGACTTGTATAAACAAACTGGGTTCTGGGTTTTATGTTATATTCTCATAATCATCAGTATAATTGGAAAGCAAGTTCCCTGCTATTAATTTTCTTGTTCTTATCAAATCAGTGAAGGAAAATAGTCGGCCTTAATTTTAAGTCACACCCATAAAAAAAGCACCAAATTACAGCTACCAACAACTTAGTTTGATGAAACTCTTTCTCCCTCTTCAATATTATTCACAGGTTTCTCACAAAAACCTCAGAAATTCCTGTCTCCTTTGAAAGAATCAACTGGCCCTAAGGTGTTGCTGTCAAACAGCTCTTACAGTTTTAACAATGATGAGAAAGAAAATGAGGAGACTCAGGGCGGGAGCCACAGCACCAACAGATATGATGGCCTTTGGGGAGGTGAAGGGTTCAGGGACTACTCTCAGGGTGCCTGTCAGAGTAGCAGAGATGAAGATGAAATCCGGCAGGACTCTGATCATGCAACCATCAGCAGGAGATGTTTGTCTCTGGGTTGCAGCAAAAGCCCAGCTCTACGGAGAAGGCGAGTGTCAGTTATTTGTCACAAAGACATTTACATGATTTTGAATTGAGAAAGATGGGCAAAAATCTGCACTTAAAGGGAACTTGAAATTTCTGATTTCAAAGTGCCAAAGATTGATATGTGGCCTTAAATACAAAATGGTAAAGGTTTAAGGCCATAAAAAGCAGGTCAACAAGGATGTTTTTGCTTGTATGCAGATGCAGAACATGATTTTAGAAATGCTTAAATCCGTAGGATTAATGTTATTCGCTATATAAAAGCCATTTTGCCAGTTTTGCCTGGCCAAAAAATGTAATGTAGTGCTGATTCACTCTTTAATCCCTCATTGTTTGAATCCTGGATATGCTTAGTTAAAGTGGAACATACAGTATATCATGAAGGGGCTAGATTTTTGCATTACAGGATGTGTCATGAGAGGAAAATGAAAAGATGCTAAAGCATCTCATCATTGTTGTTGTTAGAGGCCAGAGTGCCCGGCCTTCTTCAAAAAAGCTTTCAAGCTTGCAGCAGTAATAGTTTTTCCTCATTCTATCTGCATCCTCTTTCAGCTCTTTATTCCGTCCATATCCTCTCCTCCCTCCCACAACAGCTTGTTCAAGGTTCAGGTGTTGAACAGTGGAGGTGACTCGTCAAACACAGATGACCTCAGTAGCAGCGGCAGCAGCCAGACAGCATCCAGACCTCAAACTTTTCTCAGTCAGGTTACCATGGTGACGGTGCCTCCTTGTCTTCAGCCACCACGGGCGACAGTTAGCCAGGCAGCTCCTCCTTTCCACCCCAAACCCCCCTTCTCCCCCCCTCCTCTGGGCTCATCTGCAGCGAGTGGCCGACCCCCGCAGCAGGCAGCACATGCAGAGATGCAGGACAAGGGCACAAAGAGAGCCTTCGTTCCGCCCATGACGCCACAGCCGCTCCGCATACAAGGTGCTGCACTGCGCTGACATAGTCATAGACAGGCGCTGTGCTCTCAGTCTATGACTGGTTTCCATATACCACTCATATAGCTTCTGTAAAGTGTTGCAGCTAATGAGCATGCCCATGTCTAGCCATGGCAGCAGCTGCCACAATGTGTTTGGGTGTGATGAGGTGAAATGAGGTGAGCTCCCCCCATTGACCGCTCCATTGTAATGAAACAAGCTGGTCATTAGATGGTGGATAGTAGAGGCATTAGAAGCAGTAGACAGCAAGACTACAAACCTTAGTCTCTTTTTGCAGGTTTACTTTAAATTCAGTAGAAAACAGAATCTCTTAACTTTACTGTATAAAAATGTTTAAATCTCATATTAACATGAAGTGGAATGAGTGTTGAATCAGTAAGTGTGTGGCTGAAAATGTTATGTTTGGATTGTGCACATAGGGTCTTCAGGGTCTGGAGTTTTGCGACCTGTTTCTGAAATCCGTATCCTTTTTGTTGTTGTGCAAGTCAACAGAATTTCAAGTTGTTAGACAGTGTTTGAGTTGTGCTAGGATGCTTATAATGCAATTTCACAAACAATGTGGTTGGATTTCCTAAATCATGCTAACACAGCAGCTAAGTTCAGATCCGTGTTCAATGAGTTCCCCTTTTTCAACTACGTACAGTCCAAAGCTCTTGATGACGTAAGCATTATTTGAAAACCTTTATGAACAGAATGCTGAGGAGTATGAATAATATGGTAGTTTTCACATCTTGTTATAACGTGTTAGAAGGAGTGTCTCCTGGAGTGCATTTATGCTTGCTGTGTTCACAGGTTCTCTACACAGGTAAGAACTTTGTGGCTTGTGCTCCTACTGGATCTGGTAAAACAGTGCTGTTTGAGCTGGCCATCATTCGCCTGCTAATGGAGACCTCAGAGCCCTGGAGGGATGTCAAAGCTGTATACAGTGAGCATACATACCCTGCTAATATACCGCTAAGGCCCCAGTCTGAGTAGATTTGGACTAAAATAATTCTAGAGCTAATATGGTACTACATTTCAAGGTTTTGGCAAATTATTCCTACTCAAAAAGTTCGGAAACTGTATTTTCTGAACCCCCAAGATCTGAAAAAATGAAAATTCAACATTTTGTTCCTCATTTATAGCTAATTTAAAACACAAAATACAGATCTGTTCATACACCTTGCCAACATAACCAAAGGATGTGCTTTTACGTACTGTTTTGTATCAAAGCTCAGGGGAAGTGAAGGAACTCCTACTTCTAGTGAATTAGAACCTAAACAAAGTCAATTAAGGGAAGCAGTGTTTTGACACAATACACCTGTCTATAATCACACACTGGGACACTGAACATTTTTCTTCTGACTTACTCATGTGTAACATTGCCAGCGTGTTTTGATTTTTTTAATTCATTTATAGATTGAGGGTATTTCTGAGATGAAAAGAACTGTCTTGTGATAAGACTCACTGTTTGTACTTGCCAGTGGCCCCTATCAAAGCTCTCTGCAGTCAGTGCTTTGAGAGCTGGAGGAAGAAATTTGGTCCTCTGGGGCTGAACTGCAAGGAGCTGACGGGCGACACAGAGATTGATGACTTCTTTGAGATTCAAGACTCCCACATCATACTGACCACGCCTGTGTGTGACACAAATAAGCATTTCAATTGCAATGCTCAAACAAATAAATCAGATATTTCGAGGAGAGGAAAGTTTAGAACTAAAAGTAAAAATGTGAGCCGCAGTTTTACTTGAAAACATAATGTTGTAAATATGATTTTGACAGGAAAAATGGGACAGCATGACGAGAAAATGGAAGGATAACTGTCTGCTACAGCTCGTCAGACTCTTCCTTATAGATGAGGTCAGTGTGTTTGTCGGATGTGTTGTTCACAGGCACATTTTTCAATGTTCATAGTACCTAATAATCTGCCTGCATTATAGTGCCTCACTGTGCCTCATGAGTGAGAAGATATACTGATTATACTGTGTTTTATTATGCCACATTGTGTGATGGCACATCATTAGCCTCTGCCCTCAGCACTTCACTTAAGGTTAGTCATTAAAAAGTTATAGCACACCATGTTCTTGGTCTGTGTATTATGAGAGTGCTTACTACCTGTCTTAATTTTTCTAGACTGAGAAGCACCTCCTCATGTTAATAATGCAATACAGTGATGAAGGATAAGTTGATTTTATTTTATCTGCACGCCAACATCCCCGTTGAGCCTCTGAGATGTTTCTAAAGCTAACTGTAAGATGACACATTTTGTTCTTCCAGGTGCATGTGGTGAAGGACACGACCCGTGGTGCCACTCTGGAAGTGGTGGTTAGCAGGATGAAGGCCGTACACGCCTACAGGACAGCACAGAACCCAGAGTCAGACCTCTCTATGAGGTTTGTGGCTGTGTCAGCCACCATACCCAACATATCTGATGTAAGTGGCTGAGAGGAGTTAATAAAAGTGCAGGTCAAAAATTTGTCCCAGTTTAGAGGAAGATGATTTAAAAGTCAATAAGGGCAAAACTTTCAGAATGAAATGATTTATTGCTCAATCTATTCATTGTGTGTGTGTGTGTGTGAGGAGGGTTTAAAGTCCCATCTGTATTGTTTAAAGGGAAACAAAACTATAAAATACTGTACTGTTCTGTATCTCTAGGGTAGAGCAATAACTTGTGTCACATCCTTGAATTATCTGTCTGTAACTAGATAGCAGACTGGCTGTCTAACGAGACTGGTCCAGCTACATATCTGGACATGGATGAGAGCCACCGTCCAGTGAAGCTGAGAAAGGTGGTTCTGGGATTCCCCTGCAGCACAAACCAAACAGAGTTCAAGTTTGATTTGTCACTCAACTACAAAATGGCCAACATCATACAGACTTACTCTGACCAGAAGCCTGCACTAGTGGTGCGACACAATACTTGTTCTTTCTTTGAGTTTTTTTCCTTCATAATTTTCTAATGTCATTGAACGAGGGTATTAGGTTATGAAGAGTTAACAAGGGTGGTTGGATTAGATTACTAACAATGATGTTTTCTGTAGTTTTGCTCCACGAGGAAAGGAGTCCAGCAGTCAGCTACAGTTCTGGCCAAGGATGCTCGGTTCATCATGAGTATTGAACACAAGCAGAGGTATGATGCTTCCTTATCCACAGTTACATGTTCATGCATATGCAACTTTTCTTCAGAATATTTTGTTAGGTTCAGTTAAACTATATTCACTCAATGCTTGATCTGCTGGACTTTTATGATCTGCTTGACTTTGCAGGTTGATGAAATACGCAAACTCTATTGTGGATTCAAAGCTCAGAGGTGAGTCCTTTGGACAACTTTTAAATCCCGTTGACACATCATCACACAAGTACAGAGTGTGACTAGTTCAACAGATGCTACTTTATATGACCACAACTTTGGGGACATATACTTTTGCTCTGAAGGTGTTTCCATATTTTGGGCTTGGCCCCTTAGTTCTAATTAGTTTTGTACAGCGTACAATGATACAACTTTGTGGCAACAGTTTGAAGAAGGCCCTTTCCTGTTTCAACATGACAACGTACCTCTGCACAAAGTAAGTTCCATAAAGAAATGGTATTGTGAGTTTGGTGTGGCAGAACTTAACCTTGCTAATACTCTTGTGGCTGAATGGGAAATGCAAATCCCTGCAGCCAGGATCTAAAATCATGTGGAAAGTTTTCCCAGAAAGGTGGAGGCTGTTATAGCAGCAGATTGATAACCAACCCCTTTGAAATAAGATACTCAGCCATCATGTAAGGATGTAATATTCGGGTGTCCACATAACTTTGGTCCTGTTGTGTAAATATATTGTTGCTTTATTTAAAAATGTAAATTTATTACTTTTTTGATGTCAGGACCCATCAGACATACACATGGAACCATTTCTATCCAGACTTAATAAGAAAGGACATGTCAGTTTGATTGTGGCTCTAATTATCACCTGCATAACATTGTTTGTGCTGTATTTGTGGTCCAGATCTGGTTATGTTAGGAGTTGGTTACCACCACGCAGGAGTTGACATGTCAGATCGGAAGTTGATAGAGAAGGCCTTCACTCTGGGAGACCTGCCAGTCCTCTGTGAGACTTCTTCACTTAATATAGTTATGTCCTGTGCTTTAAATAGATATATGACTATGACTTTGAAGATTCTCAGTCATTCAGGTCATGGTATATCCAAAAGCATTGAGTCAAGACTAACTCGACTGGCTGCAGATTCTTTCTACAACAAGTAGAAAGACTTCTCAATGAGGCGTAATGTCTTCAACAAGTCGAATTGCTCTTGACTCAACACTTTTGGATAGATAAGTGACTATATACTGTTTGTGTGCACTATGATCCTGTGTTTTTATTTCTGCCTAATGCTGCAGACATAAACAGGAAAGACAAGTGTCACAGGTTGCAACAACTCATGCAGTGTTACAGCCATATTGTGTTGAAACATTGCAAGGCTTCAGCTCAAAGCCTTGTATCTACAGTACAGGGGTCTGATTGTTGGAATCTCAATACTAATGCAGATGCAAAACAGGCCAAGATTTTTAGATGTGCTTATCATAAGTGACAAATGAGAATATGTTTTTAATTTGACAGTTGCATTTAGAGACACAATGAAGATCATATAAATAGTATTTCAATATAGGACATTAAGTTAATATTGGACAGGTACCAATATTGTTTTTTAAAGCTGATATCAATTGATACCAGTGATCCCCACATGCTGGTACAATTCACAAGTTTTTGTAGTATTTTAACCTCACTCTTTGTGCTATGAGCACTGATTTTCTCTGTGATGGTCTGATTTCTAATATCCCAGTTACCACCAGGACTCTGGCCATGGGGGTGAACCTGCCAGCTCATCTGGTGGTGATCAAGTCTACCATGCAGTATGTCGCAGGCTCCTGTGAAGAGTACAGTGAAGCTGACCTGCTGCAGATGATAGGCCGGGCTGGAAGACCACAGGTAATAGTAGAGTTATGATAGAATATTTAATTGATGTCTTTCGAAAATGTTTTTACCACCTGGCTTAAAATGAGATGTTTTAAAAATTATTCAATCACTGCTTTTCTTTCTTTATTCTGCTAGTTTGACACATCTGCCACTGCAGTGATCATGACTAAAATGCAAACCAAAGACAAGTATATGAAACTTATGAATGGGATGGAAATCATTGAGAGCAGGTATTGTCAGTCACTTGTCAGTCATTTTACTCCTCACTCGCTCTCATTCTTTACTTCTCTGTCTCTGGCTCCCCTAATAGGAGAGAGATGATTATTGTAATACATGAGGTAACAGTATTCTTTGTTTCCCCAGTTTACACAGTCACCTGGTGGAGCATCTGAATGCCGAGATTGTTCTCCAAACCATCAGTGATGTTAACATGGCTCTGGACTGGATACGCTCCACCTTCCTCTACATCAGAGCCCTTAAGAACCCCACACACTATGGTCAGAGCTCAAAGCACAAACTCTCTGTCAGAATTAGTGTCCAGCTTCTATGTCGCTGTTAAATAGCAATGTTACCCACAATGTAGGAATATTAAAGGGAATGTAAAACCAGTCAGCAGCGTACTTTGACTTTCATTTCAGGTTTCTCTGCCAACTTAGACAGATATGGAATCGAAGCAAAATTGCAAGGTGGGCTACTGTTCTTCTGAAGTAGCTTAATGTGTGTTAATAGTATCCTCTCATCATCCAAGCTCACTGTACTCTTGTAACACTTGTTTGTTTATTGTGCACTCTACTACACACCTTTTTAGTTTAAGGTAATTGCTGTTTATCCTGTCCTTTTATAGAACTGTGTCTGAAGAACCTCAACTCTCTGTCCTCCATCGGTCTGATCAACATGGATGAGGATATCAATATCAAACCTACAGGTAGAGGGGCAGTTAGAATTGACATTATGTTTAGTGGTATGAGTGAAATGTACACCTTTAACTACATTCTTCTTTTTCAACTAAACCTTTCATTCCTACAAAAAACTGTTTATTTTTGTTCCTCGCAGAGGCTGGCAGGTTGATGGCTAGGTACTGTGTTGCCTTTGACACCATGAAACAGTTCAGCAAAGTGGCGGGCGCAGAGAACCTGTCTGACCTGGTAGGTTTTATGAGCAGACTGCACAGTAGTAATTTATATGATCAAAATATCCAAATATATTAATATTTTGTTAGGCTAGATTTCTGCAAAAGGAAATGATTTAAAAGAAATTTAAATTAATTTCATTTATTTTGCTGCTGACCCTGTATGACATGCAGAAAACAACACTCACATCAAAATCTATTTACAGATTGAGCTGATGTCGAAGAGCAGAGAGTTCAGCGACATTCAGTTGAGAATGAATGAGAAGAGACCTTTGAACACCTTGAACAGGGATAGGAACAGGATCACCATCAGGTCAGACACATTTGTAGGATTGGCATTTGTATATAAAATGACCTGTGTTGAGTCATTTTGCACCATTTTAATTTAATTTTGGATTGGAGAGGCATAACGGTGGAAGTAGGTACAAGTCATATTAAAATGGATCCTTATTTTTTTCTCCAGATTTCCCATTGAGGGAAAAATCAAAACCAGTGAGATGAAAGTGAACTGGTAGGTTTATTCATTCAGTGTGTTCCCTGGAAAAGTGGAAAAGTAATGTTTGATAAAAAAAAAAGGAGGAAATACTTGTTTTTGAATTAATTTCAGACTTTATATTATGGTTTTCCTATGGACTGTCCACTGTACATTCAGTGTGTTTATCTCCTTGTAGCTTGATTCAGGCTCAGTTGGGTTCAATCTCAATTCAAGAGTTTGGACTCACACAGGACACAGCAAAAATCTTCAGGAATGGGATGCGCATCAGCAAGTGTACGTAGGGCAAAACTGGGACACCGATAAAGTGTTCTCCAAACATATTTGAACTCTGATTGTGTTTTGATGCCAATTAGGCCTGTCAGAGTTTCTGAGTCAGCGATCCAAGACAGGCTTCATTGCTCTTCTCAACTCTCTGCTCCTGGCTAAATGCTTCAGAGCCAAGCTTTGGGAGAACTCGCCATATGTTTCTAAACAGCTGGAGAAGATAGGTGGGTATGCTGCTCTGTCAATATGCTACACAGACAGTAGCTTAGTGAAGGACTTTCATTTGTATGATATTGTATATTTTAGGTTCTTTCTACTAGATGTACATGCAGTTTCAAACTTTAAAAACATTTTAATTTTTCAAATGCACACTGTGTTTCAGGCCAGACCCTGTCAACGGCCATGGTGAATGCTGGACTCACCACTTTCAGCAAAATAGAGCAAACCAACGCCAGAGAGCTTGAGCTGGTCAGTCTGTGTAACAGTGACAAAGACATGTTTGAAAACAAAGCATTTAGCCATCCGTCAAGCTGTTAAAACACGTGGTTATGAAGACACAGTGTGCTCTAATATTCGTGTAAAGGGCAGTGATAAGATACTATCTGCACATTTTGGTTGTCAAATAGTCTTCCATCACAGATGTTTTTTTAATTCAACCAACAAAATGTTCTGAAGGCTCAGTAGGAAGCTTCACCAGCTTCACCATATTGTGATATATCATTTGTGACCTCACCTTATGTCTTACAATTAATTTAGTTGACTTTAAATTATACAGTTCATGTTATATTTAGCATTGTCTCAAAAAGCTGTCTTGATATCTTAATTTTTGCAAAAACAGATGACAAGATTTCAGATAATTAAAGGTGCAATATGTAAGAATTATGTAATATTTTGGTTTAAAACATTCAAAAATTAACTAAAATTATCAACAGAATGTAAAGAAATGATAAAATGAGATCCTCCCCGACTTTCTCGGTTGCTTATTACAGCCTCTGGGCTGATTTCTATGTAAGGGAGGTGCTCTCCCAAGTGCCTTGCCTCTCTCCTGCCCCCCTACAGCACCAGCAGGGTGCAACACTAGCTAACATTAGCTTAGAGATGGAGACCACTAACATCAACAAACAACTGGCACCCACCACAACACAGAGTTTGAGTGAGCTAACATTACTGCAAAGCATGTGAAATATGTTGTGATATTGTGGTTTTAACTACAATAGTCTCACGCCGCTGCTCGGTCGCATGGTTGGAGTGCAAGCAACAAGATGCTGACTGCAGCTCACTTAATGGCCACCGGTGTCATTAATGAGAAGGAATTTCTGCTTCTTACATATTGTACCTTTAATATATAAAGCATTTACATCAAATTTTTGCCAGTTTTATTATTTTTTTACACAGATTCTCAACAGACATCCACCATTTGGAAACCAAATCAGAGAATCAGTCATACACCTCCCGAAGTATGAAGTTACATTGGAGCAGGTAAAACGCTCTGCAAATTTTTCTTATCAAAGAAACAATATAATATTATCACATAATGGAGCTTTTCCTTTTTTGTTAGTCAGACTTTGAAATTTTTCTTGTGCAGGTGGGTTGCTCTCATCAGGTAGCTGTTATTCATCATTTCTCTGAAGTTGTTGTTGTATTTTGCAGCTATCGAGGTATAGCTGTGATATAGCGGAGATTGTGGTTAAGGTGAACCTAAAAAACCAAGCACAGCTGCTGCCCAGGAGAACGTCTCCAGACCGCCACTATGTGACTTTGATAATCGGAGATTCTGACAACAATGTGGTCTTCCTGCAGAAACTCACGTGAGGAAAAAATACTGCTTCCCTCAAGCTCCCATCAGTTTCATGTTGGCTTTGATTTCTTTTACTTTTACCCTCTTTTCTCTATAATTCTGACCTTTCTCCATTATGTAAGAAAAATAAAACACGACACAACTTACAGTATACGTATATACAGTACAATGATTTTTAGCTGGCATCCTCTTATTCTTTTTCCAGGGATTTGGTTCTGGTCAAGTGTTGCAGCTGGTCAAAGAAGATTGAGGTGGCAAAGGCCTCGAAAGGAGAGGAGATCAGTGTCAATCTCATCAGCTCAGAATATGGTAAAGCAATAATCCATGAAATACATTTATACTTTACTGGTATACTATACCATATACTGTATATCAGCAATTCATTGCTGTTGCTGAGCTGAGATATCTCTCATATAGCAGGGTTATTATGTTGTAAAGCACTACTTTTGTACTGTATACTGTATACTACGGATAAACAACTAGATGTGTTAAGCTAAATTGGACAGTTTCAATTCTCTTACATGCTAAACAGAACAACAAATTTGATCAAATTGAGGCAAAGGCTTTTTGAGCTGCCAGACTTTCATATATTATGTACATCTTGTTTCTGTGGATCCTGACTACTCTTGGCAGTACAGGTACATTTACAATACCGACTTACTCTGCCTTTTGTTCTTCTATAGTGGGCCTGGACATCCAGCAGAAATTCCATGTATACTTTTCTGGAGCCAGGAGGTTTGGGACTGATAATCCATACAACAAACCGTATAATCCTACTGGACAGAGACTGCAGCACCCTGAACTGAAACCACAGTCCATAGACCAGGCTGCACCACAAAACAGAACAGCCACATTTTCTACAGACCAAGGCACTGCACTGATGATTTTGTTGTTGTTAAAATATGAAGTGGTTAGATGTACTATTTCTTAAAACAGATGTTGATATTTGTTTGTTTTCTTCATTTAAACATGACAAACAGATGTAGGCAATAAAAGACAGTGCAACCACTTCTGCAAGAACAAGGATCAGTGTGGTCATGACTGCTGTGAGTACAGTCACACATCTGTCACTTGTGAATCTTTGTGGATGTACTTACTTACATGCGCATCACTTTGTGTGTTGAGTGTGCCAAGAATATAAAGGTCTTCTTCCTCCAGTCTGTGAATTAGAGTATGTATGTGTCTCCCCCGAGGTAAAGTAGGTGTAGCTGTGGCACGGAAGAGGTCAGCAAATCAAGAATCCAGTTTCTCTTCCTATTTGAAAGACCTGAGGAGCAGGTGTGACACACTCGACCAGACTCCTGTCAAACGACTTAAGGTGAGGAAGAAAACAGATGAGGCATTTTTTAGCATTTTAAGCCCTTTATTACACAACGTGCAGTAGAGAAATCAATGAAGGGAAAGAGAGAGATTTGGATTCAACATGTAACAAACGCAGACTCAAACATTTTGCAGGATAGGAACAGAAAAAAACAACAACTATTACTACTACTAACAACTACTATGCATGTAACTATAATTTTTGTGATTAACTATGAGGTTTGCTAATTATTGTGTTAGTAATAACTGCCTTGTGTCTGATGTATCTGAATGTGAATTATGGCCCTATTGTTTTTATTAAAGTCATTCTTTTTTATCTCCTTAGCTGAAAATGATTGAGGAGTCTGTGTCTGTCAACATGCAGGAATTTTCTTACAAACCCAAAGAGAGGCTACCTACTTTTTCCAGGTGATCGCAATTAGCTTCTTCAAAAGTGTGACAGTAAAGTTTGTGAAAATTAGCTTTGTTTCAGGGAAATTTGATGGGCTGATGCTTGATTATACTCACATCGTATTCTGTTTGATTTGAAGGTATGGAGGAAATCAGCATGAAGCTTCGGTCAGACCTCACATTGAGACTGTGGATCTGACAAGAGAAGACTGTTCACAACTGCCAGACGTAGTTCATCTGGATGATTTTGACAGTGGTAAACATAAAGGAGTTAACAATCACATGTGCTCTGACTATATATTTATTTATTTTATTTACTATATGACTGTCTCAAAGATATGCAAAGGATGATGGAGGGGCCCGCCCAAAGTTTTACATGTTTTAGAATTAAATAAGTAAATTAAGAAAATTTGAAAAAAATTAAGGTATGAAAATTAATCTCATGTACTTCACATTCTGCCAATTATTTTTCAATATTATATGGGTTTAGGTTTTGTAGCCATTGTTATTAGTTAATTACAGAACTACAGAAAATCATCTTGGAATTTACATTTACAGCACAGTTCAGTGCGTTCATGAGCCAGGAGATAAACAACAAGCAAACATGGACAGTGTGAAAAGGATGAATGCAGGGAGAGTAACAATACACCTTTGACAAAAAAGGCGACAAAAGGTTCATATGACACTGAAATAGACTGAAATCATTGGCTGCCTTCAAGGTAGAAAAATCTATTTAAAAATCTAAATTATGCTTTAGGAATATAATTTAATAAATACAATTTAAAGTAAATTAAAGTACTGTATGTGTAAATTTAGCAGCTGGACAGTAGTTTAACTGCAAATAAATACCAGTAAGAAACATCAGTTGTACTGCAGTTTTAGTTTTTATTACTGTCATTATCATAATAACTCACAACCAACCCTGCTACTATAAACACTATGAACTGATCATGGCAGAATGTCAGAAAATACAGATTTATCATGGCGTTAGGTGGTAAAAGTAAGATGTAGTCGGCAGAGACAGAAGAACACAAAAAGGAGAAAGTTGCACCTGTTTACACATAACATTTTCTATTTAATAAGTATTGTATTCCCTTGAAGAAATAATTTTAGCTTTGTTTGTTTATTCAATTCAGCAATAATTTAGGTGATATTGTTTATGTCGATCATTTGGTCAAGACAGACAGACACCATCAACTATGAAGCACATTCCTACTCGAATGATCTAAAACCACCAATACAGTCTTCTTATGCACATACTTTATTCAGATTGAATCCATGACAACCTGATGTGAAGTGTTGTAATTTTTTTGCATTCATCTTTTTTAGGTTCCTCGGTGTGGATGAACCCTGGATTTAGTGTTGGTGTGAGTCAGAACCCTAAACTGCATGTGAACCAGATCAGTACAGTCAACTCAAAGAGGTCCACTGTGTTATCAAATCAGGGCGCTCACAGCAACAACGTGTCATTGTCACAAATACCAACTGTCTGCTTTGACCTTGGAAATGAATGGGACGACTGGGGCGACTTTGATGATGAGAACTTGGTGCATGCCAGCGAGACATCACTGACCTCATGTGCACCTAATGCTAAACCTCAAGTCCAGCAGCCAGGTAAACTGAACTTTGAGTTTTGTTCAATCAGGAGATACAGGCTGAAAATATTTGTGTAGACTGTTTGCTTTTCATGTGACTTACTACATGTGTGATTATGTGGGATTATCTCTCTATCATTGTTATGATTTTGATACCTGGTTTTTATGTGCAGACTATGCTGCTACATCAGCACCAGTACTCCTCAGTCATTCACAAGTAAAACCCTGCGTAACCACAGCACCACTGAGGTAAGGCCAGACAATCATGTACATACTACCTTGAATGAAGCTGCAAATGTTGACTAATGTGTGTGGAATATGTTAAATCACCTTTCAGAAAATACAAATTCATTCACTAAGATTTCATATTGTTGTTGTTTAAGTTAAAACCTTTGTCATGTTTGTGTGTTTTAGGTCAATTTCACCAACTGAAAGTCCTGAAATCAGAAAACCAGGACCCTCACATGTCCCAGTCAGACAGCAGAATAGAATCACACTTGATTGGAATAAAAAGGTGTGTCTGTGCAGAGATTAGTGCATGTATGTGTGTTACTTTTGCAGAGTTTGTATCTTTATTTACCTAGCTGAAGAACACTTTTGTTTATCTGGTTACGCAAGTAAACCAGTCTTGATTTGGGTTTTGTTTAACCCAGTAAATATTATACTAGGGTCACATAAAACACAATGGAGCTGCTCGGTTTACATACTGTACATATTATTATTAGCCGGGCTGCTGTGTCATGCAAACATCTCGATCCTTTCTTTGTTTCCTCCAAATTTGTTTTAATTTCAGCTTCATTCAGCTGTATGGACACATTTAAATGTCAGCAAAATTTACAATTTAGTGTTACTCTCTTGGTTGTGGGATTTTCTGTCTGTGAACGGGGGTATATATTGGGTTATTTATATCTGAGGATTTTCAGACTCATAGGTTAGTAGTCAAGCTTAATCAAAGGTGCCTGTAAACAGCTTAATCTGACTAAAATCTGAACTGCAGTATGGTCAGTAGTAGAGTGACACTTGCTTCTCTCCCTCCTTGTGCAGAGACCAAGCATTTTCAGTGAAGAGATCACAGTAAAAACACCAGAAAATCTCCCAAAACAAACTGAGACCTTCGTGACCCGAATGACTCAAAGATTTGACTTCTTCTCAACAATGAGCGTCCCATCCAGTGCCAGCTTGTCTGGCAACAGAAGGTAGCCAGAATCACTACAATATTTCCCCTAGTAAATAATGAAAATAATCGTTTATAGAATATAATTTTAATTATATTACTGTTTACCCCTTCCTTCTTTTTTCCACACAACAGCAAAGAGGAGGAAGCTTTCATCGGGATATTTGATGGTATATTTTAGAAGTACTGCATGTCTAACTGTGACAAATATGTCAGTAACATGAAGAGTTTTCTTTATGTTTGTTGATTTAACCCGTTAGAGACGTTATAGACTGTTTTAAAGTCTTGTTAGTGTACATGTTATATTTATATTGTAAATGAAACAAATGGTTTCTAATGTTACTTCTCAGTATTGCTAATGTAATTTATGTATTTATGTATTTATGCATTTATTTATTTATTTCTTATTGGATGATTCAGTGCAGCCTCAGTGAGTAATTTCTCAAGATGTAAATCAGTTTGTTGTTTAATTAGAATTGGCTTTCCCCCAAAAGTCTGACTCATTTTGCCATTTTGTTAATTAATTTTAACTTCAAAGTTTTTTAGATGTGTAAATAGATGAGGGCTTAATCCTCTTAAAGCTTTAAATTACTGTGTGTATTTATTTGTCACAACTGGATACAATTCTGATGTCACAAGAAGATGTTCGCATCCCTTCAGGTCCACACACAGAAAGCAGCCTTTGCACTTGTATTAATAAAACTGCCAAGCTCTTTGAGTCATGGATGTTTTATCACTTTCTTCTCCTTTATTAACATAAAAAAACAGTTACAATTTCCTCTTCAACAAAGTGAGCATATACAGAATATCAAAATACTAATCTTAGTGTTTGCAGAAGAAAAGATACTCTGAGCTAGGGGGAGTTACAGTTCATATAAAGATTTTAAACAAAAAACAGGTATTAATTGTTTTTACAGTCTTTGAATAAAGGAAATAAAGGAAAATCGAACTGAGTCGATGTCCTGTTTGACCTCCTTTGTGAAGACCAATAAGTTCCTCTTTTTACCTATAAATTTGCTTTTATGAATAGGAACATTAAAAGATTTGTAATAGATAGCTGGTAAATCAATGAAGAGTTATCTTTTTCAAATAGTACGTGCTTCCAAAAATAATATAAACTGTTCATCAATATGGCTGTTGATAAAGAGACACGTTATTCCAAGAGTCTCACAAAAAGGCCAAAATAACTGACCAGCAGCCTCAGGGGAGCAACTGATATCAATATATTTCCTGGATTGTTATTGTTATATCTTAGCTGGATAAATGTGAGTGAGTTTGAAAGAAACCTCCTTTATGTTATCCTCTTCCTCTGTGGTGCCATGTGGGCGGGCCTCTTGACGTCACGTGATTTGTGCTGCTGTAACGCGAGAAGTCGCTGACGTCACTTTTAGCGCGGAGTTTGTTGTTGGCGGAAAAGCTTTTAGTCTCAAAAAGTCTGAACAAATTATTTTATTCAGCCGCAGCCTTACTGAGGTTTCCGTGCTTAATGTTTCAGGAGTGCGGCATTAGCTCATGACTGCAGGGCGTTTCATTTGATATTTATTTGAGAAACTGTCGCACTTTACGACCAACTGAAGCGGTAAGTTTCTTTTTTACTCAACAAGCGGTGGTTAGCTAGCCTGACAGCAGCATGACCATTTAAGTTAGAAATGAGTACAAACAGCGCTTATTTTCTATCCATCTGGCAATTTAACCAGCTAGTTTGCCAAAAACCAGAAGCTTTATCAAGTGGATACAGCTCTACACAAACTGTCCAACTTAACCTGACTTCCTGTAAGTCAGTTTGACAGCGACTAACTACGATCATGAAAATGTCTCAGTTTCTTGTCATTTCCAGCCTCATTTCTTAATTTCTTTCTCTCTGTCTCTCAGATGGAGTTGTCTCCTGTCTGCACTGAAGAATGTGTTATCAAATCTGACAGAGGTCACAGGAAAAGTAAAGTCTCAAGTGAGTTTAACGGTTTATGATGATGTGATAAAGACACAATGAAGACAATACACACATTATTTAAGCAGAGATGCACTAAGATATTAGCATGTTACAGGTAATGGCTAATATATGTACTTAAGTTAGTATTACACTTATTGTTAATAGACTGGATAGCTATACATATATATATATTTGGATCCATGCCATTTAATACAATTGTTAAATTAGACAGAAAATACAAGAACCATTGTCTTTTTTTACTTTATTTTTTATTGTTTTTATATGCAAAACAATAACACACAGGAGCTCATGAAAAACATCTGTAAATCAGATCATTAACATATATGATCATTGTCTTTGTCACTTTCCATTTATTCTACAGTGTTGCTTCCTTTCTTTGGGATAATGTCTATTTCTCCCACTTTTTCTCAATGAGGGTCCCTTGCAGTCTTACAATGTGTCAGTTTTTCCATCAATTAGATTTCCTCGACTATCTGTGTCCACTGATCCAGAGCTGGCGGGTCAGCTTTACCCACTTTCTGTGTTATAGCCTTTTTACAGGCCACTATTAATATTTTAAGCGGATATTCATCCTTTAGCTGTATAGGACCATTTGAAAAACTACAAAAGTAAAGCAGAGAAATATCCATAGGAATGTTATATCTTAATATTCTTTTCATTGCTGTACATGCTGTTTCCAAAAATTTGGTTATTTTGGGGCATTTTACAGAATACACAACCATGATCAACGTTTACAGATCCACATTCTCTCCAACACACAATATTTGTGTTCAAGTGTTGACTCTTCAGCTTAGGCGTGATAAAGAATCTGATTAAATTCTTTCAGGAAATCTCCCTCCATGTCTGTGAACTAGTGGTTTGGTGATTCTTCTACATTTGATATTACAATATTGAGTTCCTATTCTCATTTTCCCTTTATGTGTGCTGTTGAATGTCTTCTATTCATTAACAATCTATGAATGCTGATATGATTCTCATCAGACTACCCTTATATGTTTTATTTGAGTGACACCATTCACTTCCATGGAGGGGGAAGAACCATTGTCAAAATCAGCCTTAATATTTTTCCTGTTTTCTTCCAGGGGATGTGGAGATCGACATCGAGGTTCTCTACAAAGCTGTTCCTCAGCTTGCTAAAGTTTTCCGCATCACTGACAAAATTGGAGAAGGTACATGCTCTACACAACCTTCCCATCAATTATTGAATGAATGGTGTCTCAAAATCTAGACTTTGCTACAGAATAAAACTTGGAGTTTGTTCAGGATAAATACGGTATTCATTGTTCACCTCATTGAATTTATTTGGGCAGCAAAAGTGATTTGTTTGTGACGTGTATCTGTGCATCAGGTACGTTCAGCTCAGTGTACCTGGGTGAAGCTCAGATGCGGGATGGGAGGAGAGAGATGTTCGCCCTGAAGCACCTCATCCCGACCAGCCATCCTACACGCATTGCTGCTGAGCTCCAGTGTCTCACTGTCGCTGGGTGAGTCCAATACTGCTGTGTGTTTATAAAGCGATAATGTTTTACTGATTGTGATTTCTGTGACCTTTTTATTTTTTATGTTTTTTGTTTTTATTTTTATTTTTATTTTTTATGTCTTAGGGCTGCAACTAACAACTATTTTCATTATCGAATAATCTGTTAATTAATTTCTTGATGAATCGCTTCGTTTGGTCTATAAAATATCAGAAAATGGTGAAAAATGTCAATCATTGTTCCTCAAGAGCAAAAGATGACATCTTCTTTTGTCTCGACCAAAAGTCCACAAGTTACATCCCAAAGATATTCAGTTTAGTATCATAGAGGACTAAAGAAACCAGAAAATATTCACATTTCGAAGCTCAAATCAGAGAATTTTGATTTTTTTTGTAAAAAAATTACTCAAAATGACTAATCAATTATCAAAAAGTTGGCGATTAATTTAATAGTTGGCAACTAATCGATCAATCGTTGCAGCTCTAATTTGATTGTTACGAGTTAGCTAACTGTTTACACATAACATACTGTTAACATACTATTATTATGAGGCGTTGCTGTTTGGTATAAAAGGAGTATTATTGGAGTTAATAGTTCAGTTTTTCTGTCTGCAGATGTGCTCCTCAATAATACTTTTTTTGTTACCTTGCTGTTTAAAACCATTAGAGACCTTCTGTATGTATGTGCTAGATTTAAAGGATACCATATTTTTATATTTGCTACAAACATGAAGCAGTGCTGACACATAATGAGAGTTGCGTGCTCACAAATTCCAAAATAGCACATTGAAGAACTCAATCGTATCATAACGGTTTGATTCTTGCTTTTTTAAGTCTATTTTTTTTATGCCGTAACAAATTGTAGTGTGGGTTCCTCATTTGTTTAGCGTTGCACGATTCAGCTGAACAGCTCAATACATTGATAGCCAGTTTGGCAAGACATGTGCAACATCAAGCTTTACATTTATGTTTAATCAGTACTTTTGTTACAATTCTTGGCAGTGACTCACCAACATCTTCACTTGAGGACAAATCACAGAAAACACTGAAAGGAGTTCTGCAGTCTCAATGCATGTTTTTGTTTTCTTTGCAGAGGCAGAGAGAATGTGATGGGTGTGATGTACTGCTTCAGGAAGGAGGACCACGTAGTGATTGTTATGCCTTATATGGAGCATCAAGCCATTGTGGTATGAAGTAGAGTCGATCATTGTAACTTGTAAACATGTGACCCCCAAAACATACATCATCTAGTGGATTTCTTCATATAGTTCTTGTTTGCTCAGATGTAACTGAAAACCTTTGATCCAATCAAAATGTATTCATCAGGACATCATTGGCTCATTAAGCTTTGAAGAAGTCCGTCTGTACATCTACCACCTGCTGAAGGCCCTGAGACACATTCATCAGTTTGGTATAATCCACCGAGACATCAAACCAAACAATTTCCTCTACAACAGGAACACCAAGACGTGAGTAGTTTCACCAAATGTAACTGCTGTGTTATTATGTCTGAAATGTTTCCTTTACTTGTTTTTCTAATAAAATTCTAAACGCTAATGACTTTAGGAGCAAAAGTGTCTGACTATTTTGGCATGATGTTCAGTATCTGTGTAACTTAGGTGCAAGGCTGGTCACATTACGGCGGGCTCAGAGCAGATGGGAGTTGTGAGTGTTGTTCTGTGTGTATTTGTGTGTGTAGGTACGCCCTAGTGGACTTCGGCCTGGCTCAGGGTACAGCAGACACCCAGATCGAGCTGCTGAAGGTAGTGAGGCAGAGGTCATCGCAGAAAGGTGGAGGGTCCACAGGGAAACAAGACACCACACAGCGGAGCAAAGCACCACCTAGACTCCCTTCCACCACCACCACCACAGCTTCCACCTCACTACCTCTGCCTCCACGACAATCCACAGCCCTGCCACCTTCCTCCTCCTCTTCCTCCACCACCACCACGTCCTCGTCAGCCTCTCGGAAAGCACTGTTTAAAAAAGCACGTTGTGCCACCAGCACAGTCACCACCTCCACCTCTCGCACAAAGCACACAAAGGTGTCTGCACCACGTTGATCATTTTTCCTTTACTGGTGATGGTAAATTTTTGTAATTAAGGTTTATTTGAAGATCACAAACCTGAAGCAGGGTGAAGGTATTTCTGGATAGATCTGTTTGCATTCTGTTTTCTGCACTAATGTGTTGCTTCTAGCTTAACTCCTCCATGTTTGTTTTTCAAGGATTTGACAGGTCTGCGCAAAGTGCCGCGGCCTGTGTTTGGAGAGAGGAACCTGAACAGCTGCACTCCAGCTCCGTCCACCACCAAACAAGCTGCCATTAAGACAGAAGTAAGCAAGTTAAAAAGTCAGTTTCAGAAAGAAAAAGAGATCTCTTCTTCTGAATATTATGTCTTGGAAAACTGCAGAAACACATCACAGTGGTACTCACTAATCATTAAAAGATACTTATCTGACTTGGATTGCCAAAATATCTATTTTTAGTATTTTAGCTTAGTTGTGACCTGTTTCATAAAAGTTCTTTAAAGAATTTTCTGTGATCTATATTACTGCAGGCACAGTTTATCTTAAAACTGATAAAATTACATGTAAGTGAAGGTTTTGCATAATTGGCAGATAACATTTTCATTTGTTTGAAGAGAAACCTTTCAAGAGTATTCTAGACATTTATTTTTCAGTACAGTCATTGAATTTCACTCTTCCTAAAACTGTTTATTCAGCTGGTAAAACCTGGCAGAACAGAGGACCCAGTCAGTCGAAGATACTCTTCAGCCAGCCGAGGCCCGCTGCCTGTCAGGACTCAGAGCAGCAGTCAGAAACCTCAGAGGAGCGTACACCAGAGTCTCACCTGTAACTGCCACCTAACCGACCGAGTCTGCAACATCTGCATGTCCAGGTGAAAAAAATATGAAGAATAACAACAACAGCTTAAATGTTGAAATATGACCTTGTAGAGTTTTTGAGTACAGCGATTCAACTTAAATTCTGGTGTGTTTTATTTTGATTAAACTCCTGCTTGATGTCCTTCTTACTGACTAAAGGAAGCAGCAGGTGGCTCCCAGAGCTGGAACTCCAGGCTTCAGAGCACCAG